>NC_133828.1:1417500-2017500 GCF_047830755.1 Zonotrichia albicollis | reverse complement strand
TGTGGAAAAGGAAGAATCCCAAGGCCAGATCCCAAAGATCTGAAGGAATGGGATGTTTTCATGCGGAAAAGGAAGAATCCCAAGGCCAGATCCCAAGATTTGAAGGAATGGGATGGTTTCATGTGGAAAAGGAAGAATCCCAAGGCCAGATCCCAAAGATCTGAAGGAATGAGATGTTTTCATGTGGAAAAGGAAGAATCCCAAGGCCAGATCCCAAGATCTGAAGGAATGGGATGTTTTCATATGGAAAAGGAAGAATCCCAAGGCCAGATCCCAAGATCTGAAGGAATGGGATGTTTTCATATGGAAAAGGAAGAATCCCAAGGCAAATCCCAAGGATCTGGAGGAATGGAATATTTTCATGTGAAAATGGAAGAATCCCAAGGCCAGATCCCAAAGATCTGAAGGAATGGGATGTTTCCATGTGGAAAAGGAAGAATCCCAAGCCCAGGGGAAAAAAGGAAAAGTCAGGGGGATGACACAGGGAACAGCTCATTATGGAAGCGTTGCAGAGTCATTATTTTAAATAAGTGCATCTCATTCCAGAGGCTGGGATGGGTTCTGGATTTGCATTATTATTTATTCATGACTTTTAAAAGGATCATTATTTCTGACGGACAGCTGCTGTCAAAAGATTTCTGGAGGGGAGCTCGTGTTTGCCCATAATAATTGTTAATCAATAAACACCGGGCAGGGCGCTGGGAATTCCGTGTTCAGGGTACATGGATACCTCTAATTAGGAATTTCCATTTGGGAAAGCATTTTCCCATTCCCTCTAATTGCACGCAAGCTGAAGGGCAGGTGAGCACCCACTGTGGCTTTATCCCAAAAAAAAAAGAGATCCTTGGAAGCGCCCAAGGCCAGGTTTGGAGCAAGCTGGGACAGTGGAAGGGTGGATTTGTCCATGGAGGTGATTTGTGATTTCTTTTCCCAATAATTCCTTCTGTAATTCCCCAAATTCAGGCTTGCAAGGCCCCGGGTGGAATTGGCCACAGGGATTTGGAGCCCATCCTTTTTCTCCTGTCCCAAATTCCCTCTCCTTGCCCAGGGCTGGCCAAGGATTCCCAGCTGTGCCAGGATGCCCTGTTTTCCCTGGGCATCCAGGAATTGTTCCACAAATCTTGCTTTTCCTGCTCCCCTCAGCACATCCCTGGTTCCCATTTCCTGAGGGATTTCCCAGGTGAAGACTTCCCTCCAAACCTCATTCTTCACCCATGAAATTTCACCCTAAATTATAAATTTAATTTGGTTTTTTAGTACCAGCTGGATTTGGGATTCTCCTTGTCTGTGCAATCCAGCTTTGGAGCTAAGAGGAAAGACCAGGGAATCCAAGTTAGGCAGGCAATGCATCCCAAACCCCATGGTGGGGAAAAAATCCTCAAAACCATTCCCAAACACATTCCCAAAAATCCTCAAAACAATTCCCAAACACATTCCCAAAAATTCTCAAAAACCTTCCCAAACGCATTCCCAAAAATCCTCAAAACAATTCCCAAACACATTCCCAAAAATCCTCAAAACCATTCCCAAACGCATTCCCAAAAATCCTCAAAAACATTCCCAAAAATTCCCTCTAAACCTCCTCAGCATTTCCCAAGGTCACTCTTCCCTGGCTGCCCCCACCTTATCCAGGAGGGAGATGTGGCAGGGAAGGGAATTTCACAAAGTTTTGCAATGGACTTGGAATTGAAATGTTAAACACTCCAGGACAATTTCATTTCTAAGAAATCTACACCCCGAATTGCTGCCTTCTCTAACAATAAATTGTATTTTCCGTGGTGCCACGAGCGTTTTTGATGTTCCAGCCTAAAATCCAGAGGAATTGTGCCGGCAGGAAGAGCAGCCCAGAGTCACCAAAGCCCCAGCTCTTTGAAAGGGATGCTAAACTCTGATCATGAAAGCCTCCTTTGGAAAAATATGTAAAAGAATCCCGAAATTCCGCTCAAATGAGCTGCCTGGAATATTTGATGCCCTGACAACTGCACGGCCTCAAAGGCAGGCGGAGAATGGGCCTGAAATGCTCATTAAAATCCCAATGAAGCCAGGCTTTAGGAAAAGAGGTTCTTTTCTCCCCAGCACCATGGCAGAGAGTGGAAATTCCCATTTTTTTTCACATCCTCCCCTTGCTCCACTTCCAATCCCTTCCTTGGGTTTAACCAAGCTAAAAATGGGAAATTTTTTTCCAGCATTTTTTAACCTCGGGCACAAACCCTTGGGAGGTGGGAATGTGCTGCCTCCATCCCTGATTTTTGGGCTTGCAGAGGCCACGGAGGGATCGGGATTTTGGTGTTATCCTGCTTTTCTCCAGGAGCATCCCGAGCCTCATCCCTGTGCCTGCGGAGCCACCTGAGCATCCTCCGGTGCCATCAAAGGCTGGCCCGGAGCCCCAAATTTAATCCCGGGATTAAAGGCAGCACGCGTGGGTCCCGCTGGGAACATCCGCGTTTGCTGAACCAGCGCGTCCCGCTCCCGGCTAATTAGCAGCAGGTTGATTGCAGCATCTGTCACCTGGAGCTCGCCGATTTATCCCGGCGGCTCCCGCTGCCAGAAAGCTGGGAAAGGGGCAGGATGCTGGAAAAGGGCTGGGAAATCCCCTCTGGAAAAGTGGGGAGAGCGAGCTGGAAGAAATCCAGGCAATTAGAGGTATTGTGGTGGCCTAATTGCCTTGTTTGGCCGCGGGTTTGGGGAGATACCCATGGAAACGGAGGGATGGCTCAGTGGTGGGCTGGGGATGGAGACACTGGGATGCATTTTCCCCTTGGATGAAGCAATTCCAGCCCTTTTCCATCCTTTTCCAGCCTTTTTCCATCCTTTTCCAGCTTTTTTCCCTTCAGGAATATCCTGGTTTGGAGCACTGTGAGCTCCAGCAGGGCTGCATCCACTGATGGCCTGGGTAGGGCTGGGATTGCTCTTCCTCAGGCTTTGAATTCCCCACCAGGAACTTCCAGAAGATAAAAATCCATACAGGGTGTTATTTGCAATATAATATATTATATGTATATAAAATAAAAATATATTAAATATATATATTATATACAGTATATATTTTTATATTATATATCTATTATATATAATAGATATCAATATATAATATAGATATATCAATATATGATATAGATATATCTATATATAAAATATATATTTATTACATATATCTTATATATATTATAGATTAAAAATATATAATATATATCAAAATATATAAATATATTTATATTTTATATATAGATATATCTACATATATATAGATATATCTCTATCTCTATTTATTATACATATTATATATTATATCTATAACATATATATTTATATATTAAATATATATGTATATGTTTATATTTTAAGTATAAATATATCTATGTTATATATATAATATAATAATATATAATATAATAATATATAGTGTATATAATGTATATATTTTTATATGTTTATATAATATCTTTATATATTTATTGTATATTTCTGTGTTTATATTTATATTCTTATATTATTTATTAAAAAAACCCGCCTACAACCGAATAAAAACAAAAAAACACACTTTATTTTAAAGCATATTTAAATATTTTTCATATTTATATTCACATTTACAATCTATATTGAAGCATTAAATTTATATTATATATTAAATAATAAACGTAATATAGTATGTTACAACATTATATTTACAATAATATAAGAAATAATTTATTGGGAGAGCTTGAAATAATCACAGGACAGAATTACAGCAGTTTTTTCCCCCAACACTGAGGTTTCCAGGTGGATGAGGTGGGGAAAAAATAGGATTTAAGAGAGTGCCAGTCTATGGGGTTTGTTGGGAACCCCTAAAGCTGCTCCAGGTCCTGTTTTGGGGGGCTCTGGGTGGCAAATCCCCATTTCCCCGTGCCCCATTCCTCTCCTCCTCTGGCTGCTGTTCCTGGCTCTCCCAGGCAGATAAATATCCTGATATTTTATTTATTTTTATGTGGCTCCCTGCCAGCTGTTATGTTCCCACTTCCATTCCTGGTGCAGGATTGGGATTCGGGATCCAGCCCTGGTGCAGGGTGGATTTTCCTGCCCCATTTAAATTCCTGGGGGTTTTCTCCCCATCCCACCCTTCCACAGGGTGTTAAATCTGAGGAATTATCTCCATGTGCATGCAGCATCATTATCCCGACACTTGGCTGTCCTCAGGAGATGCAAGGAGCACTTGTAGGCATCTCATTAAAATAAATCAGCCTCAAATGGCACCACAAATGTTTCCATCTTTTATCCAGCCCGGAATCTTTCAAATTGAGCCAGGTTTAAAATGCCAATATTGATTTTGGTGCTGGCTGATGGAAGGGGCTGGGTGAAGTTTGGGAAACAGGACGTGCTTTTAATTTAATTTCATTTTATTTCATTTCCTCTGGGCTAGGACAGCACCTTGCCATCAGCGTTTTCTTTTATTTGCACATCTGGAAGCAGGCAGGGAGCACAGCTGGGAAGAGCTGCTGGCCATTCATTCCCAAAGCTCTGCTTGCCTCTGGAGAGCTGGGAAAAGCACCCTCACCGAAGAGTAATTAAGCAGGAGAGTTAATAAATCCACGCTGGAGATGAAATGAGAATCGTGATAGCAGCAGCCCTGAGCATATGGGAAAGATTTGGGGATTTATTGGGTTTTCAACAGCCGAGCCATTCGTGGGGAGGCGTTTTTAGGGGAAAAGCTGTGGCAGGTACAGGTGGGAGCAGAGATTCCCTGGAGCAGAGGAACATTCCCCTGCTGGATTTCCCAGGGCTCAGCACCACCCCGTCAAATTCAGAGAATTAAATTCTTAAAAACCCAATATGTGGGCAGAAACCCCAGGATTTCAGCCACCTGTGGAGATTTCTCCAGGTGCTGAGGGAGGCAGGAGGAGCTGGGCAATGCTCTCAGCTTTAATTTGAATTTGTGGTTCTGGGATAGGGACACGAGGAGCTCGTGGGGATGGGTTTTGGCCATAAATAAAAGTGGAATTGCTGCATTTTGAGCGAGGCTTTACCCACCCCAGAGGGTTGAGGCTTGGCTTCCAACGAAGCAAATATTGGATAAAAAATGGGGGAAATCTCATTTCTTCACCTCAGTTTAGGGCCTGAGACTCAGTGACAGCGTTGATGCACTGCAAATATTGGGGGTTTATCCCTGGTTAAGCCAAGTCAGGGTTTAAGCAGGGCTCAGTAAGGAAACACAGATGGGAGATGCTGAGCAGTTCTCCAGGAGTTCTCAGAATAAGGATGTGGGTTCTGTGGGAATTAAGTTCCTCGTAAATCCCATCCATGGGACACCTTCCCCTATCCCAGGCTGCTCCAACCTGGCCTTGGGCATTCCCAGGGATCCAGGGGCAGCCACAGCTGCTCTGGGAATCCCATCCCAGCCAGGAATTCCTTCCCAACATCCCATCCATCCCCATCCTCTGAATTCTCCTCATATTTTCCCTTCTCATATTTTCCCTTCTCATATTTTCCCCCTTGTCCTATTCAAGCATCCCACTCCCACCAGGTCCTGCCTCACCCCACCTTGGAATGCCGTGCAGAAATTCCAGGATTTTCCCTCATCAGGAGCATTGGGCAGCTCCAGGGTCTTTAAGCCCCACATTTGCAGTGCAGCAAAATCTGGTAAATATTGTCAAATAAATCAATGCTTGTTTGTGCAGGGAGTTTTCCCTCAGGGCAGAGCCACAGAAATGCCTGGATGAGGGAAAGCCTCCGGGCAGAATTGAACTCACATGGAAAATAATCCCACAATAAACCAACACAATAGCTGGGCAAACAAAAGGGGAGGGAAAGTGGAGTTAAAATACAGCTCTATAAACCAGGAGCTGTAAAACAGAAATCCCAGGAAAAGGAGATTTTCCATCTATTTTTTCTGCTTTGTGCAGTCAGAGGTCCCCTTAAATAAAGTGACCGCGCTGGTGGAGGAGCAGAATCCTCATCATTCTGCCTTCCTAGGATCAGCCAAAACCTTGGGAAAACCCAGCCAGGTGGGCTCTGAAGGCTGGCACAGGGATTTATAACCTGTTTTATGGGAATTTGGGAAGCAGAGACCCAAATTTCATAGGAAGGAGCTGCTCCTTCATCCATCGCTCCCCAGATTTCACCTGTGTTGCAGCCAAAGGCACATTCCTGGAATTCCAACGGAGCACGTGGATTCAAGCAGGATTAAGCAACTCAGCTAATTAATTTGAAGACTGCTTTAGATTAATTCCCAGTGCTGATTAATTCCCACCAGCGCACGGACACGGAAAGACGGGAAAGGCCCTCTCCAGGTGGGAATAAATCCCAAGGAAGGGAGGGAAAGCAGCAGGGACTGCCTGGAAGCATCTCTGGGGCTGCCATCACTTCTCCATGGGCAAATCTCCAGGTGTCTCCTGAATTCCTGGCTGGATACAAAGCCCTGGGATTGCTGGAAAGGTTTCCATCCCCATTCCTCAACAGCTCCTCACCACTAATAACCCATTCCCTAATGAATGCCCTAATTAACCCCTGCCCTCTGCTTTTCCAGGTGTAAACTGGTGGAAGGTGAGTGGGAATAGGAATAGGAATAGGAATAGGAATAGGAATAGGAATAGGAATAGGAATAGGAATAGGAATAGGAATAGGAATAGGAATAGATCCCCCCAGGACCAGGATTTGTGTGCCAGTAATGAAAACACCCATAAATAAATAAACTAAGTCAATAAATATTCCCCCCAGCCTGCACTCAGGGAAAACAAACAACAATTCCTGCCAGCTGGGAGGGCTCATAATTCACCTCCAGCTCTTGCCAATCCCTCAGGGATTTCTTGCCTCCCTGAGCCAGGTGATCCCATTCAGGCACCAGCTCCATTCATCCAACGTGGGAATTCCGCCTAAGGAAGGTGGAAACAATTCCCCTCAGGACAAAGTTCTGCCAGGTGGGAATAATCTCCCTCAGGACAATGTTCTTGCAGGTGGGAACAATTCCCCTGAGGAGAATGTTCTTCCAGGTGGGAACAATTCCCCTGAGGAGAATGTTCTTGCAGGTGGGAACAATTCCCCCTGAGGACAATGTTCTTGCAGGTGGGAATAATTCCCCTGAGGAGAATGTTCTTGCAGGTGGGAGCAATTCCCCTGAGGACAATGTTCTTCCCTGCCCAGCCACTTCAGGATGTTTGCTGCCAGCAGTTATTTTAGCCCTCCGTGGTGGGAATGCTGTCATTTCCTTTCCTGTGAGGTTTTCCAGCTTTTGGGCCACGTTCTATTGTTTGCCAGAGCCACCCAGGCGTGCAGAGACCCCCCAAACCCACACTGGGATCACGGAATACTTGGAGTTGGAAGGGATCCACAAGGATCATCCAGTCCCACTCGTGGGACTGCGCAGGACATCCCAAAAAATCATTCCCTGTTCCCAAGAGTGCTGTGGGGCAGCTGCCAGGGCTGGGACTCCAAAGCCACTCCTGGCCTGGCAGTGGGACATCCAGTTCTCATTCCTGAGAGGAAAAGGAGGATTTTCCTCATTCCCACTTTGTCAAGCACACCCACTGTCCCTGTGCACAATCCCATCCTCCTGCCCGCCTGGATGTGCTGGTTGCACCAGGGATGAGGTCTGGGGGAAACCTCACAGAATTCCAGAATCCCAATGGTTTGGGTTGGGAAGGACATTAAGGATTATCCTGTTCCACCCCTCTGGGTAGGGACACCTTTCAGTGTCCCAGGGTGCTCCAAACCCCTTCCAACATGGCCTTGTGTGGGATCTCAGCACCTCAGGACTGAGGTGTCACCGAGAGCACCCTTGGGGGGCTCGGGAGTCCTGGAATGTTCCAGAAGTGTCTGGTGGCTGGACTTTGATCCTACACAGGAGACGACACCTGTATGAGGACAGGAGGGTTTCACCGGGGTGAATGGTGAAGGGATCAGTTAATTAGAGGGTGAGACACAGGGTTTAGGATTTCTGTACAGGGGGGTTTAGAGAAGTAAGATGGAGGAATTGGGGCGTGTCCTGTCCTTCTTCTTCTTCTTCTTCTCCTCCATCTTCTGTGGTGATGGTGGCACTTTGGGATTGGTCATTACTAAAAGTGCACTGGGCAATAAGGGTGAAAGGTATTGGGGAAAAATGATAAATATTGTACATGTAACTTTGGGTATAAAGATAGGTGACCGCCCGGAGGGCAGGGAGTGTGCTCATGGCTGGCTGCTGAGCAGAGCTCTGTCGGGCCGAGAGAAAATCTTTTAGATAAACAATTAATAAACACCGAGACCGAAAGAAGAACTGAAGCCTCTTCTCGTCCTTTGATACGCGGGCTGCCCCAAGGCCACCCCGGGCCTTTCCAGGCCCTCCAAACAGCCGAAAACCGGACAGCCTTGGGCACTTCCAGGGATGGAATTCCCTGGAATTCCATTCCCATCCCTCCCCACCTTCCCAGGGAAGGATTTTCCCCTCAAATCTCCTCATTAATCACAGCAGGATGGGCACTACCCCTCCTGTATCCCTGTAAGGAACTCAGATCCTGCCTTCCCCAACCACAGCCAGCCCTGTGACATTTTTCCCCTCACAAAAAAAGAGAGGGAAGATCCCAGATCAAAAACCCAAATGTTTTTCTTCCTGCAGCTCCCAGCTTTATAAATCATCCCAGATAAACACAGACAATCCAATCTTTGCTTGCAGATCCTGTGCAGGCTCTGATATCCCAGAATTTCTTCACCCCGAGCCAACAAAATCCTGCTTGGTGCAATCCAGAGCCTGCCAAGAAAATCCCTTCAGGCCCGGGCTGCTTTCAGCAGAGGGGATGGGAACAAGGCTGCACAAATATTCCACTTTTTGGCCACTTTTCCTGCTCTTTCACAAAGCCAAGCAAGTTTCCTCTTGGAGAGGGGAGCAGCAGACCCCAGGCCTGGATGGGTTTTGGGATCCCACAGCCCCATCCCACTGCCAGGTCTGTTGTTTTCCATGGGAACAAACACCGGGATTTTTCCCTGAGGGTGAGGGAAATTATCCATTCTTGTGGCTGCCACCTGAGAAAAGCAGCACTGGCTCCAGGAAATGTCCCACAGCAGCTCAGCTGGGGCTTTCCAGGGATTTCTGCCTTCCATGGGGCCCTGACTTTGTGGGAAATTGGGGCTGTGAGGCAGAAACTTCACTGGGTATTCACAAAGGAATGCAGATCCTGGTGGATCATGAAGGAGGAGAAGCCCGAGTGAGCCTAAAGGATTTCCCTGATGTCCCAAACCCCATCACAGCCCAAGTTTGGAGGCAGAATTTGTGGGATGAAGTGCAATAAATCCCATATTCCTCAAGGCTCCTCTGCCATCCCACCTTCCCAGAATCCCAGAATGGTTTGGGGTGGAAGGGACCCTAAATTCATCCCATTCCATGGGCAGGACACCTTCCACTATCCCAGGGTGCCCCAAACCTGATCCCTTTGTGCTGTGGGGTGAATGAAAGTGAAGGATCTCTTAAAAATTAAGCAGAGAAGTGCTCGATTCCCAATTTCTGGTTTTTATTAGGGATGCCTTATGCGAAAATAAAAGCAAATAATGTTGGAAAGGGCAGCTTTTCATGCTGGAGTGCTGAAAGGAGCAGGGCAGGGCTGCAGCCCCAGGAACAGGCATTAATAGGGTCCCTCCACCCCAGGGTGGGGTTTAAACATAAACAAAATGTTTATAAACCAGCAGATCCCAACCCACAATCCCTTGGAAAAACAGGGATTAGAGCCTGATTTTTCTTGGGAATGAAAATAAAAGAAAACAATGTTGGAAAGGGCTGAAGTGCCCAGTGAGGCTGGAAAAGCTCTGAGGTGCCAGGGAAACATGGGATTAGGGAAATGCAATGGATGTGCAATTTCCTTCTTCAAGTTTCCTTCCTTAAGAACTATTTTAGGAAAGGTTTATTATATTTGGTGAATATATCATTAAATTATTAAATATATTAAATATAATATCTATATTTATAAACTTGTGTTTAATAAATCTATGTATTATTTATATATTTTATATAAACATGTTATATATTTTTATATCTTATATAAATATATAAATATATATTTATAGATATTTTTATATAAATATATATTTATAAATATATATTTATATATATATAAATATATATATAAATATATATATATCTGGAAAATACATTAAAATATATTTGATATATAAAAATATATTTACATATATGATATGCATAAAAATATATTTATATGTATTTTTATATCTATAAATCCTTTCAACTTCTGGAAAATATGAAAAATATATTTTATTTATTTATTTATTTATTTTAATATAAGTATATATTTATGGCCACTTTTATATATTTACATATTTAAAAATATATCTTTAAATTCATATAAAATATAATATACTAATTATAAAATTATTAAATATAAATTACTGAACACATTATTAAATATTATTTAGTACAAATATTTAGTAATATATTTGATATTTTATTTCATGATAAATTATTAAATATATTACTAAAATATATTATAGATTTACAATATATATAGTAAATATTATATATTATAAATATAAATATATATTATATAAATATATAATAAATATTATATTTATTATATATTATAAATATTATAAATATTATATATTATAAATTATATATATTTATATTTACTCTCTCTATATATATATAGTAAATATAAAATTTACTAAAATTAGTAAATCTTTATTATATTTAATATAATAAATCTCTCTTCTCCATTTGTCTCCCGACGACCCCAGTGGATTAAAAATGATCCATCCCGGAGCTGGAGCTTTGCTTTGAGACTTCCCCAAATCCTGCTGTGAGCGTGGGCCCCCAGGAAAGGTCAGCAGCTCCCTCCCACCACTTCCTGAAGCCTTTTCAGGGATTTCTGGGGATTTGATTTCCTGGCTGCCCATTCCCAAGGAAATCCTCTGCTGGGAGGGGGCTCTGGGGTTTGGGAGGGAATGGACACTGGGAATCCCTGCAGAGGAGGGGTGGGAGCAGGAACAGCGAAATCTGATGGCTGGATTTGGGATCTGGGCACATTCTGCTGGCGTTTCCCTTCAATCATGAGACCCTGGTTTAATTATCCTGTGATTTTGGCCTGGGTTTTGCTCTAAAAAAGAGGGTTTTGCCCAGATTTAAGCTGAATTTACCAGACAACTTTCCCATTCTCCACCTGGGTAAGAGAACTCTGCTATTCATCCCTTCCACCTCTGGAAAATCCCACTGGCAAACCAGCTTTGTGATTTTCCTGGGAAGATGAGGCTGCTCTGACCCACAACTCCCAAAAAAACCCTTTATTCCTCTCACTTTCCCACATTTTACCCCGTGGCTAAAGCATGGAGGAGCTCAGGGCTGCTCTGGCTGAGGCGCACAGACCTCCCAAAATATTCCAAATTGCAGGGGAAGCCTGGGGGGTCCCGGTGGGAAAGGCCACCCCACGGTGGGACCTCCCATGGTGGCAGTTGCTCCATGTCCAGCCACGGCTCCCGGGACAAGGGACAAGCAAAGACGTCTCAGCTAATCAATCCTTAATGAGCTGGAGCAGGAGGAGCGGGGAAGGATGTGGGAACAGAGCGGGATTTCCTCAGAAAAGCTGCTGCCTGCTCCTGGTGACTGGAGACGGGAGTGTGAGGAAAAGGGGTGTCACAGCCTGAGCCAAAACTTTGCTAAATCGCATTTTTCCCTGGAATAAACCATCCAAGCTGGGCCAAGAGGGATGAAAGGGAGCCTTTGCACAGCCCCAAGTGCAGAGGGGGGCATATGTGGCCCCAAGTTTAGAGTCCGGCTGCTGAGGGCGAAAGGCCGACGCCCCTCTGCAATTCCCGGCCAGCGCCCCTCAGCGTCTGAGGGCCTCGGGCTGCGCTGGCTGCGCCCGGCTCTCACCGCGGGTATGGCAAGGAACGGAGCTGACCATTTCCCGGGGGTTAAACCTCGGTTTATTGAAGGTGTTGCGGGATCCACACGCGGGGAAACCAACCGGGAAAAAGTTTCTCCATAGGGGGGGTGAAACAGGATTATAAAGGAGGGGGGTGGGTACAGGCAGAACCAATCGGGAAAGGTGAGGGGATGAACTTCACAGAACTGACACTCCATGGAGACCAATAATCAAAAGGAAAAGGAGGTGTCCTGGGACCCCAGCCAGCCACCATCTCCAGAGAGGAGAAGGTTCTCGAAACCTGGGAGGAGAAAGGGGATGATTGACTGGACAGGGAGGAGACAACTTTCACTTCTAAGGGAAACCAGGGGAGGAGCAATTACATATCGGCAACTATGAATAGCGGTTACTATGGCAACTTAGCTGACAGGCTAGCAGTGGCGGGAAAAACTGGGGGAACGAAACCATTTTACACATAATAGGGGAGAACAATACATAAATTGGGGGAATAACACAAGAAACTTAACAACACACTACAACACCCAAGTAGAGCAAACACCCTCAGCTCTGCAGGCAGAGCCTTCCCCAGGGTGCCCAGCTCTGTCTGGAATTGGTTTTTTGGGAATTGAGGTGTCTGGCACTGCCAAACCCTCAGCAAACAGAGACAGGCGCGTGACTGCTCCCAGGAATTCCCAGCCCTTGTTTGCCCTCAGTCCGGCTGAGCTTCCAAACTCCCAAATCCCAGGATCTGCTGGAGACTCCTTCGGCAGCACAAAGCCTCCAATCCAAGGAGACAATCCAAGGAAATGTTCCTTTCTTGAAACATTTCTTTCTCTCCCAGCCCTGTTTGCTCAGGGAGATTGATCCATTCACAGAATGCTGATAAGGGAGATGTCTCCGCATCAGCACCTCCCATTTTAAATTCCAGCCTTCAAATCCTTGGGGTTTGCTGTTTGGTTGGTTTTTTCCCTTTTTTTCCCTGGTGTGTTTTCGGCTGGAGTTGGTTTCTAACGAGGAGATGACGCCAGTGCCCTGCTCACAATTAAAGGATTTGTCCTTGAGGAGAGGAGTTGGGATCACAGGGATGGAGAGGAGGGAAAAACAAAGCTCTTCACTCAGGGCAGCATCGACCCCTCAGGATCAATCCCTCCTGCTCACTGAATATTTCTGCATCCTTCACCCTCTCTCGAAAAACAAAACATCTCTGGAGGTCCCTGCTGCAGCTCCAGGGCAGGTGGGAACCAATTCTCTGCTAAAAAATGTAAATATTCCCGCTCCTCAGGAAGGCTTTGGGATGAAGGATTTCATCTCTTTTCCCGAGCAAGGTTCCAATTTGTGCTGATTGAACAGCACTTGAGAGGAGGAGGCCAAGGAAAAGCTCATTCCAGGTGGAAATCACAGCAGAGCCGCAAATGCGTATTTAAATATCAGAATGGGATAAAATGATGGAGGAAAAATATCAGGGAATGGAAAACAAACATTTCCACTTGAAGGCAAAAACGGAATAAAAGCGTTTCACAAAAATAAATCAACTCTGCTTAACCACAGCAATGTTAGCTGACAATTCCTTTTGTTTAGGTGCTCTTCTTACATCCATAAATCCAGAATTCTTCTCAGCAGCAGCAGAAATATTCCCCCAAATTCTCTCCCAGGTAATGAACAGGTTGGAACAAGCTGACAAAAATAATTCCAGCCTTCCCACAGGGATAATGTGCCCTGATAACACCGTGCAGGGCCCTGCAATTCTGCACAGGGAGAAATCTCTGCTGAGGAAAACTGAATTTATCTCTCGTGGTGGTTTTCCTGTGGTGCTCCTGACAGAAAAGGTTTGGGTTTGGGGCAAAAAACTTTGGATTTTTATAAAAATCCAAGTATAAATATATAAATAAATATATTTAAATACATATATATTAAAAAATATGTAAGATATATATAGCATATATATCTCATATACTATATATGTTATATACACTATATATACTATATATAGTATATATATAGTATAATTTTAAAATATTTTTATATATATTAAAAATATAAAATTTTAAAAATATATTCTAATTAAACACCTCTATCTCTGGTTTAATTGCTGTTAAACTTGACTTGAGGTATATTTAAACAGCAAAGCCAGTGCAATTTGACTACAGCAAAGTTCAGATTTATTTTCAATGATAATTACAAACATATTAATTATGGATTCAATCCTGGTGGAATTCCTAATTCCAGGTCCAGAATTGAGTTATCCTGGGAAAGCTGCAGAAGATCCTTGAACACTTTTAAATGGAAATTCTGGTGGTTTGGAGAAGAAAAAAATCCCTGAATTTTCCCAAAGCAGAATGCCAAAATTCCCAGGTGTTTTCAGCCAGCACCGCTCCCAATTTGGGATTAAATCTTTTGCTGTACCTGTTGGAGTTTTTCTAATTTAAGGGTTATTTGTAAATATTAACAGTTGTAAATTGGAGCTGAGAAATAGAGGAGAGCAGAAATATAATCCAAATAATCTGTTATTCAGATCTGTGGGGTTTTGATTTGGTTTTAGGCTCAAAGGATCCAAGCAGCAGGAGCATGAGGATGTGCATGGTGACACCACCAAGCTGGAAAAGAAAATGGATTTTCCTCGATTTAATCTCATTTTCCAATATTTGAACATTGAGGGTCAGGGGTTTTTCCTCACACAGAGGGAAAATCTGTGGGTTTGGACAATTTCCAGTGTCCCCAGAAGATCCCTGCAGGTTCAAGGCTGGGTTTGCTCCTGTGCTTCCAGGGCACATCCGGGGAAGTCACCAGGATGGGATTGGGATGATTCAGCCCAGGCTGGGGTTGACTTTTCCCCACAAAAGCCAAAGTTCAGGGCTGAGTCAGGCAGCTCCTCCTTGGCCATACAAGAGCAAGGTTTGCCCTTTGCCCACGGAGAACCAGGCTGGGAAAGTGCAAAGTCCTTCAGCTTTCCCCAGCAATGACAAAATCTTGGATTTTATTGGCTTTTTACACAAAACTCTCACTATATTTTCCCTAGAAGTCAAAAACAAGAGGAAAAAAGATGTTTTTCCTGTGAGCAGTGAAACTCCAGCCCTAAAGGATCACCCAGAAGTGCCTTTCCCTGAGAAACGGCAGGGACATTGAGGGTTATGGGTTTTTCCTCACACAGAGGAAAATCTGTGGGTTTGGACGATTTTCAGTGTCCCCAGAGGATTCCTGCAGGTTCAAGGCTGGGTTTGCTCCTGTGCTTCCAGGGATGTCACCAGGATGGGATTGGGATGATCCAGCCCAGGCTGGGGTTGACTTTTCCCCACAAAAGCCAAAGTTCAGGGCTGAGTCAGGCAGCTCCTCCTTGGCCATACAAGAGCAAGGTTTGCCCTTTGCCCACGGAGAACCAGGCTGGGAAAGTGCAAATCCCTTCACCTTTCCCCAGCAATGACAAAATCTTGGATTTTATTGGCTATTTACACAAAATTCTCACTATATTTTCCCTAGAAGTCAAAACCAAGAGGAAAAAAGATGTTTTTCCTGTGAGCAGTGAAACTCCAGCCCTGAGGGGTCACCCAGAAGTGCCTTTCCCTGAGAAAGGGCAGGGACATTGAGGGTCAGGGGTTTTTCCTCACATAGAGGAAAATCTGTGGGTTTGGACGATTTTCAGTGTCCCCAGAAGATTCCTGCAGGTTCAAGGCTGGGTTTGTTCCTGTGCTTCCAGGGATGTCACCAGGCTGGGATTGGGATGATTCAGCCCAGGCTGGGATTGACTTTTCCCTGCAAAAGCCAAAGTTCAGGGCTGAGTCAGGCAGCTCCTCCTTGGCCATACAAGAGCAAGGTTTGCCCAAGGAGAACCAAAGAGGGAAAGTGCAAATCCCTTCACCTTTCCCCAGCAATGACGAAATCTTGGAATTTATTGGCTTTTTACGGAAAATTCTCACCATATTTTTCCTATGAGGCAAAAACAAGAGGAAAAATGAGATTTTTCCTGTGAGCAGTGAAACTCCAGCCCTAAAGGATCACCCAGAAGTGCCTTTCCCTGAGAAAGGGCAGAGACATTGAGGGTCAGGGGTTTTTCCTCACACAGAGGAAAATCTGTGCGTTTGGACGATTTTCAGTGTCCCCAGAAGATTCCTGCAGGTTCAAGGCTGGGTTTGCTCCTGTGCTTCCAGGGATGTCACCAGGATGGGATTGGGATGATTCAGCCCAGGCTGGGGTTGACTTTTCCCCACAAAAGCCAAAGTTCAGGGCTGAGTCAGGCAGCTCCTCCTTGGCCGTGCAAGGGCAAGGTTTGCCCTTTGCCCAAGGAGAACCAGGCTGGGAAAGTGCAAATCCCTTCAGCTTTCCCCAGCAATGACAAAATCTTGGAATTTATTGGCTTTTTATGGAAAACTCTCACTATATTTTTCCTAGAAGGCAAAAACAAGAGGAAAAAAGATGTTTTTCCTGTGAGCAGGGAAACTCCAGCCCTGAGGGGTCACCCAGAAGTGCCTTTCCCTGAGAAAGGGCAGGGACATTGAGGGTCAGGGGTTTTCCTCACACAGAGGAAAATCTGTGGGTTTGGACAATTTCCAGTGTCCCCAGAAGATCCCTGCAGGTTCAAGGCTGGGTTTGCTCCTGTGCTTCCGGGGATGTCACCAGGATGGGATTGGGATGATTCAGCCCAGGCTGGGGTTGACTTTTCCCTACAAAAGCCAAAGTTCAGGGCTGAGTCAGGCAGCTCCTCCTTGGCCATACAAGAGCAAGGTTTGCCCTTTGCCCATGGAGAACCAGGCTGGGAAAGTGCAAAGTCCTTCAGCTTTCCCCAGCAACGACGAAATCTTGGATTTTATTGGCTTTTTATACAAAATTCTCACTTTTTTTCCCCTAGAAGTCAAAAACAAGAGGAAAAATGAGATTTTTTCCTGTAAGCAGTGAAACTCCAGCCCTAAGGGGTCACCCAGAAGTGCCTTTCCCTGAGAAAGGGCAGGGACATTGAGGGTCAGGGGTTTTTCCTCACACAGAGGGAAAATCTGTGGGTTTGGATGATTTTCAGTGTCTCCAGAAGATTCCTGCAGGTTCAAGGCTGGATTTGCTCCCGAGCTTCCAGGGATGTCACCAGGATGGGATTGGGATGATTCAGCCCAGGCTGGGGTTGACTTTTCCCTACAAAAGCCAAAGTTCAGGGCTGAGTCAGGCAGCTCCTCCTTGGCCGTGCAAGAGCAAGGTTTGCCCTTTGCCCAAGGAGAACCAAACAGGGAAAGTGCAAAGTCCTTCACCTTTCCCCAGCAATGACAAAATCTTGGATTTTATTGGCTTTTTATGCAAAATTCTCACTATATTTTTTCTATGAGGCAAAAACAAGAGGAAAAATGAGATTTTTCCTGCGAGGAGGGAAACTCCAGCCCTAAAGGATCACCCAGAAGTGCCTTTTCCTGGGAGAGTGGATGATTTTAGCCTGTGCTGTTCCCATGAAGGTTTTGCCTGCTCTGGTTTTCCCCAGTGGGGAGGATTTGCTGGAGCTCTGGCATGGCTCACTCCCTGCTCTGGCTCCTGTCGAGCCAGCCCAGCTCTAATCCCCGGCTCTGGGAGGGATTATTCCATTTAGGCAGGAGTGAAATCAAGAGGGAAGACAAACAATCCTCACTGAAAGGAGCAGAGCAGCTCGCCAGGCTCTGCTGGCTCCCAGAGGGATTGGAGGCGCTGGGAATCACAGGGGGATTGTGGACAGAGGAGGGAAGGTTTTGGGACTAAAAGAGGAGAAATTTAGGTGGGAGGTTAGATTAGGAAGGAATTCTTCCCCGGGAAGGTGGGGAGGGACAGGGATGGGATTCCCAGAGAAGCTGTGGCTGCCACATCCCTGGAATGTCCCAAGGCTTGGAGCAATTTGGGATAGTGGGAGGTGTCCCCTACAGTCTCTTCCAACCCCAATGGAAAGCAGACCCATGGAAAATCCAAAATCTATAATTTCTAAGTGCCTATTTTATTCCAATTCTGCTTTTCCTGCTGGTTCTGTTGGATGGAATGATGGATACCTGTGAGAAAACAGGGAATGGGCTCCTGGCACCATCCTGGAGCCTCTCCAAGCGCTGGAACCAGAGGAACTCTCAGGAGAAACCCCCCAGCACATCCCCCAAACCAATCAACGCCTGCCCCCGCAATCACAATCTGTTTGTTTGTTTGCTTGTTTGCTTGTTTGCTTTGAAAATCCAATTAAAACATCCCAGGCAATTATTAATTATTCCCAGGCATTTCCTCCTGGAATGGCTTTGCCTGGTGGGAAAGTGCAAGGAGGGAAGAGTCTTTGACTCTGCCCTTGCTCGAAGATTCCCCTTTCATTAGGCCTGGCTTAATTAGGCTGGGTTTAAAGCAGGTGTTAAGTGCAATCAGAGCAGAATTGTCTGGGGCCCTGCTCAGTTAACCTTTGCCTGCGTGCACGACTTGGCTGATTAATTAATTAATTAATCAGCGATTGATAACGACCTTTGATAACGACCTTCAGCTCCCGAAGATGAAGGCAGAGCATCAGCACCTTCTCCTTTTAGGCACCCACACAATCAGCTCCGGCAAGGAGCTCATTTCCTGGTGCTAAACTGGGATTTGGGATGGGGATATTTGTGTTTAACTGAGATGAATATTGATGATTCAATCTTTCAAAGGATGCGTGGGGAATTTATAGACGCTCCATGTGTCTATAAAAACGAAAATGTGGAAGGAGAGAATGGCCTTGAGTTGCTCCATGGAAGGTTTAGGTGGGATAATGGGAGGAATTTCTACTTGGAAAAGGTAGAGCTGCTCAGGGCAGTGGTGGAAGGGATTTAAAATCTCTTAAAATCCATGTGGATGTGGCACTTGGGGACATGGGGCAGTGGTGGCCTGGGCAGTGCTGGGGAATGGTTGGAATTGAAGATCCAAGAGAGTTTTTCCAACCTTAAGGATTCTGGGATTTTTGGGAGCCATTTTGAGAGAGGGATGTGAATATTTGTATGATATTTGAATATTTGAATATTTTTACAGGGATGAATATTGAGGATTCAATTTCAATCCTCTCCAGGAGCTCAGGCAGGGTGGGAATCACCAAGAAAAGGTCATTTCCAAAGAAATCCTTTCAAAACCACTTGGGTATTTCCTGACCACTTGTACACATCAACATCCATGTGTGAACATCCATGTATGAATATCCATGTCAACATCCATGTCTTCCCTGCCCAGAGTGTATCCATGGAGTTTGGAAGGTACCTGCAGGACTCCTTGCACTCCAACAGCAGCAGGACATCAAAAGCATTTTTTTTCTTTTTATAAAACTTCTTTTCTCCCTGTTTTTCCCCCTCCCAGGCCAGCTGCTGCCCATCCATCAGTGGCAAGGTTTCTGTGGAATGATTGAGGATGATGGATGTGGCTCCTTGTTGTCATTCCAGCTTGGATGGGGACTTGGAGCAGCCTGGGCTGGTGGAAATGTCACTGCCTGTGGCCCTGAATGACATTGAAAGGTCCCTTTCACCCAAACCATCCTCTGATCCTCCATGAAGGGATTAAAGCTGGATCCCAGCGGGAAGGGAGATCCAAAGTCGCTGCTGGGCCCCTTCCCAGAGCCACAGGAAACCTTCTCATGCATTTCCCCCAAATCCAGGTTCTTGGCTTGATTTTAAGCTGCAGAGCCAGGCCAGGCTCCAGCCCAGGCCCAGCCCATCCCAACAGCCCAGCCTTGCTAATCCAGGCCCTCAGGATTATCCTGGAATAAAGGATAACAGAGGGGAAAACCTGCATTCCCTCCTGGAGATGTGTCTGGCTGCCCCACAGAGCTGGTGGCACTGATTTCATTGTCCTGCAGACCAGGAGATGGATTTATCCTGCTTTTCCACAGGGATGCTCCTGTGGGCTGTGCCAGGTGGGAGCAGGCAGGGAAAAGCCTCCTCCAGCATTGCTAATGGAGGAGTTGGAAGTAAATTCAGTTTGGAAGGGATTTTTCCCCCTCACTGCATCATCCCCTCGTGTCCCTGAAGGTCTGGAATGGCCCCAGCTCCTCTGCTGATTTACAAGCAGATTGTGCCTGGAAAAGGGGATGTTTAAGGAAAAGCATGGATGGGCTAGGCCTGGTTTTCCCAAATGCATCAGTGGCTGCAGGAACACGGCCACACACAGCAAAGCCAGGCCTGGGGGGTGGGATGGAGGCGCCCAGGCTGCCCCAGAAATGTTGATTCTGGTATGAGCTGTGAGTAAACACAGAGATAAAAATGATCTAGACATCCCTGGGAAATGCAGCCCGCCAGGAAATCCAGCTGGAGCAGCTCCTTCCTACCTGTGCTGGGGAAAAGGAGCAGAAAAATTGGAAAGGAAAACCCACCCTGCCAGGCAGAGCAGCATCAATCAGCTTTTCATTTCAGCTGCTCATTAGTTCATTTATTAGTCCATTGACTGAGCCCAATGGTGTGGCACTCCTCACCCTCCCAGGAATACAAATTGGGACCCCTGTTAGGCCAGGGATGTGGACACCACCTCTCGCAGCAGGAACGTGGCTTTTCCGTGCTCTGGAGCTAAAATAAATCAGGATTAATTCCTTTTGGAGCTTCCAGAGCCAGATGCATCCTGGCCATGCCCGTGCCTGACATCTGCCCATTAAAGTTGTGCAGAGATGCAGATCTGTAAATGTAATTACACAGCTCAGCTCTAATTTCCAACTCTCATTTAACAACTGACTTAGCAGCATCCAAACAGTTCCAGCGCCATGGTTAATTCATGAGGATGCACAGCTCCAAAATAAACTCAAAATCCTCAGAGCTTCCCCTGATGAATTGGGGAAAATTCCTAAGGGAATGTGGAGTCAGGGGGTGCTGGTCCAGGGGCTGGGCCTGGCTTGGAGCTGCTGTCCCAGATAAAATCCCAGCCTGGGATGTGCTGCTTTGGCCACCACGTCCTTATTTTGGGAGGCCTGAGCAGTGAATTCCTGGAGATCCATTTCTCTGGAGATTTTAGGATTATGAACAGAGCGAGATGTGTTTGTTTTACCATTGAACACAAATCCTGGCTGTGCTGGGGTTTATTCCTGATCCTGCCTGATGGGAAACTGCCCTTTGATCCATGGGATCCAGCTCTGGAAAACAAACCAGAATTTTACACCTCTGAGGCTGAAACACCTTTATAAATCCTCCTTATCTTCTGCATCACAGGAAAAAAAAAAAGTTTTTGGTGCTTTTAGAATAGAATCTCAGGGTGGTTTGGGATGGAAGGGATTTAAAATCCATCCCGTTGATGGGCAGGAATAAACCATAAACCTTCCATAAACCAACAGGACCCAAATCCCCCCCCCCTCAGGTGCAGATCCATTCATTTATTTCCCATTCAACACACTGATGTGTTTTTCCATGTTAATGCATTTCCCTTAAGAACACATCAGCTATTTCCATTTTTCTCATTTAATGCATTCTCCTGCTTCAAATCCCTCTCGCATTTCAGTGCCTCCTCCCATTCCAATGAATTTCCAGCCTCCCAGAGAGGTTTCCCCCGGAGCTCCTGCTGCATCCAGGACGAGCGGCCACCCCGGTGCTGCTGCTTTTTCCAGCATCCATCCCTGCCCTGCCCTGCCCGGGGACTTGTCCCGCATCTGCTGCCGGTCCCACCCATCCCTGTTTAATCTCTGCGAGCTGACTCACGGGGAAACGCCGGCCTCATCTGCCGGGAATGTTAAACAGAGCCTTTTTAAACAAGGCATGGAAGAAAGCGACCATCTGGCCGCAGGGAAACGTGCTGCTTCCCTCTTTCTGCGGGGACACGGACACAGGGACCGGGGCTGCCCCAGGTTTTGTCCCCGAAGCCACTCCAGCTCTGATGGAGGGGTTGTCATGGCAATAACCCCGGGATCCTCAAACAATCCCGGGGAGTTTGATGGGGATTAAAGCCCCAGAGTCTGGGGAAGTGAGCCAAGAGGTGCCCTGGGAGCTGCTGGCACATCCCAGCCTGGACTGAGCCTCCCCTCACGCCTCAGGTTTGGCTTTTCAATTTTTCACTCTCTGCTGCTTTAGTGTGCAGCTCTGAGCTTCACATTCAGCGTTGCTGAGCTCTGTGCACAGAGCAGGGAGACAAAACAATTCCTGCTCCAGCTGGGCACCAAGGACAAATGACCCAAATCTGAGCCCCAAGAGCACAAACAAGTGTGGGAGAGGTTTTACAGCAGCTTCTGGGAGCCACAGAGAAGTTTGACAAGAGGATCCAATTTTAGCCCTGAAAGAATTTTCTACCAAGGTCTTTGACATAGAAACCAAGAAAGGAAGAAGGATAAAGAAGAGAAACCTGCAGCTGCCTATTCCAATGAGCGCTTTGTTTCTTGTGACTAACAAGTAGAGTGTAAATTTTTGAGCTTCGTAAGAATGGATAAAAAGCACGCATAAAAAATATATAATAAAATACAAACAATAAAAATATATAATAAAAACAGTTTGGAGCCTTCTGAAAATGGAGTGTGTTGCTTTGTACCATCTCTGTCTCCACTACAACAAACCCCGTGGGCTGGAGAGAGAAAAACAAGCAGGGTGGGACTGCAGGGGCTGAAGCTGGGATGGGACAATGAACTGCAAGGTGCAAATGGAGCAGAACTGATCCCAGGGACAGAGCCCGGGAGCGCTCGTGCATTTTGGGGCCATTTTGGTTCATCTTGGGTGCAGCCCTGGCTGGGCTCTGGTGCTGCCCAAGGTGGATCCATGGAGGAGATGCTGGGAATGAATCCCTGCTTTATTCTGGGGCTCTGCCCAGCCCCTGCTCCAGGGCAGCCTGCACAAGGCATCACCCCCATTCCTGGGGCAATGGGTCAGGAGGAGGATTTGCTCACTCACCCCAAGCTCTGTTTTAGGGTTAAAGCCAGGCCTCACTTTTCCTTTTTGCTGCCTCAGCAGAAATGTAAAAGCAGGAAAGAGCTGCTGGAAAATCCCAAATGCTGGATTGGGGAGCAGCCATTGCACAGAATCAGCTTTCCTTTCTGATTATTCTGAAATTATCTTTCTGCTGGGATCAGGGACTGAGGAAAAGCCCCATCTCAGCAGCTCCTAAAACCAGATTACAGAGGGAGTGGGGGAACTGGCTCTGATTTATCTCTGTGCTCACTCTGCCCATCCCAAATCCCAAACCACCACTCCAGCTCTGCCACCTCTCCTAGCAGGGACCTGCCCAACCTGCCCTTCCCTTATTTATCCCACAGGCATTGCTGACTTCCCTGCGATGCTACAAATCCACAGGGAAAACACCCAGAGCTGTCAATAAATCCTGGAGAAATCAGAAGGGCCTCTGCAAAACGCTGGGAATAATAAATCCCTGCTTTTCCTGGTGCTGCCAAGGTGCCACAAGGAGCTTGGGAGAGGGGAAGGAGCTGCTTTTGCATGGGCTGTTAAAATTCCCAGAACAGGGTGGACTGAAGGGCTGAATTTATTCCAAAGGCTCCCTCATTCCTTATATCCATTTGGAGATGCTCCCAAGGTAACAACAGCCAGAGAATTCAGGATAAAGGCAAACATTTTCATCTGCTTTTCCTCAGGGATGCCATTTCAGACAGGCCTGCTCCCACCTCATCCCTGAGGCTGGATTTGAGGCCTGGAATTTGCAGCCCTCAGATCCATCCAGGCTGTGATTCCTCAGTGCTCCAGTGAAAAATGCAACTGGAAAAGGTGTTTGGCAACCAATGGCACCAAAATCCCTTCAGGATCACAGACTGCTTGGGTTGGGAGGGATCTTAAATGGAATTTAGGATTAACCCAACCTCCCACAGCCCAGGTTGCTCCAAGCCCTGGGAGAGGCCTGGAAGGAGAAGCCTCTGGAAAAGTGGGAGGCAGCAGTTCTCCTGGGCAAGGCAAAATCTGGGAGCAAAAAATTCCCTCTGCAAGCTGCTACTGGAAACTCAGAGCCTCTGCCTAGAGAAAAAAAGGTCTAGGGAAAAAAAAAATCAAGTTTAAGTTTCTAATGCTGATCTTGTAGAGGGCATAATTCTTTCTCTTTTTTTTTTCCTTTTCTGCTCTGTCTCAGTGGAAACCCAGGAATTTCTGTGGTCTAATTCCTTCCAGAACTTTGCCCAGAGTCAGCTCCTGCCCCTTCCCCTCAGGAATTCTGCTGGAGGCTCCTTGACCACTCTCCACCCCAGCCTGGGGGAACACAATGAGTTGGGAAGGATTTAAATCCATGAAAAGCTTCCCAAGCATCCTGCAGCTCTTCCCACCGGTGCCCCAGCAGCCAGGGATGGCCTTTCATCTCCCCACTCCCGAAATTTCAGGAGAATGAACCAATTCCCTGCCTTTGGAAATCCCTGTCCAAGTGTTCAGGAGCTGCTGGGGTGATAGGAGAGGGATGGGCACTGCTCCCTGCTCATGGGTGGTCCCAGCATTCCATGGATTTCCCATCGCAGGAGATGGGAAAAAAATCAGGGAAACACTTGGGCAGAGCTGAGCTCTATCCCAGGGAAATCCTGGGAGACCTCAGCAGGGAAATAAGGTGGGAAACTGGGAATTGCTGGGATTTCTGTCCTGCTCCTTTGGTGGTGCAGGATAGAATTTATTGTCCTTGCTGTCATTGGGGTGTAAATCCCAGGATTGTCACTTTTTTGGGATGCTGCAGCACCTTCCTGGGATGGATATATTGAATATGGAAAGCAAATACACACATAAATCACATATAGATAGAACATCCCTTTCAAAAACAAATACATCAATTATTTCCTCAGGCTTTCCTTTGCTCCAGAGCTTTCCCAAGGTCTGTTGTCCCCTGGACAAGCTCCAGAACCCAAACCAGCTGGGAATTCTGCTGGGCAGGACTGGGAGCAGGAGGGATCCCACTGAACTCGTGCTGTGAGAGATAAAACCAGAGTTATGGTTAATCTGCTGCAGGTATAAACAGCACAAATGATCCCTGCAAAGTTATTTTCCTCTTCCATTTCTGCCAATAAATTTTTAAAAAAGGAATTACTTTTAATATCCTCGAGTGCTGGAAATGTGAACATGTTGGAAATGCCTTGGAAAGGCTGGAAAGGATCCAGTCCCGGAGCACAAAAATCTCACGCTCAAACCTCCTGTGAGGGTTTCAAAAAGTGATGGCTTGGAGCTGTAGTCATGGTGAGAAAACAAAATAGATTGGGGAAAAATACAGGGAAAGATGGGAAAAGGGAAGGGAAGGGAAGGGAAGGGAAGGGAAGGGAAGGGAAGGGAAGGGAAGGGAAGGGAAGGGAAGGGAAGGGAAGGGAAGGGAAGGGAAGGGAAGGGAAGGGAAGGGAAGGGAAGGGAAGGGAAGGGAAGGGAAGGGAAGGGAAGGGAAGGGAAGGGAAGGGAAGGGAAGGGAAGGGAAGGGAAGGGAAGGGAAGGGAAGGGAAGGGAAGGGAAAGGGAAAGGAAAGGGAAAGGAAAGGGAAAGGAAAGGGAAAGGAAAGGGAAAGGAAAGGGAAAGGAAAGGGAAAGGAAAGGGAAAGGAAAGGGAAAGGAAAGGGAAAGGAAAGGGAAAGGAAAGGGAAAGGAAAGGGAAAGGAAAGGGAAAGGAAAGGGAAAAGAAATTTGAAGTTTGTGTTGGAAGGGCCCCTTAAAGCTCATCCAGTTCCAGGGACACCTCCCACCATCCCAGGCTGCTCCAAGGACAGACTTTGCCCTGGCTGAGAGCTCGGGGGGGATTTTGAGGATGGGCCAGACGAAGCATCCCGAGTGTGCTTGGCCGAGCATCATCCCCGCGCTGGCACGGAGCAGATTCCTGCTGGCTCCTGGGCCTGCCCGGTGCCAGCCCTGCCCCTGAGGAGAAGTTTGGCACCGCAGGGAGCCGCTGGTGTTTCCCCGACCGTGCCATCTGCGGGCAAACGGAGGAGAGGAGGGAGAACGCCCTTTTACCACAAAAATTGGAAAAGGCAAAAAAAAAAAAAAAAAAGAAAGAAAAAAAAAAGAAAAAAAGCGCCCCCATCCCAAGCCATTAGCACGGGCATTGTAGCATGAAACACAAACCCTTCCTCCCGAGGCACACAAAGGCCGGGCAGAGTAATTAATGCAATGAAAGGGCCGGGGCTTGCAGATGGAGATGCGGGAATAAAGGCGCTCCCCGGCGCTGGGCTGTCATGCATCGCATGCTGCATCTGTTATGGAAATCAGGGCTAGCGGGGCCTTTTGTTCGGGCTAAAGCCCTCCCGACAGGGATTTGGCCGCAGTAGATTTTCTTGTTATTAAACACGATTTCGGGCTAGTTGAGAGCAGATGCTGCCGCAGCGTTTGGAACTAATAACGGAGCTGGGAGCGTGCAGCATCCCCGAGAAGCCCGGGCTGTTCTGCGAGAGCGGTCCCAGCGCCGCTCCCTGCTTTGCACATGAATGCTGCCGGCACCAGCTGAGCCCTCTGGGCTGCCCCGGCACCCCCATCCCGCAGGGACACTCAGGTCACACACCCCAAACTCATCTCTGCCCTCCTCGGCACTCAAAAAGTCACCGGACGACACCCGCAGCATCCCAAAAATTTAAAATATCCCTCTGATGTCCTCTGTGATGGATGTTTGGCCGGGTCAGGAAGGTGAGGAGCACTCAGGGATGTTGGGGTTACAATGGGAAGGACTTTATTGCTCTCTACAGCTTTCTGAAGGGAGGTTGCAGACAGATGGGTCTCTTCCACCAGGTAGCAGTGACAGAACCAGAGGACACAGTCTCAGGCTATGGCAGGGAAGGGACAGGCTGGATATTAGAAAATAATTTTTCACTGAAAGAATAATAAAGTACTGTTGTCATCATATTGCAAAGGTTCTATTGTCTTTACATTGTCAGGGTTCCACATTGCTAGAGTTTTGTACCTCCTTGATGTTTCTTGTAGGCAGCTCCTCCAGGCACTGACTCTCCCCTGTCCTCAAAATAACCAACTGACTCCAGTTCTCACCAATCCACTCTTTTATAACACTCTTCTTACTGGCTACAGCACAGCCTGTTAACATCAGGCCTGCTCCTAATCCTTCATAACTGGCTCAGCTGCAACTCTTTAGGGGGTAAGATTACTTTCTGTACTATCTTTATTTACTGATGTTCTATCCCCCTACAAAGCACTGGAATGCTTTCCCAGGGAGGTGGTGGAATCACCATCTCTGGACGTGTTTAAACAAAGACTGGACATGGCACTTGGTGCTAGAGTTGAGGTGTTAGGGCACAGGTTTGACTTGATGATCCTAGAGGTCTCTTCCAACCTCATTATTCTGTGATTGTGTGATTCTGTGACAAAGGAAAGGAGGCAACAAAGGCCGCAGTTGAGTCCCTGCAGTGGCACATTGTGGGAATGTTCCTCACTCGGGGTCACCAAATGTGGTGGTGGTGTTCACAGGGGTCCCAGGACGAAGCAAGAGATGAGAATCTTGACTCCATGTTTCAGAAGGCTGATTTATTATTTTATGATCTATATTTTATTAAAAGAAAATGATATATTAAAACTACACTAAAAGAAAAGAGAAAGGAGACATCAGAAGGCCAGCAAAGGAAAGGAATGATAACAAAATCTTGTGGCTGCTCACAGCCTCGACAGAGGTGGCTGTCATTGGTCATCAAAAAAAAAAATTTCACATGCTGGGTAAACAATTCTCCAAATCACATTCCAAAGCAGCAAGACATGGAGAAGCTGAAGAGCATCAAACACATCCTGAGAAGGACAGAGAACACCAGAACACCTCTAAAATGGAACAAAGGGCACCAGAACACCTCCTGAACGGGACAAAGAGCACCAAAACTCATCCTGAGCAGGACAGAGGGCACCAAAACTCATGCTGAGCAGGACAGAGGGCACCAAAACACCTCCTTAAGAGGACAGAGAGTACCAAAGCTCATCCTGAGCAGGGCAGAGGGCACCAAACAGCTCCTGATCAGGACAGAGAGCACCAAAACAGCTCCTGATCAGGACAAGGAGCACCAAAACTCATCCTGAGCAGCACTGAGGACACCAAACACCTCCTGAGCAGGGCAGAGGGCACCAAACACCTCCTGAGCAGGACAAGGAGCACCAAAACTCATCCTGAGCAGGATCAAAGAGCAAAACACTTCTTAAGAGGATAGAGTACCAAAACTCATCCTGAGCAGGGCAGAGAGCATCAAGCACCTCCTGAGCAGGACAAGGAGAACCAGAACACCTCCTGAGCAGGACAGAGGGCACCAAACACTTCCTGAGCAGGACAGAGGGCACCAAACGCCTCCTGAGCAAACAAACCTCAGCAAACCCGTGCTGCTGTGCCAGGCAGGAGCGGGTGACAGGGCAGGGCAGAGGGCAGAGCCCGTTCTCACGTCACGGATGTGCTGCTCCCATCAGCACTGACGGATTTCCCTACACGCCAGACAAGAAATGAGTCACGTCTGCTTCAGGGCAAGTCCTGAATCCCATCTGCAGCTGCTCCAGCCAGGATGAGGTTAATGGCTGTGCTCGGAGTAACCTGAAACTCGGCACAGCCACCTCCAACCCCCTGACTTGGGAGGTCCCGACTTTGGGGGCAGAAAATGCCCTGCAGCGCCAGGATCTGCTTTTGTTCTCTGGAAAATGGTGCGGCACGATGCCATCAGCGTTCCCGAGGAGGGGGAACACATTCCCGAGGAAAGGGGACACATTCCCGAGGAAAAGGGATATATTCCTGAGGCAGGGACACATTCCCGAGGCAGGGACACATTCCCGAGGCAGGGACACATTCCCAAGGAAAAGGGACAAATTCCCAACGAAAGGGGCCATATTCCCGAGGTAGGGAAATATTCCCAAGGCAGGGACACATTCCTGAGGAAAGGGGACATATTCCCAAGGAAAAGAGACACATTCCCGAGAAAAAGGGGAATATTCCCGAGGCAGGGACACATTCCCAAGGAAAGGGGCCATATTCTCGCAGCAGGACACATTCCTGAGGAAAAGGGACATATTCCTGAGGCAGGCACACATTTCCAAGGAAAGGGGACACATTCTCGAGGAAAGGAGCCATATTCTCGAGCCAGGGACACATTCTCAAGGAAAGGGGACACATTCCCAGTGCTCTGGATCAGGCCATGAGGGCCAGAGTTGTAGGAAAAAGGGTGAGGGTCTCATGTGGCTCCATCCCCTTTTCCCAGTCCCTCAGTGGTTTCTGTCACCTTGTCCTCAGCTCTGAGGCAACACCCAAACCTAACCCTCCTTCCTACACCCTCTTATCCAATTCCCCCATCCAGTTTAATCAGCCAAGATGGCGCCCGCCCCGTGAGGGGACCCGCCATCTTAGGCCGAATGCTGCCCAATTTCACTTTGCCACTGCAAAATGGTGCCCAGAACCTCCCTTCTCCTCTCTCCCTCCCTGCTCCAGGGACTGTCACAGCTCCCTGCAGCTGTCCCAGGGTGTCACTGCTGATTTTTCATTCTCATGGCAGAGCACTTGACTCAGCATCCTCCGCCCTCCACCCTGGTACACCCCAAGGCACTCCCAGGACCCCCAGTTGAAGCTGCTGCCATGGATTCCAGCCCTGGAATTCCAGCCCTTGTGTTTATTTATCCTTCTGCTCCTTCCCTTCAGGTGTTTGCTGAAGTTGGGCCTCCTTGTGCTGTGGGTGAAGCTGGATTGACAGCAGGAGAAGTCCATGGGAGGGGAGGATGAGCTGCAGGTTCTGTGTCCCAACAGGACAGAGGAATTCCAAGAACACTCAGAATTCCAAGGATCTCTCAGTAGCAGCAGGAACAGATGGAAACACCAAAGACACCTTCAGATGGCAAGGACAGGGAGAGTTTGGGCAATTAATTAACCCTTCACTCATTAACTACAGCACCTACAGAGCTGTTGGGTCATCAGGAACACCAGGGCAGCCCCAAGGAACAACTGGGAATTCTGAGATGGAATTCTGCAATGAAGAACACCAGAAAGAGACAATTCCAACCTTTCCTGCCTGGATTGACAGCAGCAGAAGTCCATGGGAGGGGAGGATGAGCTGCAGGTTCTGTGTCCCAACATGACACAGGAATTCCAAGAACTTCAGAATTCCAAGGATCTCTCAGTAGCAACAGGAATAGATAGAAACACCAAACACACCTCCAGATGGCAACAACAGGGAGAGTTTGGGCAATTAATTAACCCCTCACTCATTAACTACAGCACCTACAGAGCTGTTGGGTCATCAAGAACACCAGGGCAGCCACAAGGAACAACTGGGAATTCTGAGATGGAATTCTGCAATGAAGAACACCAGAGAGGGACAATTCCAACCTTTCCTGCCTGGATTGACAGCAGCAGAAGTCCATGGGACGGGAGGATGAGCTGCAGGTTCTGTCCCAACAGGACACAGGAATTCCAAGAACACTCAGAATTCCAAGGATCTCTCAGTAGCAACAGGAACAGATGGAAACACCAAACACACCTTCAGATGGCAACAACAGGGAGAGTTTGGGTAATTAATTAACCCCTCACTCATTAATTACTCATTAATTACAGCACCTACAGAGCTGTTGGGTCATCAGGAACATCAGCACAGTCCCAAGGAACAACTGGGAATTCACAGATGGAATTCTGCAATGAAGAACACCAGAAAGAGACAATTCCAACCTTTCCTGCCTGGACTGACACCAGGGAAAGCCCTCAGGAAAGGGAGGATGAGCTGCAGGTTCTGTTCCCAACAGGACACAGGAATTCCAGGACTTTCAGAATTCCAAGGATCTCTCAGTAGCAACAGGAACAGATGGAAACACCAAAGACACCTTCAGATGGCAAGGAGAGGGAGAGTTTGGGTGATTAATTAACCCTTCACTCATTAACTACAGCACCTACAGAGCTGTTGGGTCATCCAGAACATCAGCACAGTCCCAAGGAACAGGGAGATGAAACTGCTGGGAATTCTGAGATGGAATTCTGCAATGAAGAACACCAGAGAGAGACAATTCCAACCTTTCCTGCCTGGATTGACACCAGCAGAAGTCCATGGGACGGGAGGATGAGCTGCAGGTTCTGTGTCCCAACAGGACACAGGAATTCCAGGACTTTCAGAATTCCAAGGATCTCTCAGTAGCACCAGCAACAGGAACAGATGGAAACACCAAACACACCTTCAGATGGCAACAACAGGGAGAGTCTGGGTAATTAATTAACCCCTCACTCATTACTCGTTAATTACAGCACCTACAGAATTGCTGGGTCATCGGGAACATCAGCACAGTCCCAAGGAACAGGAGATGGATGAACTGCTGAGAATTCTGAGATGAAGAACACCAGAAAGAGACAATTCCAACCTTTCCTGCCTGGATTGACACCAGGAGAAATCCATGGGAAGGGAGGATGAGCTGCAGGTTCTGTGTCCCAACAGGACACAGGAATTCCAAGAACACTCAGAATTCCCAGGATCTCCCAGCAGTGACAGCATCAGGAACAACCCTCAGCTGGGAATGAGGTTTTCCTGGCAAAGAACAACCTGCAAACTGAATTTGAAAATGTGAAAATTCAGCCTGAGAGGCAAAGCAAAGCAACCCCCACGTGTTTGCTTTGCTGCTCTGCCTCTGGCATTTTTGGGAAACAACTCTGGGAAGGAACCCACAGCAAAGTGGAAAATGTAATGCCCAAAAGGCTGTTGCAAGAGAAAGATTCCTATTCAAACCCCAGCACAATTATGCCCCAAAACACACAAATATTAATGAACTACCACACAAAGGCCATTTCCACTACAAGAAAATTCCTTTTTTTTTTGTTTTTTAATTCAAAGAAAAAAATGGTATTTTAATAAATACTGCAGAAACATTAACCAAACATACAAAGTGACTTCAACAATTAAAAAAAAAAGTAATGAATGTTCTGCTTTATAACAGTTATAACTTATTTTTCCACAATATTTAAATACAGAAAGAAGCACTTACCAGCTATTTTGTAATACTGCCCTAAGAGCACTGTTGCATCAGTTAAAAGCTTATTATGGTGGTCAAAAATGTCTTTTTTAAATTTTTTTTTTTGTGGGAAATAACCAGAATGGGAGTGAGATTTGTCTTCTTTTCTCAGATGAAACAAAGTGCTGGGAACACACAGAACTGAGATTTAATTATGAGTTCATCTTTACCTTTGCACGAGTGAACAGAGCTTTTAAACACTTCAAAAATGAAGCATCACCATTGGGAATGAAATGCTTGTCCTCCACAAGCAAAAACCAGCCTGCTCAGAGCTTTGTCTCCTTCCTTTGGGAGAAGTTTGGTGAGTCAGGAAGAGTTGCAAACCATTGGAAAAGGCTGATTTAATTCAGTGTAACAACAGCAAAAAGGGATTGGACTGAACCAGTTCACCCCATTTCAGGATTTTTTGGGGGGCTGGATACTTTTTTGTGTTAATCCTAAAACTAAGGGCAGTATCCAGTTCCCACTGGGGACCCCTTAAGGCCTCACAGTTCTTCAGACCCCTTTTTCCTCCCCAAAATGAGGAGCACCACAAAAGGCTCTGCTGGCTCATTTGCAGGTTTTTGAGGGGTATTTTTGTTTTGTTTTTTTTTTTTTTATGCCAGAAGAGCATTTCTCTGCAGCTTCCTGCGGGATCCATGGGCTCTCTCCAGCTCCTGGGAGAAGCCCAGGGGGGTTTTTTTGGGGCTTCCCCCAGGTGGGCAGTAAGGCTTTAAGGAACGATCAGGGCTGGAAAAACCACGGAATCATTTTTGCCATCACAGCTCTCAGCACCTCCCACTTGAACCTACAGCAACAGAACACCGGCACTGGCACCAACTGCACTCCACAGCACAAGCACAACGAGGAACAGCCCAGCCAGAGCCCTGCAGGGCTGCCTTGCCCCCCAACTCCCTCCCCACAAACTCCATCCCATCTCCACGGGAACGCTGGGAATCCTCAAACATTTGTCTTCATCCCCACCGTGGATCAGCAAGGCAAAAACTCCACAATTCTCCTCCAGGTGACACACACACATGGCCTCGGTGTCCTCTCCATTTTCACAATCAGCTACTAAAAAAAAAATTATGAGATCAAATCCTTTGGAAAACCAACTCTAAGGTCATGGGGATAGTTCCTTAACGAGAAGGGCGTATTAATAACGTCTTCATTAAAAAAAAAAAAATTATCCCAAGAAAGTATTATTTGAATGAAATCAAAGTGGTAGCATCCAGGAGCAGAGCGTTACTAAAAGAAACAAGCACTGTCCATCACATCTCTCCTTTGCAGGGTTATTTTCCCAATCATTCTCTCTTCTCTCAGCACATTCAAACGTTTTCCCTTTTATTATTATTATTATTTTTTTGGCATTGTCTTCAACAGAAATTCCTGATGCCACCTCTCTCAGAGCCTTTTCTTCCTGCTGCTCCAGTCCTTAAGTACAGTCTCACACAGCAGGAGAAATCTCCACGAAAGCACTGGCAAAGCCCTCATTAAACACCCTGTGGCTGTGACTTCATTGAGCTCCAACCCCTCCTGGATCTTCCTCCTCCTCCTCCTCCTCCTCCAGGAAATCCCAGCTCCTTCACATCACCGTGCAACTCTTGGCTTTGTCCTTTCTCAAGTCCGTGGCCACTGTGGACAGTTCTGGCCTGCCAGGCATGTGTGAAATTCGCTTTGTGGCCCTCTGAGATTTGTTTCGTTTCACATTTTTGTTTGTTTTGTTCACACACGCCAGGGTGGCGACGTGAAAAATGTCTCTGACACTGTTTTCTGACTGTAAGGCTGAGCATTCGATGTATGTGGCTGCTCCAATCTGTTTGGCCATATTTGCACCCTGAGGGGAAAAAGGAACATGTGATCAATACCAAGTTGTGCAAAATCCTCCCAATTCCAGCTCTGCGCTGTTTGCTGGAAAACCCAAAGCTGACTTGGGAAAATAAACAGAGATTTGCTTCCAGGAGGAGTTGAACAAGTGTCCAAGCATTATCTGCTGTGCTGATAAACAGAAATTGGGAGAGAAAAGGAGCTCAGTGACTGCAGCCTTTTCAGCAGTTTGACCTTAACCTGAATCTGGGAAATTCCTTAAGACACAGAATTTCTCTTTGGAGATAAGCAGCTGCCCTGAGCTGGAGCAGAGCCCCTGTTCCACTCCAGGAAAAGGGCAAAGTTCTTAGGGAAAAGTGTTCTGGGAGAGTTCTATCAATTTCCTGATAGGGAACAGGTGAAAGAGAATTTCATGAGGGGTGAAAGAAGAATAATTTAATGAGGGGTTATAGGAGCCCATTTTAAATTTTTATTTGGCCATATTTGCACCCTGAGGGGAAAAAGGAACATGTGATCAATACCAAGTTGTGCAAAATCCTCACAATTCCAGCTCTGCGCTGTTTGCTGGAAAACCCAAAGCTGACTTGGGAAAATAAACAGAGATTTGTCTGCAGGAGGAATTAAACAAGTGTCCACAATTATCTGCTGTGCTGATAAACAGAAATTGGGAGAGAAAAGGAGCTCAGTGACTGCAGCCTTTTCAGCAGTTTGACCTTAACCTGAATCTGGGAAATTCCTGGAAAACCTGGCAGCTGAAATATCCAAAGAGAAATTCTGTGCCCTAAGGAATAAGCAGCTCCAGGAAAAGGGCAAAGTTCTTAGGGAAAAGTGCTCTGGGAGAGTTCTATCAATTCCCTGATAGGGAACAGGGGAAAAAAGGGAAGAAGATGAGGGGTTATAGGAGCCCATTTTAAATTTTTATTTGGCCATATTTGCACCCTGAGGGGAAAAAGGAACATGTGATCAATACCAAGTTGTGCAAAATCCTCACAATTCCAGCTCTGCGCTGTTTCCCTGGAAAAACCCAAAGCTGACTTGGGAAAATAAACAGAGATTTGCTTCCAGGAGGAGTTGAACAAGTGTCCACAATTATCTGCTGTGCTGATAAACAGAAATTGGGAGAGAAAAGGAGCTCAGTGACTGCAGCCTTTTCAGCAGTTTGGCCTTAACCTGAATCTGGGAAATTCCTGGAAAACCTGGCAGCTGAAATCTCCAAAGAGAAATTCTGTGCCCTAAGGAATGATCAGCTGCCCTGGGCTGGAGCAGAGCCCCTGTTCCAGCAAGTTCTTAGGGAAATGTGTTCTGGGAGAGTTCTATCAATTCCCTGATAGGGAACAGGGGAAAAAAGGGAAAAAGAACATGAGGGGTTATAGGAGCCCATTTTAAATTTTTATTTGGCCATATTTGCACCCTGAGGGGAAAAAGGAACATGTGATCAATACCAAGTTGTGCAAAATCCTCACAATTCCAGCTCTGCGCTGTTTCCCTGGAAAAACCCAAAGCTGACTTGGGAAAATAAACAGAGATTTGCTTCCAGGAGGAATTAAACAAGTGTCCAAGCATTATCTGCTGTGCTGATAAACAGAAATTGGGAGAGAAAAGGAGCTCAGTGACTGCAGCCTTTTCAGCAGTTTGACCTTAACATGAATCTGGGAAATTCCTGGAAAACCTGGCAGCTGAAATCTCCAAAGAGAAATTCTTTGCCCTAAGGAATAAGCAGCTCCAGGAAAAGGGCAAAGTTCTTAGGGAAAAGTGTTCTGGGAGAGTTCTATCAATTTCCTGATAGGGAACAGGGGAAAAAGAATTTCATGAGGGGTGAAAGAAGAAGCATAATTTCATGAGGGGTTATAGGAGCCCATTTTTAATTTTTATTTGGCCATATTTGCACCCTGAGGGGAAAAAAAGGAACATGTGATCAATACCAAGTTGTGCAAAACCCTCACAATTCCAGCTCTGCGCCGTTTGCTGGAAAAACCCAAAGCTGACTTGGGAAAATAAACAGAGATTTGCTTCCAGGAGGAGTTGAACAAGTGTCCAAGCATTATCTGCTGTGCTGATAAACAGAAATTGGGAGAGAAAAGGAGCTCAGTGACTGCAGCCTTTTCAGCAGTTTGGCCTTAACCTGAATCTGGGAAATTCCTGGAAAACCTGGCAGCTGAAATCTCCAAAGAGAAATTCTGTGCCTAAAGGAATGATCAACTGCCCTGAGCTGGAGCAGAGCCCCTGTTCCAGCTCCAGGAAAAGGGCAAAGTTCTTAGGGAAATGTGTTCTATCAATTTCCTGATAGGGAACAGGTGAAAAAGAATTTCATGAGGGGTGAAAGAAGAAGAATAATTTCATGAGGGGTTATAGGAGCCCATTTTTAATTTTTATTTGGCCATATTTGCACCCTGAGGGGAAAAAGGAACATGTTATCAATACCAAGTTGTGCAAAATCCTCACAATTCCAGCTCTGCGCCGTTTGCTGGAAAACCCAAAGCTGACTTGGGAAAATAAACAGAGATTTGCTTCCAGGAGGAGCTGAACAAGTGTCCAGGCATTATCTGCTGTGCTGATAAACAGAAATTGGGAGAGAAAAGGAGCTCAGTGACTGCAGCCTTTTCAGCAGTTTGGCCTTAACCTGAATCTGGGAAATTCCTGGAAAATCTGGCAGCTGAAATTCCTTAAGACACAGAATTTCTCTTTGGAGATAAGCAGCTGCCCTGAGCTGGAGCAGAGCCCCTATTCCACTCCAGGAAATGGGCAAAGTTCTTAGGGAAAAGTGTTCTATCAATTTCCTGATAGGGAACAGGTGAAAACGAACATGAGGGGTTATTGGAGCCCTTCTTTAGTGATTTTAACAAGTCAGAGCAGGGATTTTTGTTCCAGCAGCACAAGGCAAACAACCCAACACATGATAGATGACAACAGCCCAGAATCCCATGGAGGATTTTGCTACTGGAACACAACACAGCATTATGTGTAAAACCAGGAGTTGTTCCAAAGGAATTTGATTTCTGAGGGACGAATCTTTACTAAGTTACAAAATCCAACCACAGCCTTGATTTTGCTACTGGAACACAATACAGCATTAAGCAAAAAAAAAAGGGAGATGCTCCAAGGGAAATCTGATTTCTGAGGGATGAATCTTTACTGAGTTACAAAAACCAACCACAGCCTTGATTTTGCTACTGGAACACAATACAGCATTAAGCAAAAAAAAAAAACCAAGGGAGTTGTTCCAAGGGAAATCTGATTTCTGAGGGACGAATCTTTACTGAGTTACAAAAACCAACCACAGCCTTGATTTTGCTACTGGAACACAATACAGCATTAAGCAAAAACAAAAAGGGAGTTGCTCCAAAGGAATTTGATTTCTGAGGGACCAATCTTTACTAAGTTACAAAAACCAACCACAGCCTTGATTTTGCTACTGGAACACAATACAGCATTAAGCAAAAAAACAAGGGAGTTGCTCCAAGGGAAAATCTGATTTCTGAGGGACGAATCTTTACTAAGTTACAAAAACCAACCACAGCCTTGATTTTGCTACTGGAACACAATACAGCATTAAGCAAAAAAAAAAAAAAAGGGAGTTGTTCCAAGGGAAATCTGATTTCTGAGGGATGAATCTTTACTGAGTTACAAAATCCAACCAGGTCCTTGAGGTGGCACCCCCGTGGCTGCTCAGTGCCAGCCTGATGGCACCAATCCCTGGGCACCCCAGCCTACTGTTTGCCCTGCAGTGATGCAGCCCCTTATCAGTGGCAGAGGCTTTGATAAGGCAGCAGGAGCTGGTGGGAGCAGCCGGGCTGAGGCTCAGAAATGTTTGCTCAGGTGGAGCTGCCTTCAGTGGGAGGCTGGAGCAGGGCCTGTCCTTACCCTCCCAGGGATTCCTGATGGAGTTCAGAGCAATTGTAGCCATGATATTTTGTGGAAAAATCCTTTCTTTAGGGTTTTTCCTCCTGAGAGGCCTCAGGAACAAAATGTAACCAATGGTTATCTGCTGCTGTGGGATGCAACAGGTGCATCTGGGATTGGTCCATGTGGTTGTTTCTAATTAATGGCCAATCACAGTCAGCTGGCTGGGACTCTGCATTTCCCCCAGTTTGTGGCTCAGACAAAGAGCAGATTTAGTGGGACAAGCAGTAAAGGAGCTGCATCTCTTCCATTCTATTCCTTGTCATTCCTGCTCCCTAGACTTCATAGCTATAATGGTAGTCTTGATGACTTGATAAGTCTTGATGATACTCTTTTCTGGAAGCCAAAACCAAATTCTTCTTATTACAAAAACACACATAATTTTTATGGCTAATTAAATTTTTTTTATTCATTCCTTCTTTTTTCTATTCTTAGCCAGCTTTCTGATGAAATCCTTTCTTCTATTCTTTCAGTATAGTTTTAATATATTGTAAAATAATCAATCAGCCTTCTGAAACACGGAGTCAGATCCTCATCCAAGAACCCCTGTGAAAAGTGTCACAAAGAATGGGAAAGCCCTGACTCCATTCCAGGCAAGGGGATTTAGAAAAAGCTCTGTGTTCAGCTCCTCAGGGGTACAGGCTGAGCTGAGAATCCAGGGCAAAAACCAGAGTTTTGATCACTCCCATGGAAAGATTTGATTTTACTGAAGTCCTTCCATTTTCCAGTGTAAACATGCTGCATCCTGAGTAACCCCCACAGCAGGAGCTGCTGCTGCTTTGGAAAACATGAGGGAGAAACCACCCCAAAGTGGACAGAACTTGGGATAAATTAATGCAGTTTCATCTTTCTGCAAGGTTATGTTGAGAACTCAAAGCCAAAACTTCACATCATAATCCAAACAGATGACACTCCCTAAAATTTAAGGCTGGAATTTGGGTTTAAAAGCGTTTTAAGAAAAATCTCTTGCAAAATATACAGAGCAGCAGGAAGTTTTTAACAACTCACCTAAAAAGCAATTTGCAGCCAAAAAGCCAACAACTTATGATGTTTAAAGGGACGGTTTCATGCTGCATTGTGGGGCTGCAGGATTTCCTTTAGTCCCACACAGTTTTCAAACCAAAGCAAATCCGCCTTTTAGGCTGCACTGGTGTCATTGTGAGGGAGAAGCTGCTCACAGTGAGGGCTCCAGTGACACAAAAGGGGTTTTTGTTGCCTCCAGGGGTAAATGAGCCTTGCTTGGTCTTATCCTATGCAAGCTGTTCCAGCTCCAGAGCTCAGTCCCCAAGGGCACTGGGTGCCAGAAGCCAGCTCGCTCTCAGACCAAGGCCGCGGGTCAGCCCCTAGCAAGCAGGGAATATTCAGCTCTTAGTGATCAGGCAGCTCTTGTGATTTCAGCTTTGCTTGCTAGGTAGCTTTTCCCTTGGCCTAAGGCTCCAGCAGACGGCAGAGAGAGGAGAAGCAGAAGACGCTGGCTGTTCCACGAGTATGGCTTTATTGTAGGGGTCCCTGAAGGGTCTCAGCTCTTCTTCTTCCCAGTTAGTAGGGGTACAGTGTGCTACTTTTATACCCTTGGCCTGGATCCAATCCTGACCAATGGCAAAGGTGTTAGAGTGACCATAAGTGACCAATGGTAGGGTTTAACACAATATTGCCTTCCATGGCTATAGGGATAAGGTACAAGGCGGATGTCCCTGGAGACAGGAAACTTCTTTGCTGCTGTGTTGTCTGGTTATTTCGGCTGTTAACCTGTACATAAATCCTAAACCCTGTTTCTCACCCTCTAATTAGCTAATCTTTTCGCCATTCACTCCGGTGAAGTCTTCTTATCTTCATAAGGGTGTCGTCTCCCGTGTAGGGTCAAAGTCCTGCCACCAGACACTTCTAGCAACATTCCAAGAGTCCCGGGCCCCCCAAAAGTAGTCTCGGGGGCCCAGCATCCCAAGACTCAGATCCTGAGATCCCACACTGTGTCAGCATTCTATTCTCCAAGGGGCCCTGGCTAAACCTGAGGGGTTTACTACACAGGGGGACAGCAGAGGAGGTCCTGGCTAAACCTGAGGGGTTTCCTACACAGGGGGACAGCAGAGGAGGTCCTGGCTAAACCTGAGGGGTTTCCTACACAGGGGGACAGCAGAGGAGGTCCTGGCTAAACCTGAGGGGTTTCCTACACAGGGGGACAGCAGAGGAGGTGGTGGCCCCTACCTGGTCGTAGGACACGGGGGTCTGCCTGTGGTTGGAGAGCTCCACCAGCGTGCTGACATCAGTGCGCAGGTCCGACTTGCAGCCCACCAGCAGCATCTTGGTGTTGGGGCAGAACTCCTGGATCTCCCCTTTCCACTGCAAAATCCCACAGTTTGGTAATTCTGACAATTTCAGACTTTTCTTGCTCTTATACTAAACCCCAATAGAACGCTGCATTGGAAGCGAGGCCGTGGAGAAAGCTCCCGAAATTGCAATTTTGAATTCTAAAATTATAGGTATGATATTACACATTGAATAGAAATGTGTAATATCACAGCAGAAAACTTGGAGTTTAAAGTTTTAGACTATAGTAATATATATAAAACAAGATGAAAGTTTTAAGATAAAAGCCAGTCTTTTGTCATGGGTTTGGGTGGTATTGTGTAATTAGATAAAAAAAAAATCCACATTACAAGCCATGAGTAGTTAATTAAGTTAAAAATAAAAAGAATTTAAGTGTCTATTTAAATGATTTATTTTTAATAGTTTAAATTAAATTTAATAATTATTTAAATAGTATGTTTTAACATTATTACATTTTATATTTGTAAAATATTTTAATATATAAATATTTTATATTTATATAAATAATATATAGTATATAATGTAGAATATATAATGTAGAATATATAACGTAGAATATATAATGTATAATGTATAATGTATAATGTATAATGTATAATGTGTAATATATAATGTATAATATATAATGTATAATGTATAATATATAATGTATAATATATAATGTATAATGTATAATATATAATGTATAATAAATAATATATAATATATAATAAATAATATATAATATATTTGAGTTTATTGCTGCATCCTCACCCCTAAACTACACAAATGTGGGTTTATTGCTGCATTCTCACCTCCAAAATTACACAAATCTGTCCCAGGTAAACAGCTTGGAGCCCCACAGACAGAACTTGGGATAAATTAATTCAGTTTCACCTTTCTGCAAGGTTATGTTGAGAACTCAAAGCCAAAACTTCATAATCCAAACAGATGACACTCCCTAAAATTTAAGGCTGTAATTTGGGTTTCAAAGCATTTTAAGTAAAATCTCTTGCAGGATTAAGTAACCAGCATTAGCAGGGACAGAAAAACCACATTTCTGGATGCTTTTTGATACAGAGAGAAGTTTGGAAGTATTTTTTTGTGGGCTGTTCAGAGCATTGTAAGGGACTTTATCCCAGTGGGACAAGAATCACTGGCCACAGCCTCAGAAAAAAAGGAATTTTGGGTTATTGAGCCCCAAACCCAGCACAGTGAGGGGTGGGTTGGCTCCTCAGCAGCTCAGAGAGGACCAGCACCACCCTGCAAACACAGAGCTGATGATGAAATTCTGTGTTTGAGCTGGTGGAAGGGTGACACAAGCTGGGATCAGTGATCTCAGGCTGCATTTCTGTGCCTTCCAGAGCCATTTGTCACCGCTCCCTCACACGTCACAGCCTCACACATTATGTAAGGCCGGGGCAGAACTCCAAAATTTGGCAGATAATTGTAAAAATTGTAAAAATTTACCCAGCAAAGTTTCCCAATGCTGTTGTAGGAACATGTGAGATACAATTTCTCACCCTCACCAATTCCTTGCTGTCTCAGGGCTGAGGAATGAGAATTTTCCTTCAGCCTCCAAGTGTCCATTAGCGAGTTTTTGTTTCCAATTAACATCCCACCCCTTCCAAACAAATGACCTCAAATTAAAGCAGCCTCCTGTCATTTGAAGGAACAAAGTGGAAGTTTGCAGAGCAGGAACAGCACCACCGCAGGGGGATTTCAAGCAGAGCTCTGTGCTCAGGGCTTGCTCCAGCACTTGCCTTTTTTAGGACACTGTCCAGGGTTTCTGGCCGGCTGATGTCAAAGCAGATCAGCACAGCGTCGGAGTCGGGGTAGGAGAGCGGGCGCACGTTGTCGTAGTAAGGAGAGCCTGCAGGGAAAACAAACAAAATCTCCTTTAATTGCTGCTTTCCCCATCCACACAGCTTCCAGAGCCAGCCCCACAGTGATCCATCACCCACCAAAGGTTTGGGGAGCCCCCAAGGACAGGCAAACACTCCCCTCAAGTCCAACACCCCGCATTAACCCACAGGAGAACAAACCCTCCAACCCCAAAAAAGCTTTTTCCCCAAAGCAGATTTGAAATTCCTCAGATTTGTCTCACAGTTAATTTAAAACAAATAGCTCCAAGAGCAAAAAAGCATCTTTAGCTGTCACATTGGCAATGTTTAGAAGAAACTCTTGCTTCAAATTAAAGAACTTGTTGCAGGAAACAGATTTCCAGCAGGGAAAAATCCCAATCCTGTAGGCAGGCACTCAAGTTATTTGTCACAAAAAGCCTCATTAATCTGTAAACCAATAAAGCTTGCAATAAATGTTTATGTTTGGCCTATAAACCAGATTTTTATCAACAAGATCAAAGCTAATTTAGTAATCTGGGGGCACAGATGTAGGTACAGTGCTGCTCTTTGTGCTTGTTTTACTTGCAGGCCTGTGGAGGGATTTTCTGTTTTCCTTAACAACAATCATGATGTGAGATGAGTTAAAATCTGCCCAGAGTTAAAAGTTGTGATTTAATGATCTGGTGAATCTGGTAACAGGTTTTTGGGGGAGAAAGAAAAAAAAAATCTTTGTTTTTTCTAAGAAGTTGCTCAACCACCATTAGGTTTGGCCTTAACTGTGCTGAGCTCCACTTCCTGAGGAAAATACATTTCTTAATGCATTTAAAAGGACATTTAAACCAGCTCAGTGCTCCAAAAGGGCAAGGGAATGGGCAGCTTAAAACTCATTTTCTCAGCCACTGTACATCCTTATCTCTGTAAATCCTAAAATAGAGCAGCCCCTAAAACACAGCGTGGAACACCCCCCACAAAAACCCAGCTTGCAGGAGGAGTTTGGGGGTTATCAGCTCATTATCGCACGGATTTCCCAGCTCTCCAGAACTAATTGGCCGCAAGGTCGGTGATTATTAACTGGATTAGGGAATGGCTCAGGTTGGGCCCTGACAGACAGCTCAGGCTGTCGCACAAGGAATGGTGTGAAGGGCTCGCAGATGACTTCACTTGGAAAGCTGCTCCCGCACGGGAACCGAGGCAAGAATCCCAGGAATGTTGTTTTTGAAATGAGGAATAACACATGGGGGAGCGAAGCATTACCAAAGTAGGTAGCAGAAGGTAATTTGGTGAAGGGAGAAGGATTTAATTCGAATGCTCATCTCCGCAAATGATGTCAATCTGACGGAGCTGTCAGAAAAGGCTCTTCACACCCCACTTCAGCTGAATTCGGCACAAATGACGCGTCGGGAACGAATCTCAGCGAGGTGACCCGGAGTTAACTCCTCTCTGCAGCTATCAATGAGCATTTCCCAGCGCTAATTACAACCCAGCATCGCTATTACAGCCCTGTCCTGCAGCCCCAGGGCTGGGTTATTCACCCCGCAGCCCCAGGCTGGGTTATTTGCCCTGGCCAGCAGGAGCTGCAGCACCCAGTGGCACCCAGAGCCACCCGGGTGGCACCCAGAGCCACCGAGTGGCACCCAGTGGCACCCAGAGCCACCGAGTGGCACCCAGAGCCACCCGAGTGGCACCCAGAGCCATCCACTGGCACCCAGAGCCACCGAGTGGCACCCAGAGCCACCCAGTGCCACCCAGTGCCACCCAGAGCCACCGAGTGCACCCAGAGCCACCGAGTGCACCCAGAGCCATCCAGTGGCACCCAGAGCCACCCGAGTGCACCCAGAGCCACCCGAGTGCACCCAGAGCCACCCGGGTGGCACCCAGAGCCACCCGAGTGGCACCCAGAGCCACCGAGTGCACCCAGAGCCACCGAGTGGCACCCAGAGCCACCCGAGTGGCACCCAGAGCCACCGAGTGCACCCAGAGCCACCGAGTGGCACCCAGAGCCACCGAGTGCACCCAGAGCCACCGAGTGGCACCCAGAGCCACCGAGTGCACCCAGAGCCACCGAGTGCACCCAGAGCCATCCACTGGCACCCAGAGCCACCCGAGTGGCACCCAGAGCCACCCCGGGTGGCATTAAAGCATTGCCCGAGCTCCAGGGGGCAAGGGCAGCACTGAGGGAGCCCTCAATGGGTGCTGGCCACAAAGGAGTCTCAGCAAAGCCTCACCCAGAAACTCATTGCTCACACAAATACCTGCGGGCTCACTCAGCAGCTCCAGGCATCCCCAGTTAAGTCCAGGACATGGATTTGTGCTCAGAGAGTCCCCACCTCCAGCCCTGAACTCCTTCCCACCCCTGCTTTGCTTGCAAGGTTTTTCTTTTTTCCCCCCTCCCTTTGAATTTCTCCTATTTCAGATGCTGAGCTGGAATAAAAGCACTCTCAGCAAGCTTAGGAGGGATATTCCCCAGCTTTTCTCCACAGGCTGGTGTGTGGCAGAACAAACAGAGCCCCGTTTCAACTCCCTGGAGCTGCAGGACCCACAAAGGAAATTTCCTGCTCTCATTGAGAGGCAAAGCTTTATTCCTGTGCAAATAAAGAGGGGCTGCTGCAGCCCTGGCTGTGCAGGGCCTATTCAAGCTGGCATTTCCATGCCTTTGCCCGGAGAAACCCTCAGAAGGCAGGAATGTGAGGAATGAGGCTCGCTCAAGTCTGAACAGACAACCCCAGCCAGGCTGCTCCCTCTTTTTTCGTGTTCCTCTGCAGATTTGAAGCCGTGCCAACCCTCGAAAACAGAAGGAGAATGTGGAACTGGAGCCATGGTATTTGTGGGGAGAGAGAAAAAAATATATAAAAAAAAAAAAAAGCCTATTTGCGTTTGGGATTCTGTTCCTGCAAAATTAAACATTTTTGGCAAGGACAACATGGGTGGTTTGTCAGTCTTATCAAGGAGCTGGTGATAAGGCTGTAGTTCATTTTCCTTTGTGCTGGACATTTATTCCAGCTGCAATCCTTTTTTTTTTATTTTTTTAATCTGTTTGGCAGCTTCAATCACTTCAGCCAAAAATACTTGCAACATTAAGGATGGTCTGCTTTTGAAACCTTATGTTTCACGCAGAGTCCAACAAAAATTCAGCTTTTTAGTCTGAAATAAAACCCCTCCCCAGCAATATGGTTGGGTTTGGCCTAGAGGGGATGCCAAGCTCAGCTTTTATCTTAATAAAGACCAGAATTACATCATGAAAAGCTGGAGAATGTTTAATTTTGGGGCGGTTTAGCAGCACTTGAAGGTGCTGGAAGATTCAGCTGCACATCCTGAGGCAGGAGGGCTCAGTAACAGGCAGGATTTTCCTATTTCCACACCAGCAAGCAGCCACCAGGAATTAGGCTTTGGAGCCTTTTGGAGCCCAGTCAAGTGAAAGAACAACAGATGAACAGCAGCATTCTCACTCCCAAACCCTTGGGCTCACTAATTATCCCAGAAATCACAGCAAACACTGCCTGCTCTCCAAGGAGCTGATTCAGGGCTGATGGTTTCCCTCCTTCAAAAAAAAAGAAAAAAACCACCAAAAAACCTGCACTGAAAATCCACCTCAGCCATCCCAGTTTATCTCCAAGCACAGAGATACCAAAATATTCAGTTTTTTGTAGGATCACACCTCCAAGGGATAACTTTAGGAAGGCACTTGGCATTCCCAGGTATCAATTCTTATTAACTTGTAAAAGTAGTAAGAAAATCCTACTAAAATGGACAATTAAAACCAAAATTCAACAAGAGAACTTGGAGGCAAAGACAGCAATTGGACTTTTCCTTTGCAGTCCTTACTGCCAGGGAATTTGGGGAATTAGCAACTTTAATTCCTCCCAAGTTTCAGCTTTCTCCCGAAAGGTTTCAGCACGAAACTTTCCAATTAATTTCTGTTGGTACATGGACACTGAGCACATTGTATACAGCAAAAATCACAGCAAAACCAACTTGACTCTCAGCCCCAAGGCCCTTCTGGATTTAATTACTTGCTAATCCCCAGCAGTTGTAAGTATTTCTGGCCCTGGTGAGAATTATTTTATTGGTTCAAGCAATAAAGAAACCCCCTAAAACACATTTTAGGGAGACACAGGTATGTACACCCAATTAATGGCATTTCTAAGCCACAGCTGCTGCTGTCCTAGCAAGAAATATAAATATCAAAGGAGCCAAAAAAACTTGATAAATGCAGATTAGATGGTAGATAAAGGCAGCTAATACAGATTTTTTTTTCTTCACAGTGGCCCTGAAAGTACCAGATGGAGCTTTAACCTGGAGAAACTTTTAATATTCCACCTCAAACAAGAAGCAGAGCTCCCAAAGAGCTCAGGACCGCCACATGTTACCACAGAGCAGAGTAATTTATGGTGCAGAGAGATTGCAACCAGACATTCCTGCTTTGAGAGAGGGCTGGTAGTCCCAAACCCCATTGAAATTCCACTTGGCAAGTGCTTCCCTTAATGCTGTGGCTAATTTAAATCCTTCTAACGACTTGCAGAACCAGACAGCACCAGCAAACATTTGAATAATGAACCTCCCCGTTCCATTCCACTCTTACTTGTCCCATATTCCTGTGGGCAAATCCAAGATGCAACAACAACTCCCCAATGAATTTTCAATTTTCTATCAGCTGCGTGACACCTACAAGTTCTCTGGTGAAAACACATTATTGTCGTTGAATATAAAGAATTACAGACCAAAACTGTGGCAGCAGGGCCTGTTCTCACCCTCACACAACTATTTTAACCAATGGCCACAGCTTTTCTGATTTTCTCAGGGAGCAAAAGAGGAGTTGGAGGTGGCAGTACATCCTTCCGGAGGATTCACTGCAAAACCTAATGATCAACTTTGATTCAAGGCTGTTAAATGCTCCCAGTTAAAAAAAAAAAAAAAAAAAAAAAAAAGAGTTAAAGATGAATACAAAATACTGATTGAGTCATCTTGGAAGTATCTGCAGCACATTCCAAAAAAACCTCAATTGAACAGCACCTTTTCCCCCTCCCAAGAGAGGGGGGAACCTGCAGCCATCACCTCCCCCGTGTTGCAATGATCAGCCATCTTTTGAAGTTAATTGGATTTAGTCCTGCTTCAAAAATGCCATTCAGACATCTCTTCCAACTCAGTAGAGGAGCAGGACAAAGACTTGTAAAAATTAAATTACCAAGACTTTCAGATAAGGCTAAAACACTCCCTTATCTCCTGCCGTCTGTTATCAGCTGATGAGATTTTGCTCTGGGTTAATGGGCTTGGGCAGAGCTGGGTTTTGGCACTGGCTGGGAAGGGACGTTGGTCACGGAGCCAGAATTCCTCATGGAGAGTCCCACAGCCACAGGATCCACTCAGCAACACCAAGCACGGGGGCTTTTCAAGCATCTCCTCTTCACTTTGGGGTGCCACGCAAATAAATCACCCACTCGGTCCCAAGCTTCTGGGTTCCAGGACACTGCACAAAGGCCGGCAGGTGTTTGTTCTTCCACTGCTTTTGTCTTCTGAAGCGCTAGGGAGTATTTCCTTCCATGGGTGTCTCTCCAGCCTCTGACAAACAGATTCCAAACCTTCCCACGTCCAGCCCGTGTGTGTGCTGTATGTTTAATAAAGATAACATTTTCCAAAATAACTAGTAATTTTTAATAAGCCCTTGCTCCATAGTTCCAGGCAGCTTAGTAATCAGCATGAAAGCTCCAAGCAGACATACTCCAGAAATCTGCAAGTCTCACTTGGTATAAGATGAAGAAAAAAAAAAAAAAAATCAGCTCAGAGCAAAGCTGATACTGGTTGTGGGCAGAGGCTGCCTTTTCCCAGTAATCGTGTTGCAAGAATTTGGAATCGTTTCCTCAACAGCAAGAGGGAAAGCCAACCCGCCGCCTAAACTCCTCTTTTAAACAGGGATTAACATTTTCACTCCTGGTAAAAGAGCTGCTGTCGCACTGAGCTGAGGAGGAACTGCCGGGTCCAAATCCAGCATTAACGAGCCATCTACACAGAGAACGAGAGGCACTGCGCGTTCTGCCAAGTTCCCGCAGGTTTTTTTTTGCCCATCAGCTCTGCGGATGATGTTGATGCACACCTCTGGTGATAATGGATCCTGGTGTCATTCCCCCCTGGACATCCTGGACCGGCTCCCCACGCTCCTCTCCAGCACCGAGGCAGCGATTTTGGGGGTGCTCCCTCACCCCCCTGGCTGTGTGCGCAGCCCAATTATCCAAATTATCCAAAATTATCAACGACAGGCGGATCTAGAGGAGCTCCTGTCTCAACACGCGAGCGGAGCCAGCCAAACACCAAAGCCCTCAACCTCGGAGCCGTCTGAGCCGGTTTCTTCCAGGTAAAACTGGAAGAATGAAGAGCCTGATGGGGGAAAGGATGTGAGGGAAAGGATGGTTCCCTCCGCATCCCAGAGAACCACACATAAATTCTAAAGGTTTTCCCTAAAAGCCGTTCCTGGCCTCAGACACTCTCTAGGACACTGAAAAGTGCTGTGTTTTGTAAAAAAACAAGGAGGCATTAAGGAGGCCAGCAGGAGCTCCAAAGCGAGCTGAAATAATTCCCCATTAGCACATAAACACCTTTTCCCTCTCCTGTGAGGGGTTTGCAGGCAGCAGAGCAGCCCAGGCACCCCCGGAGCTCCCCGGAAAGCTCCTTCCAGCCAGGCAGGTGAGAACACATTCCCCTGCAATGCTGACAAACCGCTTCCCGGAGCCTTGCCCACACCCTCAGCCGAGCACATCCCGCAAGGATAGCTGAGATTTTTGTAGAAAGCCGTCAGAAGCCGCCGCATGCGGAGCCCGGCAGCCCCGATCCCCCCCCCCCCCCCCCCCCCGGAATTGCCGGGATGCGAACGGGAGCGCTCACCCGAGGTGTCCCAGAGGCTGAGCTCGATGCGCTGCGTGTCGATCTCGAAGCTGGCCGTGTAGTTCTCGAACACGGTGGGGACGTAGCTCTGCCGGGAGACAGCGCACGGTCAGCCCGCGCCCATCGCCGCCGCCCCGGCCCCGAGCCCGGCCCCAGCCCCGCTCCCGTCCCGCGCACCTCGGGGAAGCAGTCCTTGGCAAAGACGTGGAGCAGCGCCGTCTTCCCGCACTGGCTGTCCCCCACCACCACGATCTTGCACTTCACGTTCTGGTTGGGATCCATCACCGCCTTGCTCGATAACTTCTGGCTCGCTCTTCTTTCCTTCATTGATCTCCCCTTAGTCCCTCCGGCCGGCCACAACAGAAGAGAGGAAAAAAAAAAAAAAAAAAACAACCACCAAAACCAGCCAAAAAAACCAAACCACACCCGGGCTCCTCGAGAAAAAAAAAAAAAAAAAGCAAAAATAATGTGAAAAGCACAATAAAGCCGCTGCGGTGGAGGAGGCAGAGCCGCGGACGCGCCGCCGCCCGCCCGCCGGTCCCGCGCTCACTGCTTTGTCCCCCCGCCGCCCTCCCCTATTTATAGCCTCGCGGCCGCCAATCACCGCCCGCCGCCGCGAGAGCCACGCCCCCTCCGCGCGCCGTGGGGCAGTGCGCCCCCTAGGGGAGCCGGGGGGCACTGAGGGGGGCCCGGCGCCCCCAGAGCGATCGGGGCCATAAAGGAGGGGGCTGTGGTTGTTATCGAGGGATTTTATCTGTAAATGTCGGCGGTGGGAAAGGGAACGGCGAGATCTGGGGCTGTGCGGCCTCCGGAGGTGGTCCGGGGTCCCTCAGGGGGTGCCCAGTGCCTCGGACTGGGATGAGGGATGGTGGGGAGAGCTGAGGAGAGCCGGGGATGAGAGGGGTGAGGGAAATGAGGAGGGACGAGACAGAGATGAGAAGGGAGGGCTGAAAAAGGATGAGGAGAACTGAGAAGGGATGAGAAGAGATGAGAAGGAAGGGCTGAAAAAGGATGAGGAGAACTGAGGAAGGATGAGGAGGGCAGGGGGCTGAGGGGAATGAGGAGGGATGAGAAAGATGAGAAGGAAGGGCTCAAAAAGGATGAGGAAAGCTGAGGAAAGCTGAGGAAAGCTGAGAATGGATGGTGCTTGTGATGGTGGGCAAAGGGGCTTTCCCCTCTAAACCTGGTCACAAGGAGTGTGTCAGGATATCACACAAACACAGAATCATGGGATACTCCGAGTGGGAAGGGACCCACAGGATCATGGATCCAGCTGCTGGCCCTGCACAGACACCCCAAAACCCCACCCTGAGCATCCCTGGCAGCGCTGTCCAAACGCTCCTGGAGGCCTTGGGAATGTGCCCATTCCCTGGGGAGCCTGGGCAGTGCTCTGGGGGAAGAGCCTTTCCCTGACACCCACCCTAAACATGCCCGGACACAGCTCCAGCCATTCCCTCAGCGCTGTCCCTGTCACCGAGAGCAGAGATCAGTGCCTCCCAACCATCAACATCCTCCTATTTTCTCTCTTCCTGGACGCAACCCCAAGCAAAGCTGGCTGGGGTTCAGCAGAGGATTGAGCATCGTGTCTGAAAGGAGAGCCCTGAACAAGGGACGGTTTGTGAGCCGCTCGTAGCTCTCATCTCCCTCAAGAGCTCCTCTCTTTTCCCCATATGGCTCCGTGTGGCAGCGGGATCCCTGGAAAAGGGGCTGGAGCAGAGCCTGCCTCCCCTCTTTTGCCTCCTTTCTGGCTTAGCCTGGCTCAGCAGGACTCGAGGGTGGCCACCCTGAAGGTGCAGCCTTGGCCTTTTCCCTTGAGTCATCCAGGTCACGAACCCGGCCCGTGTCAGTTCTGGGCTGAAACGTGAGCAATTCATCAAGTTTTAAAACAACATCCTGATAAAAGGATGTTGGCTCGTGCCTGTTTGGCCACAGGGACATGCTGCCCTGACTCACGTGAGAGAATCCCAAACATGACATTTCAAAATTCTGTGCTGATATTTTTGGGGTTTGTGACGTGTCACATCTCTTGTAGGTCAAATTACTCATTTCCAAGAATTGGTTTCTGTTTGGAAACAATGTGTAAAACACTGAAATTTTCTCTGTGTGCCTTTTTTGTAGGGCCCTGGAGCAGACAGATTTCCATCTCTTTTTTATGTTTTTAAATTAAAAGCTGCTCCTTTACAGTCTCCATCTATTCCTGCTGCCCGCCAGCTCTTTAGAGAAATGGTGGAATGGGAGGAATAAGCAGCAAAGAAAATTAATGCCCACAGGAAGCTGAGTTTTGTTCAATATTGGAACAGGAGATAAATCTGGAAAAATAAAGTTGTGTCGATGCTGTCAGGTGTTCTCCAAAGGGCAGAAAATCCTGATTTTTCTGCCTTTCCCTCTGCTCCACATTGGAACACCTAATAAGGGGTGGGGATCAAGGTGGGAGTTTCACCTTGATCAGAGGAAGGTGGGATCGAGCTCTGGAGTTTCACCTCCAGTTCTTTGGGAGTCCAACACACCAACCAAGGAATATCTTGGATCTAAGGAGAGAAAAAACAGGGTTGAAAGAGCTTTTTGTTCATCATGAGTGGGAGCTGGGTGTGCAGCATCCTGATCAATCCACCGGGCACCTCCGCACACATGGACACAAGATGGACCAAAGCTGGTGCTGATGCTGCCCTTTCCTTGGTGCTTTGGCTTCCTCCAAGGAGGAATCGGTCTCTTCTGGGGTCCTGGAGGAAACATCTCCCTCACACAGCTCCTGTGGAAAATCTGCCTGCATCCAGCTATGCCTGGAATGTGGAAACTTTAACGCACAGGAACCCTTACTCACCGTGAGCAGAGAGCTGCCATCAGCAGCTCCTGGTGATATCATCTTCTCAAGATTGGTTTGCTGCCAGCATGGCCCAGCCCGTCCCCAGGGATTTCGGGTGCTTTGGGCACTGGGGACTGTTGGAGATTTTTTCAGAAATGGCTTGGAAGGCAGCTGTGAGGGGCAAATTCTCACAGCCGGTTTCTGTGAACAGCAGAGGTTCTCAGGTTATTTTTAATTACAAGTAAAAGTGACAAACGTGAAGGCCTTGAGAGCCTTGCACATCAGAGTTCTCAGGCAGCTTTCTCATAACAAGTGGATGTTCTATCTTTGGCTGTTTTGGGAAAGCGAGAATAATTTTGAGAACCCAAATCTTGGTATTGGAAACATAAGGAGGGGTTGGTGTGTTATCTCTGACCTATTGTGAGCTCAGATTTTGCAATATGCATGAACTTGATTAACACTGTTCTAAAAGGTGATTGATGGATTAATAAATCGGAGTCGATGGCTGACCAACGCAAGGTGGGTCGTCTCCCTTCCAACTTCAATAGGGGACAATCCTTGCAAGCCGCCAGCTTGTTGGAATTCCTTGGGGAAGCTGCTCCAGATCCGTTAATCCCCATAAACCCATTATTCATGTCAGACCCTTAAGTTTAATGCCTTTTCCCATATCCCGATAACCACGGGGATAAGGCAGTGGGGGCTGATGTTTCCACCAGGATTTTTCACACGCAGTCTGGGTTTTTGATTTGTAGGCCCCAGTTTCGTGCTTTGCTTCATTCAAATTCCCCATTTTTCCCCAGATCTGATCGGAGCCTTTCACAGTTTCTCCTCTTTCCGTCCCAGAAATCATGATGTGTATATTAATAACACACACACAATTTGGGACTGGCGTGGTAATGACTCCTGATCCCATCTAAGATTTCATGGGAATATCAAAATACATTTTTCTCCCCTCACAAATAATCTGCCTGAGCACTTTCTATGACTGCAATAAACCAGCCGAGAACAAGTGCTTTTAGTTTCAGAATAACTGCTCGATGATTTAAGTCTAAAATTGCTCTCCAGATCTCTCTCCCCGCAATTCCAACCACTAAAGCATCCATGGAAAATACTGAATAAAATACATAAAACATGGATTTTGCACATCCCACCCCTTCTCGGCGCTGCTGGTGTGCAGCTAAACGCACATTAAAAGAACATTATCGAGGTTTAAGGTCGGACATTTGCGGATTAGGAAATGCGCGTTTCCTGCGTGGGGGAAGCGTGGGCTCCCTCGGGAATGAGTGAGGATGGGCATTCAGTCCATGGTCACATCTGATTTTTTTTTTGTTTTTTTTTTTATTGTTTCGGTGGGGTTTTTTTTTGTTTGTTCCAGAACCCAGCAGTGATTTTGTCCCCTCAAGGAGCAGCCACTGAGGGACATCTGCACCTCGTGGAATCCCCACCTCATTTAGGGCCGCTGTTCTCCTGAACCAGACCCATTTGTTATCTCTTTGGTGGGCTTATCAATGTCCTGTTCCACTTCTCAGCAGATGAAAAATGATTATTTCTCTCTGCTGCCTTGAGAGATGATGCCACAGCTGAGCTGGCCTGTTTGAGAGGTGGCAAGCACCCCCTAATTCCCGCTGAGGGGTCATTCCCAGCCCTTAACGTGCTGCAGATGTTGGAAAAGGAGCTCCTGCTACTTTCCCGTTAGGAACTCCAAATGGCAAACCACCCTGGCTGCGCAGGGAATTCTCACTTCGGGAAAAATCAGCTTCAAGGAGCTCGACGGCCACGCGTGGCCCAGACCCTGGCAAGGGACAGAGCTCTGGCTGCCAAACCCCAACCCCAAAGTCCCTCTGTTCCGAGGAGGGTTTAAAATTGATGGTGGCAGGGTGAGAACGAGCCTCTCCCGTTTCGTGATGTCTGCGGAATACTATGCAGGAGCAACGGCATGAAAATCAATGCTAATTAGCTGTGAAGTGAAAACAAAATGAAGCTTGACACTCTTATAATCTCTATTTTGGCATTTAGAAATCCGGCTGTGACTCCAGCGCTGGGAGAGAACTGCATAAATCCATAAAATCAGCTCGAGACACCCGTGAGTCTCCCTCACCTGACTGACAGGTCCTTGGGTGCTAAGCCTTGGATGAGAATGAAAGCTCAGCTATTCCAAGTTTCAGGAGCTGAGGGCAACGATTTACCAAAGCCAAAACGTTTTTTAAAAGGCCTTAATGAAGGCAGGACATTAAGACAGAGGCTGGGGTGGTTTTAAATCCAGCCTGGCTGTGGTGTCATTATTCACAGGCAGGATGGGATCCCATCTCTGCTGCCAGCCCTGGGATCTGCCCTGCAGGGCCTGCAGCTCCCTGGCTGTGTCCAGAGGCTGTCCCAAGGCGTTTATCCCCACAGGATGTGAGGTTCTGTCCCGTTTACAGAGGGGTAATAATTTTATAATTTAATATCATAATTTTATCATAAATCATTTCTGTGGAGAAATGTCCAGGAGTCCACAGCAGCTCTGGTGAAGTGAGGACATGTGGGAGGTGATCACTCCCTTCCCATCGCAGCACCCAGCCAAGGAGGCCCTGTAAAAACCACCAAAATCATGTGGGTTATTCAGATATATCTGAATTCTGCCTCTGGAAAAGCTTCGTGTTTTGGGAATAGAAAATATCTTTTAGGAGCCAGAGAAATGCTCGGGGGCCACATAGAGAATTCCAGAATGGTTTGGGTTGGAAACCCATTACACCTCATCCCATTCCATCCCTGCCATGGACATGGACACCTTCCACTATCCCAGGCTGCTCCAAGCCCCATCCAACCTGGCTTTGGACATTCCAAGGGGATTCTTGTGAGGGATCAAGGTCAGACACGCTGTTCCTCACGGCAGTCTGACCTTATCTGTCCTGCAGGGCCTGCAGCTCCCTGGCTGTGTCCAGAGGCTGTCCCAAGGCATTTATCCCCACAGGATGTGAGGTTCTGTCCCGTTTACAGAGGGATAATAATTTTATAATTTAATATAATAATTTTACCGTAAATCATTTCTGTGGAGAAATGTCCAGGAGTCCACAGCAGCTCTGGTGAAGTGAGGACATGTGGGAGGTGATCACTCCCTTCCCATCGCAGCACCCAGCCAAGGAGGCCCTGTAAAAACCACCAAAATCATGTGGGTTATTCAGATATATCTGAATTCTGCCTCTGGAAAAGCTTCATGTTTTGGGAATAGAAAACATCTTTTAGGAGCCAGAGAAATGCTTGGGGGCCGCTTAGAGAATTCCAGAATGGTTTGGGTTGGAAACCAATTGTACCTCATGCCATTCCACCCCTGCCATGGACATGGACACCTTCCACTATCCCAGGCTGCTCCAAGCCCCATCCAACCTGGCTTTGGACATTCCAAGGGGATTCTTGTGAGGGATCAAGCTCAGACACGCTGTTCCTCATGGCAGTCTGACCTTATCTGTCCTGCAGGGCCTGCAGCTCCCTGGCTGTGTCCAGAGGCTGTCCCAAGGCATTTATCCCCACAGGATGTGAGGTTCTGTCCCATTTACAGAGGGGTAATAATTTTATAATTTAATATCATAATTTTATCATAAATAATTTCTGTGGAGAAATGTCCAGGAGTCCACAGCAGCTCTGGTGAAGTGAGGACATGTGGGAGGTGATCACTCCCTTCCCATCGCAGCACCCAGCCAAGGAGGCCCTGTAAAAACCACCAAAATCATGTGGGTTATTCAGATATATCTGAATTCTGCCTCTGGAAATGCTTCATGTTTTGGGAATAGAAAATATCTTTTAGGAGCCAGAGAAATGCTTGGGGGCCACGTAGAGAATTCCAGAATGGTTTGGGTTGGAAACCCATTGCACCTCACGCCATTCCATCCCTGCCATGGACATGGACACCTTCCACTATCCCAGGCTGCTCCAAGCCCCATCCAACCTGGCTTTGGACATTCCAAGGGGATTCTTGTGAGGGATCAAGCTCAGACACGCTGTTCCTCATGGCAGTCTGACCTTATCTGTCCTGCAGGGCCTGCAGCTCCCTGGCTGTGTCCAGAGGCCGTCCCAAGGCATTTATCCCCACAGGATGTGAGGTTCTGTCCCCTTTACAGAGGGGTAATAATTTTATAATTTAATATAATAATTTTATCATAAATCATTTCTGTGGAGAAATGTCCAGGAGTCCACAGCAGCTCTGGTGAAGTGAGGACATGTGGGAGGTGATCACTCCCTTCCCATGGCACCACCCAGCCAAGGAGGCCCTGTAAAAACCACCAAAATCATGTGGGTTATTCAGATATATCTGAATTCTGCCTCTGGAAAAGCTTCATGTTTTGGGAATAGAAAATATCTTTTAGGAGCCAGAGAAATGCTCGGGGGCCACTTAGAGAATTCCAGAATGGTTTGGGTTGGAAACCCATTGCACCTCATCCCATTCCATCCCTGCCATGGACATGGACACCTTCCACTATCCCAGGCTGCTCCAAGCCCCATCCAACCCGGCTTTGGACATTCCAAGGGGATTCTTGTGAGGGATCAAGGTCAGACACGCTGTTCCTCATGGCAGTCTGACCTTATCTGTCCTGCAGGGCCTGCAGCTCCCTGGCTGTGTCCAGAGGCCGTCCCAAGGCATTTATCCCCACAGGATGTGAGGTTCTGTCCTGTTTACAGAGGGATAATAATTTTATAATTTAATATAATAATTTTATCATAAATCATTTCTGTGGAGAAATGTCCAGGAGTCCACAGCAGCTCTGGTGAAGTGAGGACATGTGGGAGGTGATCACTCCCTTCCCATCGCAGCACCCAGCCAAGGAGGCCCTGTAAAAACCACCAAAATCATGTGGGTTATTCAGATATATCTGAATTCTGCCTCTGGAAAAGCTTCATGTTTTGGGAATAGAAAACATCTTTTAGGAGCCAGAGAAATGCTTGGGGGCCGCTTAGAGAATTCCAGAATGGTTTGGGTTGGAAACCCATTGCACCTCACGCCATTCCACCCCTGCCATGGACATGGACACCTTCCACTATCCCAGGCTGCTCCAAACCCCATCCAACCTGGCTTTGGACATTCCAAGGGGATTCTTGTGAGGGATCAAGCTCAGACACGCTGTTCCTCATGGCAGTCTGACCTTATCTGTCCTGCAGGGCCTGCAGCTCCCTGGCTGTGTCCAGAGGCCGTCCCAAGGCATTTATCCCCACAGGATGTGAGGTTCTGTCCCGTTTACAGAGGTGTAATAATTTTATAATTTAATATAATAATTTTACCATAAATCATTTCTGTGGAGAAATGTCCAGGAGTCCACAGCAGCTCTGGTGAAGTGAGGACATGTGGGAGGTGATCACTCCCTTCCCATCGCACCACCCAGCCAAGGAGGCCCTGTAAAAACCACCAAAATCATGTGGGTTATTCAGATATATCTGAATTCTGCCTCTGGAAAATCTTCATGTTTTGGGAACAGAAAACATCTTTTAGGAGCCAGAGAAATGCTTGGGGGCCGCTTAGAGAATTCCAGAATGGTTTGGGTTGGAAACCCATTACACCTCATCCCATTCCACCCCTGCCATGGACATGGACACCTTCCACTATCCCAGGCTGCTCCAAGCCCCATCCAACCCGGCTTTGGACATTCCAAGGGGATTCTTGTGAGGGATCAAGCTCAGACACGCTGTTCCTCATGGCAGTCTGACCTTATCTGCCCTGCAGGGCCTGCAGCTCCCTGGCTGTGTCCAGAGGCTGTCCCAAGGCATTTATCCCCACAGGATGTGAGGTTCTGTCCCCTTTACAGAGGGGTAATAATTTTATAATTTAATATAATAATTTTATCATAAATCATTTCTGTGGAGAAATGTCCAGGAGTCCACAGCAGCTCTGGTGAAGTGAGGACATGTGGGAGGTGATCACTCCCTTCCCATCGCACCACCCAGCCCAGGAGGCCCTGTAAAAACCACCAAAATCATGTGGGTTATTCAGATATATCTGAATTCTGCCTCTGGAAAAGCTTCATGTTTTGGGAACAGAAAACATCTTTTAGGAGCCAGAGAAATGCTTGGGGGCCGCTTAGAAAATTCCAGAATGGTTTGGGTTGGAAACCCATTGCACCTCACACCATTCCATCCCTGCCATGGACATGGACACCTTCCACTATCCCAGGCTGCTCCAAGCCCCATCCAACCTGGCTTTGGACATTCCAAGGGGATTCTTGTGAGGGATCAAGCTCAGACACGCTGTTCCTCATGGCAGTCTGACCTTATCTGTCCTGCAGGGCCTGCAGCTCCCTGGCTGTGTCCAGAGGCCGTCCCAAGGCATTTATCCACACAGGATGTGAGGTTCTGTCCCGTTTACAGAGGGGTAATAATTTTATAATTTAATATAATGATATTATCATAAATCATTTCTGTGGAGAAATGTCCAGGAGTCCACAGCAGCTCTGGTGAAGTGAGAACATGTGGGAGGTGATCACTCCCTTCCCATCGCAGCACCCAGCCAAGGAGGCCCTGTAAAAACCACCAAAATCATGTGGGTTATTCAGATATATCTGAATAGAAAATATCTTTTAGGAGCCAGAGAAATGCTCGGGGGCCGCTTAGAGAATTCCAGAATGGTTTGGGTTGGAAACCCATTGCACCTCACACCATTCCACCCCTGCCATGGACATGGACACCTTCCACTATCCCAGGCTGCTCCAAGCCCCATCCAACCTGGCTTTGGACATTCCAAGGGGATTCTTGTGAGGGATCAAGGTCAGACACGCTGTTCCTCATGGCAGTCTGACCTTATCCCACGGGCTGGGGCACCACCTCAGATCCAACCTCCCCTGCAGCAGGATGGTTCCTTTTGGAGAAATGCACCCAGAGCAGGAGAACAGCGCAGTGATCCCGAGCAGATCCGGCTCTGCTGTTCCATATTTATGATTTGTTAGCGCTGGCAGGAAGAACAAATTGCACGTCGGGGGGTGCTCTGCCATCCATGAAATCACACGGAGCTCAAGGACATTCCCTGCCTTGGGATGCTGGGGCAGGAGCAGCCCCCAGGGAGCAGGAACGCCAAAATCCACATTCCCAGCCCGCATTCCCCAGAAAAATTCCAGGATTTTGTCTGAATTCCTGCCGCTGTTGTGCATTCCTGGCTGTAAAAAAATTAGCACAAACATATTGGGAAGGACAGGGATCAAAGCCTGCAAGTCCTAGTCTGGGTGATAACACAGGATTGGATTTCAACAACAAAGAAGAATTGTTTTGAGGTTGTTTGGTTTTTTTTTTTTTCCAAAGCCCTGTTGGCATTTGAAGGAACACCAGAGTTGCATTACATTGATCTGGCTCTGAACTGTGATCTGAACTAGGCCTGAAGATCCATAGGAATTTATGGAGAAACCCCACTGAATTTCTTGTGCTTTCTCAGGGTGAAATGATTCCTAGATGCTGTTGAAGAATATCCTGCAGACAAAAAGATTTCCTTCTCCGTTCCTGCAGGTTAATTATGGAAATTCCTTACACAGGATCAGCAGTGCCAGTTGCTGGGGAGACAGGAAAAGTGTTTGTTAGGGAATTCTAGCCTGGAGCAGCATAAAAAATTTCTGACAGGATGGTTTTCCATCAGAAATATTGATATGCTGAAGGCAGCTTGTTTTGCTGAACTTCTTGGATTTCAGTGGAATTTGGTATTAGGAAGATCTCTGCTAAGGTTGCAACTTTCAGGTTTAACCTCTTTTTATATATTAAATCCCAAGATTTCTTTATAATGTAATTTCTGCAATGGATAGGAAATGAGTAAACTTGGAACATTTCTAGTCAAAGGATGGAGTTCATTTCACAAGGAATTTTGAAATCTTTTTGCTTGCATCCCGTTTGGGGCTGGAAAAAACGAGTGAGATTGTGTAATCCCCACTCCTGACCCAGCTCTGGCCAATCCCAGTGGGTGCTGGGGGCCAAAGGCGGCTCTGGGAGCAGCTTCCAGGGAAAAGTGCACTGGATTAGGTCAGTACTGCGTGTCCTTACCCATCCCTCCAAATTCCTCCCCCTTCCCTGAAGGCAAAGCAGCTCAGAATTATTGCTGAAGAGCGCAAAACTCAGCGAAGGGGAAATGTCACTTTTTGGCTGTGGCACCACCGAGGCGGATTCGTTATCCTGAAGAGGTTCAGAGCGTTTCTCCTCCCCCAGCCCCCTTCATTCCACCCCAAGCCTCAAATATTCTGTGATCCAAAGCTTTCCTGGCTGCGCACACATATTTGTAATTCCTGCCCGTGTGAATGAGTAACAGCAGCACAGAGCCTTGGAAACATTGCAGGAATTTTTTGGGAGCCATTTGAAACTCTTCACGCGCTCGGGCGTTGATTTTTATTGTTTTCTGTCCCTCGGGCACAACATTTCCCACCATAAAGTTGTGGGGACGAGTTCAGAGCTGCATTTCAAAATCTGTTGGGCTGGGAGCTTTAGCTTGGAGGGTGCCAGGCTGGGATTAATCAGGCTCTGAGCTGCAGAAAAACCTCAGGAATTTCAGGGGGGAAAAGCAGGATGGCCACGGGCATCCATGAGGGGAAAGCACCAAGCAGAGACCAGAGAAGTGAGGATTGGACAGAGCCTGGAGCTCCTGTAAAGCAAATACAGAGAGGAGAAATCCTCTGGGAGAGTAATTTTTCTGGGATTTGGGAGATGCAAGATCCACGGGAGTGGGGCAGCTAAAAAACAAGAACAGCAAATGTTCCACTTTAGCAAACTCCCGATCTCTGCAGCAGCAAAAGCTGCTCCAGCAAGTCCTCGCTCCCAGATTCCCAGATTTCTAATTAACTCCAATTGTGGAGGCAGCTCCTGCACGGCCCTGGCGAGGGGTTGGCTTTGGGAGGAGCTGCTCTCCAGAGCTCTCGGAGGGAGGCAGCACAAAAATGAGATTTCAGCCAAGCCCCGGGTCAAAGAGGACATTTCTGGGTCACCGGGGCCCTGGCCTGGATTTTCAGCAGCTCTGCCTGCAGCCAGCAAGATGAACTGCAGAGCTTTGCTCCCTTTCTCTGCTTCCTTGGAGCTGCTGCTGTGGAGTGTGGAAAAATGAGACATTTCCAGGGGCTGGAGCTCAGACATGGATGGATGGATGCATGCATGATGGATTGATGGATGGATGATGGATGGATGGATGGATGGAGGGATGAACAGGGATGGATGATGGATGGATGGATGGATGGATGGATGATGGATAGATGGATGGATGGATGGATGGATGTATGGATGGAGGGATGGAGGGATGGATGGATGGATGGATGGATGGATGGATGGATGGATGGATGGATGGAGGGATGATGGATGGATGATGGATGGATGGATGATGGATGGATGGATGGATGGATGGATGGATGGATGGATGGATGATGGATGGATGGATGATGGATGGATGGATGGGTGGATGATGGATGGATGATGGATGGATGGATGGATGGATGGATGGATGGATGGATGGATGGATGGAGGGATGGATGGATGGATGGATGGATGGATGGATGGATGGATGGATGGAGGGATGGATGGATGGATGGATGGATGGAGGGATGGATGATGGATGGATGGATGGATGGATGGATGGATGGAGGATGGATGGATGGATGAATGGATGGATGAATGGATGGATGGATGGATGGATGGAGGGATGGATGGATGGATGGATGGATGGAGGGATGGATGATGGATGGATGGTGGATGGATGGATGGATGGATGGAGGGATGGATGGATGGATGGATGGATGGAGGGATGGATGATGGATGGATGGATGGATGGATGATGGATGGATGGAGGATGGATGGATGGATGATGGATGGAGGGATGGATGGATGGATGGATGATGGATGGATGGAGGATGGATGGATGGATGATGGATGGAGGGATGGATGGAGGGAGGGATGGATGGAGGGATGGATGGATGGACGGATGGATGGTGGTGGTGGCAATTTGGGGCTTCCACACCGTGGTGAGAGCATCTCCCACTTCAGCAGCTCCTAGAGCAGATTTCCCTGGAAAAGTGTGACCACCCTGGGTCACACACAGCCTTTGGCTCCCTGCTGAACAAGCCCAATGAGGCAAGTGTTGGCTGCAGCAGATTTCACACCCTTTCCACCCCGGGATTTCCACGGGCAGGGAAAGTTCCTCGCTCTAATTAAATGACTCAGAAGAGCCCAACTGGTCTTCTAACGCATTCTAGCTCTGCTTTTGTTGTCAGGTGTTTCCACAGGAATGATTCAAGGCTGGAAATATCTTCTTACATCTGAATTATGAAATTATTGGAAGGCTGCAGAAAACGAGGTCTTCACTTTATTCCCAGCTTGGTGGGATGTGCATTGTCAAGGAAGGGTTGAAGGGAACCTGCAGGAAGCTGCTGCTCTGTCCCTTCACCTCCAAACCCCACAAAGCAGTCAGATCCAAGATTTCTGGGCCCTCAGGAACAGCCTGGCAGCAGGATTGAGAATAAACCCCTCCAAAACTCTCGTTGGATGCATTAAAAATTAATTCCTTTGCTCAGGTATTTCACTGGGAAGACCAGACAGAGCCATGAGAAGCTGTCCTCAGATCAAGCCATGACATCAGCTCACACAGGGCTGTCTGGGAGCCTCCAGGAGCCCGGAGCTGAGCTTCCCAAAATTTTGCATATCCCGTGCTCAGCACATCCCAGCGAGCGGCTGCCGGCCGGCAGCTCACGCACAACTTGGATTTCAGCTGGAACATGTATTTGCAAAGTCCAAGGAGAGCCTCGTTTTTTCACCATAAAAGGTTGGGAGCGAAATTCCAGAGCTGAATTAACACGTCCTGCTGCTCCTCCACGTGGGAAAAGAATGCTGCGTCCTCCCACGTCGCTGCTTCCCATCCCAGGGCTTCTTCCCTCCTTCTGACTTGTCCCTGCAAGTCAGACCTTGACTGCCATGAGCCAACAATTAATTAGAAGGACATAATTACCTCTCATCAAGAGAGATACCTGCAGAAGCCAGGTCGGCCTCTCTCTAAAGCTTACATGGCTTTTATCCCGCTGAATTTTCTAAATTAATTGGAGTAGTCCAGAGTTTTCACAGTTCTGAGGGGAAATCTGGCACAGGAATCTCTTCTGACCTCCTGCTAATAAATAATGATGGGAAGAGAGGATTATCCAGCAGCCAAATGTGCTCCTGAGGAAGTTGGAGGGGTTATTCCTGCTGGGAATGGGGTGTCAGTGTGGGCCACCATCCCTGCACGGTGCTCAGGTCACAGCACTGCTCCACATTTCCATCCTTGTGAAAATCAGCAGGGCATGGACGAGAAATCTTTTCCAATACAAGGAACTGGGAATGCAGCTTTGGAATTATGTCACTTGGGGAGTGACAAGGGTGCTCCTGCCACAGCTTTCCCCTGTGGAAATGAGGACGTCAGAGAGGGCTGACAATAACACAAAGCTAATTTTAGGCACTAAAACAGTTACATTTTCAGCTTTCTGGAATTTTCTGGTGCAAGAAGAAGAGAGCCTTGCTCTGTTCCTGGTTGTCCTGCCAGTTTTCCAGCGGGATGTGGGACAAGCCAGCTCATGTCTCCGTGCCTTTCCTTATCTGAGCTTTGCAGTAACTCCCAGGCTCAAAAGGGCACCGGGAGGGCGAATTCGTCACCACCACCTCCCAGAGATCCCAGGTTCCTCCTGGGAGCCTGGGATTCAGCTGGAAAATGTCTCTGCTGATGGATCCTTGGGTGCTGCTGGCAGGAGATGCTGCTGTCCCATGCCTGGCACATTCCATGGGTGTTCCCAGCACCGGGAGACTCCAAACCCAAGTGGGCTGATCCCAGCACCAGATGGAACATCCAGGAAAGCAAATCCAGGGCCAGAGGGTTGTGCTGCCAACCTACAGAGCTCCAGGAATGCCTGGGGCATTCTCCAGAGGTTTTCCAGCTGGGAAAGGCTGAGAGGGTGGGAGGGATGGGCACAGGCAGCCCCTGGGCATGGGTGATGCCATTGACACGCTGCCATCCCTGCCCCAGTGCCAGCTTAGCCATGCCTGCAGCTCGTGGTTGCCCCAGACAAGCCAGCTCACATCCCTGACTTTCCCAAAGCTGCCCTGAGTCCAGCCTGGAGAATTCCCCGTTTCCTCAATGGAGGATTTACCATGGGGATTTTGGGGATTTAATAACTGGTCATCATGGAAAGCAAGGAGCTATTGGGGTGGCAGCTCCCTGACTGACACCCAGATGTCCCCCAGGGGTGGCAGTGCCACATCCAGAGCCCTTGAGCAGCACAGCACCAGCTCCTGATGGACAAAACCACTTCAATAATTGGGAAAACAGGAGGATTTTGCTGGAGTTGAACCCTCCCTGTGGCTGCAGCCGATGTGAGGGGGCTGCATGAGCTGATAAAGGCCCTCAGGGGATGGTGGAGCTGAGGCCACTCGAGCTTGGCAGGGCCAGAGGGGAGAAATCAGCTTGGAAATTGTTCCAAGTGTCCCCAAAGGCACCAGGCTGCTCCATCTCTGGGGTGAAGGCCTCTGTGTTCCAGCGATGTGGGGCTGGCTGCATCCATGGGATCCCTTCCTTGGATTCATCCCTTCCCAAGGCACAGAATTCCCTCCAGGAGCTGCTGGTGGAGCCAGGTCAGTGTTGGCTCCTTGATCAGTTCATTGGAGAAGCTCGTATCCTGCCCAGAAATGGAGGAGCATCTCCTTTGGAGGCATTTCCACATAAAGGGATTTCTACTCCTCCATTTTACTCAGCCTTGCAAAACCAACTGTGAATTTTCCACAGGGGATGAGGAGGGTGATTAGCAGGGATGTGGAACCAAAGCTGAACAGTTCCTATCCTGTCAGCCTGGTGGGTATAACACAATCCAGGCATTTCATCCCCAGAAATCCTCAGGATTCCCATACACCACATCCCTGCAGCTTCATTTCTGGGGGTACAATACCCCAGGCTTTCAGCTTGGGGGAAGATTTCAATCCATGCTGCTCACAGGGGGAATAAACCCAAAGGCTTGGGGATGAGCTGTGGATAAAAGGAGATTTTTACCCAGGAAAAGCCCAACTTTCAGTCAGCTGTGACCAGCCTGGGCAGAGGGACACCCGCTGTCCCTGTGCCAGCAGGACACAAATTTTGTACAAAATTATTTATTAAAGATAAATAAGGACAGTGGCTTGGGCTGAGAGCTTGGGGGCTGGTGGGGGGATCCCAATCCCTCCTCTTCCTCTCCAGCAGGTGGGAATCCCCCTCCCAGCCCTGGAGCCCTTGGCATGGGCACATTCCCTTGGCGTGGGCACGTTCCCTTGGCGTGGGCACATTCCCTTGGCATGGGCACACTCCCCTGGCTCCGTGGGCACCTCGGGAGCTTTGCACTGAGTCACCCCGAGCAAAGCAGAGATAAGGGAATGACTGGCAGCCCTCCAGCCTGCACAGATGCTGGCTTATTTTGAACTCCACCAATGATTTATGTGCTCAAGGAAGGATCCCAACACCTCCTCCTCCTCCCCTCAAAGTCCTTTTTTAAAGCCCTCCGTTTCTCCCTGTCTCCACATTCTCCCTGTGGTGTCAATACCTTCACTCTGGGCACCCCAAAAAAAAAAAAAAAACAAAGGGAAGGCCAAACCAAATATTTTGTTGAGAATTAAATGGAGCTAAAGCTCCAGGGGGGCAAGAAAAGGTTTTGTTTTATCAGCAAACCAAACACCCTGTTCGGGAGCAAAATGCTGTTTTCCCTCTTGGAACAGCCTCCTGAAAATGAGGCCAATGCAGTTTTCATTTGCAACACTAATTTGATGAACTCCAGCGGGTTAATGATATTGCTGGATTTAATTAAAGCAGTTGTTAGTCAGGCTGAGTCCTCCTCCTGAGGAAGGGCCTGGTGTTTTGGAAGCACTGCTGACATCCCTCAGCAGAGCCCAGCCTCTGGCCAGGACCATGGAAACATGACCATGGGCAGGACATGGGGGTGCAGCCCCAAATCCCTGTGTCAACCCCAAATTCCTGTTACAGCCCCAAATCCCTGTTTCATCCCCAAATTCCTGGTTCATTCCCAAATCCCAGTTTCAACCCCAAATTCCTGTTTCATCCCCAAATCCCTGTTTCATTCCTAAATGCCTGTTACAGCCCCAAATTCCTATTTCAACCCCGAATTCCTGTTACAGCCCCAAATCCCTGTTTCATCCCCAAATTCCTGTGTCAACCCCAAATTCCTGTGTCAACCCCAAATTCCTGTTACAGCCCAAAATCCCTGTTTCATCCCCAAATTCCGGGTTCATTCCCAAATCCCAATTTCAACCCCAAATTCCTGTTTCAACCCCAAATTCCTGTTTCATCCCCAAATCCCTGTTTCATTTCCAATGCCTGTTACAGCCTCAAATTTTTGTTTCATCCCCTAATAGCCCTTTACACCCCAAATCCCTGTGTCAACCCCAAATTCGTGTTACAGCCCCAAATCCCTGTTTCATCCCCAAATTCCTGTGTCAACCCCAAATTCCTGTTACTGCTCCAAATTCCTGTTTCATCCCAAAGTCCCTGTTTCAACCCCAAATTCCTATTTCAACTCCAAATGCCTGTTACAGCCCCAAATTCCTGTTTCATTTCCAAATCCCTATTTCAACCTCAAATTCCTGTTACAGCTCCAAATTCCTGTTTCATCCCAAAGTCCCTGTTTCAACCCCAAATTCCTATTTCAACTCCAAATGCCTGTTGCAGCCCCAAATCCCTATAACAGCCCCAAGTCCCTGTTTCACTCCCAAATCCGTATTTCAACCCCAAATCCCTGTTACTGCTCCAAATCCCTGTTTCATCCCAAAGTCCCTGTTTCAACCCCAGATCCCTATTTCAACCCCAAATCCCTGTTACAGCCCCAAATCCCCATTACAGCCCCAAATCCCTGTTCCAGCCCCGTGTCTGCAGCAAGGACCTGATTGCCCACAGGATTTTCTCAGCCACCTGGTGCCACCAAGTTTGATTTGGGACACCAGAGCTTCCACATTCAGGTGACACCCAGGGGGGACACAGCCCCACTCCTGCAATTTCCCCTCAACTCTTCCCAAAATTTCCTGACACCACAGAGTCTCCTGAGAGCTTTGTGTGCCTAAAACCCCTGAGGAGCTGTCTCAGTGTAGCCCTGACTTCTCTCCGGCCTACAAACAACCCAAACCCAGCGGTGGCTGCTGCTTTCCATGGAAAACTTTCCCTGCAGGAAGATCCTGAGCAGCTCCAGTGAGTCACTGTGGGGTTACCTGGCACAACTGTGGGGTTACCTGGCACAATTTTGGGCTCTGTCCCTGTGGTGACACCAATCACCTCATTTCTGGGCTGGTGACATTTCTCACCTGGTTTCAGGGCTGGTGACACCTCTCACCTTGTTTCTGGGCTGGCTGTCACCTCCTCATGACTTGGAGCTAAATGATTTCCAGCCTGGAGCTGTCTGTGCTGGGAATGCTGAGTGATGGAAAATCCCAGCACGCCAGCAAATACCCCTCTGTCAAAGGTGGGGATGGAGGATCTGGTTTTATTCTGCACCCTAAAAACCCTCAGAAAGCTGCTCAGGCTCACCCTGGCCTCTCCATGGATGTTGGATTTGATCTTGGAGATCTTTTCCCACCTTCATTCTCATTCATGTTTTGCCACAGGATGCTCTGGCTCCTGGTGGTCAATTTTCCAGTCCAGTCCTGCATCCCTGCTTGTGGATCAAAGCCTTTTACCAAACTGTTGTTTCTTTGCTTGGAAAATGCACAGAACGCGTTTGATGTCTCTGTGTTAATTAAAGGAATAATAATCTCCTATAAACCAGTGATATCCCTGCAAGTTCCCCATCTCATATCCCAATTAGCTGCAATGCTGATTCCCAGTGGGATGCCTGCCAGCAAAGCTTGGGGAATGAGTGCCCTTCCTTCCCCAGGACATGTAGATCCTTCCAGGGCTTTAATTCCCATCCCTAAATTTCCTGTCATTAAGTTAATAACCCCATTGTTTTAAGTGCATCTTCATTTTTGGAGGCACAACACCCCAGGCTTTCAACTTGGGGGAAGATTTAAATTTGTTTTAGTCAGGGATGAACCCTTGTCCCTTATGGGACAAACACCACAGGAGACAGAGAAAAGAGGTGACGTGCTCAGCATGTGGGAGCTTTTCAGGAATAAATGCATTTTTGAAGGGGTTCAACACAAATTCTTTGATAATTTAGATTTACAAGAGTATGGGGCGACAGGACAAGGGGGCATGGCTTAGGGGTGGAAGAGAGTGGATTATGGTTAGGAAAAAATTGTTCCCTGTGAGGATGGTGAGGATTGGAATAGGCTGTGGCTGTCCCTGGATCCCTGGGACACCCAGGCCAGGTTGGATGGGGCTTGGAGCAGCCCGGGACAGTGGGAATGTCCCTGCTAAATCAGGGGGTAAAACAGGATGGGCTCTGAGATCCCAACCCAAAAACCTCTCTGGGATTCCATGATTCACACCCACCCCGTTCCCTGCTTGGTAAAACAGGATGGGCTCTGAGATCCCAACCCAAAAACCTCTCTGGGATTCCATGATTCCTGCTTGGTAAAACAGGATGGGCTCTGAGATCCCAACCCAAACCACCCTGGGATTCCATGATTCCTGCTTGGTAAAACAGGATGGGCTCTGAGATCCCAACCCAAAAACCTCTCTGGGATTCCATGATTCCTGCTGGGTAAAACAGGATGGGCTCTGAGATCCCAACCCAAAAACCTCTCTGGGATTCCATGATTCACACCCACCCCATTCCCTGCTCGGTAAAACAGGATGGGCTCTGAGATCCCAACCCAAAAAACCTCTCTGGGATTCCATGATTCACACCCACCCCATTCCCTGCTCGGTAAAACAGGATGGGCTCTGAGATCCCAACCCAAAAACCTCTCTGGGATTCCATGATTCCTGCTGGGTAAAACAGGGTGGGCTCTGAGATCCCAACCCAAACCTCTCTGGGATTCCATGATTCCTGCTTGGTAAAACAGGATGGGCTCTGAGATCCCAACCCAAACCACTCTGGGATTCCATGATTCCTGCTTGGTAAAACAGGATGGGCTCTGAGATCCCAACCCAAACCTCTCTGGGATTCCATGATTCACACCCACCCCATTCCCTGCTTGGTAAAACAGGATGGGCTCTGAGATCCCAACCCAAACCTCTCTGGGATTCCATGATTCCTGCTTGGTAAAACAGGATGGGCTCTGAGATCCCAACCCAAAAACCTCTCTGGGATTCCTGCTTGGTAAAACAGGATGGGCTCTGAGATCCCAACCCAAACCACCCTGGGATTCCATGATTCCTGCTTGGTAAAACAGGATGGGCTCTGAGATCCCAACCCAAACCACTCTGGGATTCCATGATTCACACCCACCCCATTCCCTGTTTGTCTCAGCAGCCCCTGGCACGGGGCAGAGCCACTGCCACCACCCCTGGTGACATCCTGGCTGCTCCACACACCCCAAATCCTCTGTCCTGTCAGCATTTTCCCTTCCAGCCTTTTGCCTGCACGGGAAGAAGGCTTTTCCCTTGTCACAGCCCAAGCCTGCATTTCACGTTCATGCATTTAAAGCACAGACAGGCTTGTAATTAAAGCCTGGAATATTTTAAGCACTCGTAGTGATTGGAAGGTCTCGGAACTGAGCTCAGCATATGCTGCTCTCGTAGTAAGCTCCAGTTCTGCCAGCTGCCTGCGTGGGCTCTGCCTGCAATTCCCACTCTCCCATCAATGAGCTGCACCCAGGAGCAGCAATCATTCACTGATGTCGATTCTTTTGCTTTTTCTTGGTCAAGGTTGGGATCAAATGGCATTTTTTTGTTGTTCAGAGTCGGATGTTTATTAGTTTCTATCTATATTGTGGTCTTACAGGCTGTGAGTTCTGTTGTGCTCCACTAACAAGGTAAAAATGGAGCTGTATTTCTTTTACTAGAAGGCTTTTTAAGGATAAACCGTTTAATTAAGAAATGACACCTAGATTATTATTATTGTTAACTTAATAACTAACCACCTGTGCTCCTGAATGCAGACTTTTAAATCTAATTATATAAGGCTACCCAAGCCCATGGGGAGGAAGGTGAAGAGGAAGGACCAGCCTTCATCTTGCTTTATATATATTACTGTATTCTAAACCCTTAAACCCTCCATCTTGCTTTATATATATTCCTATATTCTGAACCCTTAAACTCTCAGTTTTCCACCCTGTGATGTTACACAGTTCTATTCAAACCACACACCTGTAATCTCAGTGTTATCAATCAATTTTGGAGGCTTTCTCCAGGCCCTCAGGTCAATGCAGTGCTCTCCTGGGGGTCAGTGCCTGCCAGCACAGAAAATCTCAAATTCTCAGCATTCAGGGTTCCAAGACAAAGCGTGGCCCCTTCTCTGCCCAGGAGCAAACCCTGATGATTCCCCAGCCAAAAGCTCCAAATCTGGACTGGTTCAATGGGAGCGTGGCAGGAATTCTCCATCTCCCAGCGAGGATCCTTTGCTATGGTTACACCACGCAGGAAGAGAAAAGGAAAAATGGGGGATACTCAAGTGTTATTTTTTTTTTTTCCTTCTTTTTCAAGCCCAGCCAGTTCCCAGCGGCAGCTCCCGAAGCCGTGGCAGGAATGTCACCAGGCAGGAACTGCTCGTGACTGAGTGCCTGACCCAAACACGTGCCTCACCTTCCTCCCGCCTGTTTGCTTTTGTTAATCCCTGGAAAGAATCCCATCCTCGCCTACCAGCTGGTAAATATTGCTGCTTCCTCCTGCCTGCAAAGCTTGGATTCATCCTCTCTGGGGTCACCCATGGATGGGGACAGGGACAGGGATGCTCTGGGGGGATGAGGAATCCTGACATCCTCACCCAGGGGCTGGGATGTTCCTCAGCACAATTCCCAACCTGTCTGTCCTGCAGAGATGGGGGAATAATCCTGCTTGATAATATAATCAATAATCAGTAATTGGAATCATTATAATATTTTATTATAATGCATATTATTAATGTTACATAATATATTATATATTCTATTATATTATAAATTATATAACATTATATATTTTATATACAAGTATATATTATATAGGTATATATTATATAAGTATAAATTATATATTACATAATATATTATATATATTATATATAATATATACATATATGTAGTATTATATATGTATATTTAATGCTCCATACTATGAGATACAATATACGATATACTATATAGTATATATTATATACTATAATATGTAATATGTAATATATAATGTATAATATACAATATATAATATATAATATATAATATATAATATATAATATATAATATATAATATATAATATATAATATATAATATATAATATATAATATATAATATATAATATATAATACATAATATATAATACATAATATATAATACATAATATATAATATATAGTATAGATAATTTATATATTTTATATATGATATTATATATAATTTATATAATATTTTAGAATTATTATACTAATTTTTGGAAATAAACTGCTGTTCCTAATTAACCAGTAGTGTGATGGGTGCTGTTAAGAACCAATCAGGCTCTCAATGAACAATCCTACCTATAAAATATGTGAAATCCCTAATAAAACTCGCTTTATTAGGAACTATAAAGTGCAGTTAAAAACACTACACTTGGTTTTACCTATATGTGTGAAGGTGCTTTCAATACATCACCAAAATCAGGGACATTCCCAAAAAACCCCAGCGAGCTGGGAATGCCCCTGGAGCCACCCAGCCCAGCATCCCTCGGGTTTCAGGGCTTTGGGGACATCCTGAACCTTTTATTTCTCTCCTGGTTGGGAAAAATTCCCGCTTTGCTCCTCCTGGGTGGCACCCGAGGGTTTGGGGACACCGGGATGATCCCGGCTGGGAAATTTTCCTCGGAGTTTCCACGGGGAAATTTTCCTCGGTGTGAAATTTTCCCGGAGTTTGTCAGGAAACTCTTTCACAGCCGCTTTTTTATTTATTTTTTATTTTTTTTCCTCGGAACAGCTCATTAACACCGCAGCGGAAACCTGCAGGCTCCGCGCCAGGTTTCGTAATGCTCCCGGAGCAACGCGGGGACAGCAGGGTTTGCATGGAGAAACCACAAAATTCCAGGGAAAAATGAGAAACTCGGAGCTCTCCGAGTGTGCAAACACCGCCTTGGCTCTGCTCTGCGCGCTCTGCAGAAACCACGCGGCCACGGCTTGCCCCAAAATAACTTTTTTAGAGGAATATCCAGCACGTGGGGTTGTTGGCTGGGTGGGAATCGCTGCTCTGAAGGCTCTGGAAACACAAAATGTTGGATTTGTTGAGCCCTGGCCACGGCAGCCACAGCTCCGGGCTCCCACACATCTCATCTTTCCCCAGGGCGCTAACAAGAGGGGAAAAAAGGGAAAATCCAGCCAGAATCTCAGCACATTTCAGGGAATAAAGTGAAAAAAAAAAATCCCTTTTATGTGTCAGAGTCGGATCCCACTCACGCTCTGGTGTAAATCCACGGGGGAGAACGTGGGAGGAGGAAAACCTGGAGTTCCTGGAGCTGCCCGTGCCCAGGGCAGGAGGGAAAAGCTGCCAAAATCCACGGAAAGAGGAGAACCCGCGGCATCCACACCCACCCACAGCTCCCCAAAGCTGCTCTTTTCGTTCCCCTCACCTTTCTATTCAAATTCAGCGGTGCTAAACCAATATTTATTCAGTTTTTTTCCTGGTCAGGAGCCACTCCCTGCGCGCTGATATTTCAGCAATGTGTCTGGTTGCCCTGAGGAGCTGTAGCTGTGTGGCTGAGGAGGAGGAGGAGGAGGAGGAAGGCTGCGCTGGGATATTTTTAGCCCCGTGTTTGTCTGCAGAGCCACGTCCCAGAGGAATTTTTGGTTTCATCCCCGCCTGGGGACTCGGTCAGTTTGGGTGAGATGCACAGCACGGGCAGCTCAGTGCTACCAGCCCATGCAATGGGTTATAAACAGAATTATCCAAGCATTAAAATATTCCAGTCTGGCGTGAAAATCCTTGAAAGCAGAGCTGAGACTGGGTGGAGGGAGTGGGGAAGGTGGGAGGGTGTCGGAACCCTGGATACTGAGAATTTTAGTGTTATTTAAGTATCATTTATGATTCAGAATTTTAGCAGCTAAGTATTTTCTGTGTTGAAAGACCCAGCCCCTCAAGAGAACATCGCATTTAACCTGGAGCCATAGAGAAAGCTTCCAAAATTGATTAATTGCACCAAGATTGTGAGTGTGTAGTTTGAATAGAAATGTGTAATATCACAGAGTAGAAAAACTTAAGGGTTTAAAGTTTTGGAATATCATAATATGAATAAAACCAAAATAGAAGTTTCAAGGCAATAGCTGGTCCTTCTTCTTCACCTTCTTCTTCAGGAGTTTAAGTAGTGTTTTGTAATTAGACCAAAAACTCCACATTACAAGACACAAGTAATTAGTTATTAAATTAAAAGTAAAAATAATTTAAGTGTCATTTCTTAATTAGATAATTTTTCCTTGAAAGACCTTGTGGAGATAGACACGGAGCCGTTTTGGCTGGGGACAGCTGTGGGTGGGTGACTGTCCCTGCTGTCACCCAGGACACGGTTTTTAGGGATAAAACAGCTGCACATCCGTATTTCTGTGGGTGCTTCCCACCTGGAGCGTTCCCCTCTTATCACCTTGCTCTTATCTCTGAGCAGAGGAGCCTGAGCACTGCCTGGGGACACCTGGCAAGGGTCACAGTCCCTTTTCCTGCCTGTTGGGGGACACAGCTGGCGTGGTTTGGCTCCTGAATCCCCAAATCTTCATTTCCAGCACCCCTCTCCATCACAGCCCCAGGCAGCAGGGATGTGCTGCTTCCTCACTATACCATTTTTGGGGGGTAAAAAATGATTTCACTGATTTATTTTCTACCTTACAAGTCTGCCCTGTGCTGCTCCATGAGCCACCAGCTGATTTCAGTCAATCTTTGGGGTGAAATTCATTTAAAACTGAATTTCCTGAGCACAGAACATGATCTGAGCTCTCTGCCCTGAGTCCCCTCTTTAAATAACCAGAGGTGGAGAAGGAAAATGCCTTTGAGAGCCTCTGCCCTTCCCTTTCCCCGCAGCCTGGGGTGGTTTTTGCAGCACCCTGGATTATTCATGCCTTCGGTATCTTCACCACCTCAGCTTCAGGATGAACTCATAAAACATAAATATTTGGTGCTTTTTTTTTTATGGTTTCAGGGTATTGAGCAAGCACTTTGTGTGGCCCAAGCTGTGGATTTCCCCCCAGGAAAGGGATGTGCAGGGAATGGGGACAGGGATGGGGTCCCTGCCCTGCAGCATCACCCCAGGATCAATAATCAATGGATTTGCCTTTTTATTAATGTACTAAATAACTCATTTTTAGTGTAAATCGTTCTCAGTGGCCATTAAAATGTAATTACAGGACATTCAGGGACAGGAGTTGCCAGGGATCCCTTGGCCAGGACAGCCCCACATGAGGAGAAGGAAAACATCTGGGAGGAAAAAATGGGCAGAGGATGAGGATGGGTGACTTCAGCAGGGTGTGCTCATGGATGGGAGGGAGGAAGCGCTGACAGAGCTCCTCTGCGTTGGAAACCCGGCAAAAGATGAGCTAAGCGCTGCACAAAATGCACATTTCTGTCCATAAATCCGCTGTGGGATGAGAAACACTGCCAGGATTGGCAGGAAAGGTGGGGCACGGAGGGCTGGGCGCTCCTGGGGGGGCTCCAGCTCCTTGGGGACGGGGAGGGGGTTTTGGTGAGGGAATCCCACTCAGGGCTCCTTCAGCTGCAGCAAACTTGGAAAACCTGCGCTTGGAGCCTCCCCTTCCCAGCAAAGGCCTCTGCCAGTGACTGCAGTGCAAAAGCATTTCAGCAATGTGCTCCAAACCACTTCCAAATGTTTTCCAGGCTGGAGCAGAGTGCCACAGAGCCGGGGAGCTGCCCTGGCTCTGGGCACGCTGCCCAGCCAACCTGCTTCCTCTGCTGGCCCAGCAAATTCCTGCTGGGAGCAGGATGCTCCTGAAGGGAGGAGAGGCATCGCCCTGCGCCCCTGCAGCCGAGGGAATGCAGCTTTTCGTGCTGTTGGATTTTTTTTTGGAGTCATTTCCGCGGCTGCTGAGCCTCCCTGAGGCCGGCCACCCGCCGTGGATGCAGTCACCTTGGGTCATTCACTCATCCCAAATGCGTTTCCTCAGGAATCTGGGGATGCCTGTGGCTCTGGCAGCCTCTGCTGAAGGGTTTCTGGTGCCAGGGACACCTGGATGCACATTCTGGAGCTGTGGAGCAGCATTCCCAATCCTGCCCTCAGAGCAGCCACTGCGACCAAAGGTGAGTTTGGGATTGCTCCAAATTCCAGCTGCTCCATCCTGGATCTCCCTTCCAGCTGCAGCAGCAGCAAATTCCCTGTTTTTGCAGCTCCATGAGCCCCAGATGGGTCCCAGGATGGGATTGGGGTCTCTCAGTGCTGCCACTGCAAGCGTGCTGGTTTGGGTCCTGCTCCCTCTGCTATCCCATTTGGCTTTTCCCAGGTTATCCCAAATTGTAGCCATGATATTTTCTGAAAAATCCTTTCCTTAGGATTTTTCCTCCTGAGAAGCTGAGAGGCCTCAGGAACAGAATGCAAACAATGGTTATCTGCTGCTGTGGGATGCAACAGGGGCATTTGGGATTGGTCCATGTGGTTGTTTCTGATTAATGGCCAATCACAGTCAGCTGGCTCGGACAGAGAGCTGAGCCACAAACCTTTGTTATCATTCTTTCCTATTCTATTCTTAGCCAGCCTTCTGATGAAATCCCTTCTTCTATTCTTTTAGTACAGTTTTAATGTAATATATATCATAAAATAATCAATCAGCCTTCTGAAACACGGAGTCAGATCCTCATCTCTTCCCTCATTCTCAGACCCCTGTGAACAGCACCACACCAAATTCCTTCCCACCCAAGCTCCAGCAGATGTGGAGTCCAGGAAAGGAGCCCAGGGTGGGCTGGCACTGATGAGGGTGAATTGCCAGCACTGTTCACTTCACTGAGGTATTTTTTGGGGTAGGGATGAAAATCCAGCTCCTTTCCATCTTCTGTACATCTCCACTTCCCTGACCCGGAATTCCACTGTTTAAAATAACTCCGTTCTGCAGGAACAGTGTCCTAAAATACACACCTGACCTACTTAGCGCAGCTCCCTTCCCAAAATGCCGTCCTGCAGCCTGAGCAGCGGGATCTGTGGGGCAGGACACGGCCAGGGCCAGGCTGCTCCTGCTGGGAAGGAGAGGGAATGATTCCCTTTCCCTAAGGATCAACGTGGGGATTGGGGCTGGCAGGAAATTCAGTGCTGGGGTCAGTTTGGGGACACCCAGAGGGGATTCAGGACTTGTCCAAAGCACACAGAAATGCAAACTCTGCTTGTCAATCCCTTGGGAACGGCCTGCTGTGGAATTCCTGGATTCCTGCCTCCCAGCCAGCAGTCATCACCCAGAACTGGGAATTCCACATGGGAACAGCTCTGGAAAGGGAGACAGCAGCCTCCAAGCCGAGGTTTCAGTGCCAGGCCTGGGACATCTGACTGGTGTCACCTCCCAAGGCCGCAGGAATCCAGGGCTGCTCATGATCCAGCAGAAATCCAGCGCTCCTTCCCCATGTTCCAACCAGAGCTATGGACATCAGGACAATGTTTACATCCCACCAGGATCAGAACTGTGCTTACATCCCACCAGGATCAGGACAATGTTTAGATCCCACCAGGATCAGGAAAATGTTTGCATTCCATCAATGCTTACATCCCATCAGAATCAGGACAATGTTTAAAACCCACCAGGATCAGGCCAATGTTTCCATCCCACCAGGATCAGGACAATATTTGCATCCCATCCAGATCAGGGCAATGTTTAAAAACCATCAGGATCAGGACAACGTTCACATCCCATTTTTCCTTCCTTTTAACCCCCATTCCAGAGGTGAACCCCCTCATTCCGGGGCGTTTTCAGGACAATCTGTTGGTGTCACCTCCCTGGACACCTCCCAGTGCCACAGGAATCCAGGGCTGCTCATGATCCATCAGAAATCCAGAGCTCCTTCCCCATGTTCCAACCAGAGCCGTGGACATCAGGACAATGTTTCCATCCCACCAGGATCAGGACAATGATGACATTCCACCAGGATCAGGACAGTGCTTACAATCCATCAGGATCAGGACAATGCTCACATCCCACCAAGATCTGCACAATATTTAGATCCCACCAGGATCAGGACAATGTTTAGATCCCACCAGGATCAGGACAATGTTTAGATCCCACCAAGATCAGGACAATATTTAGATCCCACCAAGATCAGGACAATGTTTAGATCCCACCAGGAACAGGACAATGTTTAGATCCCACCAGGATCAGCACAATATTTACATCCCACCAGGATCAGCACAATATTTACATCCCACCAGGATCAGGAAAATATTTAGATCCCACCAGGATCAGGACAATGTTTAGATCCCACCAGGATCAGGACAATGTTTAGATCCCACCAGGATCAGCACAATATTTAGATCCCACCAGGATCAGGACAATGTTTAGATCCCACCAAGATCAGCACAATGTTTAGATCCCACCAGGAACAGGACAATGTTTAGATCCCACCAGGATCAGGAAAATGTTTAGATCCCACCAGGATCAGGACAATGTTTAGATCCCACCAGGATCAGGACAATATTTAGATCCCACCAAGATCAGCACAATATTTACATCCCACCAAGATCAGGACAATATTTACATCCCACCAGGATCAGGACAATGTTTCCATCCCATCAATGCTTACATCCCATTTTTCCTCCCCTTTGACTCCCATTCCAGAGGTAAACCCCCTCATTCCTGATGGTTTTAGGGCCCTGCTGAGGTTTTTGGAGCATTTCACCCCAAGAAAGGGGGAAATGCAGCTCTGTGAGGAGGAGACCCAATCTCCAAAAATTGATGGGTACACCCAGGAAAACGATGGCTTTATCCAGGTCACCTTTTTCATCTGCACCCAGGGAGGAAATTAATGAAGCTCCCAGAGTTGTTCCCACTAATTGATGACTTCTTAATGGCCATAAAGCTTTAAGAAAGCACAGATGTATTATGGGGAAGGGCACAAGTGAGTGGCTCTGGGTGGTTTATCTTGGCGATTCGGGAGGGGGGAATTGCAGGGAATTTGATCCCTGCTCCAAGTTCTGCTCTGCATTTTAGTGGGGAATAGCATTAAAATTAATCCTGGCACTTACAAATGGTGATTGGGCAATTAAAGGCTGATTAATCCAATTTTATTTAGGGAAAATGGATGAGGGAAGGAGCTGGTAAATGGGAAATGATGGAAAAGTGGAGCAAAGGTGAAAGAAAGGATAAATGGGCCTGGCTTTGGAAGAGAATGGGATTCTTAGAAAAAGGGAATGCAGGAGGTTGGATCTGTCTGGACAGCAGGAAAAGGAGGCACAGGAACAAGGAGGGGATGGCAAATGCAGGTGAGAAATTCAGCAAGGGCAGGTGACAACCAGAGGAGCCAATTCCTTCCAGATCCACGTGGAAAACAATGTTTGATATTTTTATTAATGACCATAAAAAGAGAAAAAAGTTGCTGGTGAAATTTCCTGATCAAATCTGCTGATGGCACCAACTGAAGGGGAAACATGGACAATTTGGAGAATTAAGGATGGAAATAAAGCACTCAGGATCCCACAGTGAGGATTTGAGCTGTGTGGGGAGAGTGAATCCGTTCAAAGTGATGGAGAGGGAGAGATCCCAGGAGATGCACCAGGATCTCACTAACCTGAGGTGATGCAGAAAAAATGGGCTGTCCCAGTGCAGGGCAGATTCCAGGAAATTGGTGCATTTAACCCCCCAAAATCTCAGCAGAGCAACACCTGAGAAATCCTCTGCAGACGTTTCAGGGCTGATACGAGGCAGAGGTGAATTTCTCACGCTGGGAGCTGGAGGAGGAACCCTCCAAGATCTGCACCCAAACCACCCCGGAGGTTCCAGAGGCCACAGCCCTGCTCTGGTGGCCAGCTGGGCACCCGAGGAGCCAGCTCTGCCCAGGGCAGCTCCATCACAGGGGAGCAGGAGAGGGTTTGATGTGGTGCCTGCAGGAGAGGAGCCCTGATCCACCTGGGATCCTCCCGGTCGGACCGGAAAAACCTGAGGCGCTGCCACCCACCCTGATGTGCAGCCGGTGCGATCCCGGGTGATAGCAGAGGGACAGGAGGCCGGGAAGGTGGCCAGGAATTCTGCGTTCCCACGGCTGGCTGGCAGCTGATCCCATCAGCACCAAAACCCGGAGTGAGAATTGATTCTGAGGCGATTCCCTGTCGCAGACATTTCTTCATAGAAATCCTTTCTTTGGGATTTGTCCATCTTCTGGGAAGCAAAGGGCCCCAGAAGAAGAATGTAAACAAATTGTTATCGGCTGTTGTGAGATGCGGCAGGTGATCCTGTGATTGGCTCATCTTGCACGTTTCCAACTAAGGGCCAATCACAGGAGCAGCTCAGGGGAGATTCCTTGAACACAGAATTTTGTTATTCATTCCTTCTATTCTATTCTTAGCTGAGCAGCTTCTGCAACTTCTCTTCTTATTCTTTTTAGTATAGTTATAATGTATTATATATCATATATGAATAAATCAAGCCTTCTGATCAAGAAACAAGATTCTCGTCCTTCTCTCACCACAGTGACCGTCTAAGGTCACTGTAATAATTCCCTCCTTGTCCTGCAGCAGCGTCCCAAGGGTTGAGGTCTGGGTGCTGTGGATCTCAAAAACCTGGTGGTTTTTGGGACTGGGAAAAAAAATTGAGGGATGTGTTGGTGATAAATTATTTGTTTTTCCCATGTTTTTTTTTTTTTTTCCATGGCAGCAGATGGGTTCAGAGGAAAGGAGGGAGGATTCTCAATTTCTCCTCAGAGCCCACCTGCAGAGCTCTGGAAAACCCTAAATAAGGATGTGGAGCTGCTGGAGAGAGTCCAGAGGAGGGAATAAAACACTTCTGATCCAAACCCTGGAATCCAAACCCCTGCAGGCTTGGGAGACACAGCAGTGACACCAAGGGCTGGAATCTGCTCCATGGGATGCTCGTGCTCCACATCCTCCCAAAAATGTTGGGAATGTGAAATTTGGCTGGGATTTGGAGCCTCCTATTCCTGGTGTTCCTAAACCAGGATAAGAGGGAGGATGGAGAGAGGAAAAGCCATCCCAGAAACTCCACATACAACAAACACAATGGGGCAGCAGCTCCAGGGCTGGGAAGTCCTGATATTCCTGGCTCAGCTCTCCTTCCCTCTGGACATGGGTGGGATGAGGGCTCTGAGCAAAGGATGCCTTTGGGTGGAAATAAAAACTCCAGGATGGAGATATTGCAGCGCTCAGGAGCCAGGCTGGGAGAGCTGGGAATGTTCCCCTGGAGAAGGGAAGGCTCCAGGCAGAGCTCAGAGCCCCTGGCAGGGCCTGAAGAGGCTCCAGGAGAGCTGAGAGGGGCTGGGGACAGGGATGGAGGGACAGGAGCCAGGGAATGGCTCCCAGTGCCAGAGGGCAGGGATGGATGGGACATTGGGAATTGTTGGGAATTGGGAATTCCAGGCTGGGAGGGTGGGCAGGCCCTGGCACAGAGAAGCTCTGGAGCGAGTCCTGAGGAGGCCACGGAGAAGCTCCAAGAACTGGGGATTCTCTCTGGGGACAAAATGCAGCAAAATAATTGTTCCAAAATCTCCTTTTCTTACCCCTCCCTGCCTTCTCCTCATGGTGCCTCCCAAATCCTGATGCTGGGCCAGAGCAGCACATGGAATTGTGGATGATGGCTGGAGAAGGGAAGGCTCCAGGCAGAGCTCAGAGCCCCTGGCAGGGCCTGAAGGGGCTCCAGGAGAGCTGAGAGGGGCTGGGGACAGGGATGGAGGGACAGGAGCCAGGGAATGGCTCCCAGTGCCAGAGGGCAGGGATGGGGGGGACATTGGGAACTGGGAATTCCTGCCTGGGCTGGGATTGCCAGAGCAGCCCCTGGATCCCTGGCAGTGGCCAAGGCCAGGCCGGAGCACCCTGGGGCAGTGGGAGGTGTCCCTGCCCATGGAACTGGATGGGCTTTAAGGTCTCTTCCAAGCCAAACCATTCCAAGATTCCCTGAATTTGGCACCAAAACCTCCTCAGTGGGTCCCAGAAAGCCTCTCTGTGTTTTCTCTGCCCCAGACATCAAAGTTCTCCGTGGCTGAGGGAGCGTTTTCCCACATCCCTCTGTCTCCCCACAGGGCTGGGCTGGAAAAGCAACCCCGGTGGCTGCACTGGAATGCAAAGCCCAATGAAATCCTCTGCCCCTCTCAGCTTCATTAGCCGGGCTAATTAAGAGGAGCCAATCAAAATTCCCTTTACAAAACACACATTAACAAATGGGGATGTGTAAAAGCAGCCCTAAAATCCAGCTGTGAGTGGTCTCAAACACAGAGCAGGGAATGCAGATCCCACAGAGCTCAGCTGAGTTTAGGAATTCCTGCAGATTTATGTCCCGACAGCTGAGCTGGAGCTTCCAATTTTGAAGCCTGTGGCTTTCAAACCACAACAGTCCCAGCTATGAAAACCCTTTGATTCCACCCAAAACAACAGTGGGGAAAACGCTGGGAGAGGAGGAATCCCATAAATTGAAATGCCTGCGGGATGGAGGAGATTGAAGGGGTCAGGCAGCAGCTCCAAGGGTGGTGATGCCTTGAGAATCTGCCCTGGAGCAGGGGCTGGGCAGAGCCCCAGAATAAAGCAGGGATTCATTCCCAGCATCTCCTCCATGGATCCACCTTGGGCAGCACCAGAGCCCAGCCAGGGCTGCACCCAAGATGAACCAAAATGGCCCCAAAATGCACGAGCGCTCCCGGGCTCTGTCCCTGGGATCAGTTCTGCTCCATTTGCACCTTGCAGTTCATTGTCCCATCCCAGCTTCAGCCCCTGCAGTCCCACCCTGCTTGTTTTTCTCTCTCCAGCCCACGGGGTTTGTTGTAGTGGAGACAGAGACAGCACAAAGCAACACACTCCATTTTCAGAAGGCTCCAAATGTGCTTTTTATACATTCTCACAAAATTTCTAAGTTTACACTTTACTCATTGGTCACAAGAAACAAACAAAGCACTCATTGGAATAGGCAGCTGCAGGTTTCTCTTATTTCTCTTTCTTTCTTGGTTTCTATGTCAAAGACCTTGGTGGAAAATTCTTTCAGGGGTAAAACTGGATCCTCTTCAAAATTCAGAATTCTCTGTGGCTCACAGAAGCTGCTGTAAAACCTCTCCCACAGCTGTTTGTGCTCTTGGGCTGAGATTTGGGTCATTTGTCCTTGGTGCCCAGCTGGAGCAGGAATTGTTTTGTCTCCCTGCTCTGTGCACAGAGCTCAGCATCCCTTAAACATTATCCCTTTTACACTAAAGCAGCACAGAGCCTGAAATATAGAAAAGCCAAACCTGAGGATTCAGGATTTTCCTCAAATTCTTTCCCATTTCCCATTACTTTGCAAAGCCAGGGCTCTCAGCATGCACTCTGTTCTCCGAGCAAGAGCACAGGGAACAATATTTGATTATCTAAAATATGTGTGAGTTTTAGGGGAAAACAGCAAGAAATCCCAATATTATTGTTTCCTTTGTGGGCCCTGGCCAGGGGAATATTTGAGAAATTCATAAAAATGTGGATAAAACAAAGATTCCGTGGTTGAAATGTGCAGAAAAACTCCTGATCCTCCTTCCCAAAAAGGGTTTTCCTTGTATTAAGGGATCCTAATGGATTCTGGGATGAATCTCCCCAGGCAGACGCCGTGTTTGACACCTCCCTGTCACGAGTCTGGCAGCAGGAGGAGGCCACAGAATGCAGAATTCCCAATATTTTGACTCGGCTCCTCAGCAGGCTCTCCCAAATCTGCTCGGCAGAATGGAGGGGAGGGGGGAATTTTCTCACTTGGGAAGCTTTAATGTGATGTTGGGAAACTCAGTTCTCATCCAGGGCTGGCGCTGGGACGGCATCCCGGGGATGTTTCTTCTTGGGATGAGCAAAAAGACAAGACCCTGGAAGGAGGATTTCCCTGGCATGGGGAAATTCTGAAAAAAATCCATCCCTAGGGAGGGTGGGAAAAACTTCCAGGCTCTTCCCTGCTAAAATCTGCCCTGTGGAATGGTTTGGTTTGGCCAAATTGTTCTCTCTGGATGGGAACATCCATCCGTCCATGAGCTGGAATCGTTTCCCTGGATGTGCTGCCCGTGGAGCATTCCCAATGGAGCCCATCCCTGGGAATGTCAGGATTCCCTGGCTCATTTTGAGTCCAAATCCAGCAGTTTGAGGATTTGTGGATGCAGCAGCCAGGAATTACCAGGGAGCAGATTCCACAGGGATCCTCTGCATCCCGGGAATCCCAGGGCAGGCAAACAGCTGGTGGGAGAGGTTTTCTCTGAGGGAAAAAACACCAGCAGCCGCACAAAGGTTCAAAAGAACAGATCCTAAATCATTAAAACAGATTATTCCTATGGATTCCTATGGATTCCCATGAATTCCCATGGATTCCCATGGATACCCATGGGGTTAGATATGAATCCAACCTGCCCAGTGGGATAAAAGCTCCAAGGATGGGAATGGGAATGGGAATGGGAATGGGAATGGGAATGGGAATGAGGATGGGGAATGGGAATGGGAATGAGGATGGGAATGGGAATGGGAATGGGGATGGGAATGGGGAATGGGAATGGGAATGGGGATGGGAATGGGAATGGGAATGGGAATGGGGATGGGAATGGGGAATGGGGAATGGGAATGGGGATGGGAATGGGAATGGGAATGGGAATGGGAATGGGGATGGGAATGGGGATGAGGATGAGGATGGGAATGAGGAATGTCCCATGGGATGGAAGGACAGAGTGTCCTGTGTGCTGCTTTTCCAGGCTGGATGGAGTGAGGAGGACAAGAGGAAGGAGAAGGCAGGAAAAAGAAATCAAGGAAACGAGGAAAAGAAAATAATGGAAATAAATTAAAAAAAAATAAAAGGAGCTGAGGGAAAAGCAAAATACAGAGAAATACAGAGAGACCTGCAGGGAGTGTTGTCTAAAAGCTGAATTTTCCATTGATTGTGCTGGATTTGCATCCTGGGCAGATCTGGGGGGGAAATGTGCCTTTCCCAGCTCTCCAGAGCACAGGGAACATCCTTGGAGAGCAAACCCAGGGAGATGAGGTGAGGCAGGGCAGCAGAGTGCTCTGGAGGTGCTGATGAGCTCTTGCAGCTGTTCCTTTGGGAAAAAGGAGGAAATTGGGGTTTAAAACTCAACTGTGACCTCCTCATCCTGATTACGTAAAAAATTCCGTGGAAAACCAATCGGAACTCTTCCAGGGAGAGCTGCTTCATTAATATGGCAAGAATCCAGCTGAGGGAATGAGCCCTTTAATGAATGAATCCTTTAACCTTGAGATAAAACTTTGGAAGCGTTGGTGCACTAAAATTCCTATAAAATTTGAACCCTAAAATTCCTATAAAAGAAACCCCAAAGGCAGCCTAAGGCTGTTGATAAAACTGAGCTTAGTGGTGCTGAGGGGAGAAGGGAAAAAAAAACTGCATTAATTCCAGTTACTCTTTAATTATCCACAACAAATCCTAAATCCCAGGTTCTTTGCTCAGCTTCTGTCCCCTCCTGGAGCGAGGGATGAGCAGGACAAATGGTTTAATGCAGGATATTTTTAGGAGTTCTGTAGCTGTTTGAGGTTTTTAGGGATAAAAGTGTCAGAATGGGGGTGTTGAGGTTTTCCCAGTTTGAGGAAAGGTTAATATCCCATTCCAGCCATGCTGTAGGGTGCTAATCCACAGGTTTCCGCCAGATGCTGAAATATTTTGCATGGAAAAGACCATTAGAGTGTTTGGGAAGCACTTTGAGCCACCAAGGACTGTGGGATCTGTGAGAGATCCAAATTTGGGATACCCTGGGGAGGTTTTGAATCCACGCCAAGGCACCAAATCTATCTAAAGAAAAGGAATAAACTTTTGGGAAAAAAACCCCAAAAAACAGGTGAAATGTGGTGTCTGTGGGGCATTTTGTGGTGGAGGGCAGTGGGAGTCTGGTGAGGGGGAATTTTGGGCTCAGTGAAAAGCCAGGAATGTTTGGTAGGAAGTGATCCTAGGTGGGAATTTCAGGAATTGGCACTGCCACCAGAGAAATTTGACTTTTCTGTGCCCATCCTGTCCATCCCAAACCAGAGGTGGGAAGCTGGATGCTCCTGGAAAAGCAGAGCATGGAGCAGCCTGGGATGAAATCTGGGCACTGCCAAGGGAGCAGATGTGGGATCTGATCCCTGCATGGATTTTGGATCCAGCTCCCTCTCCATCCCAGGTGACTCTCAGGGATCTGTTTGGGTTTCCAGCCCAACTTTCCCAAGCCAAATCCAGCAGGATTCCCGCTGCTCCAGAGCATCACCCAGCACTGACTCAATCCCAAACCTTGGGATTATGGATTTGCCCCTGAATTCTCCCACAAACTCAACCCCAAACCCATTTTCAAGGTCCACAGAGGCCACTGGGATATTTTCGGGCATGCTGCATTTCTCTGCACCACATTTCACCTCCATCCTCCACAGAATTCCTTAATTTCTCCCATTTTTCCAGATTCACTCCTCTATTAGTTTGCTTTTGGCTCTGCCTCTAATCACTTCCTCTAATTAGCATCCAGTTCCATCCGTGGATATTTTCCCACTCATCCCTGAACCCCGCAGGCTGTTTCACACATTCCAGGGAAGGATATCCCAGGAAGCAGATGCTGGGTGTGTGGTGCGAGATGCCAGCCTGAATTCCACGTGGGAACGGGGTCAGGAATGATTTATATCCCCCTCCATCCCTGAACGACCTTGCCGATGGCATCCATCCATTCTCCAGCGCTAAACCGCGGGAGACAAAACATTCCAGGCGGATGTGCTTCACGTGCTGTGCCAAACACGTGTTCAAAACCCAGCCACAAGGCAATTTTCCAATTAATAAATTCCCTGGAAGGCTGGGAATGCGGCGGGAAAACGCCGCGCAGAGCAGAGGTCGGATGCTCAGGAAGAATCCCCGCAATTCCCGCTCCGTGGATGAATTTCCACAAGGATTTTGTGGGTCCAGCCCGCGCGCCCTCGGGGTGGAATCGGAGCTGCTCTTCCCGGAGTTTGTCTTGGCTGCAGGAATGTTTTGGAGCGAGCTGGGGTTGGGTTTCCAGCAGGAGAGCAGGGGGGTATTTATGGGGTGCAGCTGCCCCTCCCTCCCACAGAACCTTCACGAGTCTCCCGCCCTCGCATTTCCTTCTGGATTTCCAAGGTCAGCTCGGAGCCCAAAGGCAGGGAAGGATTTCTGAGGGTTTTTTGTGGTGAAAACATTGAAATTTAACCTTTTTCTGCAGGACTCGTCCTCCCAGGGGATGTTGGGCCAATAATTATCATGGAATCATGGAATTGAGTTGGAAGTGATCCAAAGGATCATTGAGTCCCGCACAGGACAACTCCAAAATCCCACCGTGTGCTGAGGGAATTGTCCAACCACTCCAAGGATTTTCCTGCACCGTGGGAAGGTGGGGGGAGACCCAGAGCTGCTGCAGATGGCACCAACCCCTCATCCCACTCCGATTCCTTCCCCTTGTCACTCGCCCCTCCCAACATCCACACTTCTCCCTGTGATCCGCATCCAAAGCTCTTCCTGATATTTAAAGCAGCTTCTTCTCTACCTCCTCCTTGCTAATTCCCCATCTAATTTTAAACCTCGTCCATAATGGGAGCTTTTCTCTGCCTCTTCCATGTGTCACCACATTTTCCCTCCTATTTACATCTGTGTTTGGAAGAGAATTGAAGCAAAACTTATGGCCAAACCCAAACTATTCTATGGAATCTGGAGATGCTTCCCAGTGTGGAGAGTTGCCCAGGAAAGGAGCTTTAAATAAAATCCCAAAAAAAAGCAGAAGATGCATCCAACTGCTGCTCGAATCCATGAGCTGGGTGTTTTGGCAGGACTGAAAGAGCTGACAGTCAGCAAGTCAGGAAAGGATTTAATTCTATTTAATTCAAAAAATATTAAAAACACGAGTGTATGAAAAGATTGAATTCAATATTCAAATATTTTTTCACCCCCTCCCAAACAGAGGAGCCCCAGATCGTCAACGCTGGGGTGAAATAACATTTCAGAAATAACATTGCTGAAGTTTAGGAAAATGAAGGGAGATGTTACACAACAGAATCTTCCGATGTCGCAACGGGATCCCCACCCTAGGCTGGGGGAAGTGGGCACCCAGCCAGCCCCCTGGGCTGCATTCCCTGCCCAGCCAGCCCCTTTTCTCCAGCAAATAAACGGAGTTCACTCCGCATTGACCTTAACTCACTCTTGAATTTATTTTTTTTTTGAATAAGAAGTCGTCGGAATGGTCCAACTGGCAGGTCAGGGGAACATCGCGCAGCTGGAGGCTGCCCTGACAGAATTATGGATTGCAGATGTTGCCTGGGAGCTGTTGGGATTCTGAGCAGGGCCAGGAGCCCCTGGGGTGGCTGTGGAGCTGCTTGCCCAGCCTTTGGGAAGAGGGGCTTGTTTTCCACTCCAAATGAACTTTTAACCATTTGGGGTTTGCTCTGTGTGCTGACAAAAAGCAGGAAAGGTGAAGGAGAAGATCCAGATCTTTCTTCCTCTCTCCTCAGGAGGAATTTCCCCATGGAAAGGGTGGTCAGGAACTGGCACTGCCCAGGGAGGTTTGGAATGCCCATCCCTGGATGTGCCCAAGGACGTGGCACTGATGTCAAGGTGGGGATTGGGACCAGATGACCTTGGAGGGCTTTTCCAACCTCAGTGATCCCGGGATTCTCCGTGCACACATGGGGAGTCCCACAGAAACGTGGCTTCAGCCGTGGTGGCACCTCAGAACTTGGTGTCAACAGAAGTCCTTGGCCATCAGGGACTGCAGAAAGCCAAAGGCTGGAAATGATTTAATTTATTTGGATTATTGTCATTAACAACATTCCAGGTGTAAGGATAAAATGGACAATGCAAAATACTGACTTTGGGGGAAATAATCCTGAGATCAGGCAACTGAGAGTACAGAGAGCCTTAAATCAGCTCCAGGAATCTCCTGGAGGTCCAGCCTTTGAGCCAAGCCTAGTTAAGTTGAGCTCTGTAGGTTTTACACTCCACGTTTATTCTCCAGAAAGTAGAGGTGCTCTTATCTCCATGGCCTTGTCCATAATTCCATAGGGAAAATGTTCTCTTTGAAGTCATGCTTCTTCTTCTTTTTATTGTTGTTGTTGCTGTTGTTCTTCTTCTTCTCCTTATTCTTCTTCTCCTTCTCCTTCTTCTTCTCCTTCTCCTTCTTCTTCTTCTTCTTCTTCTTCTTCTCCTCCTTCTCCTTCTCCTTCTCCTTCTTCTCCTTCTTCTTCTTCTTCTTCTCCTTCTTCTTCTTCTTCTTCTCCTCCTTCTCCTTCTTCTTCTTCTTCTTCTTCTTCTTCTTCTTCTTCTTGTTATTATTATTATTGTGTTATTTTTATGTACAAATGCCATTTATTACTCTGCCCATTTTATCCCCAGAAGCCAGATTTGACCCCTGGAAATGAATTTCTTGTGGAGAAAGCCTCTAAACATCTCCATGGACAAATTCCCCAAGATGCATTATCCTCTTTTACACCTTCTGACCACACTCCTTACTTTTTATTGTGGCTTTTTCACCTGATTTAATTTGTAAAATGTGAGGAATCACTAATTTTGAGATCTTTAGAGGTGACGGACACGATGAAGATGGGGACCACAGGCTGAAGATGGGAAGGCCAAGAGGGGATGAAGATCCTCCTGCAGGGCCATGGTGGAGCTGCATTCCCTGGATCTGCTCAGCCTGACAGGAGCCCAGGAGTGCTGGGAATGACTCTGGATATTTTTCCAGGCTGTTCTCCACGCACAGCTGTCAGTCTGTGAGGATTTGGGACACATCCTGTTTCTCGTGTTCCCCTGGGATGGGGATGGGAGGGACTGAATCTCCCAGGAATCCTTTTTTTCCAGGTTGTCCATGAGCTCCACGGCACAAAACTCTTTATTTCCCTCCAACCTCCCTCCCCAGACCTCACATCACTTCCCCCTTGCCAAGCAGCCAAGAGAAGACCCAAAGTTTACATTTTCCAAGAGAGCACTAAAATCAACAATTTCCAGTGCTCTCCTTACCCAGAGCCCCAGCCAGGGAGTTGGGAAGATTGAGGGATAGGAACTGCTGCCATTCCCGCCTGCGTGGGCTGGAGTCTGGGATAATGAGGTGTTCACACTTCAGCAAAGCTGGGGGAAGGTGTCAGATCCCTCTTCCACAGCTGGGCTGGAGTGAGGGTGTGAGGAAACATTAAAGGCTCAGAAAGGAAAACAATAACAAACAGAGAAGGGGAGAAAAACCACTCTGAAAAAAAAGGGAATAAAAAAGAAAAGGGGTGGGTGGGCGTGAAGGGTCAGAGTTGTGTTTAGGGGATGCTGGTGATTGTCCCAAATAATCCCTTTTCCATGGGGGTTCTTAGAGGATGTACACTCCAGGAAGGGGTTCCCCCAATTTATTTTGGAACCCAAACCAGGTGTGGTGAATGTGTGTGAATGAAGAACACAGAAAACTGGGATTAATGTTTTTCTAGAGATGTGGAGATGCTGCTCTGGACACCCTGTGCCGGGACTCCCCACCCTCCCAGCCAGGAATTCCTGCCCAATATCCCACAGCCATTCCCTGGCTCCTGTCCCTCCATCCTTGTCCCCAGCCCCTCTCAGCTCTCCTGGAGCCCCTTCAGGCCCTGCCAGGGGCTCTGAGCTCTGCCTGGAGCCTTCCCTTCTCCAGCCATCATCCACAATTCCATGTGCTGCTCTGGCCCAGCACAACATTTGGGAGACACCATGGGGAGAAGGCAGGGAGGGGTAAGAAAAGGAGATTTTGGAACAATTATTTTGCTGCATTTTGTCCCCAGAGAGAATCTCCAGTGCTTGGAACATCTCCGTGGCCTCCTCAGGACTCGCTCCAGAGCTTCTCTGTGCCAGGGCCTGCCCACCCATCCCAGTCAGGAATTCCCAATTCCCAACAATTCCCAATGTCCCATCCATCCCTGCCCTCTGGCACTGGGAGCCATTCCCTGGCTCCTGTCCCTCCATCCCTGTCCCCAGCCCCTCTCAGCTCTCCTGGAGCCCCTTCAGGCCCTGCCAGGGGCTCTGAGCTCTGCCTGGAGCCTTTCCTGCTCCAGGGGAACATTCCCAGCTCTCCCAGCCTGGCTCCAGAGGGGCTCCAGCCCTGCAGCAGTTCCATGGATCCCTCTGGATTCTCTCCAGCATCTCCAGGTCCCTCCTGTGCTGGGATCTCTGTGCTGGGGCAGCTCTGCAGGTGGGGTCTCACCTGAGGGGGGCAGAGGGGCAGAATCCCCATTTCCTGCTGCCCACACTGGGATCAGCGCAGGATTTGGGGGATTCTGGGTGCCAGAGGACACAGCTGGGACATGTCCTGGGGTTGATGGAGGGGCTGAGCAGGAATTGCCCCACCTGGAGCTGGCAGAGCCAGGACAGCCCTGCCTGGAGTGACAGAGCTCGGGAGGAGGGGGGAAGGTGCAGCAGCACTGGGGAGCGCAGCCTGGAGCAAAGAAAAACATTTGTTAAGAAATATTATAACTGTAAATGACCCAGACACAAAGAAGGGAATTTTTTTTTTTTTACTTTTTTTTTCGCTTGTTTTCCTTTAAGTTCTCTCCAGTTGGCCCGGAGACCCCTGGCAGCAGCTGGAAACCGAGGAGGTTTGGAGCCTGAGAGGCACAAGAGCCCCAGACTGTTTGATTGCTCAGACATTTCTCAAAGATTAGCTCTGTCAAAGCAAGCACCGGGGAGGATGAATCACGTGGCTGGAGCTCAGCCCTGGCCAGGCTGCTCCAGGGAAAGGCAGAACTCCAGAGGGGTGAGGAGATGGACACGAGCTGGAGCTGCAGTGTCACTCCACACAGCTTCCCACGTCGATGGGGAATAAAATCCAGGCAGGCACTTGCCCCATCCAAAAAAACCCTGGCTCAAGGCGTCACAGAGATGAGCCAGATGTTTCTCTGGTTCAAAAGGAGGACATTTAACCACTATTTTTACCCTAGAAATAAAAGAGAGAAGCTTAGAGGAGCCATCCATTTTGTCAGTGCTGTTTGCAGAACCCAGGGGTTAAAGTTAAGAAGAGAAAAAAAAAAAAATCAACAAAAAAACAGCCCGGTTTGATGATGATCTTGAGTCCATCTGACTGTGCTGCTTGCTGCTCTCATTTATTTTTAAATCCTGAGCTTGGAGCAGGGGAAGGCCCCTGGAGCTGCTGCTTGTGCCCAGAGCCTGCTGGGTCTCTCCAGAGGGCCAGGGCTGGTTTGGCACATCCTGAGGGATCCATGAGGGATTCCCTGCTCCATTCCGGGCTGGTTGAGCATCACAAACAATCACAGAATATCCTGAGCTGGAAGGGACCCACAGGATCATTGATCCAACCCCCGTACCTGCACAGACACCCCAAAATCCCACCCTGGGCATCCCTGGCAGCGCTGTTCAAACCCTCCTGGAGCTGTTGGGAATGTGCCCATTCCCTGGGGAGCGTGGGCAGTGCCAGCACCCTCTGAGGAAAGAACCTTTGCCCTAAACTCCAGCCTAAACCTCCTCTGGCACAGCTGGCAAACTCCTCCTTAAGGGAAAAGCCATCCCAAACTGGTTTGGATGAGCAGAAAACCCCACCAAGGGGGCTCAGGATTCCCCCCACTCCACTTTCTCCAGCACATTCCAAGCCTCTGCTGTTGTTCCTGATGCACTTCAGTCTAATTAAGCCCAGTTTAAATATAGCACAGCTCTTCCTTTGCTCCTGCAGCCCCAGCCTGGGAGGTTTTTCCCAGGGCCACATGTAAGAGCGATCTGCTTTGCCTGGCTTTTATTTATAGCTGCTCTTTGCTACTGGCTGCTCCTCAGTCCTCAGCAGAACCAGGATTTACCCTCAGGAAAGGGAAGAAAGCACAGGCAGGGTGGGTTTAACTCAGTTGTTTCCCCAGCCAGCAGGGTCACAGGCAGAGGATGGGTGGTGGCATGGGCACAGAGCATAATCCTGGACATCATGACCTTGTTTTCCAGCTCATTTTCTCATTTTCAAAATTCTCCTCATTTCTCTATTTTTCCTAATTTTTCTTTTCATTTTTTTTCCTATTTTTTCTGATTTTTCCAAGTCAGGAGCACTGATACACAGAAATGGGTTTCATGAGGTTTGACCAGGGGTAAAGCAACCCCAGATTTTGTCCATATGACTTTGAAAATATCTTTGCACAACTTTATTTAAAACCAGCTTCTCTCTAAATCTGAGCTGCTACCTTTGGAGGAAAGATCAGTGATCCCAGGTGCAGAGGGGAGATAAAACAAGATTATTTTTTACACTGAAATGATCATTATTTTGGGGTTGACATGAAAGGAGAGAAGTGATTTGTCCAGATTCTGGATCTTTGGGAATGTTGCGGTGAGGGCGTTCAAAGGGGAGTTCAAGACATGAATCCACTGCTGTATTATTGATCTGCTCCATTAAAAAATTATTAAAAAATTATTTGGTTTCATCCTACAGCTGTGGCCAGATGTTATGCAGAGAGGAAGAGGAAGAGGAAGAGGAAGAGGAAGAGGAAGAGGAAGAGGAAGAGGAAGAGGAAGAGGAAGAGGAAGAGGAAGAGGAAGAGGAAGAGGAAGAGGAAGAGGCTCTTCCTCCCCCAGCCAGAAGTTTCATTCCATGTCCCATGGGATATTCAGGGATTCTTTCCCTCACTGTCACCCCAAATCATCCCCTGAACAGCCCCATGTCTTTGATCCTATGGAGTGACCCCAAAAAAACTCAAATTCCAACTGGGACTTAATTTTCTGGGTGATTATATAAATAACTGAGTTACATCACCACATGTCCCAGCTCAGCTAGACAGAAATCCAGCAGAAAATAAAATTAAATAGGTTAAAGGTGCAGCTTTTCCTGGGATGGGGTGTTGGGAAAAGCTGCCTCATGGGAGGCAGGGCATGCAGGGAAGGACAGGATTTGGGTGGGAAAACAGGATTAAACATGGAAGAATTCTTGGTGCTGTCCCATGCAGGTGGAAGAGTTGGACTCGATCCTTGTGGGATCCAATTCCAGTTCAGGATATTCCAGGACTCTGTGATTCAAAGAATATGTGAACAGCAAAATACAGAAGACACAGCCTGAGGGATGGGATTAATTTAAATAATAATAATTTTAAAAATTAATGATAATAAAAATATTATTCTGCACTGAAGATTTTGCACTTAGAAAGTGAGTGATTAGCCCACCTTCTGGAAGTAAAGATACAAGTAAATATTCAAGTATTAGTAATAATTCAGCTACCCACAATTTCTCTAAGGACAGATCATTTACAGAACATTTCAAAATTTCTCTAAAGACAGAACAAGGGGCAGCCTTTCCTTGGGAAACATGGGAATCCATGTCCTGTATCCCAGCACTCAGAGGCAGCTCAGCCAAAAAATCCTTTCTGGTGTTTAGGATGCTGCAAAAATCCACATTTTCCCCAGTGTTCAGACAAAAGCCGGTCAGAAGTAACTCAGAGGCAACATCTGTCATTTTAAACAGAGAATGATTCAGGCCCCAGAGCTGACCTGAATAGGCAGAGCCCAGATCTGAATTTGGGACAGAAGTTTTTTCAAGGCCAGGCTGGGATTTGGGGCTGGCCCCCGGGAGAAGCTCCAGTTAATTCCAAGGACTCCTCCTGGCCCTGCTCACACGTCATTCCCACGTTGGCTCTGCACAGATCTTTTCATCCAGGATGAAAGGAGAGCAAAAAAGCTCTATATTTACAGAGCTGATAGAAATGAGTGGTCTCACAGCTGCTGCAGAGACCTACATTCCTGCAGGCTGGGCTTGGAGAGGAGCAGAGCCTGGTTCCACGGGCAGGAATGATGGAATATCCATCCTCACATCATTCCTGAAATCCACCCGAGGAATTTCATGGGGAAAATGGCAACAAACCCCAGCAAAGCCACCCTGAGCTGCCCTGGCCCAGTCTGGGCCCATTCCTTCTCCTCCTGTCCCTGTTCCCTGGGATCAAATCCAAAATCCCGCTTCCAGTCAGGGAATTCCAGAGAGTCAGGTCCAAACTGGGGTGTGATCCCAGATTTGCTGATTTTTAGGATGAGGGTTGCCCACATGAGGGGGTTTGGATGGCTGGGAAATCCTGGGAATGCCCCAGGAGCAGAAGTGCAGGAGGACAAGGAGGGCTCTCAGCCCCGAATGCCCAGCCCAGGCCCAGGACACTGCAGAAATGCAGCCAAACATTCTCACTGCAAACCTGGCATTTACAGCTCAAAATATCCGGGACTGCCCCACTGGCCTGGCTGCTGTGCCAGGGTTGGAAATGGCTTTCCATGGAGGAATTGCCCCAAAATTCCCCCTGAGCTGCCCTGGGCCAGCCTGAGGCCGCTCCCTCTGCTCCTGTCCCTGTTCCCTGGGAGCACAGCCCAACCCGCCCGGCTGTGCCCTCCTGGCAGGGAATTGCAGAGAGGGAAAAGATCCCTGGGGATCCTCCTGTGCTCCAGGCGAGCCCTGCCCGGCTCCCTCAGGGATTGTGCGGCCCCTGCCCGGCTCCCTCAGGGATTCTGCGGCCCCTGCCCGGCTCCCTCAGGGATTCTCCAGCCCCTGCTCAGCTCTGCTCCCTTCTCTGGCCCCGCTCCAGCCCCTCAGTGTCTCCCTTGCTGTGAGGGGAAAATCAAAAAGTGGGAGAAAACATGAGGGAAAAAAGAAGTGAGGGGAGTTTGAGGAAGGTTCTGCTGCAGAGCTTTTCCCTCCTGGATCCTCCTTTTTTCCAGGCTGCGCCCCTTCCCAGCTCCCTCAGGAATTTCCTAGCCCTTTCCCATCTCTGTTCCCTTCAAGGTCTGTCCTGCCATGAGGGGAAAATCAAAAAGTGGGAGGAAACCTGAGGGGGAAAAAAAAGTGCAGGAAGTCTGAGGAAGGCTTTGATGAAGAGATTTCCCCTCCTGGATCCTCCTTTTTTCCACACTGAGCCGCTTCCCAGCTCCCTCAGCCCCTCCTGGTGCTCCAGCTCCTTCCCCTGCTCTGCTGTTCCACTCTGGACATGGATTCTGCCGTGGATATTGATGATAAAATTCCTTTACTCAGTGATGAAGGCATCAGAGTCGTGGTCCTGAGGAAGGTGACGGTGTCTGGGCAGCAGGGTTTGGTTACAAGGAGTTGGAACTGGTGTGAAATCTTCCCTGGAGAACCATCCTAAGGGGCTGCAGGGATGTCAATCCCAACTCCCAACCTCCAGCTGGCACAACTATATGTTTTTGTGTGTGTGTGAAAAAAAAAACAACAATTCCCTAATAAAATAATTTTAAGTGCAAGACATTCTGCTGGAAAACAAAACAAAACAAAATCTCCCAAAAAAACAAACAAACAAGAAACCCCTCAAAAAATCCAAAAAACTCCAAAACAAACAAAAAAACCACAAACCAAACCCACTCATTCCAGGGGAACAGTCAAAACAATGAAAAACAATGATTAGCACAAATTCTCCAGCCCCTTCCCCAGCTCTGTTCCCTTCCCTGGACAAGCTCCAGCCCCTCAATGTCTCTGTAGTCTTGTCTTGTTTCCATATGGGAAAATCCTGTGAAGCACTGCTCTTTACAAGGTACTTCATTGCTTCTGGGAATTAAATCCCAATTATTTCAGTTGCTCTTATCTGTCCTGCTTAGTGCTTGGCAAGTCCCAGCCCAGTCCTGTGGCATTGGCAGGAGAAAAACAAAAGATGCTTTAATGATGATCCAGCCCAGTGTGAGGCAGGGAGCAACAGAGAGCTGCAGGAATTGTAATTATTTGTGTAATGAAGGTTGGAAAATAGCTGGAAGTATCCAAATATGAGGAATTTACGACTGGGATTTGCCTCTTTGGCTGGCAGAAGCTCTCCCAAACATCCCAGCTTTGCTGTGTGCAGGCTGTGATTCACCCTGGAGGAAATGATGGATTTCAGGTCACCCTGCGCATTTCCCTTGATCATTTTTGCATCATTTGGACAAACCATTACTCCCTATTCTTTGTTTTGGCCGGGATGAGGCAAAAAAAACCCAGGTGATTGAATCATTTCCCCTTATCTCCAAGTTATCCCAGCAGAAACTCGCCCAAAACTGTCTTGGGAATGACTTAGTGCATCCAGTTATTGTGCTCAGGGAGCCTGTGGGTGGCTATTTCAGTACATCCAGGGCTTTTTTTTCCCCTATAATTCTCCTTTTCAAACATTTTACAAGCGCTCCAGAGCGGGGAGGTTCCCAGCCTCCCACTGGTTTTGCAAGAGTCCAGCCAGAGCCAGAGGGTTTCTATTTGCAGGGGCTCCAATAATGCTTGATTTGAAGGAGCACGAGGCTGCCTTGTTTTCCAGGAGAAGAGAAAAACTGGCAGGGAGAAGGGGAATAATGGGAAAGGTGGGAAGAGCTGGCTGGTGCTGTACAGGCAGGCAGAGATGTTTCAGAGATGTTTCAGAGCTGTCAGAAAATCGCTGCCTGGGCCTTATCTTCAACACCAGAGAGGGAGGGAAATGTCACCTGGGGCATCAGGAGAGAGAAATCTCTTCTCTGATGGTTCCTGCCTTCCTTTCCCTGTGTTTCTGAAGGGTTGGAGCATTTTCCCTGCAGAGCAGCTCGTGGCATCTCCTGGTGAACCCCAGTGACACCCATGATGGGCATTGTGCCTGTGATGGGGAGAAAACTGGGAAAATGAGACACTGGGGTTTCCTCCTGGAGCAGCTGTGTGTTCTCTTCTTATTTCCATTTAAAATCTCCTTTGGGGGCTGCCATCCCCTTTATTTTTCCTTTCTTGCTCCATAATTTGCTCCATGCTCCTCCCAGCTGATTTGTGCCATCCCACTCTCACTCCAGAATTAGTGCCAAGGTGAAGCCCAGTGACACACATGATGGGCATTGTACCTGTGATGGGGAGAAAACTGGGAAAATGAGACACTGGGGTTTCCTCCTGGAGCAGCTGTGTGCTCTCTTCTTATTTCAATTTAAAATTTCATTTGGGGACCGCTACCCCCTTTATTTTTCCTTCCTTTCTCCATAATTTGCTCCACGCTCCTCCCAGCTGATTTGTGCCACCCCACGTTCCAAACCCCGTTTGCCAAGGCAATTCCCGAGCTTTGCAATTGAATATCTCAATTTTTGGAATCCTTCCCATGTCCCTTTTCTCACAGTTCCTCTGTGCATCCCTTTCCTGTCACCTGAAGCTTTCCCACCCCACTGAAAAATCCCATCAGAATTCCTGCCTTCCTTGCTGGGCTTTAAGCTCTGAGTTGAAATTATTTTTCCACAATAATGACCTAATCCTTTCTCTTATCAGCACGGCAGATTAATTTTCCCAAGCCTGGTTGGTACCTTGTCTTCTCCCTAATTAGACAGAGACAAATTTTGCTCCTGGATGAGCACATGGTTGGAATTAACAGCAGGAAAAGCCCCAATGTGAAGCCCTGCCTTGGAGAGCACCTTCCTCCCATCCCAGCTGGCTCAGCCAAGGCAAACACAGAGCATATTGTGTGTCAGCTCTAAATACACTCATCCCTCCAGCTGGGATCTAGGGACACTTCCCAAACATCCTCAAATGGAACCGGGATGTGTCAGCTGGAGCCAGGGGCTGTCAAAGCCTCCCTTCCCCCAGGGCCAGGGATGCTTCCAGGGCAGGAGGAGCAGAAATCACCTCCCAAATAATCCTGGGAGCTACTGCTGTATTTCAGTTGCACAGTTGGATTTGGAGCTCGCAAAGTCCTCACAGTTTGGTTATGACCTGAAGGTGTTGTTTGTTCCAGTTGTCCTCACACTTTTTCCATGAATCTGCCTTAATTGCTCTTATTTTCATTAACAGCTTCGTGATCATTATCATTATTCAGCCCCAGCCCCAAGGGATGGCACCAGCAGGGATAAACTTTGTGCCAACGCAGCCCCAGGAGCTTGAAACACTTGGGAAAAGCAAACCCTTTGTGTTTCCCCGGGATAATATCCCAGCACATAAAGGCATAAACACAGAACTCTCACTCCAGGAATTAATTCCTTTAAAGCCTCATTCACCTGAAAGCCCAGATCAGCCCTATCAGACTCGCTCTGTTTTACCCAGCCATGACAGGAATTTCATTTAATTTTTAAATCCTGCCTTTGGATGAGACCAGGAAAAATTCCAAAGCCTCTGCTAAATATTTCCCAGCGTCTTCCTGGGGAAAGACTGAGCGACCCCGAGGCCAAATTCCCTCCTGCTTTATCCCTGTGTGCAATGGTCCCAGCTCAGGCAGCTGCCTCAGAAATTCCTCGGTTTAAATTTGTGCTCCCTGCTTCCCACGGGACCTGGTTTGGATCACAGGGATGATTCCATGCCCTGGAAGAGAGAATTCACCTGTTGGGAGAAGGTTTGGATTCCCTGGGTGATCAGTGACCACCCTGTGTTCAGCCAATCAGGCGCATCCTACAAATATCCCACTAATTAACATCCCAATTAACACCCTTCTTATTCTTAATGAGCACTCAATCCCTTTATCTCCTCATTTTTTTCCCATTTAAAATGACCCTGTGGATGTGGATCACGCCCCAGAAAACGCAGAGCATCGCAAACCCACGACCAGCTCAGGCAGCTGCCTCAGAAAGTTCTTGGCTTAAATCTGTGCTCTCTGCTTCCCACAGGACCTGGTTTGGATCACAGGGTTGATTCCATGTCCTGGAAGAGAGAATTCACCTGTTGGGAGAAGGTTTGGATTCCCTGGGTGATCAGTGACCACCCTGTGTTCAGCCAATCAGGCACATCCTACAAATATCCCACTAATTAACATCCCAATTAACACCCTCCTTATTCTTAATGAGCACTCAATCCCTTTATCTCCTCATTTTTTCCCCACTTAAAATGACCCTGTGGATGTGGATCACGCCCCAGTACACACAGAGCATCACAAACCCACGACCAGCCGTGTGGAGGAATTAATATCTTAATCTCATAAAGATTTTTAAATATTAACTTAAGCTGCTGAGGATGGATTATGGACTCAGAAACCAATCACCCTTTCCCCCTAAATGACTGTTAAATAGGAAAAAATGTCTGGTGTGGGGGAATCAGTGTTCCATTGCTAAAAGGCCTGACTGCCATGGGAATATTTCTGGCCTCCTGACACCTCGTTAGGTTATTTAGCAACATCCCAATTTATTGTCCTGTCCAGCGACCACAGAAATTCTTAAAATTAAGCAGAGAAAGAGAAGGAGAAAAATAAAAATAGGCATTTATCAGCTACAGGAAAGGACACAGCAAGGAAATGTGAAATGTGGGATAACAGAGGGTTGCAACACAGAGCAAATTGCAAATCTGACTGTGAATTCCACAGGGAATAAATATGCAATTATCCCAGTCCTAGTGGGCACAGAAAGTCTGCTGTGGCCTGGTCTGGCTGCTTCAGATTTGGCTCCAGAGAGAATCTCCAGTCCTTGGAGCATCTCTGTGGCCTCCTCAGGACTCGCTCCAGAGCTTCTCTGTGCCAGGACCTGCCCACCCTCCCAGGAAAAAATTCCCAATTCCCAGTGTCCCACCCATCCCTGCCCTCTGGCACTGGGAGCCATTCCCTGGCTCCTGTCCCTCCCTCCCTTGTCCCCAGCCCCTCTCAGCTCTCCTGGAGCCCCTTCAGGCCCTGCCAGGGGCTCTGAGCTCTGCCTGGAGCCTTCCCTTCTCCAGCCATCATCCACAATTCCATGTGCTGCTCTGGCCCAGCATCAGGATTTGGGAGGCACCATGGGGAGAAGGCAGGGAGGGGTAAGAAAAGGAGATTTTGGAACAATTATTTTGCTGCATTTTGTCCCCAGAGAGAATCTCCAGTTCTTGGAGCATCTCCGTGGCCTCCTCAGGACTCGCTCCAGAGCTTCTCTGTGCCAGGGCCTGCCCACCCTCCCAGCCTGGAATTCCCAATTCCCAACAATTCCCAGTGTCCCATCCATCCCTGCCCTCTGGCACTGGGAGCCATTCCCTGGCTCCTGTCCCTCCATCCCTGTCCCCAGCCCCTCTCAGCTCTCCTGGAGCCCCTTCAGGCCCTGCAGGGGCTCTGAGCTCTGCCTGGAGCCTTCCCTTCTCCAGGGGAACATTCCCAGCTCTCCCAGCCTGGCTCCAGAGGGGCACAACCCCAATCCCTTTCCTGCTGCCTGAGCTGTGGGATCAGCCCAGGCCATGGGGGACTCTGGGTTGGAACATTGGTTGGGCCATGTCCAGGTTTTCCTCAATTGACACCCCCAGGTCCTTCTCCTCAGGGCTGCTCTCCATCCCTTTCCACCTCTCCGGTTTTCGGCTGTTTGGAGGGCCTGGAAAGACCCAGGGTGGCCTTGGGGCAGCCCGCGTAACAAAGGACGAGAAGAGGCTTCAGTTCTTCTTTCGGTCTCGGTGTTTATTAATTGTTTATCTAAAAGATTTTCTCTGGGCCCGACAGAGCTCTGCTCAGCAGTCAGCCATGGGCACACTCCTGCCCTCCGGGTGGTCACCTATCTTTATACCCATTGTTACGTGTACAATATTTATCATTTTCCCCCAATACCTTTCACCCTTATTGCCCGGTGCACTTTTAGTAATGACCAATCCCAAAGTGCCACCATCACCACAGAAGATGGAGGAGAAGAAGAAGAAGAAGAAGGACAGGACACGCCCCAATTCCTCCATCTTACTTCTCTAAACCCCCCTGTACAGAAATCCTAAACCCTGTGTTTCACCCTCTAATTAACTAATCCCTTCATCATTCACCCCGGTGAAACCCTCCTGTCCTCATACAGGTGTCGTCTCCTGTGTGGGATCAAAGTCCAGCCACCAGACACTTCTGGAACATTCCAGGACTCCCGAGCCCCCCAAGGGTGCTCTCGGTGACTCGGCACCTCAGTCCTGAGGTGCTGAGATCCCACATCCACCCAGCTGGGTGGGAAAATGCCAAAATGCCAAATGCCAGCTGGATTTGTGCTGGCATTTCCTGATCCCTGTGCCTCGTTGAACCTCAGGAGCTTCCCTTGGATCCACCTCTCCACATCCCCCTGGATTTCAGGAGCAGCACCTCCACTCCCCTCCGTGAGATTACAACCAGCGCTATCCACCCACCCACCAAATTTCTATTTATTATTCTCTTTTATCGCCCAGAAATGGGTTTAAAGCTGAATAAAACGTTCCAAATTAAATATTTTCTCTGCCAGCAGCAGAAGTGGCGATGTGACTCGGTCCCCACAGCAGAGCAGGACAAAACCCATTAGCCCTTGATTGCTGTGCAGGTAATAAAGGAGTTTTACAAGGAAAGGTCTGTGCAGGGCAAAGCCAAATTATTGCTGAGCAGCCTCAGAGCCCTGTGAGACTCCCTCTTAAAACAAACCATTAACATATGCACAATTAGGCTGCCTCAATTGTTATGCCACAAGCAAAAATAAAATCCCATCTTGGAATATCTAAACAGCCTTTTAATTCCAGCGAGCTGGCGGGGGGAAAAATGTGTTAGCATTAAAGGAATGTGTTTTTTTAATCACATCTAAAAATAACATTTATATAACCACCTACCCTGACATTTCACATCAGCAAGTGTCCAGAACCGCCTCGCTCAGCTGTATTAAAATATGCAAACACCACAGGGTTTTAGCAGATTTTGGTTTCCTGAAAAAGAATTGCAGAACTCCCAACTTTGGAGGCAAGAGGGAAGTCAGAGTGGTTTCCACTCTGGTTAAAATAAATCAGGTACAATGTGTGCTTCAGCAGGTCAGGGACAGCCAGTGCCTGGATAACTCAGTCACGGAATCATGGAGTGGTTTGGGTTGGAAGGGACCTTTGCTAAAAGGTCTTTTAGGATCTAAAGATTGCCCAGAGGAGCTGGGGCTGCTCCTGGATCCCTGGAAGTGTCCCAGGCCAGGCTGGATGGGGCTTGGAGCAGCCTGGGACAGGGGAAGTGTCCCTGCCCATGGAAAGAGTTGGAATGGGATGATCTCTCTGGGTGTGCGCAGGTGAAAAAAAACCAAACCTGGATTTGTGGATCTATGAGGGAGACTTTGGAGCAGGTGGTGACTGAAGAGCAAATTCCATTCCAGCTCTGTAGGACAATGCAGCTGCCTTTCTGACTTCTTGTTCCCGCCCCAGTTCTTCTGCTCCAGCTAAGAAAGTGCAGGATGCTCTCTGGGAACATCTCTGAGATGCAGGAAAGCTGAAACAGGAATTCAGTGGTGTTTGACAAGTACCCAGAAACCCAGTTCCTATAAAAGAATTTGTAAAGTCTTCCTTTTGTAAAATGAGGGCTTGAAGGGTAAGGGGAGGTTTGATTTGAATATGAGGAATTCCTGGTTGTGAGGGTGAGGAGGTCCTGGCACAGGTGCCCAGAGAAGCTGGGGCTTCCCTGGATCCCTGGCAGTGCCCAAGGCCAGGCTGGACGGGGCTTGAAGCAACCTGGGATAATGGGAGGTGTCCCTGCCCATGGATGGGGTGGATTGGGGTGAGATTTAAGACCCTTTCCAACCCAACCCATTCCATGATTTTGAGATTTATCCAAGGATAAGCAGCAGCACATGGGAGTGCTTTGCTTGAAGCCCCTCCTAGTGCAGCGCTGCTGCCTCCAAGGAGCATTTCCGAGCTCTCCCCATTCTCTGCTGACTTCCTACAAATCATTTGTTACTGAGATTGATATTGCAGTTATGTAAACATCCATTATTTATCTGCTCTGGCCCTTTGAACCGGATGAGCGCTCCTGGATTTCCATTATTCCGTGTCTAAATTAATCATGGAGCATAAAATCAGTCACCATTTATGCAATATGAAAAGGAAAAAAAGATGTAAAAATAGCTCTCGTGGTATTGAGATTTCATGCCGTGTTCCCTGGGTGGGAGCTATTCAGGCATCTTGCTTTTTCCTGCAGGCCTGTGAAATATTGATGGCTTTTTTTAAAGGAAAAAAAAAAAAAAAACTCTGTGAAAATTATCTTGTCTCCTCCAGAGAAAGTTGTTCCCTGATCCAGTCATTGACTCCCTCACCATGGGGAGCACTGCAGAATCCCATCCATGGGCAGCTTCCCATGCCCTGGCAAATCCATGTCCTGCATCCCACAGCAGGCTGGGACTGGGATCTCCTCCTGGGCACAGCCAGGAGCCCCTGACACCTTTCTGGGAATGTTTGCACAGACCTGACAGCAGGATCCCACAGGGCAGCAGGGAAGTGTGACATGGGGAGTGCCAGGGGGGTCTGGCAGCCTCCTCCAGGAAGGGCAGCTCATCCCTGCTGGATTCTAACAGGATTTATCACTTCTCCAAAGCCAAACGGGCCCTGCCACCCCCAGGGAGGGAATGGAGCTGGTTGGGGACTTGGATTCAGCTCCAGGCACTTCATGGAAGCCCAGAATAGTTTGGGTTGGAAGAGACCTTAAAGTTCATCTCATTCCAGCTCTTTTGCCAAGGGCAGAGACAACTTCCACTGTCCCAGGGTGCTCCAGCCTGGCCTTGGGCACTGCCAGGGATCCAGGGGCTGCTCTGGCAATCCCAGCCCAGCCAGGAATTCCCAGTTCCCAATGTCCCATCCATGCCTGCCCTCTGGCACTGGGAGCCATTCCCTGGCTCCTGTCCCTCCATCCCTGTCCCCAGCCCCTCTCAGCTCTCCTGGAGCCCCTTCAGGCCCTGCCAGGGGCTCTGAGCTCTGCCTGGAGCCTTCCCTTCTCCAGCCATCATCCAAAATTCCATGTGCTGCTCTGGCCCAGCATCAGGATTTGGGAGACACCATGGGGAGAAAAGGAGATCTTTGGAACAATTCTTTCTCTGCACTGGTTTTTCTGCACTTTGGGGATCCATCCCTTCAGTTTATGGTGTGTGATCAGCAGAATTAAGAAAGAGAAGCGCAAATTAACACTATCATAGAAATAATTTGGCTTCTTTTAGGGATCAAAACCTCTGCTGGGCAGCCAGATCCTCAGTGAGATGTTTTTTTAATTGGTGATGTTCCTCAAGCTTCAGCAGCCTCTTCAAAACCTGATTTGAGCCACCAGGAGCCAAAACCACCCGTCAGCCTCCTCACACCCTTAGAAGTGGAGGAACAGCCACTCCTGTGGGAATATCCTGGCAATATCCTGCAATCTCCCAGCTCAATCCACTCCAGCTAATAATAACTGGCCTTGCTTCCCCTGCAGCAAGCGTGGCTGGAAGGAGGAACCTCTCCAAGCTTTAAATAACTCCTGGATTCCCCCCTCCGGACCTGCGCTCCAGCTGGGAGCAGCTTTCCTGTTTGTTTGTTTGTTCCTCCTTCCTTGCCATGATTGCAGAGAGGAAGGAATCTGGCTGCTGCCTCCCTGAAGACCTCGGGCTTGGAGAGCAATTACTCAGCACTGCAGGCTCTGGTGGAGAATTAAAGGTCAGGGCACTTTTACTGGGGCTTTTTATTCTGGGCTTGCACGAGGTCACAGCTGATGATAAGCACATGTTCAAATCCACGTTTCCAAAGCAGTTCACAGTCCTGAGAGTGGCTGTGAAAATCCAACCAGAGCGTTTTTTAACCCTCTCTTTTCTCCTGATTTTAGGGAGGAAAAAGCCTTTGGAGCCCAGATTCCAGTGAGACAGATGGAGGGTGGTGGTGGGACCTGTCCATCAGGGGTTGTGCTTTTGGGTTTTTAACAAAAAGTCCCCCAAGCTGCCTCTCTCCTGGAGGTGCTGGCTCCTTCAGGGCTCTGGGGGATTCCATGTGTTTTTTAGCTGTTTCTGAAAAGCATCTCTGGCCTTGGCTTGGCACGGGCTGGAATTGCAGCGGCTGGAGCCTCCAGCTGGAAGGATGGTGTGGAGGAAAACTCCATCCACCAATTACCCCAGGGGCATTCCCTGCCTGACCATCCTGGGGCATTCCCTGCCCGGAGCAGGATCCCACCTGTCCTCATCCCACCATGCCCAAGGTCAGCCGAGGTTTTCCCCCCAGGATCTTGCTGGGGGTGGAATTCTGGCTCCGTGGAGCTGGAAATGAGCTGTTGGAGGAGGGCTGGCAGGGGGCTGGGGCAGCTCCTGCTTCTCCTGACCCTGGAATGCTGCACTTCCAGTGCTGATGGATGGCCCAGCCTGACGGAGCCCGGGCCTCAGCTCAGCCAGATGTGAGATTAATTTATTGCACCTGTCCAAACAGAAAATATTCCTATTTTCTTGAGTTCCAGTGCCACAATCAGGTGACCTTGGCCCAGCTTGGTGGGTCTGTCCCCCCTGGGGGTGAGGGAACACCAAGCATCACTTGTAATCCAAAGATGGAACAAGGCAGAAAATCCAGGTCCTTGGAGCAGGAGGCTGAGCTGGGACGTGCAGGGGAAAAAAAAAAAATCCAAGTGCTGCTTCAGCTGCATGAGGAGCAGCAGCAGAACAGTTTGTGTTTTAATTAATAAGGCAATAATTTGGCGTGGAGCAGCTCAATGCGGCTGACTGCACACTGCAATGGAGAGCAGCAGGGAAAGTTTCCAGCAGCACAGCCCAGCGCAGGAGGGATCTGCAGCCACCAGCAAGGGCTGGGCCAAAGCTGAGACTTCAAATTCCCAGTGAGTTCAGTGGGAATTGTGCCTGATTAAAGCTTGAGCCGCAGTCCAGGAATTTCTGTCTCTGCCGCAATCCAGCCAGGCTTTGCGCAGGAGCTTGGGAGCAATCTGTTCCCCTTGAATGGAGGCTTTTCTTGGAGAGAATTCAAGCTTATTCCATTAGAAAGGGGTTTAGTCTTCCCTTTTTACGGTGGTGGGAAAGAAAAACCGCTGGGTTGTCCCTGAGCTGGGACAGCTCAGATCTCACTTGGTTTTAACGTTCTCTCCTGAAGGGAAAAGCTGCTAAAGGACTTCAGACTCGAGAAAGGACTTTGGACTTGAGAAAGGAACTTCAGAAATTATTGTTCCTTGTAATGAGGGCCAAAGGATCTCGGGGAAGTGAAATAGGATATAGTTAGGTGGGCACCTTCCTTTTGCCGGGTCAAGAAATTGGATAATTCAGCTGGAATTTCAAAGGGAAGAGCAATTGGAGGAAGATGAACTTCTGACCCTGTAATTACAAATAAGAGCTTGGCAGAAGGTGGGTGGCATCCTGCCCAAAATGACATGACAGAAATAAGAATCAAAAGGGCTAAAAGCCATAGAACATGGTGTGAAATAGCTCAGTCTTGAGGAACTACAAAAAAAATAAGGAAGAATTTCATTAGGGGAGATAGGGAGAATCATAAGGAAAAGTGAAAACCACCTGCCAATAGAAGGAAAACAAGATCTTGGTGATGGCTGAGGGGATTTTTCCTGGGGTGTTGCAGGCAGTGCCACATCCACACATTTTTTGGGCACTTTCAGTGATGAAGACTCCCTGTGCCAAAGCGAAGAAATTTTTCCTGATTTCAAGGAAAATGTGGAAATGGGAGGAAAATGACAACAGACATGATGTCCTAATGCTGTCTGCTTGCTGCTTTGGGTGCTCTGCCGGGTGGTGGGGTCAGGGCAGGTTCTTTTGGGTGGATTTTGGGGGTGCAGACACCTCCAATCTCCCCTCATCCCTGTGTACATCCCATCCTATCCCACCAGCTGCTTTTCCAGAAGGAAAACCAGAAGCTGGACAGAAAAAAAACCTCTCAGTCCCCAATGCAAAGGCCCTGCCTTTGTCACCAGCTCTCCTTGCACAAAGCTCACTTTATTTCTCCCCAGCATTCAGGTCTCTGTCTAAAGAAAACACAGAAAACATTCAGAGACTTCATTTTTTTCCTCTGCTTTGTTTATCAGCAAGATTAAGATTCCTGGCTGTGGAAGAAAGGAATATCTCCATTTATTTGTTTCAGGGCATGTGGAGTGCATTTGTTTCCTAGGATGCAAATTCATTGTTCCTGCTCTGAATGAAAGCCCCGGTGCCAAGAGCTGCCGTCGGATTGGATCTCTTGGCACCGTTTTTGCTGGAACTCCACGCACAGAGCAGGGATTTGTGTCCTCCCAATATTCTACCACTGGAAAAGCTTTCCCAGTTCAATTCTTAAACTTTCTTTCAGATGATTTCCCTTTTGCTAAAGTCCCACTGTGCCTCAGGGTGGGATTTTGGGATGTGGATCACGCTGCCAGCCCTGGGGTGCTGCAGCAGCTGCCTGCACCACCAAAAAGGGAGAAATTGGGCGATCAAATGCAATTGGCTGCACTTCCTAATTCCACTTTTTGTTTATTTCTTTCCCTCACATTTTTTTAAAATTGAGATTTACACACACACAGAGACATCCCGAAGTGCAGCTGCAGCTCCAAGTGCCACCAGGAAAAGCTGCAGTGTGAAATTTCCATGGGATGACCCCCCCGAGGTGCCTGTTTGTCCCCAGGGTGGGCAGAGCCCTGTCCCCAGCCCGGCTCAGGGGCTGCCACCTCCCATTAGCTGCAGCAGGGGATGGCGCGTTGTGACATGGCTGTGCCTGACATGCCATGTCACCCTGCGAGATAATGACTTGGAAATTTGTGCTAATAATTGTTTTGACTGTTCCCCCAGAATGAGTGGGTTTGGTTTGGTTTTATTATTTTCCTTCTCTTTTATTTTTTTATTTTTTTTTTTTTTTTTCCAGTGGAATGTCTTGAACTTAAACTGATTTTATTAGGGCATTGTTATTTTTTCACACAGAAAAAAATAGTTGTGCCAGCTGGAGGTTGGGAGTTGGGATTGACATCGCTGCAGCCCCTTAGGATGGTTCTCCAGGGAAGATTTCACACCAGTTCCAACTCCTTGTAACCAAACCCTGCTGCCCAGACACCGTCACCTTCCTCAGGACCATGACTCTGATGCCTTCATCACTGAGTAAAGGAATTTTATCATCAATATCCACGGCAGGATCCATGTCCAGAGAGGAACCGCAGAACTGGGAAAGGGCTGGAGCCCCAGGATCAGCTGAGGGAGCTGGGAAGGGGTTCAGTGTGGAAAAAAGGAGGATCCAGGAGGGGAAATCTCTTCATCAAAGCCTTCCTGAGACTCCCCTCACTTTTTTTTCCCCTCATATTTTCTCCCACTTTTTGATTTTCCCCTCATGGCAGGACAGACGCTGAAGGGAACAGAGCTGGGAAAGGGCTGGAGAATTCCTGAGGGAGCTGGGAAGGAGCGCAGCCTGGAAAAAAGGAGGATCCAGGAGGGAAAACTCTGCATCAAAGCCTTCCTCGGACTCCCCTCACTTTTCTTTCCCCTCATATTTTCTCCCACTTTTTGATTTTCCCCTCATGGCAGGACAGACGCTGAAGGGAACAGAGCTGGGAAAGGGCTGGAGAATTCCTGAGGGAGCTGGGAAGGAGCGCAGCCTGGAAAAAAGGAGGATCCAGGAGGGAAAAGCTCTGCAGCAGAGCCTTCCTCAAACTCCCCTCACTTCTTTTTTCCCTCATGTTTTCTCCCACTTTTTGATTTTCCCCTCACAGCAAGGGGCTGAGGGGCTGGAGTGGGGCCAGAGAAGGGAGCAGAGCTGAGCAGGGGCTGGAGAATCCCTGAGGGAGCCGGGCAGGGGCTGGAGAATCCCTGAGGGAGCCGGGCAGGGGCCGCACAATCCCCGAGGGAGCCGGGCAGGGGCCGCACAATCCCTGAGGGAGCCGGGCAGGGGCTGCAGAATCCCCGAGGGAGCCGGGCAGGGGCCGCACAATCCCTGAGGGAGCCGGGCAGGGGCCGCACAATCCCCGAGGGAGCCGGGCAGGGCTCGCCTGGAGCACAGGAGGATCCCCAGGGATCTTTTCCCTCTCTGCAATTCCCTGCCAGGAGGGCACAGCCGGGCGGGTCGGGCTCTGCTCCAGGGAACAGGGACAGGAGCAGAGGGAGCGGCCTCAGGCTGGCCCGGGGCAGCTCAGGGGGGATTTTGGGGCAATTCCTCCATGGAAAGCCATTTCCAACCCTGGCACAGCAGCCAGGCCAGTGGGGCAGTCCCAGATATTTTGAGCTGTAAATGCCAGGTTTGCAGTGAGAATATTTGGCTGCATTTCTGCAGTGCCCTGGGCCTGGCTGGGCATTTGGGGCTGAGAGCCCTCCTTGTCCTCCTGCACTTCTGCTCCAGGGGCATTCCCAGGATTTCCCAGCCATCCAAACCCCTCATGTGGGCAGCCCTCATCCTAAAAATCAGCAAATCTGGGATCACACCCCAGTCTGGTCAGGCTTTTCCAGAAGGACAAGATCTTTCCCCAGGCCTGCAAGGAGATCCCTCCCTTACACAATCACTGAATCCTTAAGAATGGAAAACACCTTGAAGATTTGGGTTTGGGAAAGAAAAATAAAAAAAAACCAACAGGAAAAAATATAATTACTTGGAAAAATTGCAGCAAAGTTAAAGGGTTTGGTTTCCTCCCCAGCAAAATCCAGCAGGAATTTCTGGATCAGCCTCACAGAGCTGCAACAGCATCTAAATATCTGGAGGTTCCCCTTTTTTGGGGAACAACACTCCAGAGCTTTGTGGTCATGTTTTCTGGAAAAATCAATCCTCTCCTCCCTACAAAAAAACCAGTTTATATTAAAAAACCCCCGTTTATATTAAAAAAACCCAGTTTATCTTAAAGAAATAAATTAATTTAGCAGCATTGAAGCCCATTTCAATTTGACTTGTGAATTTAGCTCTGTATAGACATTTATATTATTAAATAGGGTGCAAAGCCTTAATTAAACAAACTTCAGCTCTTGCTGCAGGATTTTATCAGGGAAACCCAAACAATCCCTTCTGACATAATTTAACTTCTCCCTCTTTCTTTCCCTTTTCCTTGTCAAAATATTCATCCCTACTGGCACGTTCTCCCCGAGTATTTAGATTTTTGCAGACATTTTTACAACCTATTTGCATTTTTGTGGAAAAACTCTCCCATCTGTTTATTTCCCTCTTGCAACTGGCTGGGATGACTGGAATTGGAGAGATCAGGGAAGAGCTGATGGCGCCAGGAAAGACCCCAGAGTGGCTTTCCCTGGGCTCAGTCCTGGTGCTTTCCCCTCAGAGACATTTTCTTATCTGCTTGGAGATCCTGCCCTTGAAAACAAATTGTCCCAGACATCCCTATTTCACAGGTTTCAGCAGGTAAAATTTGGAAAATTCCTTGCAAAACTCCAAACAAAACCCTCGCTGACAAAGGCGCTGTGAATCTGAGCTGCAGATGCAGCCTGAGGTGAACAGCACGTTTTGCAGGAGTATTGTGAATATTTTCATATCATATGGGCTGCTCTGACAAGCAGAGAGACTGTTTTCCCTTTTAAATGAAATAATAAATAAAATGAGAAAAGCAGGGCTGCAGGAGGATGGGTTTGGGTGGGATATGGGGAAGGAATTCCTGGATGGGAGGGGGTTAGGCCCTGGCATGGGGTGCCCAGAGAAGCTGTGGCTGCCCCTGGATCCATGGAAGTGTCCAAGGCCAGGTTGGTGTCCAAGGACAGTGGAAAGTGTCCCTGTCCATGGTATGGTGTGAAGTGGATCAGCTTTAGGATCTTTTCCCAGCCAAACCAGTTTGGGATTCTCGGATCCAGCATCCCAGTCCCTGCCTGTGACTGCTTCAGGCCCTGTGCCCATTGCTGGTTCCTTAAAGATGAATCCCATGAGGTTATTCCCCCCTTTTCCTGTAATTTATTTATTGCCAAGCAGCAGGAATTCAGTCCCTGGAGTGCACCTGGTGTCACTTTTATGCATAAATTCCAGACTACTTAAAATCCATGTGGATGTGGCACTTGGTGACACAGCTTAGTGGTGGCCTTGGCAGTGCTGGGGAAGAAGCTGGACTTGATAATCTTGGAGCTCTTTTCCAACCTAAACAATTCCTCAATTCTAAATTCCTTCTCTGGGCAGCTCCCGGGGTGAACGAAGCATTGCTGGAATTGCTGGATGCTGCCAGTGTTCCACAGCCAGCTCTTGGAATTAATTCACTGTTGGAGGGTGGATCATGCTCAGAACAGGGAGATTCCACAGTAATTAATGCAAAAATATCAAAAATAAATAGTGTGAGGTTTGTACACACAGCTGATACTGAAAGTGGGATCCCTCCCAATCCCAGTTTTTCCCAGCACTGGGTTCCAGTGGGATGGGCTGGGCTGGGCTGGACAAGCAGAGCCCCTGGGGAGCCCACACTTCCTCCCTCCTGCTCTGAGCCCTCAGGACAATTGTGAGTCAATAACCTCTTCCTGAAACCACTTTATACCCAACCTTTATTTTTTTCCTCTGCCATTGTTCCTTCTCTCCCAGGGGAAATGTCCAAGCCCTTATTGCTCGTCAGGAGGTCACTGGGAATGATGTTATCACTCCATGGGGTCCCAGCACTGGCTGCTGGTGAGCATAGCACATCTGGAGCACTTTAACATCTGCATCCAGACCCCTCGTGGGGCAGAGGAAAAGAAAAGCACCAAAAAGCCACTTGTGAGAGCTAATCCAGGAAAAAAAAATCATGTTAAAACAAGATTTTTACAAGAGCACGGAGTGGCAGGACAAAGGGAGATGGATTCACACTGACAGGGCAGGGTTAGATTTGTGATGAGGAGGGAATTCCTGGCTGTGAGGGTGCCCAGAGCAGCTCTCAGTGATGCAGTTCCCATAGATCCAGGCTTTGCTTGGAGCTGGACACAGGGATTTGGTGTTCCCCACTGCCCACATCCCAAACCTGCCAGGCAGGGGCTCATCCTACATGGACGCAGAACGTGCCCTGCTCTCATTCTGGTGCCACAGGTGATATTTGGTAGGAAAAATTGAGCTTGGAAGCACAAGAGCTGTTGGAATTCCCCCCTTTTTCATGGATAGAGCTGCACAGCTCTGCCAGCAGTATCCTGCTGCTCCCTGTTTTGCTCCCAGATCTTCTCCTACATGCTGGAACAACCTAGAAGAGCCTCAAGCCCTCCTTCCCTTCCACTTGTGGCCACTGGCATGGTGACAGCCAGCAGACAATAAAGAGCACAGCCCAAACCCTTGGGAAAGGCAGCTCCCACCGGGAATCCTTCAATCCATGGGTTTGTCTCTCCAGGAGAGCCCAAAGGCCTGGGAGCTGTTCGGAAAAGAGAATCCAAAACTCATCCTATCAAACCAAATTGGTAGGAAAGGATCTGTTCTGGCTTTCCCCTCGTTTCACATGGATGTGGAGAAATCCACACACATCCCACTTATGGCTCTGAGGAAATTTCTCCTGGCCAGGCCCATGTGGCACATATGGAATCCATTTTCCCTCACACCTGGCCACATATATTTGTTATGAAAGGTTCATGACTCCACGGGCTGTGTGACCTATTCCCAGGGTGATTGGAGTTAAATGTGTTTCCTGCTCTCCCAAATTCCATATAAACTGAATAAACCAATCCATAGATCCCCGGTGTAATATCCTGAGCCTACAAACACACGCAGGCAATAAGTCAGGGAGGAGGGAAAAACCCAATTGCTGCTTCCCATTAGTGAGCAGCTGTGAGGGGAAGGGAAGGAGGGCAGGAAAAACCCCGGAAATTCAGGGAACAACAGGAATTTGTCATTCTCAAGCCCTAAAACCAGTTTCAAACCCAACTTCTGATCTCGGAGGTGATGCTCTGTGTGGAAAAGGTGATTTTGGAGCCTCAGGGAATGGGAATGATGCTCCATCTGTGTTGGGGTGTTCAGGCATCATTTCATTGCACTTGTAATAGATAAAGAGAGCTTCTAGAAAATATAAAGAGGGAACTTTTCCATGGGCAGGTGGGGACTGGACAAGGGGGAATAGTTTTAAACTGAATGAGAGATTTAGATTAGAAATTGGGAATGATTTGTTCCCTGTGAGGCTGGCACATGCCTGGAAGAGTCCAAGGCCAGGTTGGAGAAAACTGGGACAGTGGAAGGCATTGGGGGTGGAACTAGAAGAGTTCTAAGGTCCCTTCCAACCCAAACCAGCGTGGAATTCCATGATTCCATGATTCTCTGACTAAAACCGGGACAGTGGAAGGCATTGGGGGTAGAACTAGAAGAGTTCTAAGGTCCCTTCCAACCCAAACCAGCGTGGAATTCCATGATTCCATGATTCTCTGGCTATCACAGCTGTGCCACAGAGGGTTGGGAAGGGCTGTTGGATGCTCAGGATAATTCCTCCCCCATCCTGCATCCTCCACACGCTGCATCCCCATGGCCCTGACCTTTGCAGAGGAGCCAAGTCAGCTCCTCTTAGGATCAGCAGCTGGCATTTATGGCTGCAGTCTTGCCATCCCATAAATGCAGCGCCCAGCTTGTCCTCCCAGCCCTCCACCCTGCTCCTGCTCCGCTCACCCTGATCACACAGAACAAAAATCCACCCCAATAACAACAAAAACACCTCACTTTAGGGAAGGAGGGCAGAACAGGGATCAACCCCACACTTCCCAACCCACCCCTCCTTTCCCTGGGGAGAATTTTCCCTCAAGGAACTGAAGAGAGGTTGTGCAGTGACTGTGCTGATGCAGCAGCACAAAATACCAAGCAAATCCCTTCCAAAAGAGTCGAGTTGGATGCCATTATTTCCTGTTGGTAGACAGAAGGAGAGTGGGAAAAACTCCTGTTTTGGGAGCCAAGCGCTGCTGAGGAGCGCGATTAGCAGATGGCGTGGAAATTAGCTCATTATTATTAATTTGCCAGGCCTTTCCCAGTTCCTGAATTGCCCTTTGGAGGTTGCAAAGCAGCGTGTGCATATGGACAAAAGGAGGCTGCTTTTGGCAGAGCAGCTAATTAAGAGCTGTGCCACCCACTCCCTGAATGGGAGCCCTTCCCACCTGCCCCATCCCGGATTTGGGATGAGCGGCGCCGGGATAATGCTCAATAGGGAACCCCCACGCCTGGTGCTTATTAATGTGCTGATGTTTTGTGCGCAGGAGTTAATGCTGCAAAAGGCCTTTTTTTTCTGTTTCTAAGGGGTTTTTGTGGAGGTGGTTACAGCGACTGTTTAACTGCACTGAATATATCTATTTATTGGGAAATTAATTTAGGGAAAAACATGCTTCAGCACACCAAAACCTCTCCTCCATCTTCTTTCAGACTGGATTTTTTGCCTAGATTGTTGCACGTCCTTTTATTTCTTTCCAGGACAGCACTGCCCTGTGGAGCTGAGAGAAGAATTTGGGCTGGCAGCCCAAAATTAGCTCAAAAAGAAAGGAGCTCAAAGTCTGAATTTATAGTGGCTGCACAGCCTCGAGTGGAGCTGCAGTAGGACTTTTCTCCCAGTTCTTTGTCTACAAGCTGCTGCAAATAATAATAATAATGATAATTATAATGAGAATGACTACGATAATGATAATGATGACGCTGAAATTATGATGATGATGATGATGATGATGATGATGATAATAATAATAATAATAATAATAATAATAATAATAATAATATCACTGAATGGTTTAGCTGGAAAGGGACCTTAAGGATAATCGAGTTCAAACCCCTTGCCATGGGCAGGGAAACCTTCCACTATCCCACATTGCGCCGTGACTCATCATCATCATCATTGTCATTTCCCACGCCAATATAAAATATTGTTATTATAAATTATTCAATATAAATTATAAACTTGTAGATTTTAAAGGGACATCTAAAGGTTGATTAGGACCACACAAAACCATCCCTTTGGATGCCTTTTCCCATCCTCTCCAGGATCTTTAAGCACTAAGAAAACCCCACTTGGAAGTGAAGCCCTGCAGCCTCACACAGGCCAATTAAAGCCAGCACGGAGGAGATGCCACCCTCGGCTGCTTTCCAGCGGCAGGAAAGCTGGAATTGTCATCCTCATCCAGAGTGGCAGCAGCTGTGAGCCAGGGGAGGGCTGGAAGTGACACCGCCGCCGTGTCATCACAGCGACAGCGCTAATTGCCCGCGTGGCGCGGCTCCTAATTGATTTCCTCCTCATTAACGCCGCGATGCCGCTGCGGGGATGGATCCGGGGTGAGGCACGGCGGATCTGGAACATGGGGAGATGGGTGAGGGAAAGCTGGGCATGGAAAGGCAGGGAAATGGGAGAGGAAAGGTTAATTAGGGAGCTCGTGTTAATGTGGTGTCAGAGCAGAAGGTGTTGGGTTGGATCAGGGGATACCCCTGAAGTCATGGAAGGTTTGGGGTGAAAGGGACATTAAAGTTCATCCCATTGCACCTCTGCCATGGCAGGGACACCTTCCACTGTCCCAGGTTGTACCAACTTGGCCTTGGGCATTTCCAGGGATCCAGGAGCAGCCACAGCTTCCCTGGGAAATCCATTCCATGGCCATCCATCGTCACAGCCAAGAACTCCTTTGCAATATCAAACTGAAATCTCCTCTCAGTTTCAAGCCCTTGCCTGTGTAAAAATTCCTTCTCCAGCTCCTCCTGCTGCAAAAGCCTGGCAAGGAAATGTCAGGTAACCCAGGAAACCTGTGCCAGGGCCTCCCACCCTCACCACCAGGAATCTCTTCCCAATATCCCATCTAATCCTGCCCACTCTCAGCGATAAGCCATTCCCTCTTACCCTATCACTCCATCCCTTGTCCAAAACCCCTCTCCAGCTTTCAATATTTTCTCTATTTTTCACTCTTTTTTCTATTTTTTTTGGAGTTTTGAGTGTGCACGGAATCCCTGGGAAAAGTCGCCGTGACGTTTCCCTGTGCACCAGGGGCTGAGCGGTTCCATGGCATCCTCCAGACGGAAATCCTCGGAGCAGCTACAATGTGCTTTGTAATTAGAGTTAATTAACACTTCTGCAAATTGGTCTTTATTTAAGACCAGCTGCCGAGGCGGGAAAAAAAAAAAAAGTCCATCAGCCCATAAAATATTAATTAGCACAAGTGTCTCGTCTGCTACCGCTGGGCTGTGTGAGGATGGGAGCTGGGCAAAGGGAGCTTTGTTTCCTTGGATAAAGAGTTTGGGAGCTGGAATTTGAAATGGATAAATTCAGATTTCCTCCCTGAGCCCCCACATATGTCACAGGGACAAGGTCTTGTCCCCTAAAACACAACCCAGCAGCCTGGAAATGCATTTGGAAGTGCAAGGGAAAGGATGTGGGGAGGAATAAAAATGAAATATCCTTCACACATCAGTTGTGGGAGAGCCCAGTGGTTTAATCACAGAATCATGGAATGGTTTGGGATGGAAGGGACCTTAAAGCTCAGATTTCTAACCCTTGCCATGCCACTATCCCAGGCTGCTCCAAGCTCCATCCAAGCTGGCCTTGGACACTTCCAGGGATGCGATGATATGAAAAACTCCTCCAAATTAATCTCCCCTTTCCCTCCAACACCTCCTTCCTCTGGAATTTTCCCTACTTCCTTCTCTCTGTTGTTTTTTCTGTTTAAACCCACCCAAGAACTTCATGACAAACACTCTTCAAAACAAGGATTTTTCCCCCAAACTTTCCTGCTTGTGGGATTTTTGTGCTGAGGCCGCAGCGGGGCCGATTTCTGCTCGGCTCTGCTCCACTCTGACTGAATTAGGTCAGGGGCTTCTCCAGGCTATAACCATCTTCAAATTATGTGACAGAAACAAATAGGAAATATTTAAAGTTAAGGCTCTGCAAGTACTTGTGTTCAGCATAAAGATGGGATCACTCGGAGTTTATATCTGCTTGATCAAAATTCCTGTAAGGAGCTTGTGAGGGATGAGAAAAATCAGATAAAACGTCCCTTTTCTCCCTTTTTGTGGAATCTGGATTGGTGCTCACACTCAGAAAAACCAGCCTGGAGTTCGCAGGGAAAAAAAAAAATAAAGCAACTCCAGAAACAAATAGCTGCAGGGAAGGCAAACTGAAATGTAAAAATATCCCAATTTCAATGGAATTTTTCAAACTGGCCTTGCAGTGAATTCCCTTGAAAATGTGTGAAATCTGCATGGAGGCCATTAAGCATTCCTGGTGGATCCAGTGAAACCTTCCAGCAAGGAAACTATTTCTTTGCAAAAGGAAAAAAATAATTCCAGTTTAAAGCCTGGATTTTTATTTTGTTTTCCAGCATAAAATCAGAAAAGGTTTTGAGGATTAAAACTGAGCTAAGCTGAAACAGATTCCAGACCAGAGTGGGGTTTTGTTTTGGGGTTTTTTTATCTTTTCGATAGTTTGACAAAGAACAAGCCATTTTCTTTGCCCTCAGTAAATTACTATTAAATATGAAATTAATAGGAAATAAATGAGAAGTGCTAAATATGAAAGATATAATATGACAGGAGCAGTTGTTTGCAGCAGTGTCACCCCACAGGTCAGCCCATGCTGTGCTCTGCTTCCCAGCAGGAGATGCTCATCCTTGACATTTGTGTCCCCCTGTTCCCAATTTTCCATCCCGTTACAAATCCATTTTCCGTGGAATATTTGGTTTCAGCAGCCCATAGTGGCAGACAGGACTGGAGACACCTCCAGGCGTTGAGGAGAGTTGGATGCACCCATGGTCAATCCAAAATGTTGGAATCACGCACCCTGAGGGTGATCCTTCATCACCTGGAGGAAGGAAATGAAGCACAAAGAGTTTGGGGTGTGCGCTGATGCCTTCCTCCTAAAATTCTGTGGATATCAGGAAAAGGCTCTTCCCCCAGAGTGTGCTGGGCATGGAATTCCCTCAGGGAATGGTCACATTCCCAACACTGCCGGAGCTCCAGGAGCGCTGGGACAATGCTCCCAAGGATGCCTAGGGTGGGATTTTTGGGTTTGTCCTGGGCTGGGCCAGGAGTTGTATCCATGATCCTCATGTTCCATCCCCTTGGGAATGTGTGTGGAAGTGCTCAGTGGGAAAATGGGGTGTCTCCTGAAGTGGGAAACCTCCTGTATCCACAGAGATGCAGCAGCTCCACATGCATGGAGCACTTTGGGGAGAAGCCTGATCCCAGCAGGAAAAGCTCCAGGTGCTGCTGATGCCTTGTGCAGGCTGCCCTGGAGCAGGGGCTGGGCAGAGCCCCAGAATAAAGCAGGGATTCATTCCCAGCATCTCCTCCATGGATCCACCTTGGGCAGCACCAGAGCCCAGCCAGGGCTGCACCCAAGATGAACCAAAATGGCCCCAAAATGCACGAGCGCTCCCGGGCTCTGTCCCTGGGATCAGTTCTGCTCCATTTGCACCTTGCAGTTCATTGTCCCATCCCAGCTTCAGCCCCTGCAGTCCCACCCTGCTTGTTTTTCTCTCTCCAGCCCACGGGGTTTGTTGTAGGTGAGACAGAGATGGTACAAAGCAACACACTCCATTTTCAGAAAGCTCCAAATGTGCTTTTTATACATTCTTACAAAACTCCCAAGTTTACACTTTACTCATTGGTCACGAGAAACAAACAAAGCGCTCATTGGAGTAGGCAGCTGCAGGTTTCTCTTATTGATCCTTCTTCTTTTCTTGGTTTCTATGTCAAAGACCTTGGTAGAAAATTCTTTCAGGGGTAGAACTGGATCCTCTTGTCAAACTTCTCTGTGGCTCACAGAAGCTGCTGTAAAACCTCTCCCACACTTGTTTGTGCTCCTGGGCTGAGATTTGGGTCATTTGTCCTTGGTGCCCAGCTGGAGCAGGAATTGTTTTGTCTCCCTGCTCTGTGCACAGAGCTCAGCAACGCTGAATGTGAAGCTCAGAGCTGCACACTAAAGCAGCACAGAGCCTGAAAAATACAAAAGTTAAAATTTAAGGCATCAGTGCCAGGACACGGCTGTGCCATCCCTCAGCACAGAGAGCCCATGGGTCCCACCTGGGCAGGTGACAAAGATGGGAGGTGACAGCTGTGGCACTGGGGAGGGTCGTGCCAGGTGAGACAGAACGGGAGACGCCGGCACACTCCCGGGAAGGTGTTGGAACGGCGCTCATGTTTCCACCAGCCCCAGCACAATGTCACAACAGCTCCCACAGGCATTAATGTGATGGGAAAAGTGCACTGCACACGCAGGGAAAACGCTGGGCAAACTGGGGACTCCGAGATCTGCCTCTTCCGAGGGTGAAATCCAAGCCCGAGCCGTGGCAGAGCCCTGCGGAGAGAGGAGCGATGTGGATCCCGTTCCCCTTTGTGTGGCTCTATAATCCCAAGGGGAAAAAAAAAGGCTCCCGAAGATTTAAAGAGGCTTTGGCTCAGCCTTTGAATGCCTTTTCATTTTCCCCTATTCATGGATCAAATAGAGCTCCCTGCTCTGAATAATTGCATTTTACCTGCTGAAAACACGCTCTGGAAACCTCAGAGTGCTTTATTCGTCCTGATGGCACATAAAGCATAAACATTAAGTTTGCTAAAAACAGGGGAAAATGACTCATTTTTTTTCTCTTCAATATAATTTACAAGGGGAAACATTAACTCATAAATCATAGGCACAAATTCAGCGAGGATTGAAACACTACACTCAGCAGCAGGCAAATTACAGCCACACCACTCCATCACCGAGGGCTCCTTCCAAGGGCATTATTGCAAATATGTTCCTCATGAGGAGAGTTAAGGGGGGAAGAAAAAGCAAAAAGAAAGCAGTGAAACCATGAGGAAGGAGAGTCCCAGCACCCACAGTGAAGGCAGGGCTGGATTCAGCTCAGTCCATCCTGCCTGGACTCACCACCCTCACAGGGAAGGATTTATCCCAATGTCCCATCCATCCCTGCCCTCTGGCACTGGGAGCCATTCCCTGGCTCCTGTCCCTCCATCCCTGTCCCCAGCCCCTCTCAGCTCTCCTGGAGCCCCTTCAGGCCCTGCCAGGGGCTCTGAGCTCTGCCTGGGGCCTTCCCTTCTCCAGCCATCATCCACAATTCCATGTGCTGCTCTGGCCCAGCATCAGGATTTGGGAGGCACCATGGGGAGAAGGCAGGGAGGGGTAAGAAAAGGAGATTTTGGAACAATTATTTTGCTGCATTTTGTCTCCAGAGAGAATCTCCAGTGCTTGGAGCTTCTCCGTGGCCTCCTCAGGACTCGCTCCAGAGCTTCTCTGTGCCAGGGCCTGCCCACCCTCCCAGCCAGGAATTCCCAATTCCCAACAATTCCCAGTGTCCCATCCATGGCTGCCCTCTGGCACTGGGAGCCATTCCCTGGCTCCTGTCCCTCCATCCCTGTCCCCAGCCCCTCTCAGTTCTCCTGGAGCCCCTTCAGGCCCTGCCAGGGCTCTGAGCTCTGCCTGGAGCCTTCCCTGCTCCAGGGGAACATTCCCAGCTCTCCCAGCCTGGCTCCAGAGGGGCTCCAGCCCTGCAGCAGCTCCAGGTCCCTCTGGACACCCCAGAGCTGGAAGTTCATGATTATACCTGGGATCATACCTGAGATTTTCCCTCTGGAGCAGCATTCTGTGAGAGGCCCGTCAAAACCTGGGTCTGATGGGTAGAAAGATGAAAACACCAAAGTTTGGCACCCCTAAAGCACCACTGGCACTCAGAGCTCAACCCATGGAACAGGGCAGCTCCAGGAAAAGAGTCTCAGAAATAAGGATGCAACAGCTGTTCTTTGTACTTGCTTCCTCTCCAATTTCATATTTCCTTTTAGGCCCTACTCTCCCAGCAAGTGTTTAAAGCTGGGCTTTATCGTGCAGAGCATCTCTAAAATCTGTTTGATGCCCCAATCTCCAAAACTCCTGTTTTCAGATGCAGTTAATTATGGTCATGACTGGTTTTTCCCTTTAAATCTTGCTCTGTGACTAATCCAGCAAAGAGGGAGCTTCTCCTCAGCTGCACAAACCCAGCCCAGATGGGGTTCCAAGAAGGTGAAAGGGAACATCCAAATAATTTCTGCCTGTTCAGCATCCAGCTGTGCCCAACCCCAGCATCCAGAGCTGGGGGTGAGCAAAACTTGGCAGGTTAGGGGAATATTTTTACAGCCCAAATTCTGGCAAATACCTCAGAGCTGGAGGTGTGAGACACCTGAGGTTTTGCCTAAAAACGAGTTGAGCAAATTGAGGAAAATGCGATGCCTGTTCCCCTTTTTTTTTTTTGGTTTTTTTTTGCATTTTGTGTGGCATTTCAGGTCTCCAGGGCATGGGTTCCCCTTCCCGCTGCAGGCTGAGGCTCTGCAATGTGCAAGGAAGATATTTCTGGGTGTTTTTAGCCTCTGTTTGTGTTGCTAGGATGGATGGAAGTGCCACAGGGAGCTGGGCATGGCTGGCCCAGCCTGGAGCAGGGAAGGAGCTGCTGCCACACACGGCCCTGGCACAGACTGGGGGTCACCAACAGCACCAGAAATCCTCATTAGAGCTGTGAGAAATCCCCAGGAATGTGCCCAGCGACAGTGATTTCATTCTGGCAGGCAGCAGACGTGGTGTGGGTTCATTCTGAGGTGGGAAACCCTGTCTGCTGTGGCCATTGGGGATTTATAGCACGAGGAGATGTGGGAGTGATGGACAAATAAGAGAGAGTGGAATAACTGGAGCCACTGGAGTTGAGTTCATGGGCACCCCAAGGCCTGGCTGCAATAATTTCAGCTTGGCAGAGCCGTGTCCATCTCCTGGAAATTCATGAGCCACCACTCCCACTCCAGTGGGAATCCCAGGACACATTTATTAGGCCTGAGGAAAGAGCTGCTGATCCCATTTTTACCGCAGCAATTGATGAGAACGGGGATTAAAGCGGCACCCAACAATAAAAACAACTCCTGAGGCAGCCAGAGCCCAGCAAGGCCCAGCACATCTCAGGGATGGGCCAAAATTGTGTTACCTCATTAAACCTTGCCTTAAACCAGAGCTGAATCAGATCAGACTAAACAAAGCTGATCTTAGGAGAAATTCTCCTCCAGGTTTTCCAGCGCTGATGATGGTTTAGACCCCAACCCTTTACCCTCATGCATGGGGTGAGACTTTGAGTATTTATCACAGGGATATCACGGAATAACGGAATGGTTTAGGTTGGAAAAGCCCCCAGGAGTGGCAGGAGGAAGCAGCAGCTCTTGTGGGGCAGGGCAGGCTCCTGCAGTGGGGTTTGTGGTCAGCAACTTCCCCATCCTGCAGGAAACACCAGTTCATGTTCCCCCTCCGCCCCCTGAACGCACCCAGGGTGTTCTTAAATTATCCTCAAATCTGAACAACAGCAGAAATGTGTTGAGTTGGGGAGGGAGCTGCTGGAGAGCAGGGCGAAGTGAAAAATGTTGTTTTTCACCCCTCTTGCTTGTGAGGAATTTTGAAGGAATTTGAGATGGGATTTCTGAATTGTTTTTGATGATGTGGTTTGTTTTTCTTATCTTTTATATAACTAATAAGGGTGACACACATCACATCTTCATAACACAGTTCAGAAGGTCACAAGACCCTAAGTTATGAGATTTTTAAGGGTTTATTAACTAATAAAATACTACTAATAAATATACTTATGTTTTTAACCCAATATTTAAATATTTTATCTTGTAGACTGATGCTGCAGTATAAACTTTTTTAGCTAATTATGTTATCACACACAAATTTACAGTACTGTATTTTAAAAATTTTGTTTGCTTTTGTAATTGCTTTTATTTTTTATATCTTAAACTCTACACTTTCTTTTATTTAACTTAACATGTCTTTAAACTCTAAATCTACATTCTTAGTTCTAGCACTTAAATTTAGAAGCCTTTTCTAAAGTCTCAAATCAAATCTCATCTTTAATTCTAAGCTTTAACTCACAAACCCAAAGTTCTCAAAATTCCCTAAATTTCAAATTCCAACTTGCTGCTCTTTTTGAGGCAGGGAGGTGAATCCTGGGATGGGATATGAGGCAAAAACCTCCCCAGGTTCCTCATCTTTTCAGAGTTCACCCCATACCAGCATTAGATTGCCTGGAGTTTGAGCCTGGCCCAAACTTTTTAATCCTCATGTGTTTCTAGTGAACAACAGACCTCTGGCAGCAGTAATTGCATGAATTTCCTGGATTTATCTGCATTGGATTGCCTTTGGCATCTAATCCCATCAAATTGCCTCTTTGCTGAGGGGATGTCGTATGTCTGGAGGCGCTGGAGGGGTTAATGTGATGTGTAACCAATGGAAGATATATTTAATGATCTCTGAAATTGCTTCTGTGAAGCATCCCCATAACTGCCACAACTCGATTTACTACAGATCCTGCAAATAACAAATGTAATTACTTGGGAATCAACATAATATTGGGTCAGACAGGCTGATATTCCCTCCGTTTGCTGGAAACTTAATATAAACCTGGAGCAAGTGTCTCTCCCCAGTCATATTCCCAAGCTGTGCTCTCAGAACAGCATCCGGCATGGTCTCCTGGAAAAATGTTTAAAAACCAGAGCGCTGTGATATTATTTTTTGCCTTATTAAGGGCTTTAAGATTAATTTTTGCCTCGTTATTTGCTTTATTACACCAGGACTTTGCACCTTTGCATCATCAGGTGAAAGCTTTTCACTGCCAGGGTGGTTTTGCTGTGTTCATCATGTTCAGCGGCACAGCCAGAGGCAGTTCTGCGTTTCTCAGTCCTTGACATTCCTTGCTGTGCCTCCTGAAGGACGAGCAGATGAGGGAGATAAAAACCACTCTGTGATGGGAATGCTGACTCCCACAGCATCCCCAGTGCTCCCTGCAAAGGTGCTGTGGAATTCCAGCAAGGCTGGGGTCAGCAGTGCTCAGCGAGGCCACAGATTGGTGGGAAAACTTGGATTTTGGGGGGGTGTCTCTTTCCCATTTCCCTCAGCAATCCAATATCTGAATTATTTGCCAGCTCCAAGGCTGGAGGTGCTGGGGGGTTTAACTGGAACCAGTCACCCTCCTCCTGTGTGCCCGTGGTGGTGGCAGCCCGAGCCTGGAGGGGAAGATGCTCTGGGAAGTTGTATCTGTCTGGTAGAGGGATAATTCTTGGATAATTTTGGACTCCCAGATCTTCCTGGGAAGATTCACCTTGCCAGGAGGCAGAGGATTTCTGTTCCCAGGTCACACATTGTCCTCCCTGTGGAGGCTGTGCAGGAAAAATTCACTTTTGACCTCCAGGAGGAGACGAGAGCTCCATTTCCTGGGTGCTGAGCTGCTCCAGAGGGAATCACGGAATCATTAAGGCTGGAAAAGCCATCGAGTCCAACCATTCCAAGGTCACCCCCACATCCCCTGTTGCGACATTCACACATTTGCTGAACATTCCCAGGGATGGTGATTCCCCAGCCTGACCACCCTTTCAATGCTCAAACAGCCCAGGATTCCTTGTGAGATCTGAGGTTTTATGAGCAGTGATGATGAGCTCTCCTTCCCAAGCTCCAGGTTGTTTGTTTTTCTCGGCTGTTTGAAGGGCCTGGAAAGGTCCGAGGTGGCCTTGGGGCAGCCCGCGTATCAAAGGACGAGAAGAGGCTTCAGTTCTTCTTTCGGTTTTTATGTTTATTAATTGTTTATCTAAAAGATGTTCTTTCAGCCGAACAAAGATCTGCTCAGCAGTCAGCCATGAGCACACTGTCTGCCCTCCGGGGCAGCCACGTATCTTTATACCCATTGTTACGTGTACAATATTTATCATTTTTCCCCAATACCATTTATTCTTATTACTCGGTGCACTCTCAGTAATAACCAATCCAAAAATGCCACCATGGCCAAAGAAGATGGAGGAGAAGAAGAAGAAGGACAGGACACGCCCCAATTCCTCCATCTTACTTCTCTAAACCCCCCTGTACAGAAATCCTAAACCCTGTGTTTCACTCTCTAATTAACCAATCCCTTCACCATTCACCCCGGTGAAGCCCTCATCCTTGTCGTCTCCTGTGTAGGACCAAAGTCCAGCCACCAGACACTTCTGGCAACATCCCAGGACTCCCGAGCCCCCCAAGGTGGTCTCGGTGGCTCAGCACCTCAGGACTGAGATCCTGAGATCCGACACCAGGTGATTTTGGAAACAATCCCTCCACCTGCAGAGATGCTTCACCCCACAGGTGACACCGTGGTCCCCCTGCTGCCAGCATCACCCCCTTCAATCCCCTAAATACACCCCATCCCACCAGCACAGCTAATCCCTCCCGTTTTTCAGGAACAAAGGTTTTATTCCTGAATGATGAAGGTCCCAAAACCACGGCCCAGGGCCCGGAGCCGTGTGGTGACAAGCAAGAGAAAGCAGACAAAGGCACGGGGAGGCTCTCGTGTTGCAGCACTAATAAATAAAGCTCTCCACGGTCTCTCCAGAGGAGAAACATTCCAGTTGGTTCAATAAAACAGGCTATAACAAGAGATTTATATGGAATATATTGGATTTATTCATCGAGGATTGCGGGGACATTTTTTCCCTGCTCCAGGTCCTTCTGCAGCAGCAGCTGCTTATCACTGGTGCCTTTGTGCAGGGGACAGGGCTGGGGGGCTCAGATCCTGCTCACAGAGTATTGATTGCAGGCACATCACAGGCAGCCACATGTGTGTGGCTTTTCTGCCTCCGGCAGCTCCAAAATCCCCAATCCATGTTGTCTTCACAGAAAAAAGCCCAAAAACACAACATGACAAACCAGCAATTTTTGGCAGTTTTCCCACCCTGGCCATCACTTCCTACACAAAAATATTCCTACAGTAGGCAAACAGACAGGTTTAAATAGCTCAGAGTATCATTTAGGCCAAAGATGGCTTAAAATGTAATTTTAGGATTTTGTTATAAGCTGAATTTGGGCTTTTGGGGGCTTGTTTTGTCACACAGAGAGTGAGCAGCCCTTACACAAAGGCTGAGACACACATATGGGTAAGGACATGGAGGTGTGTAATGTATACACCCAGCAGACCCTAATAATGAGCTAAATTAGCCTAAATTCATTAAATTCTCATTATACACCTAGAGATTTAATTATTTCCTTCTCTCCTCTAACTATTGAGCAAACACTTTGCAAGCTCTGCGGTCTTTGCAGCCCTAAATTCCTCTTAGTGAGAGAACTTTCCAATTATTATCATTATTATCTCAAAAGAACCTGACCAGAAGCCCAAACCCACCCTCAGTCAATGCCTCAGTGCCCGTATCAAAGCGTGGATAAGGTTAATCCACTCCATCCCGAGGCTTTTCCCCACAATAATCCCATAACCAGATGTCACACAAGGAATTATCAGGGAAACCCGGCTTTGCTTGGGCGCTGCTCCTCCTTATCACCAGATTACACCCAGTGAAATTTGAGAGAATCCCTGAGAGATTTGAGGCAAGCAGAAGCTCATAAAGGAAAAGGGTCAGGAGGGCAAAGGGACAAGGTTTGGATGTCAAGCAAGGACTCGGGGAAGGAGACGCAGCCCGGGATCGCTCGGCATAAATCGGAGGATGCGGCGGCCTCGTCATGTAAAATGCATTAAGCTGTCAAAATGAAGATCCTGTCTTCAATCATGCCCAGTCCCCCAGGCCCCCATGTTAAATATTACATCAAGACATTTCCTGTCTGGCATTTAGTGGGGAAAAAAAAAAAGAGGAAAAAGCAAAAAGCAAAAAGCAAAAAGGAGAAGAAAGGTGCGTTCGGCCTCAGAGTGCGGAGCTGTCCCCAGCGCGAGTGTCACATCCCTGGTGACACAGGGACTTGGTCTGTGGAAAATTTTGCTCCTTTTCCCCTCTAAATGCAGTTGGTCAGCGAGAAGGAGTCCCAGGGAAAGCTGCTGTGCTGTTCTGAGGGGGTTTTGGCTTTTCTGAGGCCTGCAGGCAGCCCTGGCTTCACCTCCAGCCCCAAGGCCTCTCACCTCAAGGAATCCATCATGGAACGTCCTTGTCCTTCCTCCCTCCCCGCCTGGCACCTGGGGACACGGAGAACTTCTCCTGAGTTAATTTCTAAAGTGGATTAGTTAAACTTCATTAAAGCTTGGTGTAGCAGCCTATTGCAGAATTAAGGTGGCCTTAATTCAATTTATGCAGGAGCTTAATTTGCTTCAATCAGCTCCTGGTGCAGCTCGCAGGGACAGCCCCAGGTGGCGTCAGTGACTGCCACCATTGTCAGGACATTTGGGGACAGCCCCAGGTGACCTCAGTGACTGCCACCATTGTCAGGACATTTGGGGACAGCCCCAGGTGGCCTCAGTGACTGCCACCATTGTCAGGACATTTGGGGACAGCCCCAGGTGGCCTCAGTGACTGCCACCATTGTCAGGACATTTGGGGACAGCCCCAGGTGGCCTCAGTGGTTGCCACCATTGTCAGGACATCTGGGGACAGCCACCCTGCTCCTCTTTGTATGACCACTACTACCCCATCCCAAAAAGAGGAGCAGGAATGACAGAATTCATCCCAAAAATTATATAGGAATGACAGAATTTATTCCAAAAAGGAGATAGGAGTGACAGAATTCATCCCAAAAATGATATAGGAATGACAGAATTTATCCCAAAAATGATATAGGAATGACAGAATTTATCCCAAAAAGGAGATCGGGAGTGACAGAATTCACTACCTGAGCCTGGCTGATGAGAGAAAGAACCACAAACCCCATTTTGGACCATGAAAGGCTCCATGCAAAATTGCTTTTTGACTTTACAGCATACCCCTAATTGGTTTTACGAGATCAAATGGAAATATTGGAAAATGGAGATCCCAGAATCTCAGTGGCAAGCCCTAAGCTTTTGTTTCTGATAAATGGACATCTCCTTTAACCTGGTAATGAATCTGATGGAGCTTCAATTGATCAGCCCCTTCAGTGACATTATTCTTAATCTGCACGCTCCTGCTTTCGATCTAAAACAAACCCGTGACCATGAGGAATCTGCTCAACATGCAGTCCCCGATGTCCTGCTGCTCGGGCAGGGTCCCGTGAATTGCTTTTCCATGGAAGAAGCAGCATCCGCTGGGGATGTCAGAGCTCTCCTGGAGACCTTAATTAAGGGGCTTAAACAGCTTCCTAAAATCTTGGTGTAGGAGAGAAGGACTTGGTGATGGTCAGGATTTTGGGGAGACACTTCCCAAAAATCCTGACCATCACCAAGTCCTTCTCTCCTACACAAGATTTTAGGAAGCTGTAAAGCCCCTAATTAAGGTCTCCAGGAGCTCTGACATCCCCAGGGATGCTGCTTTCCATGGAAAAGCAATTCCAGGGACCTGCCCGAGCAGCAGACATCGGGGGCTGCATTTTGAGCAGTTTTACCTCATTGTCACTGGGTTTGTTTTTTGATGAAAGCTGGAGCCGTGCAGATTAAAGAATAATGTCACAGAAGGGGCTGATCAAATTGAAAAGATCCATCAGATTAATTACCAGGCTTAAAGGAGCTTGTCCATTTATCAGAAACAAAAGCCTTGGGCTTGCCACTGAGATTATGGGATCTCCCATTTTCCAATATTTCCATTTGATCTCGTAAAACCAATTCAGGGGTCTGATGTAAAGTCAAAAAGAATTTGCATGGAGCCTTTCCTGCCTGCTGGGAATGCTCACTGGATACTCACTGGATACTCAGCCTGTGCTCACCATTCACCTTCACCCTCTGGAGCTGCTTTTTATTGAAGTTTTCCAAGGCAGTCCTGGCTGCCTTCCAGTCCTCACCCAGACCTGCCTGAGCACAGCACGGCCTGTTGGAAATGCTGCATCAATATTTATCACAACTTTGGAGGATGAGGAATATTTTAATCTTAAAACACCTCCCTGGCTGGGGCGAGATTAAATAAATGCATAACTAAAAGATGTAGGCAGTGAACATTTACCCAGCACCAGTGACTTGGTGAAGGCACAGGGAGGAAATTCGGGGGCTCCAGACTCTAAAGCTGTGATTCTAAATTAAAATCATCTGTCAGCTCACCCAAAGCCTTTGAATGCACACATGGCAATTTCCTTTCTGACAATAATAATGAGCATGGTGCTAATAAAGCTGCCTGAGCTTTGCTGTGCGATCTCCTGAAGCTTCCCAGACAACCAGAGGGGTTCCATTCTCTGTGTCCCCAGAGAATCTGGCGTGGTCCAGATGATTCCTGTGGTGGATTCCCATGGGATAACCTGGACCCTGCTCCAGGTCCCTGGTTAGAGCCAGGCAGGGATTGGGCTCTTCTCCCAGGTAAAAAGGACAAAACACCCTCGAGTTGTGGCCCAGAGCAGCTTTGGCTGTCCCTGGATCCCTGGAAGTGTCCAAGGCCAGGCTGGATGGGGCTTGGAGCAGCCTGGGATAGTGGAAGGTGTCCCTACCTATGACAGGGGGTGGAATGGGATAATCAAGGTCCTCTCCCACCCAAACCAGTCTGGAATTCTGGGATTCTACCAAATGACCCATCACGGTTTGAGAAACTATCATGAGAAGCTGACAGAGCTCGCAGGACCACAGGAGGATGTTTTCCTGAATTTCCTGTAAAATTCCCATTCCTTCTCTGCAGCATCTGCATCAACCACTTCCCAAGGAGCTGTGCTTGGAATCCATTCCCACCATCCAGGAGATGCCCTGGAACTCCACCCCCTTCAAGCCAGTGATCCCTCCCAGAAGATCCGAGCTCAGGGAAAACACCCACATTTTATTGGAAGGAAACACTTCGCCTTGCAGACGATGCAAACAGGATTTAAAACATGGGGAGGTTCTCCACAGGCTCCTCCTGGGTGGGATTTCAGCAGGGAGCAGTTGCAGGGCTGGGAATTGCTGTGGGTTCCATGCCTGGCTGAGAAGATCCATGGGAGGCAGCGCATGGAGGAACATTTTGGGCTCTTTCCCTGCGGCTTGCAGACCTCGCCTGAACCCATCCGCCACAAATTCCTCTTCTCCTCCTTCCCAGCATCTCCCAAACCCTGAGCCAGCAGCCTTTCCAACAAACAGAGCAACAGAGACATCCTGAGCCCCTGGTCCTGGATGGGATCCCTAAATCTGAGCGTGGCTGGGGCTCCTGGCTGCGCTCAATAAATAACAGAGCTGATTTTTCTCAGGGCTCCTCACACTGATGCAAGCTGGGATCGTATTTTGAAGCTCCCACTAAGCAAAGCTTCCCTATAATTTGCTAAATTTATCCCAAACACAATAGCGTGTGTGTAAAGGGGGATCTAAGTATGGAAGCCAATGTTTTAATATAATTGGCCTTTTAGATTAAAAGGCTCTTGTAATAACCTTTTTCTAAGAAGCAGAAAAAGTCGTAATTACAGAGCAGCCACACATGACAGATAGATGTTCCAAACTGAGAAAATTAACTCTTCCCTGCGTTTCAAATGGAGAAATCCCTGCCAGGATCAGCCACCAGCATTCCAAAAAAGGAAAGACAAAACCCCCTCACTCACCTAAAGTCATTTTTAGTAACTTGAGGTTTCTCCCCTCTGCCTGGGAAATCAGTGTGTGGGATTTTCTGCTGGTTTAAGGAGAATCTGAGCCTGATTTAGGGAGAATCTGATCCTGGCTGTGTAAGCATTTTGTATTTATTATTATTTTACTATCCTGCCTATTGCAGCACATCCATTTAATGTGGCAGGAATCCCCCAGCTCTGAAGGTGGGACCAGCCCAGCTCTGAGGGGCAGATCCAGCTGCTGCTCCCCATGTCCTGTCCTGAGCAAAGAGAAGGAGGCTGAGACTGCATCCAGGGAAAACTTCTCCATGGAAAGGCTTCTCCAGCCTGGCACAGTCCCCATTCCTGGAGGGATTGAAAAGCCATGTGGATGTGGCACTGGGGGACGTGGTTAGAGATGGGATTGGCAGGGCTGGGGAATGGTTGGATGCTCTGGGAGGGATTTTCCAACCTTCACAACTCTGTGATTCCACATGCAAGGAATACAAGGAGCTGCTGCCAAGGAACTGCTGCCAGGAGAAGAATTCCTCACTGGGATTAGTTTGAAAATAAATACAAAGATATTTTATCCTAAAGCTGAACAGAGATGGAAAGGTTTGGGAACTCCACAGGAGAAGCTGGTGATGCACAGAGGTTTCAACAACCTCTTGTGACAGGGGTGTCACACCTGGATCAGGCCAGGGCTGGCGCCACCAAGCAGCACCCAGCTGCCCTCAGGATGCCTGCAAGGCCCAACAATCCTGTGCTGGAACATTCCTGCTGCTTTGCCACCCGGATAAACACCGCAAAGGCAAATCCTGTGCCCCCCATCCTCCATTCTCATGGAACCCCCAGGATGGCTTTCCCGACTCGCCGCTCACAGACGCCGTGCCAGCTGCTGCCACTCCACGCTGGGCTTGGAGGTGTTTTTCCATCATGGCCTGGAAGTGTTTCTGGCTGGTTAGAGAGGGAATTTTAACTCGAGCTGACTGGCTCACATCGAGGAATCGCATCCCTCTAACATTTAACGCCGAGCGTGTCCGCCTCAGACACCGCTCCCCCTCCTGCAGAAACAAATCAGAAAATTAATATTTAAAAATCTGTCCCTCACAAGATCATTTTCCTCTCCTTAGCAACACGAGAAAGGCATTTGTGACCACCATTTCCTCCGCACTGCCTTTAATTTTTATATATCGGTTTCAGCATTAAAAAAAAAAAATGGGACCAGTAAATCAGCCCATTAATCATTCCAGTCCAGGAAAGCTCCAGTAAATCACCCAAGTTTTATATCTCTATTTTTTTGAACTTAGGCCCGAGAGCCCAGGGATTGAGGCCATGTGCTATTAATTTGCAAACAGGCAGTTCGCATTTTTGCGTGCTGACCTCAGCCCTGCAGCCCCAGGTGCGGCGGGGAGAGCGAAACCCGCGGCTGCGGCGCACGAGGAGATGATGTGTCAAAACAAATGTCAGGGTTTGGGATTCATTTCACGGGGCCCCAGCAGTGCCCAGGTCTGATTTATCCACAGCCCGCTCCCATCATCCGCAGGAGGCTCGAGCAGGGGTGGTAACAATGAAATAACCCACGGGGTTGTTTATTGCTGGTAATGAAGGTGAGAAATCTCATCACACATCCAGAGCTGGCATTCCTGGTGTCCCTGTTTTTTTTCTGGTTGAGAGCTGGTGCCCTGCTGGGCGCTGGGGATGTCTTGGGGCAGCAGGCAGCGTGGCCCAGGTGACATTGAAGTGGGATTTGTCCCCTAAGCCACGTCTGTCCCCAGAGCCGTGTCTGTCATCAGCAGCGCTCCAGCTGAGCCCGGCTTTGCCCTTTCTGTCCCTGCTGCCTAACGACCTGAGCAGAGAATCTAATGAGGGACAGGATGTGGAGCCACTGCCAGGGAAGCAGCTCCAGCCCCTTCCTCGCCGACCTCTGAATTCCCAGGAATAACAAAGAGCTCATTTGCAGCTCCCTGCTCCCATTGCAGCCCGCTGCCCGCACCAGGATGGTGGGAACACCCAGGAGCATCCTCAGGTTGGAGTTGGTCGGTGGGAGCTGGAAGATGCGGAAAATTCCCCTCCCCAAAGTTCCAGGAATGAGTGCAGCCCCAGGAATGCTGGGCCACCATAAAATCCGCGTGGCTTTGGCTTCACTGGAACGCCTCAAACAGCATTTGAAGGACTAAAGCAAATTAATGGGCAGAGCTGTGAAAATTTTAATCCTAAAGCCCTGTGGGATCATCGAGTGATGACGAACCCAACACTGCCAGCTCCACCTCTGTGTTCCCAAATTCTCATGGCTGGGACACCTGGCCACCCATGGCAAAGGGATTTCTCTGCCAAAATTGCCTGCAAGGATTAAACATCCTGAATCCTGGATTCCTGCAGGTCTGGAGCAGGGAAAACCTGATTCTGTAATTTTGTAGTTCTGTGATTCTGTAAATCTCTGATTCTGTCATTCTTTAACTCTGTAGTTCTGTAATTCTGTAATTCTGTGATTCTCAAATTATGTGATTCTGTCATTCTGTGATTCTGTAATTCTGTAATTTTGTAGTTCTGTGATTCTGTAAATCTCTGATTCTGTGATTCTGTAATTCTGTGATTTTGTAATTTTGTAGTTCTGTGATTCTGTAAATCTCTGATTCTGTGATTCTGTAATTCTGTCGTTTTGTGATTCTGTAAATCTCTGATTCTGTGATTCTGTAATTTTGTAATTCTGTGATTCTGTAAATCTCTGATTCTGTGATTCTGTAATTCTGTAATTCTGTGATTCTGTAAATCTCTGATTCTGTGATTCTTTAATTCTGTCATTCTTTAATTCTGAGATTCTGTAATTCTCTTATTCTGTGATTTCTCTAATTATGTGATTCTGTCATTCTGTGATTCTGTAGTTCTGCAATTCTCTAATTCTGTGATTTTGTGATTCTGTAGTTCTGTCATTCTGTGATTCTGTAATTTTGTGTTTCTGTGATTCTGTAATTCTGTGATTCTGATTCTGTAATTTTGTAGTTCTATGATTCTGTAATTCTGTAGTTCTGTGATTCTGTAAATCTCGGATTCTGTGATTCTTTAATTCTGTAATTCTATGATTCTGTAATTTTGTAGTTCTGTGATTCTGTAAACCTCTGGTTTTGTCATTCTTTAATTCTGTAATTCTGTGATTCTGTAATTTTGTAGTTCTGTGATTCTGTAAACCTCTGGTTTTGTCATTCTTTAATTCTGTAATTCTGTGATTCTGTGATTCTGTAATTTTGTAGTTCTATGATTCTGTAATTCTGTAGTTCTGTGATTCTGCAAATCTCTGGTTCTGTCATTCTTTAATTCTGCGATTGTGTAATTCTGTACTTCTCCGATTCTGTAATTCTGTACATCTCTGATTCTGTGATTCTTTAATTCTGTGATTCTATAATTTTTGTAGTTCTGTGATTCTGTAATTCTGTACATCTCTGATTCTGTCATTCTGTGATTCTGTAGTTCTGTGATTCTCTAATTCTGTGATTCTGTAGCTCTGTGATTCTGTAATTCTGCAGTTCTGCTCTGCCCACACATCCCTGTCCATGGCAGAGGTAACTCCCTTTAAAACCTGACATTTTCCTGCCAGGCTTTTGCAGCAGGAGAAGCTGGAGAAGGATTTTTTTTTACTCAGGCAGTGACAGGACAGGGAAAATGGTTTTGAACTGCAAGAGAGAAGAGTTTTATTTGATTTTGGGAAGAAATATCTTCCCTGTGAGGGTGGGGAGCCCTGGCACAGGTGCCCAGAGCAGCTGGGGCTGCACCTGGATCCTTAAAAGCGTCCCAGGCCAGGCTGGATGGGGCTTGGAGCAGCCTGGGATGGTGGAATTGTCCCTGCCCATGGCAGAGGTGGCACTGGATGAACCTTAAATTCCCTTCCAACCCAAACCAGGCTGGGATTCTGTGAAAAAACAGGAATTCCATGAAGAAGAAAGGAAGAAACCAAACCCCCCCCCGGCCGTCCCCTCCTGGCAGGGATTTGTGCAGAGCCACAAGGTCCCCCCTGAACCCCCTTTTCCCCAGGCTGAGCTCCTTCCCAGCTCCTCAGGGATTCTCCAGCCCCTTCCCCAGCCCCATTGCCCAATTATTAATCCCCAGTTAATAATTCTGAGTTTATGACCCAGCCCTAGGGATTCTCCAGGCGGCTCTGGTTCCTGCAGCGAGCATCACCTGCAAACATCTGGAGCTGGCAGGGCCGGACCAGGCACCTTCCCCACCCTGCCAGGGCTGCTCCATCCCTGGGATGTTTCTTCTCCTCCAGGTTCAAAGCCAGGTCTCCAGGACCTGTCTGCTCCTCAAAGGATGAGTTTATAGGACTTGACAGAGTTGGCTTTTCCCCCTACAAAGGAAGGAAGTTGCTTTAAGCTCTAAAAAAAAAAAAACCCAGAACCATCTGGCAGAGCACAGCTGTGGAAATATTATACATCTAATTATTTATAGAGGTACCTGTGCAGGGACGAGATCAGTTCCCATAATTACATCAAGAAAACGCTCCTTTGATATAAAACCAACTCACAAAAATACACCGGGGGCTCGGGCTGGGGAGAAAACATCATTTTCTCTGCCTTTTGCAACCTCAAAGCAGCAACAAGTTTGTTTTCTGCCGGTGGTCCGGGGCTTCAAATGAGACCTTTGGCATCTGAAAGTCATTAAAGTGCACGGCCACAACAGCCCCGGCCATTAGAGAGACCAAACAAAGGCACAGATAATGAAGCGACTCCTGTTCCCATTAAATCCATAGCAGGAACATTCCAGGAACAAACAGCCCCGGGTGTCCCGGGGGATGCTCTCGGGGAGGCGCCCCCAGGAGCTGATTTCCAATGGAAATGCCGCTCTCCAGCCCTGGGTTTTACACCGCATTTCCCCTCTTTGCTCCTCGGAGCTCTCTAAACCCATGGGAAGAGCTCGAGCGGAGCTGGCTGTGGTTTGGAATTGCCAGCTCTGGAATTTCGGGATGCTGAGCGCTGTGGAGAGCACAGGAGAGAGGGGGGAAACTTCCCTTGAGGTTTCCAGGGAGAAAAACGGGAATTTCTGCAGAAATCCCAGGTTGGGTTCTGTTGGAACCCTGGCTGCTGAGAATTTCACTTTCTGTGCTGGGAATTTCAGATTTTCTGTGCTGGGAATTTCAGGCTTCTGTGCTGGGAATTTCAGCCCTTCTGTACTGGGAATTTCAGATTTTCTGTGCTGGGAATTTCAGCCTTTCTGTGCTGGGAATTTCAGATTTCTGTGCTGGGAATTTCAGACTTTCTGTGCTGGGAATTTCAGATTTTCTGTGCTGGCAATTTCAGATTTTCTGTGCTAGGAATTTCAGATTTCTATGCTGGGAATTTCAGGTTTCTGTGCTGGGAATTTCAGATTTCTGTGCTGGGAATTTCAGGTTTCTGTGCTGAGAACTTCAGATTTTCTGTGCTGGGAATTTCAGATTTCTGTGCTGGCAGGCACTGACCCCCAGGAGAACACTGCACTGACCTGAGGGCTTGGAGAAGCTTCCAGAATGGAATGGTGGAACTGGGATTGTGGGTGTGGAGTTTGGATAGAAGTGTGTGATAGCACAGGGGGGAAACTCAGAGTTTAAGGGTTTAGAATAAATTAATGTATATAGAGCAAGGTGGAAGGTTTGAGTTGAGGCTGGTCCTTCTTTACCTTCTCCTTCTCCTTCTCCTTCTCCTTCTCCTTCTCCTTCTCCTTCTCCTTCTCCTTCTCCTTCTCCTTCTCCTTCTCCTTCTCCTTCTCCTTCTCCTTCTCCTTCTCCTTCTCCTTCTCCTTCTCCTTCTCCTTCTCCTTCTCCTTCTCCTCCATGGGTTTGTGTGGTTTTGTGCAATTGGGTAAAAAAGTCCCCATTGCAGGCCATGAGTGATTGGTTATTGGGTTAAATTGAAAATAATTGAGGTGCCATTTCTTAATTGGACAGTTTATCCTTAAAAGGCCTTGCAGAGAGAGACACAGCTCCATTTTTAGTGTGTAGAATTTTAATGTGTAGAATTTAGTGTATAGCATTTTTAGCGCTGCAGAACTCAGGGTTTATGATACTGTAAAATAGGTAAGAACTGATAAACACCTGAGTCCCAACAAGAAATCTCCTCTCACACATTTAATCCTGATCTTGGCAGAAAAAAAGAAGCCAAGAAGCAGCAGCTGGGATGTCCCTGTCCCCTCTGTCCCCTCAGCCACAGCGTCCAGCCCCAGGGAATGCTGGCCCAGGGAATCACTCCAAGGTCCAAAGGATTGAACCAGGCAGGAGGAGGGACCTCAGGGAGGGGCTGTAAATTTAGCAAGAGCTGGATAAATGCTCCCACTGCCTGAATTATCCCAGGAGCTGGGATTCTGTGCCTGCCAGGGAAGTGTCTGGTGCTGGGTTTTGACAGTAAGTGCTTGTGCATCCCAAATTACCCATTATAAATTAATAAAGGAAATGGGAGTTAAGTGAAAATCATCCCTGTGCTGCACCTAACGGGGCTCCAGGAGAGCTGGAGAGGGATTTTTGACACGGCCTGGAGGGACAGGACACGGGGAATGGCTTCCCATTGCCAGAGGGCAGGGATGGATGGGATATTGGGATTTGGGAATTCCTTCCCTGGAAGAATCCAGAACCAGCTTGGACAGGGCTTGGAGCAGCCTGGGACAGCTGAAGGTTTCCCTGCTTATGGCAGGAGGCGGAATTAGATAGATTTTAATGTCCCTTCCAACCCAAACCAGTCTGGAATTCCATGATTTGCAAGTTCTGGAAGTGCAGGGACGATGAATTCATCCATCAGCTGAGCCAATGTAGGAGGAAATGTTCCCGTGTTTTATAGGAAAATGTCTCAGGAATGAAAACAGTCATTTTCACCCCTTTCCCTTTCTCCTTTTGCACAAAGCAAACTTACAGCCAAGGCTCCTTTCCAAGAATAAATGTTATCTCAGTTTTTAAATGAGAAATTAAAGTCTTGTCAGCCCTGGGAGACAGGGAAGGAAACTCAGATTATAATACCACAGGAGACTGAAGGCTGGAAGGGAAGGGGGCTTAGTCAAATGGTTTAAAAACACAGTTTTAGGTACTGACAGGCTCGTACAAACACGGGGCCTATGTGATGGCTCATAAAAATTCAGCTTTCTTAGGCTAATGCATCACAGCAAGCAGCAAGGACAGATTAAATCCCAGCCAGGATTTGGGCAAAATGAGGGAAAACCAGCAAAGAGATTTCTACTCCCTTTCAACACCCAACTTTTTGTCATTCTGTGGCAAAGAAGACAGCTCAGCCACAAAAAAACCCTTTATTATGAATATTATTAATAAATAACAACCCAGCCCTGCCATGTGATGTAGTTTTCTCTTCATGCCTGTGGGCCACGACCTGCAGTCTTTGCTTTTTCCATAATCCCAGTCCCCAAAACGCGCTGCAATCCCAAATTTCGTGGAAGTTAATCCAGAGAAATCTTAAAGTTCTGCATCCAGTTTGCCCATTTCTGCTGGGGAACTGCAGAAGGCATGTGGGAACCTGGTGGGAAAGACAGTTTTTTAATGGAATTTTCCATGGGAAATGTGGGTTATGAGGCAGAAAACTGCAAAGAGAAAGGGAAAACGTGTTTTGGTAGAGGTTGGTTTTGGGGGTGGGAGAAGGGGGAATGGAAAAGGAGGAAGATTTAGGCGGGATATTGAGACAGAGTAGGGATCCATCCTGAATTAGGTGAAGTGTCTGACAACGGTGAAAAGTCTGTGAGGCCAAAGCTGAAGGAAAAACTCGTATGCTGAGACAGCAAGGAGACAGAGAAAGAAAAACAGAAAAGACCACGAGGTCAATTTGCCCTGACCTAGAAATTCCTTTGATAAAGAAGAACTGGTGCTAAATGTCATGTGGGATGAATATGTATGAACTTATTGTGAAACTGTATGCATATGCATTTGGAAGGGGGATAAAAGGAGGTCTGAAATTTTCAGGGGTACGCATGCCCTTTGAGGAGAATTTTCTCCGTGTGCGTCCGGCGTCGTAAATAAACATACCGAGCTTTACAACTTTTATAAAGTTGTGAGGTTTCTTCTTTTCTCCGCAAAACATTATGAAGAATTCCAGTCTGGGAGGGAGGGGAGGCCTCAGCAGGGCCTGGTGTGCAGGTGTGTGAGCAGCAGATGGAGCTTTGGGCTCCCACACCGCGTCCTACCTGCCACCATCCCAACAGTTTAAAGGGATGAAACTCCTCCATCTGCTCCTGCAGCTCGTGCAGAGCCCCTGCTCTCCAGATTATTGCTTTTCATAGATGAATGGATGAATAAAAAGTGGCTTTGGGAGGCCAGAGCTGACTCCTGAGCTCTGCTGACAAATTCCTGCCAATGTTTCCTGACAAACCCCGAGATCTCGGGCATTCAAAGCAGAGTTTTTATCAGAAAACTGCTTTCTGTGCAATGCACTTCCTCACTTTCTCTCCCGCAGTTCTGCTTTATCCCAGTCGTAAAAATGTGGAATTTGTGTCAGAATAAAAGTGAAAAGTAGCAGGTGCTTGAGGCTCAGGTGTGAAAAACCCTTCTGTGTGTGCAAACAGAGCGGGGCAGTTTGTGAGGGGCTGATCCCAGTGAATCTTTCTGCTGTGGGATCACAGAATCCCAAAAGGGTTTGGGTTGGAAGGGACCTTAAATCCCATCAATCCCATCAATCCCATCAATCCCATCAATCCCATCAATCCCATCAATCCCATGGCAGGGACACCTTCCACTGTCCCAGGGCGTTCCAACCTGGCTTTGGAGCATTTCCAGGCATCCAGGGGCAGCCACAGCTGCTCTGGGAATTCCATCCCCATATCCCACCTAAATCTCCCCTCCTTTTCCATTCCCTTTGTCCCACCACCAAAACCAACCTGCATCAAAACACATCTTCCCTTTCTCTTTGCAGTTTTCCGCCTCATAACCCACATTTCCCATGGCAATTCCATAAAAAACCTCTCTGCCAGCAGGTTCCCGGCTGCCCTCCTCTGTTCCCCAGCAGAAATGGGCAAACTGGGTGCAGAACTTGAAGATTTCCCTGGATTTATTGCCATCAAACAGCGCCGGAGTTTAGCATACATCACCAGCACGGGCTTTAAATCAAAGGAGCATTTCTTAATCCATTATTTATAATGAATCAATTATTAATGGGGATAGCTTTTTCTCCCCTAATAAATTATTATAAACTCTGCTGTAACACGCTGTACCAATATGTACTATATAAATTATGGGATGTGGTTCAGGTTATGAGGAATTTAAGCAGCTCCCGAGACGTTTGCTGGCACGGGGCTGGCAGCGTTGCATTTATTGCAGCTTCAAGCAATCAGAGCTCCCCATTGCAGCTCCTTTATTTGCTGGGAGACAGGTCCTTCAACAAATCACCTGGTAAAGATCTGGATTATTTACACAGCAAGGGGAATAAATGTGGGGTTTGTATTACTGGGAAGAGGAAATATTTTTCTTCAAGCTTTTTTTGCTTTCTCATCTTTGGTGCTGAATTTTTTCCTTCTTGTTTTTTGGTGCTTCTACTGTTTTTGGATATTTTTTTCTGTGTTTTTGGACCCAGCCCTGTGTGTCTGGCTTTGCTGTGGCTTCCCAACACAAACTTGTGGCTGAGTGAGGGGGATTTTGCTGTGGCTCTGGTTTTGGGGTCTTCCCAAGAGCCCTGGGCATCTCCTTGTGAGGAGGAGAAGAATCTCCAGAACCACAGTTCAGGAGGACCAATAAATACGAAAACCTTCCATAAATCCTTCAATAAATCCTTCCATAAATCCCCTGGTAAGGATCTGATGTGAATAAATGTGAATAAATATGGGGTTTGTATTACAGGAAAAGGAAACATTTTTCTTCAAGCTTTTTCTGCTTTCTCATCTTTGGTGCTGAATTTTTTCCTTCTCATTTTTTTGGTGCTTCTACTGTTTTTGGATATTTTTTTCTGTGTTTTTGGACCCAGCCCTGTGGGTCTGGCTTTGCTGTGGCTTCCCAACACAAACTTGTGGCTGAGTGAGGGGGATTTTGCTGTGGCTCTGGTTTTGGGGTCTTCCCAAGAGCCCTGGGCATCTCCTTGTGAGGAGGAGAAGAATCTCCAGAACCACAGTTCAGGAGGACCAATAAATATGAAAACCTTCCATAAATCCTTCCATAAATCCTTCCATAAATCCCCTGGTAAAGATCTGATGTGAATAAATGTGAATAAATGTGGAGTTTGTATTACTGGAACAGGAAATGTTTTTCTTTAAGCTCTTCCTGCTTTCTCATCTTCAGTGCTGAATTTTTTTCTTTCTCGTTTCTTGGTGCTTCTACTGTTTTTTGAGATTTTTTCTGTATTTTCAGATCCAGCCTGGCCATGGGCACTTCCAGGGATCCAGGGGCAGCCACAGCTTCTCTGGGCAACCAGGGCCTCACCACGCTAAGAGGGAATCATAATAATCACAATGATAATCATAGAAAAATTCCCAAAAAACAGGCAGTGATTCCCAGGTGGGGTCTGGGTATAAGAACAGGGTGTCTGATACCCAGCACATCAAATCCTGACTGCATCAGGGATAAACCTTCCCACAGCCCCCACTCAGCCCACGCCCCCCAGTTCCATCAGAAAACCTGGAATTCTCCCGGAGCAGCTCCGTGGGGCGGCAAATTTACCTCTCCAAGAGGCTCATTAATTTCCTGAATAAACACAAAGGCCCAGCCTGTCCCTGGCCTGCATCCACACACTCCCAGTGTGCCAGCAGCTCTTCCAAAGGCTCCTGGCCCCCGAGGGTCCCGTGCTGGTGGCGGGAGAGCCGCGATCAAAACCCGCTTTTATCAGCATATCAAAGCACTCCCAGGCTCGTTTCCATTTTAATGCCTCTCTGCCAGCGCTTTTAGCCGTTTTTAGTCATTTTGGCTTTAATAGCATTGTCTGCATTTAAAGAGCAGAGCGAATTCCCTGCTTCCAGCTCGCTTCCTGGGTGATTCCTGACGTGCCTGGGTGATCCATGTGTGCAAACCTACATCCCAGAGAAGATGTGGATGCCCCTAAAAGTGTTCCAGGTCAGGCTGGACAGAGCTTGGAGCAGCCTGGGATGGTGGGAGATGTCCTTGCCCATAGAACTGGGTGAGCTTTAAGTTGCCTTCCATCCCAAGCCATTCTGGGATTCAGCGATCCATGCAAATCCTGGAGAGAGCTGCAATTCCAGGGTCTCTATGACAACGGTGACAAGCCCAGGCTGGCTGTCACCGCGGTTCCTCCGTGCAGGATCCAGAGTTTCCCATCAGACAGCAAAATTCCCCCTCCACTACTCCATCCATCCATCCATCCATCCATCCATCCATCCATCCATCCATCCATCCATCCATGCCGAGTGACCAGCAGGTGGGAATTGGGAGAAAACTTCCTCTTTTCCCAGGAATAATGACCTCATCCCTGGAAAACTGCGAGGAAAACTTCCTCTTTTCCCAGGAATAATGACCTCATCCCTGGAGCTCTGCACAGGAACTGTCTCTGTGCTGTTCAGGGACAGCCACGGTGGCCCAGCTGTCCCCACTGTGACCTCAGTGGACATATCCAACCCTGTCACGGACATATTTTATGAAAAATCTTTTTGTTAGGATTTTTGTCCTGAGAAGCTGAGAGGCCTCAGGAACAAAATGTAAACAATAATTAATAACAATAATCTGTTGGTGTAGAATACAACGAGTCCATCTTTGATTGGTTTCTTGTGGTTGTTTTTGATTAATGGCCATTCAAAGTCTAACCACCTCAGACTCGCTGCTCAGTCACAAGGTTTTATTATCAGTTTATTCTTCTTTATTCTTTTCAAGCTTTCTGATGAAACCTTTCTTCTGTTCTTTTAGCATAGTTTAATATATAATTTTCTTTTCATATATCATAAAATAATAAATCAGCCTTCTGAAACATGGAGTAAAGATTCTCTTCTCGCGTCAAAGTTACCCGAAAATTCAACATTTGGTGAGGCCGAGTGAAGAACATTGCCACACAGCCCTGGGATGGTCCTGCTCTGGTGACAGCCATGGTGGCCCAGCTGTCCCCAGTCTGTGACCTCAGCTGGGCATATCCAACCCTGTGGGATCTCAGCAGCTCAGGACTGAGGTGTCACCGAGAGCACCCTTGGGGGGCTCGGGAGTCCTGGAATGTTCCAGAAGTGTCTGGTGGCTGGACTTTGATCCTACACAGGAGACGACACCTGTGTGAGGACAGGAGGGTTTCACCGGGGTGAATGGTGAAGGGATTGGTTAATTAGAGAGTGAAACACAGGGTTTAGGATTTCTGTACAGGGGGGTTTAGAGAAGTAAGATGGAGGAATTGGGGCGTGTCCTGTTCTTCTTCTTCTTCTTCTTCTCCTCCATCTTCTGTGGTGATGGTGGCACTTTAGAATTAGTTATTACTAAAAGTGCACTGGTTAATAAGGGTAAAAAGTATTGAGGAAAAATGATAAATATTGTACACGTAACTTTGGGTATAAAGATAGGTGACCGCCCGGAGGGCAGGGAGTGTGCTCATGGCTGGCTGCTGAGCAGAGCTCTGTCGGGCCGAGAGAAAATCTTTTAGATAAACAATTAATAAACACCGAGACCGAGAAAAGAACTGAAGCCTCTTCTCGTCCTTTGAAACGCGGGCTGCCCCAAGGCCACCCCGGGCCTTTCCAGGCCATCCAAACAGCCGAAAACCGGACACAACCCCTGCCTTTGGAGGTCTCCAAGCCTTTTTTCCCTGGATTCATTCCCTGGGATTGCTGCCATGGTTCAAGGACCTGCCACGCTGCCGGGGGACACCAGAACATTCCAGCTCCAAAAATGCTTCTGGAAAAGCTGCATTCATCCACCACTTTGACCCATAAGGGTTTTGCCACATGCTCCTGCTTTTCCTTGACCTGCTGTGCTGGCCATGCCCACAAAAGGGGGTCAAACTTGCTCATCCTTCTGTCAGAACCCAGGAAATTCCTCTGGGGGGCTCGAGACCCTGCTCAGGGAGCTCAGAGACCTCAGCACAGAGCCCAAGATCCCTGTGCCTTTGATTTAGCCCTTGGAAAAAGCAATTATCAACCGTATATGAAGATCTGGAAGCCACGAAAGTTTAAGTAGCATGATAGTGAATTTATCACGGGGTGAAAAATAGATTTTGGGGGTTTTTAGAATGGAGGTTCAAGATGGAGGAATCTGGGCGTGTCCAGCCTTTCTCCTTCTTCTTCTTCTTGGTCTCCATCTCCTGCTGTGATGGTGGCACTTTGGGATTGGTTTAGAGTAGGACCTCACTGTCTAACACAGGTGATGGGTATTGGGCAGTAATTGTAAATATTGCACAGGCAGTTTTTAGTATAAAAAGATAACACCACCCTGGGGCAGGCAGAGTGCCTGAGCTGTCTTGCTGAGTGGATCTCAGCTGGACAGGAGAAAGAATTTTATAGATGAGGAACAATGAACAACCTTGAGAGCGAGAGCTGAAGAGCTCTGACTCCTTCTTTGAGCTCCGGGCTGGGAAAAGAGAATTTCTGACACATCTGGGGTCACTGTGAGCAGCAAAGCCCCGAGACCTTCCAACCCCAACCATTCCACGGCGTTTCTTTGTTTTCCACGGGAACGACTGAGCTGATTTTCCAAGGCAGGACCCCCGGGACCCCACAGGTGGAAGGGGCCATCCCCCAGCAGCGCTGGAAATCATTAAATTGGAGCGGTTTCGGAGCAGAGCCGCGGGGATGGCGGAGGAGCTCGGCCGATAATGAAAGACGCCGGGAACTCAATTTGTTTTCCTTAACGAACAGAAGGTTAAGAGAGGATCCGCTGGCAGCCTCTAATTACTTCTGGAATTTAAATGTGATAATAGAGGGCTCCCTGGCCAGGCAGATGAAAGTACACCCAACCCCGTGCCTGCGAGATTAAAATTCAGCCTTGAATTAAAAGCACCTTTTTAGCAGTGCAGGTTATTAAGCACTGAAACAACCGTCGAGAGATCTCCTGATTTGAAGAGGTTTTTTTTTCTTTCCCCCCCCCCCTTTCCAAACCGAAAGCTTTAATTCAAATAGAAAAATCCCCAGGCATGTTTTACACGGGAGTTCAGGCCAGATAATCACGATGGCTTTTTGCCAACCTTATCAAGTATTAATGTGCCATCACCCCGCTGCCCTCCCCCTGTGCTCTGCTCATCGAGCAATAATTTTGTCAGCAAACACAGGGAATGTCTCCAGCGTGGTGTCACCAGAGGTGGCCAGCAATGAGGAGTCCAGGGCTGTGTCCACAAAACACCCTGGATGTGGCAGGAACACCTGTGGGTGACAGCTGAGTGTGTTCAGCAGATCCCTGAGGGGCTTTTCCACCTGGATGTTGGAAGGAAATGCTGGGACAGTGAGGGTTGGTGGCCATGGGGGCAGTTTGGGGACAAGCTCAGCTGGAGCCAGGACAGGAGCTGGAGAACCACCAGGAGGATGGAGAAGGTGGCACCAAGGGAGAAGACACCACCTCAGTGGATGGTGCCACCACCACGCCAAGTGTCACCATGATGGAAGATGCTTCTGTGAGAAGATGCCACCACCACACAAGGTGCCACCACCACGTGAGGTGTCGCCACGACAGAAGATGCCACTACCACAAAACGTCCCACCTCTGAAATGTGCCACCAACACTCTCATGATGGAAGGTGCCACCGTGATGGGAAGAGCCACCACCACTCAAGGTGCCACCACCACTCCAGATGCCACCACCACTCAAGCTGCCACCGTAAGGGAAGGTGCCACCACCCCACAAGCTGTCACTGTGACAGAAGGTGCTGCTGCCATGCAAGGTGCCCCTGTGAGGAGATGCCACCAGCACACAAGGTGCCACCACGATGGCAGGTGCCACCACCATGTGTGGGTTTTAAGCCCAGCTGGAGATGAAAGACCTCGGAGCTCTTCTCCCTCATTCTGGTGGAGTGGGGAGGAGGATCAAAGTCAAATTTGCATGTTGAGATAAAGAACAATAATGGAAAATTATTGCTAATTTATAATGGAAAATATAGAAAATATTTCTGACCTATAGAATATAATTTGAGCTATATTTTTATATATTTTAATATATATTATTTTTATATCTTTAATATATTATAATATATATAATTTGAATATAGAAAATAGTGTTAATTTAATAATGGGAAAGATAGAAAATAATAATAATAATAATAATAATAATAATAATAATAATAATAATAATAATAATAATAATAATAATAATAATAATAATAATAGTAATAATATTCATCATCATCATCATCATGGAAATATAGATTTTTTTTTTTTTTTAAAGCAGTTTCTCACCATCCACTGACTGATTCCAGACCCCCGTTCCCAAGCCCAGACCAACCCTTCTGGGCTGCTCTTTTCCCCTCCACACCGGTCCCACGGGGCCATTTTAGAAGTGCACACGTGGCACATAAATCCAGGGCAATTTCCAGCCCCGTGGTTGTGGCTTGTGTTCCTCTGGCGGCGCAGCAGGTGGGATGGATGGTGGGATGCTCCAGGCTGTGCTCCCCGCCGGAATGTGCCCCTCAGAGAGCTCTGGTGGTTTGTCAGCTGAGGAGCTGCTCTGCCTTTGGAGGAATTCTATTTGAGGAGTAATGGGTTTAGAGTGAAAGAGGAGAAATTTAGGTGGGATATCGGGAAGGGATTCCTATCTGAGAGGGTGGGCAGAGGCTGGGATGGAATTCCCAGGGAAGCTGTGGCTGCCCCTGGATCCCTGGAAGTGCCCAAGGCCTGGCTGGATGGGGTTTGGAGCAGCCTGGGGCAGTGGGAGGTGTTGGGGTTGGAATGGGGTGGGATTTAAGGTCCCTTCCACCCCAAACCATTCTGGGATCTCAGGACCTGCACTAAACAATCCCTGTGGTCAGGAGGTGTCACTTCAGGACAGGGAAATCACCACATGGGTTTTCAGGAAGCTGTTGGGAGCTGGGAATGAGGGCAGGGCCCTCAGATCTCGGTGTCCCCACAGGCAGGGCCAGGAAAAGGGTGAGGCAGCTCATGGAGAGCAATTCATGCAAGAAATGGAGCAGGAGCAGTCCTGGGGCAGCCTCAGTGCTGGCAGAGGCCCTGAGGGGAAGAAATGTTGACTTTGTGCCCTGAGAGCAGGAACCTGAGCAGAGCCCTCAGCACATCCCCATCCTGCTCCTCCAACCCTGCCTGCCTCCCTCTGCAGTTTCGCAGCTGACTTAGCTAAAAATACCCCTTTGTCCTGTGCTCTCTGACTTCCTGCAGCTCCTCTGTAGTCACAAGTGGAGCTCTCTGCCAAAATCAGACACTCAGGGAGCTCTCTTACTGATGAAATCAACTGCTACCACGTGACAGCTGCAAACATCTGGAATCCATCGCCCAGGCTCCGTGTGGGACTTGATCCTGCTCAAATATCAGCCTGGAGCTTGAGTAGCTGCAGCTTTCTCAACCCCAGCACAACTCCTGCAGAAAGTGCCTTGCAGACAATCAAAATTTCAGGGGAAAAAAAAAAACAGAAAAAAAAATCAATGTTGTCAAAACAGAAGGATTTTTAAAAGCTTTAAGGATATTTTTTTCAACTTAAGGGAAGTGTTTTGCTCCAAGGGAAGTGTTTTGCTCCAAGGCCCTGAGCACCATCCTGCCTCCACAAAAATTGTGGGGTTGGGTCTGGGATGGAGATAATGTGGAATGCCAAGCCAAAATCCATGGATCTGGGGCAGGTGGGACAAAAGCACCCAGGTTGTTCTGGGCTGAAGGGCTGCCAAGCATTCCTGGCACATCCCTTTCCTGGCAGAAATGCCGGCCTGAAATCCAAACATCACTGTCACATTAATTTCTTGTTTCCATTCAGTATTACTGAGAACAGCACGTGCTCCCACCCCGCATTCCCAAGAGGGATTAATCCTAAAAAATCCTTCTATCATTTTATTGAGGGTGTAGGATGCATGCAGGGGGATTGGAAAGGATTCTCTGCTTTCTGGAAAGGGTGGAAACAACTCTCTCACCCTCGTGCCCTCAGTGGGCAGCACATTCCCTGCCACTCCTGCTGCTCTATCCCAGCCCTTAAAACCCCTGGAATTAGCCCTGTGTGGCCAGAAACAGCAGAACAACACAATTATCAGCGTGAAATCTCTCTATCCAGCTAGTTAAAATAATTATAATTAATATATATGGAGGTTCAGCTCTGGTAAGGTGCAACCACAACCATCCCTTCTCCCTGTGGTCCCAGGAGCATCCTGGATGCTCAGCCCCTGCAGGGGGGTCCAGAGCCAAACAGGATTTTGGAGCCAGCTCTTCCTCTTCCCTGCCTTTGGAATTTCACTGGATTTCCAGCACATCTCCCCCAGCTGAACCCTGCACACGGAATATTGGGCAGGAAAACGCGGGAAGGGCCAAGCACCTCACCAGGGAGAGCTGGGAAAAGAGAGCAGGGAAACACCTGCACTCCCAGCCCCATCCCAGCTCACATCTGAACATTTTCCACGGGGCTGGAACCCTCTCAGCACTGAGATTTGGAGGAACCCCAGGCTGGTTTAATTTTCCCAAATTCCCTGAGCAGGTTGGATGCGCACAAAGGCCCAGCTCTGCCCCCCTCCCCTGGCACAGCACTGAGCTCCTCCTCTGGAGATGGTTTTATTAATTAAACTATGAGGTTTTATTAATTAAACTCGCAGGTTTCAGTAATTAAACTCTGAGGTTTTATTAATGTGGAGTCCTGGGCCGCTTCAGCTGGCAGGGGAAAGCTCAGGAGGAGACGGAATTCCCAGGAGGTTCCAAAGGCAACTCCAAAATTGTAACTATTAATTCCTAAAAATCTCAGGTTTTAGCCACTGAAAACTACGTGGGAATCCAGGCTGCTTTTTCCCCAAGATGGCAAATATCTGATGGCTGCAGGCTCTGCTGGAAAAACAAACATTCCTGAATCAATCCTACAACTCCAGGGCTTTTCCCTTCCCCGCACTCCCTGGGCAATTCTTGTCCCTGGAGCTCTAATTCTCATAAATTAACCAAGGAATGCTAAAAACCACCAAATTATTGCCACAAAGTCCAGTCAATCTGTGCCTGCTGTCCCAGGCTTCACCTAAAATAAAACCCTGCAGCACCTCATGAACATCCCTAAATCTTTAGCCCCAAACCCAGCAATCCCAAAAATTCACATTCCTACAGCATGACAGGATTAGTAATTTTTGTGCAGTGGTTTGTTTCATTTTCTTATTTGTCACATCACACAATTTGTCACCAAGGGGAGCTGCTCTGTTCCTTGTCTTGTTCACAGGAGCAACACCCTGAGGGAAATCCATGCTCCCAGCAGCCAAACCTTGGGATTCAGCCCCAAAAGCTGTTTTGGGGTTGGCACATCCCTTCCCATGGAGTTTGACCCTCTCAGGGATTCACAGCTTAGCTGGAACGAGGACATCCAATTTGCACCAGCACTGGATGGCATCGTGGCTTCTGGAGAATGGGAACTGGGAGCTCATCCACATCCAAGGGTTTCATCCCAGAGAGAACTGGGAAAAACACAGTCACGTCCTGGATTGGGCTACCAGGGACCTAATGAGGATTTAGTCCCTGTTCAAGGTGTTTCATTCTAGAAGGAACCGGGAAGAACGTGCTCAAGTCCTGGGTTGGACTCACAGAGATAAAGCTCAGGTATAATCCCTATTAAAGGGATACCATTCCAAAAGGAACTGGGAAAAATGCGGTCAGCTCTGGGTTGGCTTCCCAGGAACCTAATTAGGATTTAAATAATGATAAATGGATATCATTCCAGAAGGAGGTGGTAAGAGCACAGTCAAGTCCTGAGTTGGACATCCAGAGGCCTAAATAGAATTTAATCCATATTTAAGGGTTTCATCCCCGAAGGAACTGGGAAAAGCACAGTCAAGGCCTGGATTGGACTCCCAGGGACATAATGAGGATTTAGTCCCTGTTAAAGGGATATCATTCCAAAAGGAACTGGGAAGAATGCAATCAACTCTGGGTTGGATTCCCAGGAACCTAATTAGCATTTAAATAGTAATAATTGGATATCATTCCAAAAGGAACTGGGAAAAGTCTGGTCTGTCTTGGGTTGGACTCCCAGGAACCCAATGAGGACCTAACCCCCATTCCAGGTGCATCATCCCATAAGGAGCTGGGAAGAGCCTGGTGAGCCCTGGGTTGGATTCCCAAGAACATAATTGGGATTCAAATTGTAATTCCAGAAGGAAGTGGGAGGAGCCTGGCCTGCATTGGATTCCCAGGAACCTAGTGAGGATCCAATCCCCATCCCAGGTGCATCATCCCATAAGGAACTGAGAAAATCCTGGTCTATCTTGGGTTAAATTCCCAGAAACCTAATTAGGATTTAATCCCTATTAAAGGGATATCATCCCATAAAGAACTGGGAAGAGCCTGGTCTATCTTGGGTTAAATTCCCAGAAACCTAATTAGGATTTAATCCCTATTAAAGGGATATTATCATATAAAGAACTGGGAAGAGCCTGGTCTATCTTGGGTTGGACTCCCAGCCATCCACACCCTCCAGAGGTGCAAGGCAGGCGGGCAGAGGATATTTTGCCTTTCCAAAGCTGTCCCCATTTCCCACAAATCCCAGGTTTTGTTCCCAGCCTGCTGCAGGGAGGTTCTCTGGTTGCTCAGCAACTGCTTCAGTGCTGATCAGAGCTTGGGGTGGTGGCTGCAGTTCCTGCTGGACAAGGAACAGGATCTGGAGAAGGATCTGGAAATGGTCAGGCAGGCACTGGCTGGGAAATCCAGTTTGGCTGGGGTCATAAAGATCAGCTGGAATTTTGGATGGGAAGATGTCATTTTGGGTGGGAAGGTGTCATTTTGGGTAGAAAATGTCATTTTTCACCGCTCCAGTTATCTGTGGGAAGGAAGAGAATCCATGGCACGGGACAATCCATGGCAGGGCCCTGCCAAACACTCCTGAGGCAGCCATGGATTGTCCCATGCCATGGATTCCCTTCAGGAATTCGGGAATTCAGCCTTATTTTCACAGATTCACAGGAACCCAGAATTTGGGCTGGAAGGACCTGAAAGCCCATCCAGTTTCACTCCTGAAATTTGGGCTGGAAGGACCTCAAAGCCCATCCAGTTTCACCTCTGGCACCTTCCACCATCCCAGGCTGCTCCAAGCCCCAATGTCCAACCTGGCCTTGGACACTTCCAGGGATCCAGGAATTCTCTGGGAATCCCATCCCATCCCAGCCCCTGTGTTTTGCGGAGAAAAGAAGAAACCTCACAACTTTATAAAAGTTGTAAAGCTCGGTATGTTTATTTACGACGCCGGACGCACACGGAGAAAATTCTCCTCAAAAGGCATGGGTACCCCTGAAAATTTCAGACCTCCTTTTATCCCCCTTCCAAATGCACATGCATACAGTTTCACAATCAGTTCATACATATTCATCCTGCATGACATTTAGCTCCAGTTCTTCTTTATCAAAGGAATTTCTAGGTCGGGGCAAATTGACCTCGTGGTCTTTTCTGTTTTTCTTTCTCTGTCTCCTTGCTGTCTCGGAGTTTTTACGAGTTTTTCCTTCAGCTTTGGCCTCACAGACTTTTCACCGTTGTCACACACTTCACCTAATTCAGGATGGATCCCTACTCTGTCTCACCTGCCCACCCTCCCAGCCAGGAATTCCTTCCCAAAATCCCATTTGATCAATGTTCCTTCAGTTTGAGGCCATTCCCTCATGCTGGATAAACCAAAAAAGCCTTTGAGAGCCCCTCCAGAGGTTGTTGGTTCTCCTTCCCCTTTCCAGCCTTCCTCCTGGAATCCACACCTCCTCCTCCTCCTCCTCCTCCTCCTCCTCGCTGCATTTTCCCTCTCTCCAAGTGGCAATTAGGTTGATCAGGGCAGCGTTTTGCAGCTTACAGATTGTTCTGCTCAATTATTAAACACGGGATTTGCATCCCGTCCCATTGAAGGTTCCCTTTGAAGCCGGGGCTGAGCTGGGAATTCCCTCCTGCTGCCAATCCCAATCCAACAATCCAAGCTCCCCATCCCAATCCAAGCTCCTGCTGCTTCCACCCCTGGATTTTCCCACTTTTCCCCCTGCACCTGGATTTTCCCACTTTTTCAGCTTTCCAACCCAATCCTGGCCATTTCCTGGCTCCCACTCCTTGGTTTTCCACAGAAATCCAGCACAGCCACCGTTGCTGTTGGATGTGCAAAAGGAAAATCATGGATGTGCTCCCAAAACCGTGTGGGTTTTCCTCAAAAATCCCTTTTTTTTTTTTTTTTTGGAGGTTGTGTTTCAAAGCACATTTGGAATAGGGCAAAAATATTCTTTGTGTTTCCTGGAGATTTGGATTTCCCAGGAATTGGTGCTCTCCAACCCAAAATCATGGATGTGCTCCCAAAACCGTGTGGGTTTTCCTCAAAAATCCCTTGGTTTTTTTTTTTTTTTGAAGGTTGTGTTTCAAAGCACATTTGGAATAGGGCAAAAATATTCTTTGTGTTTCCTGGAGATTTGGATTTCCCAGGAATTGGTGCTCTCCAACCCAACTGGTGTTCTCCAGTCTCATCCCATATTTTAATGGAATATGTTGAACTTCCCCAGTGGATCTGACACTTAAAATCCCAGAAATTCCTCACACAGACATTATAATATATGCAAATATGCACCTAATTTTAAAATATATATCTAATTTATATTTAACACCCATTTCCCAGCACGTTTTCTGGTTGTTATTCTTTATATGCTAATTTTGATGGGAATATTTTAATTTTCCTTGCATTCGTAATTTCTAGTGCTTGAATATCCTTTCATTTTCTCCCATTAGGGAATCTTTAAGCTGAGTTTATTTTCAGGAGCCTCTTTCCAGGGTATTTGGCAGTAAATACTGGTGCAGGTCAGCATGCAAGAGAAAAAGGTAATATTAAAGATAAATAAATAAAAATAAATATATAAATTTAAAAATAAATATATAAATTAAAGATAAATAAATAAAAATAAATATATAAATATAAAAATATATTAACACATATTAAAATATATAAAAATTTATAAAATTAAAGGTAAATACTGGTGCAGATCAACATGCTAGAGAAAAAAGGAGGGGAAAGGAAAAAAGGGGGAAAAAAAGGAGGTGGGGAAAGAGGGCAGGAAAAGGGGAAGAAATGGGAAAAAGATGGCACAAAAGAGGGAGGAAAAGGGGAAGAAAAGAGGAGAAAAGGAGGAAGGGGGAAAAAAGAGGAATAAGGAGGAAAAAGGGGGAAAAGGGGGAAAAAGGAGGGAAAAAGGAGGGAAGGTGGGAAAGGGGAGAAAAAGGGGAAAAAGGGGGGCAAAAAGGGGGAAAGGAGGGGGAAAGTGGAGAAAGGGAAGAAAAAGGAGAGAAAAGGGGAAAAAGATGGCACAGAAAGAAGGAGGGAAAGGGGAGAAAAAAGAGGAAAAAAAGGGGAGAAAAAGAGGAAAAAAAGGAGGAAAAATGGAGAAATAAAGGAGGATAAAAGGGAAGAAAATGGAGGGAAAAGGGGACAAAAGGGAGGTAAAAGGGAGGAAAAATGGAGAAATAAAGGAGGAAAAAAGTGGAGAAAAGGGAGGAAAAAGGGGGTAAAGGTGGCAAAAGGGGGGAATAAAATGAAGGATAAAGGGAGGAATAAAGAGAAAGAAGAGGGGGAAAAGAGGGAGAGAGAAAGGGAAAAAAAGAGGAAAAAAAGGAGGAAAAATGGAGAAATAAAGGAGGATAAAAGGGAAGAAAATGGAGGTAAAAGGGAGGAAAAATGGATAAATAAAGGAGGAAAAACGAGGAGAAAAGGGAGGAATAAAATGAAGGATAAAGGGAGGAATAAAGAGAAAGAAGAGGGGAAAAGAGGGAGAGAGAAGGGGAAAAAAGAGGAAAAAAGGGAGGAATAAAGTGGAGAAAAAGGGAAAAAAGACTTGCTGTGGAAATGAGAAGGTTCTGCATCCTGTCCTGATGGAAAATCCTCTCGGGAATTGAATTATTCCCAGGCTCTCTTGTCCCTGCCCCTCCACCATTTCCCTCCCCAGCAAATCCCAGCAAGTCCTGGAGCCCCAACTTCCAAGATTTTTATTCCCTATTTCTTAATTTATTAATTCCATATTTGTTTCCACCCAGGTAGAAGCACAATAAACAGCTAGGCTTGAAATTCGGGCGGAATTTGATTTTGTTTAAAGCATCCGGGAGCCATCCCTGCAGGAATTCCTTTCCCCCCATCCAGGGCTGTTCCCAAAAATCCTCCAAGGGAAATTTTAATTTTTGCTTTCACTTCCCCCAGCTGGGTTCAGGGGTCAGGGCCCGATAAATGAGATTTCTGCTGGATTCTTTAATCGCTGTTAATCCCATTACTGTGATCCCGGCCTCCATCTGCCCCTCCATGGATCCACTTTTCCACTTTTCCATCTCCCAGGATTTCTCCAAGCACATTCCTGTTCTATTTTCCCTTTGCTAAATCCGGAATTCTCGACGTTTTTTATTTTTATGCAAAGCTGTGCCTCAAATCCTCCAAATTTCTGAATTTCTCATTTCAGGGCCAACAAAACTTTACAGAAAAATGCTAATTTTTTTTCTTTTCAAGTTCGCTTCCTACATATCCTAAATTTCTGCTACATTTCCAAAAGCTGCCTTTCCCTGGATGCTTTGAATAACTTTTATTTTAATCTCCAACCCAACAAAGCCTGGATACAGAAATTTTCCACTCTTTCAAGACCTTTTCTCTCCATACATTCCACTCATATCATGTTTTGGCTACTCTTTTGATCATAATCATAAATATAAAAATATAAAAATTAAATATATTACAATTTTAAAATATAAATATGATAAATATAAATATTATAAATATAAATACATCTTTCATAAATATATGTAAATATATAAAATATATGAAATATATTAAATATAGGAAATATATAAAATATATAACCATGTAGAATATATAACTATATTTTATATATAACTATATAAAAATATATTTTATATCATATAAAATTCTATGTATTTGTATATTTTTATATATAACATAAAATATATTATATATAAATATAAGATATTTTATATATTATATATACTTTATATACCTTATAAAATGTATAAAGTATATAAAGTATATATAATATATAAAATATGGTTTATATATAAAATAAATATAAATAAGTATAAATAAATAAATAAATATATAAATAAGTATAAATAAATAAATAAATAAATATATAAGTATAAATATATAAAATGTATCGAATATATAAAATATATAAATATACTTATTGGAAGTTTCTATTCATGCTTTTTGATTTTTAATTTTTAGTTATTTGGGAACTTTTCCTTAACAAAAAATAATTGCTTTTCCCCCCAGATAAAATTTAAAAACAGAGCAGAATTGAGCTGTGGAGACTTTTTTGGTTTCACCACTGGTGACCAACCAACTGTGGGATTTTTTTCCAATGCAGGAAAAAGAGATTTTTGAAAGGTGAAGAGGAAAAAACATCATTTAAAGCAGCGAGCAGAACAAACCTGGCAAGTTGTGAATCCCTGCTCTGTCATTTTTGTGTCAAGTCGTCTCCACCTGACAGGATGCAAGCCTGGGGCTCTATTTTTAGAGAGAGAAATAATCTTAATAATCAGTTTGTCACCACTGAGGCAGGAGCGAGCATGGGAAAAACCAGGAAAAACAACCAGAATTCCCATTTTCCTTCCCAGAGAAAAATCAAGGCTCTAATAGTTCTGAATCAACATTTCTGATCTCAAATTTACATACAAACACATATGATATAAACCTTCAACCAAACTTTAAAAATTCTCCATTTCTCAAACTCTTCCACTTCACAATCCCAGATTTTCCCATCCCTGCCATTCCTTTCCTTACAAATCCCTTTCCATCCCCTGGCTATAATAGTTCTAAATCAACATTTCTTATCTCAAACTTTACATACGATATAAACCTTCTACCAAATTTTAAAAATTCTCCATTTCTCAAACTCTTCCACTTCACTCAGCTAAATCTGGGGAATAATTCTCCTTCCCATGTTTTCTCTTCCCTATTTTTCTTGTTTCAATGCTTATTTTTATCAATATTTTAAATATATCTGTGTCTTTCCAGTCTTCTTCCATGAGGGATTGTTTGGGATTTGTGCAGGGTTCACCCCATGGAGAGCAGAAATTTTCATTTTCCCACCTCTCAGGAGAACTTGGAACACCAGGAATGAACTTCCCATGGGCAGGATTTGGGGAGAAAATCCCTGATTTTCCCATCCCTGCCATTCCTTTCCTTACAAATCCCTTTCCATCCCCTGGCTCTAATAGTTCTAAATCAACATTTCTTATCTCAAACTTTACATACAATATAAACCTTCTACCAAACTTTAAAAATTCTCCATTTCTCACACTCTTCCATTTCACTCAGCTAAATTTGGGGAATAATTCTCTTTCCCATGTTTTCCCTTCCCTGTTTTTCTTGTTTCAATGCTTATTTTTATCAATATTTTAAATATATCTGAACATTTTAAATATATCTGTGTCTTTCCAGTCTTCTTCCATGAGGGATTTTTTGGGATTTGTGCAGGTTTCACCCCATGGAGAGCAGAAATTTTCCTTTTTTCCACCTCTCAGGAGAACTTGGAACGCCAGGAATGAACTTTCCCATGGGCAGGATTTGGGGAGAAAATCCCTTTTTTTCCCATCCCTGCCATTCCTTTCCTTACAAATCCCTTTCCCTGGGATATATCCCCTGGCTATAATAGCTCTAAATCAACATTTCTGATCTCCAACTTTACATACAAACACATACGATATAAACCTTCGACCAAACTTTAAAAATTCTCCATTTCTCACACTCTTCCATTTCACTCAGCTAAATTTGGGGAATAATTCTCTTTCCCATGCTTTCCCTTTCCTGTTTTTCTTGTTTCAATGCTTATTTTTATCAATATTTTCAATATATCTGTGTCTTTCCAGTCTTCTTCCATGAAGGTTTTGTGAGGGAATGGAATTCTTCCTGGAGGTTGTTTGGGATTTGTGCAGGTTTCACCCCATGGAGAGCAGAAATTTTCCTTTTTCCTTTTTTTTGGGGGAGAAAATCCCTGATTTTCCCATCCCTGCCATTCCTTTCCTTAAAAAATCCCTTTCCATCCCCTGGCTATAATAGCTCTAAATCAACATTTCTGATCTCAAACTTTACATACAAACATATACAATATAAACCTTCTACCAAATTTTCTCAATTTCTCAAACTCTTCCACTTCACTCAGCTAAATTTGGGGAATAATTCTCTTTCCCATGTTTTCTCTTCCCTATTTTTCTTGTTTCAATGCTTATTTTTATCAAGATTTTAAATATATCTGAAGATTTTAAATATATCTGTGCCTTTCCTGTCTTCTTCCATGAGGGTTTTGTGAGGGAATAGAATTTCTCCTGGAGGTTGTTTGGGATTTGTGCAGGGTTTACCTCATGGAGAGCAGAAATTTTCCTTTTTCCTTTTTTTTTGGGGAGAAAATCCCTGATTTTCCCATCCCTGCCATTCCTTTCCTTACAAATCCCTTTCCATCCCCTGGCTATAATAGCTCTAAATCAACATTTCTTATCTCAAACTTTACATACAATATAAACCTTCTACCAAATTTTAAAAATTCTCCATTTCTCACACTCTTCCACTTCACTCAGCTAAATTTGGGGAATAATTCTCTTTCCCATGCTTTCCCTTTCCTGTTTTTCTTGTTTCAATGCTTATTTTTATCAAGATTTTAAATATATTCGAACATTTTAAATATATCTGTGTCTTTCCAGTCTTCTTCCATGAGGGATTGTTTGGGATTTGTGCAGGTTTCACCCCATGGAGAGCAGAAATTTTCATTTTCCCACCTCTCAGGAGAACTTGGAACACCAGGAATGAACTTCCCATGGGCAGGATTTGGGGAGAAAATCCCTTTTTTTCCCATCCCTGCCATTCCACCTTCCCTTACAAATCCCTTTCCATCCCCTGGCTATAATAGCTCTAAATCAACATTTCTTATCTCAAACTTTACATACAAAAGTATACAATATAAACCTTCTACCAAACTTTAAAAATTCTCCATTTCTCGCACTCTTCCATTTCACTCAGCTAAATTTGGGGAATAATTCTCTTTCCCATGCTTTCCCTATTTTTCTTGTTTCAATGCTTATTTTTATCAAGATTTTAAATATATCTGAACATTTTAAATATATCTGTGTCTTTCTGGTCTTCTTCCATGAGGGTTTTGTGAGGGAATAGAATTTCTCCTGGGGATTGTTTGGGATTTGTGCAGGTTTCACCCCAAGGAGAGCAGAAATTTTCATTTTCCCATTTCTCAGGAGAACTTGGAACACCAGGAATGAACTTCCATGGGCAGGATTTGGGGAGAAAATCCCTTTTTTTCCCATCCCTGCCATTCCTTCCCTTACAAATCCCTTTCCATCCCCTGGCTATAATAGTTCTAAATCAACATTTCTGATCTCAAACTTTACATACAAACACACACGATATAAACCTTCTACCAAACTTTAAAAATTCTTAATTTCTCACACTCTTCCACTTCACTCAGCTAAATTTGGGGAATCATTCTCTTTCCCATGTTTTCCCTTCCCTGTTTTTCTTGTTTCAATGCTTATTTTTATCAAGATTTTAAATATATCTAGACAACATCTAAATGACAAAAAAATCCTTTTAAAACCCCCAAAAGTTGTTTCTATCATCATTTTAATGAGGATTATTTGATGCTTTTTATTTTTTTTTTTTTTAATGGGATCCTGGAGAGGGGACTGGGAAATTCCTGGGAAATTTGGGAAAATTGGGGTCCAGAGCTGCTCCAGCACCCCCAAATTGCCCCAAGGCAATCCAAACATTTCCCCAGAGATGAAACCACTCAAAAAAATGGAAATAAAATCCCCCCATCGCTCCTTGAAAGGGTCTTTTAATTTCGGAATTCCAGGCATTTAATTCGGGAATTCCAGGTCTTTTAATTCGGGAATTCCAGCATTTTAATTCGGGAATTTCAGGCATTTTAATTTGGGAATTCCAGGCATTTTAATTTGAGAATCCCAGGTCTTTTAATTCAGGAATTCCAGGTCTTTTAATTCAGGAATTCCAGGCATTTTAATTCGGGAATTCCAGGCATTTTAATTTGAGAATCCCAGGTCTTTTAATTTGGGAATCCCAGGTTTTTTAATTCGGGAATTCCAGGTCTTTTAATTCAGGAATTCCAGGCATTTTAATTCAAGAATTCCAGGTCTGTAAATTTGGGAATTCCGGGTCTTTTAATTCGGGAATTCCAGGCATTTTAATTCGGGAATTCCAGGCATTTTAATGTGGGAATTCCAGGTCTTTTAATTTGGGAATCCCAGGCATTTTAATTCGGGAATCCCAGGCATTTTAATTTGGGAATTCCAGGCATTTTAATTCGGGAATTCCAGGTCTTTTAATTTGGGAATTTCAGGCATTTTAATTTGGGAATTCCAGGTCTTTTAATTTGGGAATTCCAGGCATTTCAATTCGGGAATTCCAGGCATTTTAATTTGGGAATTCCAGGCATTTTAATGTGGGAATTCCAGGCATTTTAATTTGGGAATTTCAGGCATTTTAATTCGGGAATTCCAGGGCTTTTAATTTGAGAATCCCAGGCATTTTAATTCGGGAATTCCAGGCTTTTTAATTCGGGAATTCCAGGTCTTTTAATTTGGGAATTCCAGGCATTTTAATTTAGGAATCCCAGGCATTTTAATTCGGGAATTCCAGGCATTTTAATTTGGGAATCCCAGTCATTTCAATTCGGGAATTCCAGGTCTTTTAATTTGGGAATTCCAGGCATTTTAATGTGGGAATTTCAGGCATTTTAATTCGGGAATTCCAGGTCTTTAAATTTGGGAATTCCAGGCATTTTAATTTGGGAATTCCAGGTCTTTTAATTTGGGAATCCCAGGTCTTTTAATTCGGGAATTCCAGGCTTTTTAATCTGGGAATCCCAGGTCTTTAAATTTGGGAATCCCAGGCATTTTAATTCGGGAATTCCAGGCATTTTAATTTGGGAATTCCAGGTCTTTTAATTCGGGAATTCCAGGCATTTTAATGTGGGAATTCCAGGTCTTTTAATTTGGGAATCCCAGGCATTTCAATTCGGGAATTCCAGGCAATTTAAAGGGGAATTTTCCCTCAAAATACATTTTCCCTCAAAATACACATTTGGGAGTGCTCCATGCACCCATCCAGGACCATCCCAGGGATTTTTCAGGAAAAAATTAAAGATTTTTTTCGAATTTAATGGATTTTTTTGAGTTTAGCTTTCCTCACTCCAACCCCACAAATTCAGCCCTGCAGATCAGAATTAAATCCTCTCCGTAATGAACTCGGGGCATCAATTCCAGCAGCAGGGATGTGACAGAAACACCACAAAAAAAAACCCTCCCAGCAGAAATTGAGGCTTCACCTCTCCCTGCACACAAAGAAATTACCCTGAAATGTAAAAGCACATTAGGAAAAAAAAAATCCCATTTCTAGGAGGAAAAAAAAAAAAAAAAAGAAAAAAACCCAAAACCAAGAAAAAAAAAAAATAGAAAACCACCAAGCCTTGACAGCTGTGTTGAAATTACCTCTGGTAATTTGAACTGAGTGGAAGCTTTTAGACTCGATTGCACCGAAAAAATGTAAAGTATGTCACTTATTGAGCTTTTATGCCTGACATCCAGCCAGCAATGCCGAGATCAGGAGGAAAAATGTGCTGGGAGAGACGGAGCATCACCCTGGGATTGCTGATCCTGGGGGGAATTCTCCAAAAAATGGGAGTCAGGAGCAGCTCCCTGCTCACTGAGCCTCCTGCTCCTCCTTCTGTGGGGAAATGAATCCTCAAACCCCAGAGATTTCTGTCCAAAAAGGAGACTGAGGAATCCTGGAAATTTATTCCAATACATTATTATTATAAATATATATTTATATTTAATAAATATAAATATAAATATATATTTAATATAAATATAAATATATTTAAATATTTATATAAATATAAATATATATTTATATTTCATATATTATATATAATAATAAATTTATTCCAATAAATTTATTATTATAAATTTATTATTATAAATATTCCAATAAACGGAGAGACCATGGGGCGTTTCCACTGAGATGTCTCAAATTTTTGGAGCAAGCAGCCTCAATTTTATCCCAATTTCCCTCTCTCTTTCCCCATTTCTGGGGTTCTTGAAAGGTTCAGATTTCCCAGAGATTTCCCTCTAATGTACAACCCTCCCCTTTTCATTTTTAGTTCTTATGGAATTTAGGGGTTTTTCTTCCCCATTGTTTCTTTCATCTTTCAATATCAGCAAACCTAAGGTTTATTTGTAAAGGCAAATTTTTGGAGCATGCATCCTCCCTTTTATCCCAATTTCCCTCTCTCTTTCCCCATTTCTGGGGTTCCTGAGAGGTTCAGATTTCCCAGAGATTTCCCTCTAATGTACAACCCTCCCTTTTCATTTTTAGTTCTTATGGAATTTAGGGTTTTTTTCTTCTCCATTGTTTCTTTCATCTTTCAATATCAGCAAACCTAAGGATTATTTGTAAAGGCAAATTTTTGGAGGATGCAGCCTCAATTTTATCCCAATTTCTCTCTCTCTTTCCCCATTTCTGGGGTTCCTGAGAGGTTCAGATTTCCCAGAAAATCTGATCCCAAAGATTCCCCTCTAATGTACAACCCCCCCATTTCATTTTTAGTTCTTATGGAATTTAGGGTTTTTGCCCCATTGTTTCTTTCATCTCTCAGTGCCGAATTTCATTTATCAGCAAACCTAAGGTTTATTTGTAAAGGCAAATTTTTGGAGGACACAGCCTCCCTTTTATCCCAATTTCCCTCTCTCTTTCCCCATTTCTGGGGTTCTTGAAAGGTTCAGATTTCCCAGAACACCTGATCCCAGAGATTTCCCTCTAATGTACAACCCCCCAATTAATTTTTAGTTATTATGGAATTTAGGGGTTTTTCTTCCCCATTGTTTCTTTCATCTTTCAATACCAGCAAACCTAAGGTTTATTTGTAAAGGCAAATTTTTGGAGGATGCAGCCTCCCTTTTATCCCAATTTTCCCTCTCTCTTTCCCCATTTCTGGGGTTCTTGAGAGGTTCAGATTCCCCCAAACACCTGATCCCAGAGATTTCCCTCTAATGTACAACCCTCCCATTTTATTTTTAATTAATGGCGTTTTTCCCCATTGTTTCTTTCATCTCTCAATGACCAATCTTTGTAAAAATCCACCAAAAATGGAAATATAAATGATAATCTTATATAATGATATAAATATTAATGATCATTATATTATTTATATTTTATATTTCTATATTATTTATATAAATATTTATTTATTTATTTACTTATATATAATATTATTATTTTCCAACCAAATTTTATCCTATTCCTCTGGAGCTCTTTCCCATACTAACATGGAATTTGAGCTCCTGAAAGAAACAGGATTTATATAAACATTTATACAATTAATTTATCTAAATCCATCATTTATATAAATATTAATAAATACTATACTATTTATAATCATTGTTATTATTAACCATTGTTATTATTAAACCTGTCGTTATTATTAACATATGACACGGGTTGGACTCGATGATCTTAAAGGTCTCTTCCAACCCAGAATTTCTGTGATTCTGTGATTAACAAATGTGTAATTATTATTATAGTTTTTGGATATAACTATTATATTTCTTGTATAATAATTAGTACAAATAAATATCAATATAATTATTATATATATTATAATATAATATATATATATAAAATATATATATATAAAATATATATTATATATTTTATATTATATTATATAATATGCATATTATATATAATATACATATTATATATATAATATATAATATAATATACATATTATATAATATTATATATATATAATATAATTATATATAATTATCCCAAAATAATACTATTATTACCATTAGTACTGGTAATAATAGAATAGTAATAGTAATAATAATAGTAATAGTAATAGTAATAATAGTAATAATAGTAATAATAGTAATAATAGTATGGTAATGGTAATAGTAATAGTAGTAGTAGTAGTAATAATAATAATAATAATAACTATTATTATTATTATTATTATTATTATTATTATTATTATTATTATTATTGTTGTTGTTGTTGTTGTTGTTGTTGTTGTTGTTGTTGTTGTTATTGTTATTGTTGGGTTTTTTGGGTTTTTTTTTATTATTATTATTATTTTTAAGCATTTTCTCAGTCCCTGCTGCCAGGCAATGCAGTGCATGGAATGTGGGGGCACCTCACCAAAACCAGAATTATTTCAGGAAAATTCGGAAATTCTGCCAAGGTAAGACAAGGCCGAGTTGGACGGGGCTGGGGGCACCCTGGGACGGTGGGATGTGGCAGGATTTGGGATAAAATGAGTTTTAAGGTCCTTCCCCAATAAAATGAGCTTTAAGGTCCCTCCCCACCCACATTTCTCCTGATTTTAATTCAAATTTAATCCTCGAGGATCCCTCATTTGATTAGGTATTCAATCTGTGATTCGCAAGTCTGGGAGTTCTTCAAGGTTACTCACATTAAAAACCCGAGAACTTGGCGCCAAAAAAAAAGAAAAAAATTTAACAAATAATAATAATTTTTAAAAAAAACAGCTTGAAATTTTCACAAGCCCCAAATTGGCGAGACTTCAAACGGCTCTGAGGCTGCTGCCGTTGCACCCAGGGGTGCAGAGCAGGCTTGGGGATGTGGGGACAATTTGGGGACAGCAGCTCAATAAATGCAATTACTCTGCTGTGACTTCAGGAGGGTTAAAATGCGATTATTTTGTGGGTTTTCCTCATCTTCCCATCTTCAGCTTCCTCTCTCCTGCAGCTGATTTCGCCTGGTTTGATCTCCACAAATGGGGAAATCCTGCAGCACTGCCAGCCTTGCTTTTGGGTGGTTTGGGGAGCTCAGGTTAAACCAAATCTGAGTAAAATTCTGATTTTTTTTGTTCACCCAGATGAGCCCCTGTGCTGCAGGAATTTCTGCACATCCCAGCATTCCCTCCAGGCTATGGAAATCCCATTCCAGGCCTGCCAATACCAGGAATTAACCTGGAAAATCCTGGAAAATCCTTCCTGCTCTGTTTTGGGCTGGCGCTGAGTCTCTGAGTGTGTTATTCAGAAAGTTTGGGGGATCCTGAGAAAATGGAGATGTTGGAGATGTTCATCCAACAGATGAAAAAGGGAAAAGCCTCTCAGGGAGGGTTTAGGGTGGGAATTTATATTTCCACTTGCTCAGCACTGCTGGCACCCACACAAGAGCTTTTTGCTGAGAAAGAAAAGCACCCAGGTGACGGTGAAGACGAAATTTTATGCACACAAGCTCCCAGTGCAGGCACAATTATCTGCAACATGAAGGAGAGCAGCAGCTTTTGTTGTCAGACCAGGAAAAAATTGTGTCACAATCCACGTCAAAGTGGAAATGAAGATTTTTAGATTTTTAAATTTTAATTTTTTTAAAATATTTTCATTTTTATTTTTTTAAATTTTTTAAATTTTTTAATTTTTTAATTTAAAAAAAAATTTAATTTTTAATTTTTTTATTTTTTTTATTTTTTTATTTTTTAATTTTTTAAATTTTTTTAATTTTTAATTTTTTTAATTTTTAATTTTTATTTTTTAAATTTTTTAATTTTTGTTTCAGGGTGGTTCAAGTGACAGTTTTGGTGCCCCTGAGTGCAGCCTGGAGGAGAAGGGAAGAAGGGAAGGGTTAAATTCCTCGGTGCAGTGGAGCTGGAGGTGTCTCCCCTCCAAAATCCATTTTTGGAGAGATGGGAGGGATTGGGATCGATCGGGAGCCCAGGAAAACCGGGATCAGAGCAGGGGGACACAAAGGAACACCCCACACAAAGAGAGGAGCGGTTTGGGGTGGAAAGGACCCCAAAAACCCCCTCGGTCCCTGCTCCCAATTCACCTGGCCCCAGGGATGGACAATGGGGTTTATTTGGCACCGGGTTGGTCACAGCACGGTTTAATTACCCCGTGTTTAATGAGGGGTTAATCACAGCTCCTGCTCCTCTCACGCACCCACGGTCTCGGGTGAAATTCGGGTTTGTGGGGCCGCGGAATGAGGGGCTGGGAGAGGAGCCTGGGCAGGGAAAGGGGGGAAGGAGCCGCTGCAAAAACTCTGGGGAAAGGTGGGCTGAGATCGGGATGGAGCAGGATCCCAAAATCAGCTCCAGGGAAAGGTGGGCTGAGATCGGGATGGAGCAGGAGCCGATCCCAAAATCAGCTCCAGGGAAAGGTGAGCTGAGCCAGGACCTGATCCCAAAATCAGCTCCAGGGAAAGGTGAGCTGAGCCAGGACCTGATTCCGGCATCTCCTGCAGGGTAAGGTGAGCTGAGATTGGGATGGAGCAGGACCCGATGCCAACATCTCCAGGGAAAGGTGAGATGAGCTCAGGAATGGAGCAGGACCTGATCCCAAAATCATCTCCAGGGAAAGGTGAGCAGAGATCGGGATGGAGCAGGAACAACCTGATCCCAAAATCTCTTCCAGGGAAAAGTGAGCTGAGATCAGCTTCCCAAAACTTTGGGATGGAGCAGGATCTAATTCCAAAATCTCCTGCAGGGAAAGGTGGGCTCAGCTGGGTTCTCCACAGCCCCAGGACGGAGCAGGACCTGATCCCAAAATCAGCTCCAGGGAAAGGTGAGCTGAGATTGGGATGGAGCAGGAGCCGATCCCAAAATCTCCTCCAAGGAAAGGTGAGTTGAGCTCAGCTTCCAGCAGCTCCAGGAGGGAGCAGGACCCGATCCCAACATCTCCAGGGAAAGGTGAGATGAGCTCGGGAATGGAGCAGGACCTGATCCCAAAATCAGCTCCAGGGAAAGGTGAGCTGAGCCAGGACCTGATTCCGGCATCTCCTGCAGGGAAAGGTGAGCTGAGATCGGGATGGAGCAGGGCCTGATCCCAAAATCTCCTCCAGGGAAAAGTGAGCTGAGCTCGGCTTCCCAAAACTCTGGGATGGAGCAGGACCTGATCCCAACACCTCCTCCAGAGAAAAGTGAGCTGAGATCAGGATGGAGCAGGACCCGATCCCAAAATCTCCTCCAGGGCAAGGTGAGCTGAGCCGGGCTCCCCTCAGGATGCCCCAGGCTGGAGCAGGACCCGCTCCCGGCTCTTCTCCTCCCGCAGGGGGGCAGGACTCGGCGCAGACCTTGGAACTGCGGCTCCAAAGAATTCCGGCTCCAAAGCATCCTGCTCCAAAGAATTCCGCCTCCAAATCATCCTGCTCCAAAGAATTCCTGCTCCAAAGCATCCGGCTCCAAAGAATTCCTGCTCCAAAGCATCCTGCTCCAAAGAATTCCCGCTCCAAAGCATCCGGCTCCAAAGAATTCCTGCTCCAAAGCATCCTGCTCCAAAGAATTCCCGCTCCAAAGCATCCGGCTCCAAAGAATTCCTGCTCCAAAGCATCCTGCTCCAAAGAATTCCCGCTCCAAAGCATCCAGCTCCAAAGAATTCCGGCTCCAAAGCATCTGGCTCCCTCTTGTGTCGCCGAGCTGGCAGGAACAGGAGGATGGGACAAGCTCCGGCACCTGCTCCTGTCCCGTGTCCAGCCCGGGCAGGGATGAGAGCCCAGGGTGACCCCAAAAGGAAAACTCGGGGCTCGCAGGGAGCATCCAGAGGGAACAGGGAATGGGGTTCCTGTTCCTCGGCTGAGCTGAGGAAATCCCAGCCTGGAGAAATCCCACCTCTCCTGCAGCACCCCATGGCGATGCCATTCGTACATCCCACCCCCAGCATTCCTGCTCCAGGGGTTCCAGGAGAATGAAACTATTCCAGCTGTGCAAACACAACAGAACTTTGTTTTTCCAGTATTTTATCCTGGTTTTTTTTCCCCTTTGGTATTGTGGGTGGCAGGTGCTTGTTGGGTTAAGCCCTTTCCTGACCCAGAGCTGGGGTAGCTGAGAGGAGTTTTAAAAACTTTTAGTCCATTTTCACTCTCATGGGAAGAATGAGATAATGCAGATGTTACAATTCACACCATCACAATCAGAAGCCACATATTTCCTAATTACAACACAATTCACACCGCCACAATCAGAAGCCAGATATTTCCTAATCACAACACGTTATAAATGTTTCTTGGCCTATCAGCTTTTGCCACGCCATGAGAGAATTCTCCACAACTTCATTTCCCCCAGGTGCTGATCCCCACTGCTCCCATGGCAGAAAGGAGCAGAAAGGACAGGGAAAACGCACCTGGAAACCGCATTTAATGCAGTTAAATTTAATGCATTGGTGCTGCTGCATTTAATGCATTTAATATAATATTATATTAATAATTTAATATATTTAATAAATAAATATTAATAAATTTAATATAATATTAAATGCATTTAATGCATTTAATAAATGCATTTAATGCACTGGTGCTGCTGCTGCAGATGTGGTGTTTCCCCTTAGCTGAGTTCCTTTCTGGAGATTTCTTCAAAGGTCACTGATGGGTGTCAGGAGACAAAGGAAAGCTGTGTTAGTAGAAAAAGGGATTTGTTTTCCAGCAGATGTTCTACAGCTTCTACAACTCAGGGAAAAATTAAGTACAGGCAGACCAGGTGCTGTCACCCCTGAATTGGGCAGCCTTACTAAATTTTTCTGGTTTGCTTTAAATCACAATTAAAAATTAATGCTTGTTTTTCACCCCCTTGGCCGGGGTGCCTGGTTATCTTCAGAAATCAGGGAAGACTCCCATCCTCCAATTTAGGTGAAGCTGGTTAAGTGCACCCAGGGGATTTCTCTAATTTAAAAGAGAGGGGTGGGAAAGGACTTTTCACTGCTAATGCAGCAAGTGAAGGGAACGAGCCCCAAGGAGTTATTTGGAATGAAACTGGATGGAAGCCATGGATCCTGGGACACCGACCACCCTGGATGTGAGGGGGGAGCCACCTAGGAAGGGTTGAGCAATCAGAAAGATTTTCCAGGCTTTTCCAAGCATTTCCCAGCTTTTCCAAGCTTTTCCCAGCCTTTCCCAGCATTTCCAGCCCCGCTGGGCAGGGTCACAGCTGCTTTTCTCCCACACAAACGCGCACCAGAACAGGAACCAGGGTTTGCTCCTGGAGCCAAGGGAGATCCCTGCAGAATCCATCTCCTCTCCCCAGCCCTGCATGGCTGCAGGGACTCACCAGCCACGCTCAGCGGGTGAATATTCCCATCTCCATCTGGGCTGGATGCTTCCCAGTCTCCAGCGTGGCCTGAGGAAGGTGTGGGTGTGAAAGTTGCCTCAGATGATGAGATAATTGTTATTAACTCTGTTTATTTTTCTCGCACATCATTCTGGGGGTTAATTAATAAAACACGTGGTTCTCAAAAGCAGAATATCCCTTCAGAATATCCTTCTAGGGCTGCAGTTTTTCAGGAGATGTGAGAGATCTTTTGCAGCTGGAGCAAACACACAAAGTTTGAGCACATCTCAGAGGTGGCAGGGGCGGCTTTAGGGACAAGAAATCTGCAGAAAGGGCTTTTTATTCCTCATGGAAGTCCCTCCTCCCTGCAGGAATGGCTCCATCCATCCATCCATCCTTGCTGCATAATGGGATGCACAGGTGCCATGGGAATAGGGAGGCTTTGTCCTCCCTCCCTGCGGGAGCAGCCCTTTGTGTCAGGGATGCTGAGGGATCCCGGTCAATCATTCCTGCTGCATCGCCTCCCCCAGCCCTCAGCACAGCCACGAGATGGATTCGGCCTCCAAATTGGCCAAGATTTTCCTGCTGAGGGATGTCCCTCAAATCCTCGTGGTTTTAAGGCATTTTAAGCTGTTTTTAGGGTGTTTTTAAGGTGTTTTCCCCACTGATTGTAGCCAGGTGCTGCCAGGAACTGAGCTCACACTCTGCTGTTTTTAAAGTAATTTTTAAATTTATTTTCCAGTGGGAGTTGTGCCTCAAATCAAAACCAGGCTTTGTATTTTTACAACTCTTATTTCTCCCCTTCTGGGGAAGGGCACAAATATTCTGTTGAGGTCTCCTGAGCAGGTTTTTTATTCAAATTAATGTGCAAACCTGAGAGTCCTGAGTCAACCAAGAGCTCCAGGAATAACAGCTGCTTCCCAGGATATTATCCAACACACACAAATATTTTTCAAGTGGAATTTCATAGAGACAGCAGAGCCTTGCTTGCCATAAAAATAACTGTGAGAAAGAGAGCTGGCAAATCCCTGAGCGGCCCTGACACAGAGTTGGTTTGGTTGGATTTGTTGGAATATTCATGGCAGTGACCAAGTGGAGGGGTTTTAGCTGAATATCCATTGTTTTCTGGACTGGAAACTGTGGGATGGTGAGGGAAGCAATGTGTGTTTTGTTGTCGTGTGTATGTTTGTTGTATGATTTTCCTCAATCTATGTATTGTTTCCCCCTACACAATGTCAATGGTTCTGCCCTCCCCAGTTTTCCCGCCATTAGCTCCTATGTCAGTTATGTTACCATGGTTACCCCTGCCCTCAGTTTGTGTCTGTCACCCAAGTTATATAATTTCTCCTGCCCCTTTTCCCCTTTTTAGTAAATCTTTTCTCCTCCCTGGACCCAGTCAATCACCCCCCACTCCTCTCGGTTTTCCAGAACCTTCGTTTCACTGGAGGTTGTGGTTGGCTGTGGTCCCGGGGCCCCTCCCTTACCTTGTATTTATTGGTTTCCCTAAAATGTCAGTTTGGTGAAATCCATCCCCTCACCCTTCCTAATTGGTTCCTTGTAAGTTCCACCTGTACCCACCCCCCCTCCTTTATACTCCTGTTTCACCCCCTATTCGGGGCCGCTTCCCTGGCTGGTTTCCCCCCGTTGGATCCCCTGTAACATCAATAAACCGATATTAACCCCCGGAGAAGTGTCCTGCTCCTTGCCTCATCATACCAGCGGTGAGAGCCGGTCCGCAGCCAGCACAGCCCGAGGCCCTCAGACTGTTGTAGTGTGTTGTTAAGTTTCTTGTGTTATTCCCCCAATTTATGTATTGTTTCCCCCTATTATGTGTAAAATGGTTTTGTCCCCCCAGTTTTTCCCGCCACAGCCCTGATGGCCGTTAGGTTACCATGGTTACCCCTGTGTCTGTCACCCAAGTTATATAATTTCTCCTGCCCCGTTTCCCCTTTTTAGTAAATCTTTTCTCCTCCCTGGGCTCAGTCAATCACCCCCCCACTCCTCCTGGTTTTCCAGAACTTTCGTTCCCCTGGAGGTGTTGGTTGGCTGGGGTCCCGGGACCCCTCCCGTACCTTTTGATTATTGGTTTCCATGGAGTGTCAGTTCTGTGAACTTCATCCCCTCACCTTTCCCGATTGGTTCCACCTGTACCCACCCCCCTCCTTTATAATCCTGTTTCACCCCCTATTCGGGGCCACTTCCCCGGTTGGTTTCCCCCCCGTTGGATCCCCTGTAACATCAATAAACCGACATTAACCCCTGGAGAAGTGTCCTGCTCCTTGCCTCATCATACCAGCGGTGAGAGCCGGTCCGCAGCCAGCACAGCCCGAGGCCCTCAGACTGTTGTAGTGTGTTGTTAAGTTTCTTGTGTTATTTCCCCAATTTATGTATTGTTTCCCCCTATTAAGTGTAAAATGGTTTTGTCCCCCAGTTTTTCCCGCCACAGCCCTGATGGCCGTTAGGTTACCATGGTTACCCCTGTGTCTGTCACCCAAGTTATATAATTTCTCCTGCCCCTTTTTCCCTTTTTAGTGAATCTTTTCTCCTCCCTGGGCTCAGTCAATCACCCCCCCACTCCTCCTGGTTTTCCAGAACTTTCGTTCCCCTGGAGGTGTTGGTTGGCTGTGGTCCCGGGGCCCCTCCCTTACCTTGTATTTATTGGTTTCCCTTAAATGTCGGTTTGGTGAAATCCATCCCCTCACCCTTCCTAATTGGTTCCTTGTAAGTTCCACCTGTACACACCCCCCCTCCTTTATACTCCTGTTTCACCCCCTATTTGGGGCCACTTCCCCGGTTGGTTTCCCCACGTTGGATCCTGCTACACTTTCAATAAACCGAGGTTTAACCCCCGGGAAATGGTCAGCTCCGTTCCTCCCCTATACCAGCGGTGAGAGCCGGGCGCAGCCAGCACAGCCCGAGGCCCTCAGACGCCGAGGGGCGCTGGCCAGGAATTGCAGAGGGGCGTCGGCCTTTCCCCCTCAGCAGCCGGACTTTGACTTTCAGGCCACGTAGGCCTCACCATAGTGTTTCACTGGTGGTGCTGTCCTGGCTGTGCATCCCAAACCAGCAGCCCTGGATCCATCCCAGGGCCAAAGGTGGGGCATTCCCAGCCCGATCCAAGCTGGAAAAGCAGCCCTGGAGCACAACAGCAGCTCCCCTGCTCCTCTTTCCCCACGTGCCTCTCTCCAAAGCACTCCACAAACAAAACAGCCCAGGCAGAAAAGCCCTTTTTGTGTCCAGGAGCACATCCTGGGAATGAGAGCAGCAGATGGAGAGCCCTGGGAACAACGGGATAAAGCTGAAGGGGTGCCAAGGCCGTGGGGGCAAAGGCGATGATGGGAAGGGAGCTGAGGCAGGATTCAAACAGAACACTTTATCCAGCTGTGATTTCAACACTCCGAGGTGGTGCCTGCAGGTCCTTGGGGAAGGAGGAGCTGTTTGGCACAAAAGCAGGGCTGAAGGACACCTGGAGTGCTGCTGCCAGCTGTGCTGGTGCCCAAAGGGACCCAAAAACCACCAAAAACCACCAAAAACCACCAAAAACCACCCTCAGGCAGCAGCCACCAGCCAGGGCTCACACAGACACCACAGCCACTGCTTTGAGCAAAAAATAGGAAATACCAGAGCTCTGAATCAGGAAAAAAATAAAATTAGGCACTTCAGAAGAAAAAAAAAAGATGAGAAGTTCAATGTGGACACTGGAAAACAGCACTAATTTCATTAAAGGGTTATCCTGCATAGAGGATTTTGTCTTGGACAAGTTTGAAAAACTTCCCATCTCTGCTTGAGCTCTGTGGGGATGAACCCAAACAGCTCTGGGGGAGTTTTCCAGAGTTTCCCATCCCTGAGCCCCTTGGAGAACCTGCAGAGCACAGGGGAACTTGGAAAGGATGAAGAATTATTATTATTATTATCATTATCATCATTATTACTATTATTACTATTATTACTAGTATTTTTACTATTATCACTTTGTTGTTGTTATTGTTGTTAATTTGTTAATGTTGTTATTGTTATTATTAAATATCTTTAAATATTGCTCCCCTCTCCCAATTCAGCAAAGCACTTAAGCTCACCAGCTTGCTGCTTTGACACCCATTTTTAATACAATTTTAATTCATTTTAATACACTTTTAATACATTTTTAGTACACAAAGGTGCTTAAACACCTCTCACTGGCTGCATTGCACTGGAGAATCAGCCATGACAAGAAAATGACTCGAGCGTTTCTTGGGCTTCAGGTTTGAGCTTCCAACCAAAAATCTGGGATTTGGTTAAAATAACACAGACACAATGTTTTAACAACACTTTTCTTTAATGGCATAAACCCCTCAAACTTTGCCTGCACATCAGACAGAAAAGCTGCTCTGGATGTTTTGAGAAATTATTCTAAACACACAGATATCACAAAATAAAAGCCATTTTCTAAATTGGTTTATACAACCCTCCATTTGTGCCCTTGTAATGGATACAGAATCAGATTTGCATAAACAGAATCTGATTCCAAAGTCTGAATGCCCCCACATTTTCCCATCAAATCTCTGGACACACTTTCATGTCTAAATAACGAGCTGTCAAGAGATGCTGCAGAAGCCTTTACAGCTGGGAAAAACCTCATTATTGCTCCTATGAAAACAAACTGGCTGTTTCCTGCAGGGCAGAATTAGCAAGGCTTTCTCAACCTGTCCATTCCATGTGCATTTTGCTCTGCCAGGGGTCCCTCTGCAGCTCCAGGGCCACAAAAGGTCCCCATTCCTGGCTGCTCACAGAACCTCACACACAACTCCCCTGCAGTGTTTCCTACATGCTTGGCACACCCAGCTTAAAAAAAAAATTAAAAATCTCTTTTTTCATCATGTACTCCTTGACAGCAAGCTGGGGTGAGAATGCTCTGAGGTACCAAAGGAAATGTGGTCCCCAAGTCCATGCAAGATGCAAAAATCACTGATTTATTGTTCTGAGCTTAATTTGGTGCAGAGCTGCCAGCCTGTGAGCGGGACAGAGTGACATCCCAGTGCCACGGGGTGAGAAAGCCAAGCCCCAGGAGCCCTCAGCCCTACCTGGAGAGCCTCTTCACCTCCTCTGTGAACCCAAAAACGTCTGCAGAGGTGCCCACGACGTCCAGGTGGGTGTCATAAGGGATGGTCAGCACTGTGGGGTACTGTGCTTTCAGCCTCTCACAGAGCTGCCTGAGCCTCTGCTTCCCAGCCCTGCTGGGCTCCTTGAGGCAAATCCTCTCCTTCCTTAAAATATTCTGCAGCTCTGCCGAGTAATTTTCTATCATTTTCTTGGCTTTTAATCCCTGTGCCTCAGCAGCACTCTCAATGCTCACCGTGGTGATGTCACCATCAGTGACACCAGAAATGACAGCATCATTTCTCCGCAGGGCCCTGGCGTGGAAGCGCTTCATGTAGTGATAGATATCCGTGTCCAGAACCAGCACCTGCTTCTCCCTCGGCGCATTCCGGGCGGGATTCCTCATCTCCACAGCACCTCTGTGCTCCTGCAGCTTCCTCCTCGCTCTCTGGTGGGGTTTTCTGTCCCTTTTCTCCTCCTCTGGGAGGGATTTTGCCTTCAGCAGGAGGAAATCTCTCAGCCCTCGGAGTGCTGGGAAGGGCCCTTGCACTGCAATGTGCCCGTCACGCTGCAAAGGCCCAAAACTCAAAGCTGGGCTCTGCTGCTTCATCTCTGCCACCAAATCTTCTAAAACCAAGTGATCTCTGAAAACAGCCATGCTGAGGGTGGAGGTGACCCGGAGGAAGGCCTGGAATTGTCAATGGGAGAAGTTAAGGAGTGGCTAATGAGGCATGAAGCATAATTAGATGAATTAGGTGTGGGAAATGGAAAGACAGAAACTTTAAAAGACACAGGAGGGTTTATCTGCAGCCTTGGAAGAATGTAAAAATAAAGAATGTAAAAATAAAGCACACAGACATTAAGCAATCACAAACTTCTGTTTCTATAGTTGTAAGTAAGGAGTAAGGAACATCTCAAGTAATTTAGGTAAGTAAGCAACTATTGGTAAGATGGTGAAGGGTTTATAACATAGAAATGAACTTGTATAGAGTAAGCTGAGAGTTGAGAAGTTGTAATAGAAGCATCTGTGTGTACATGTGAGAGTAACCCACTGGATAAAAGTATATTCATTGCAACAGGAGTAAGTAAAGGTGATAGGTTAGAAAAGCAAAATAAACTTTTGAAACTGTCCATTGGGTTATAAAGTGATATACTGCCCTGTAACAAAGAACTTGTGGCCATTTTTTATGGCCGATTGCTGGCCATAAATCTCACAGCCTCTGGGACTGCTGTTTACCTGAGCCATGAATTGTTTTCAGCCTGCCTGGGGTGCCATCCCTGCGCTGAAAGCAGTGACAGTGCCATAGGCAGGAGCTCACCTGGTGGCAGTAGCGGGTCACTGTCAGGGGGAAGGGCCTGGGCAGCCTCTCGTCCTGCAGGAGATGCTGATCCTTCTTCAGCACACGCTCCGCAACTGAAAACAAACCCAGATCCAAGCTCTGACGCTTTTTCGCATTTCAAACTCTAACAGCCCCCGGGTTCTGTGAAATCCCAATTTCAAACCGTTCAGGGCACAGCTGTACTTCAATACTAAACACACCCATTTCATACCTGCTGCATCCTCGAAGGTCACGTAGGCAACTCCAGCTTTCTGCGTGGGATACGTGACCTGCTCCACGTCCCCGCCGTGGTTCCGGGACCTCTGGAAGTGGATGGTGAGGAGGTCAGCCAGGAGCTCATCCTCCAGGAGGCCAGCTGGGACACCAGCGATGACAACTGTCCTCGTGCCTCGGGCAGCCTGGGCAGGGGTGGCAAAGTCAGCAGGGACCCCCACATTCCCGCCCTGCAGAGGCTCCCGCTCCCCTCAGCTATTTTTTGGGGTTTTTTTAAATGGATACACACTGTTCACACCCATATGTCAAGTCTGGAAACTTGTATTTTCAAACAGCAATACATGAAAGTAGCAATGAAGAATGCATAATCTCTGAAAAATATATATATAATATATAATAATATATAAAAATAGTATTTAATATAAAATATAATATACAAAAATAATATATTTTATATTATATGTTATATATTATATATTATATATTATATATTATATATTATATATTATATATTATATATTACATATTATATCATTATTATATAATTATTATATATTATAATATACAATATATAAAATAATATATATAATTTCTATATATAATTTCTTGCTTTATATATATAATATATAGGAGATGTAATATAGAATAATATATATTATATACATTATTATCATTAATATATATTATATAATATCATTAGTATATAAAATACATTTTATATACTAAAAATTTATAGATACTAATTGTATACATATTAAAATATATTACATATTATATTTTATAATATATAACATAGAATATATAATATATTATATATAATATATTATATATAATATATTATGTTTTATATATTATATTTTATGTAATATATATTTTAGTATTATATTTTATTATAATTATATTATTTTGTATATAATTACATTTAATATATAATAATATGTATACTAACACATTTCAATAATTATTATTATATTATATATTATTATAATGTTATATTATATTATATTAAGTATATATTATAAAATATATATAATATATATTATGTATTATAAAATATATTATATAAATAAATATTGTTGCTTCCATGTAGCAAAACATGTTCATTTTCAAAACAGCTAAAATTCAGGCTTTAGGTGTGAATGGTAGGAATTACAGTCTCTTTTTTTTCTTTGTTTTGTTTTGGTTTTTTTTTTCAGTTTCTTAGTTGTTTTATGGGGACTTTGTAATGTGCATTTAGGGGTTAATTAATCCTGCCCAATCAGATCTCAGTGCCTGCCAGGCTGCCTCAGGCATCTGCATTAAAAAATGGTTTTAAATGCCATTTAAACCCTCTCAGTATCTTCTCAAAGCAGGAAAAATGAGCATTACATTTACGTTTCTCAGCTGGAAGGTCCCATTGGTAACGTGGTTTCCTCTGATTCTGATATTTAGCATCAGAAGAGAAAGAAAAATTGTAACTGCATGTGATGCTCAGCAGGGATTGATTCCCTGCAGAGTGGAAGGGGCAGATTCCTTGTTAAACTCGGGATCTCAGCCTTTTAAACCCTCTCAGCATCTTCTCAAAGCAGGAACAATGAGCCCTAAATTTCAGTTTCTCACCTGGGAGGTGAGAAATTGCACCTGGTAACGTGGTTTCCTGTGATTCTGATATTCAATATCACTGCACATTGTGGAGCACTGACTACATTTATCACTTCACTGACTTTTCGGAAGAAAGCAGATAAATTTGTGGGAACGAGCTGTCAGTAACTGCACTTGAGGTCAGTCACTACATCTGAATTCTTTAAACTCCTCTTAAGATTTAAGCTTCTTTTAAGATTTAAACTTCTCTTAAGTTGTTTTTTTTCCTGGGCTGCCTAGGACAGGATCGCAGCTCCAGCAGGGGCTGCTGAGGGAGCGATGCCTGCCCACAATCCTGGACACCGCCACGGCTCTGGGGACAAACCCAGCGAGGGGCTCCATGGAATTCCGAGCGCCAGGAGCTTTTAATTAATGACAGCAGCCAATTAAGCAGGCGGCGAGGCCCGTGCGAGAGGCGGCACGGAGGGAATGCAGACGGGGATTTTCTCACGCCTGGCACAGCCGGAGCTCGGCTCGGCTGCCAGACAGCCCTCACACCTTCCCAGCTGGTGTTTGGGAGCAACACTCGGGCCTGCTAGTGGGGTTAGGGGAAAAAAAGCAACCCAAGAACACACGGATTGTGCTGAATCACTCCCCAGACGCGTCTGTGCCGAGCAGCTGCTCCCAGGCAGGGATGGGCGCTGCGGGAGGGGCCGGGAATGGGCCGGGAATGGGCCGGGAATGAGGAGGGAGGGAGGGATGGGGCAGCAGCTCTGCTGACAACGGGTCCTGCTGGTGCTTCCTGGCAAACTCCAGACTGGTTTGGGTTGGAAGAGACCTTAAAGCTCATCCCAATCCAGCCCTGCCATGGGCAAAGACACCTTCCACTGTCCCAAGCTGCTCCAAGCCCCCATGTCCAGCCTGGCCTTGGGCACTGCCAGGGATCCAGGGGCAGCCCCAGCCCAGGCAGGAATTCCCAGTTCCCAATGTCCCATCCATGCCTGCCCTCTGGCACTGGGAGCCACTCCCTGGCTCCTGACCCTCCATCCCTTGTCCCCAGATCCTTTTCCAGCGCTTTCCCCTCAGCCCCTCCCGGCCCGGCCCCTCGCGGTGCGCGGCCCCGGCTCCCCCCCGGTCCCGGCACTTGCCATGGCCGCTCCAACGGGACGGGATCCCACCGGGACGGGATCCCAACGGGACGAGGATCCCACCGGGACTGGGATCCCACCGAGACGGGATCTCGGCGGGAAGGGCGCGGAACGAGCGGGCCCGGCGGGGAAACGAAAGCGAAAGCGGCGGGGAAGCGACGGGGCCGCCCCTGAGGCCGCCCCCAGCCCGGCGGGAACAGCGCGGCCCGGCCCGCCCTGCCCGGCTGGAACGGGAACCGGGATTTGGGCAGGGACACGCGGGGACAGGGACACGCGGGGACAGGGACACATACATGGACAAGAACGCACGTGGAGAGGAACTAGCGAGAAGGGCGTGCATGGATAGGGACAGGGACACACACAGGGACAAGGGACACACAGGGAGAGGGACAGGGACTTGAACATATACATGGACAAAAACACACATGGAGAGGAACAAGGGAGAAGGGCGTGCATGGAGAGGGACAGGGACATGTAGGGAGAGGGACACACACAGGGACATACACAGGGAGAGGGACAGGCAGGGACAGGGACTTTTACATGGACAAAAACACGCATGGAGAGGAACAAGGGAGAAGGGCGTGCATGGAGAGGGACAGGGACACACGGGGAGAGAGGGACACACACAGGGACATATACATGGACAGGGACACAGGGAGAAGGGCATGCATGGAGAGCGACAGGGACACGTGGAGAGGGGCACACATGGAAAAGGACAGGTATGGAGAGGGACATGCATGGAGACATACACATGGAGAGGGACATGGAGGGACAAATACAGGGACACAGGGAGAAGGGCACGCACGCAGAGGGACAGGGACACACGTGGAGAGGGACATGCATGGAGAGAGATACACGTGGAGAGGGACACACAGGGATATATACATGGACAAGGATGCCCATGGAGAGGGACACAAGGGAGAAGGACACACAGGGACACAGGTGGAGAAGAACAGGAGTGGAGAGGTGTGGGATCTCAGCACCTCAGGACTGAGGTGTCACCGAGAGCACCCTTGGGGGGCTCGGGAGTCCTGGAATGTTCCAGAAGTGTCTGGTGGCTGGACTTTGATCCCACACAGGAGACGACACCTGTATGAGGACAGGAGGGTTTCACCGGGGTGAATGGTGAAGGGATTGGTTAATTAGAGAGTGAAACACAGGGTTTAGGATTTCTGTACAGGGGGGTTTAGAGAAGTAAGATGGAGGAATTGGGGCGTGTCCTGTCCTCCTTCTTCTTCTTCTTCTCCTCCATCTTCTGTGGTGATGGTGGCACTTTGGGATTGGTCATTACTGAAAGTGCACCGGACAATAAGAATAAAAGGTATTGAGGAAAAATGATAAATATTGTACACGTAACTTTGGGTATAAAGATAGGTGACCGCCCGGGGGGCAGGGAGTGTGCTCATGGCTGGCTGCTGAGCAGAGCTCTGTCGGGCCGAAAGAAAATCTTTTAGATAAACAATTAATAAACATAAAGACCGAGAAAAGAACTGAAGCCTCTTCTCGTCCTTTGATACGCGGGCTGCCCCAAGGCCACTCCGGGCCTTTCCAGGCCCTTCAAACAGCCGAAAACCGGACAGAGGGACACGTGTGGACTGGGACACACATGGACAGGGACATGCACGGACAGTGAACACTTCCAGGCATTCAGGGGCACCCTGTGCCAGCCCCTGCCCACCCTCCCAGGCAGGAATCCCTTCCCCCTGTCCCACACGGCCAGGGACACCCCCTGGCACCCCAAAGGCTGCGCTTGCACAGCTCCCCTGGCCCCAACAGCCTCGTGTTTAGCTGGACACCGATGTTGGGGTGAAAGCTGCAGCTGGGAAATGTCCCTGTGTGTAATTTGGGAATAAAAACCACCCCAGCAGGGAGGAAAAAAGGATATTGACATTTATAGACACATCACTGACACTTTATTCTTATTGTTCATCATTAAAACCAGTCTCCAGCCTTTAAAGCTGCTTTAAAATTTAACAGGGCAATCATCACAAGCCACAATTCATCAGAGACAAAGGCAAGATATTTACAGACATTGTCTTTAAAGTGTAAAAATCTGATTTGTTTTCTGGGCTTTAAAACCTGCAGCTTCTCACTACTCCTCATGAGTCACACCTTATGAGAATTTTAAGCTTTTTCCTTTTTAATGATTTACTTGTCAATATTTATCTGTGAGATACAGTTGAAATTCATGACATTTTTTACCTTCCTCAGGTTTTTCCCCCTCTCTTTTTAAGGTGTCTGGTCTTACCAAGTTCTTGAGAGTCCAAAAGTGCACAATTTCTGTAAATTCTTCAGCACTACTTTGTTTGAAGTAATTATTATTATTTTACAGCGGTCAGGTAATCAATCCCTGCCTTTGCATGCCCTAAACAGTGAGAGGTGCTACAGTCCCATGGATCTCACTCAACAGCAAATTCAAAATAAACTCTGGTGTTTGCAGCATTTTAACTTTCCACACTCAACGTTTATCCATTGCCAGTTCCCAGTTTGTCTGCAATAATAATCCCTGAGGTATTCCCTCTCCTTTCCCTGCACATCAAGATATCAAATACCTCCAAAATAAATTATTTCCAATGCCAGGCTCATGTTAGTTTGGAGTTAGGACTATTAGGGCCAAACCATTTCAGCCCCCAAGGATGGCAAAGTGCAAAGTCAGAGGAGGATTTGTTTTCCAAGGATGAGAGCAGAAAAGGAAAAACATTCCTCCTTGGAAAATCACTCTCTCCAGCCTGGGACCACCAGATCCCTCAGGGCTGTTCAGCAGCACTGTTACAAAACCAGGTACAGCACCAGCTCAATCCTTGGCTGAAACAGTTTAAAGTAACCAAAATCAGGAACAAAAATGAGGAAAATTGAATTGCAGAAACAAATATTAAAACCAAACAATAAAGCAGGCTACCAACAGCTAAAGGCAGCAGATGCCAGGGCATTTCTTAAGTGCAATTTCTTATTTTCTCAATTTCAATTCTATTTATTTTAATTTCTATTTTAATTCTATTCTGTTCTTCCCATTTTCTATTTTAATTCTATCACTAATTTGATAAAGTGGCTTTTATGAAATCACAGGATGCCTTCAGGTGTTTGAGTTCTGGTGGCACTCAGCAACCTGAGCAGGATGGAGCTGTGCCAGAGCCACCTCCTGAAACTCTGGCCCTTCACACAGCAGGACTGGGAAGAGGCTTGGATTGGGATTAAATTAAATATGGCTTTTGCATCCAGAAGGTAAGAAACAACCCACTCATCCCACTCTGGAGTATTTTTAAATGCGCAAGGTATAAAATAAACAAAGCTGCAGAAAATGTGAGCTGTCTCAGGGGCTGCTGAAGGCCTGGTCTGTGCCTTTCATGTGTAACACAGGCAGGGAGCTCTGCTGACTCCCCAAAGCCAGAGCCATGAGACAAGGCAGCAAGGCAGGGATTCCTTTCAATCAATTCCAGAGCATTAAAGCACAATTTCTACAGAAATCCCTGAAACCTCATCAGTCCTCTGTGGTTCCTGAGCTGGCATCCTCAGTATCCTCCTCAAAGCAAACATAGGCTGCTCCTTTGGAGATGTATTTGATTTTTTCTATCTCCCCCCCACCATTGCTTGGCTTTTGGAAGTGGATTTCAATCATGTCCTGCACACTTTCTTCATCCTCTTCCACCTCTGGGACTCCTTTCAGCAGAATGGTTTTCTTGGAAACCCTGCAGTGTGGCTGGGAGGAAAAACAAACCTGGGTTACAGAGCAGCTGGGCACTCAAGGGAACTGGGAGAGATGGGAATTGAATTCTTCTCTCAGGTGGGGCTGGGATCTTTGATGAGGGGAAAACTTTAGATAGTGGGAATTTCTCTGGGAAGAGCAGAACTCTGGATTAACACTGCAGTGAAGGGTCTGGAATTCTGGATTTACACTGCCATGAAGGGTCTGGAATTCTGGATTTACACTGCCATGAAGGGTCTGGAATTCTGGATTCACACTACCATGAAGAGTCAGGAATTCTGGATTCACACTGCCATGAAGGGTCTGGAATTCTGGATTTACACTGCCATGAGGGGCCTGGAACTCTGGATTTACACAATGAAGGGTCTGGAATTCTGAACTCACACTGCCATGAAGGGTCTGGAATTCTGGATTTACACAATGAAGGGTCTGGAATTCTGGATTTACACTACAATGAAGGGTCTGGAATTCTGGATTTATACTACAATGAAGGATCTGGAACTCTGGATTTATACTACAATGAAGGATCTGGAATTCTGAACTCACACTGCCATGAAGGGTCTGGAATTCTGGATTCACACTGCCATGAAGGGTCTGGAATTCTGGATTCACACTGCCATGAAGGGTCTGGAATTCTGGATTCACACTGCCATGAAGGGTCTGGAATTCTGGATTTACACTGTCATGAAGGGTCTGGAATTCTGGATTTACACTGCCATGAAGGGTCTGGAATTCTGGATTTACACTACAGTGAAGGGTCTGGAATTCTGGATTCACACTACAGTGAAGGGTCTGGAATTCTGGATTCACACTACAGTGAAGGGTCTGGAATTCTGGATTCACACTACAGTGAAGGGTCTGGAATTCTGGATTCTCACTACAATGAAGGGTCTGGAATTCTGGATTCACACTACAGTGAAGGGTCTGGAATTCTGGATTCTCACTACAATGAAGGGTCTGGAATTCTGGATTCACACTGCAGTGTAGGATCTGGAACTCTGGATTCTCACTACAATGAAGGGTCTAGAATTCTGGATTCACACTACAGTGAAGGCTCTGGAATTCTGGATTCACACTGCCATGAAGGGTCTTGGAAGAGCAGCTCAGGGCACTTGGTTTGTTGGAGAAGAAGGAGGGGAAACTCATCCCAGTCTGGAGCTCCTGAGGGACAGCTCCCATCTCTGCCCTCTGGGAGCAGAGGAGCAACAGCTGGAGCTGAACCAGGGCAGATTTAGGATGGATTTTGGGAAAGGCTCTTCCCCCAGAGGGTGCTGGCACTGCCCAGGCTCCCCAGGGAATGGGCACATTCCCAACAGCTCCAGGAGGGTTTGGACATTGCTCCCACGGGTGCCCAGGGTGGGATTTTGGGGTGTCTGTGCAGGATCAGGAGCTGGATCCGTGATCCTGTGGGTCCCTTCCAGCTCAGGAGATTCTGTGGTTCCATGATTCCAAGCCCACACTTTAACTGGTGTGTCCTGCACTCCCTAATGCAGCCACACTCTGGGTTTGGGGAGCCCTGATGGCTCCTGCCAGCACCAGCCCACAGCAGCCTTGTGTGTGTCCTGCAGCCCACGCCTTAATTACAAAGCCCTAATTACAGACACAACTCTGCCCCATCACCATCTCCTCCTAAAGCAGAGCGTGATGAGGCAGCTCTCACAATCTGGGCTGAATGAGGAGTGAAATCAAGGAATGGATGAGCAAATGTTGCATTTGCTGAGACTCTGACAGAGCTTTGTGCTCAAGCTCCTTCCCAAACACCCGGCACAGCCACGGGGCAGTGCTGACATAATTCCATCAAGGAAAGACAAGCACACCCTTTAAAAATAAATTGCAGCTTCACATGAACTCAACAGCCCATTTCACACCCACACTGGCTGTGAAGTTCACACAAAGGAGTGAAAATTCTGCCCATTCTCCTATTTCCCATTTATCTGTTCTATCAGCCTGGAGCAGATTCTTTTACCTGAAACTTCGTCAAGTGGAAATCAAAATGTGGTGAGACAGAAATGAAGAACCACGTTTCCTCCACACAGAAAGGGTATTTAGTATATCTCATAAAGTTGTAGCTTGCTGTAAGAGAATAAAAAAAAAAAACAAAACCAGTTAATTATTTAATATAATTTAACCAGTATTTTATAAACATTTCAATGACCAAGCTCATCCAACTAATGTAGGATGGCACACCTGTAGATTCTTTATGTGCATTCTGCAAAAAGTTTATTTGGCACTTCCAAAACAAAAAGCAAAATCATGAAATGCTCACAAAGCTCTGAAATAAATCTAAAGCAGCTGCTCCAAGTGGATGTGGAATTGATCATGGAATTCCATCCAGCTGGGCAATAGGAATGCCCTACAACAGGAGCCAAAATCAAACTCATTTTCCTGATTTGCTGTTTGCAGAATGAGTTTTCCCTCTGGCAAGGCAGAGGAACAAAAATCAGGGGTTTTTTTGGGAAAAGTTCTGCAAGAAAGCTCATGAACTGTGAGCAGGTTGTGTCTGCTCCAAAAGGATGTGATGAAAAACTGCTTTATTTCCCCACATTCCTGGATGATCCATCAGCTCCCTGTGGGAAGAGTTTGCAACACTCACTTTGTGACCCCAGGATGGATTTGATGGATTTGGATAAGAAAATATTCCAGACTCTACCTCCAGGCTTGAGGAATGTGATGACAGCTGTCCCAGAGCCCCTGTTGTAGGTCACTTCTTCTATTTCTCCTCCTCCTTCTTCCTGCTCAGTTTTGTAGAAATGCAGCTCAAGTTTGTCTCTCACCCACTCTTCAGGAATGGGGAGCTCAGGTATGTCTGAAACGTTGATCTTCTTTCCAGAGACAGTGACGTGGAGCTAAAAACATCAAATTTTTGTGCACTTTGTGACTGAAAACACTGAAAAAAAATGAAAGAACCTAAAGCTTTTAAAGAGCTCAGGTTTTGAGAGTTGCATATTTCAGCTGTTTACCTCAAACTGGAATCCCATGTCGAGCTCAAAAGGTTTCACTGTCACATTTGCTGTTCTGTTGTCCAGGTTCACACAGTGCTTGCTCATCTTTGTCAGCCTCTGGGCAACTGAGGGAAGTCAGATATGAAAAGCTTTGTTTAATCATTATAAACCCCAAATTATTCCCCCAGTCTCTTAAAAAAATCTCCTTTTGCATCAGTAAAGGAGAAATAAATAATAATTAGGCAACCAGATCCTAAGCATCCATGTCTACTTCCATAAAATCTCTGTGGTTTTATGTAAGCCAAATAATATAATAACAAAATATTATATCACCCTTAATAATAACAATTAACAATAAACAATGTTATTAAAATAATATACAATAAATATAGCAAATATATTATTAATTATACATAAAAATAGATTTGGAGTGGGACTAGTAGAACTTTTAAACTGATGAAAGATGCTCTTATTGTATAATTTTTATAAGATTTTTTTTCCTGTTCCATTCAAAACACCCTTGGGGGAAAACCACACCACTACCAGTGAAATACATCAGAGACATGAATTTTATAATTAAAATACACATCCTACCTTCCTCATCTTCAAAAGTCAGCAGTGCCTGGTTCTGGTTGAGTCTGAAGGGGGTTTTGGTGGCCACCCCAAAGACACAATGGGTGTCCATATCCTTATCTGCCCCATCATCCTTCATCTCTTCCAGGTGAGTGAACTTCAACTGCATCTCTGCCACCTTCTTTTTAACCTCCAACTTCAGAATTGACACAAGAAAAAGAAAACTTGAATATTACCAATGCTATGAATATTTTTTGATTCCACTGCCTTCCATTGAACCAACGTCTGCTTGTTTTCATTCCTCTCACACTTCCAGTACCTCTTGGATTTATTTCCACATCCTCTCCCTGCTTCAAACTGGCTTGCCAGGAAAAATGAGAAACTTTCAGGTTTATTTTATATTGAAATTATAAAATGAAATTAAATAAATAGAAATATATTAATATATTAATATATATATATAATATATATTATATAATATATATAACATATATATAATATATATAATTATATATACATAATATATAATATAAATATATATATTATATAAATATCTATTAATATATAAATAGATAAATTGAAATTATAGCTTCAAATGCTGACCAAGTGGCCCCAGCAGCCTTTAGAGGGACAGGTTCAGGGGGGAGGCTCACTCAGGTTTCCCACAGCAGCTGCCCCTGGGTCCCTGCAAGTGTCCCAGGCCAGCTTGGACAGGGCTTGGGGACAGTGGGAGGTGTCCCTGAGGTTGGAATGAAATGGGATTTAAGGTCCCTTCAAACCCAAACCATTCTATGAAAATAAAAGTCTGCCCTCCTAAAAGACCAATTTCCAAACATTCCACCTCCTTTACCGGATTGTCCCGGGAACTGTGCTCTTCCAGGTCTTCTTTGAGCTTTTCCATCTCCTTTTTCAGCTCAGTGTTTTCTTGCTTTAGCATCAAGAGTTCCTGCTACAGGCCAAAAAGATGAAATGCAGAGTTAAACACTTAAATAAAGACAGAAATATTTTTCAGCAACATCTGGGCAGTTTCTGCCATGCTGCTGCTCTTCCTTCCTCATGTCCTCCTCCTTCCTCCTGTCTGCTCCATAATTCCTCCAGAACACGGAATCCTGCTTGGACACAAAGCTCTGGGAGCAAATCCAGGATTTCCTGGACAGGGAATGTGAGAGGATGAGAAGGAAGCAGAGCAGATGTTGACAGATGTTGTCACCTTCTTCCACCATCACAAGGTGGCTCCTGGGAAGTCACCAACCTCTGCAGACACTTGGAGCACTTCCCACCAGCTGAAGGCCAAAGCCACAGGGTGATCATGACCTTTCCTGGGTAAAAACCCAAACTTTTGTGATTAAAGAACCAAAAATTCGCTTTCAGAAAACCTCCCCACAACCTTGTGGGATCTCAGCAGCTCAGGACTGAGGTGTCACCGAGAGCACCCTTGGGGGGCTCGGGAGTCCTGGAATGTTCCAGAAGTGTCTGGTGGCTGGACTTTGATCCTACACAGGAGACGACACCTGTATGAGGACAGGAGGGTTTCACCGGGGTGAATGGTGAAGGGATCAGTTAATTAGAGAGTGAAACACAGGGTTTAGGATTTCTGTACAGGGGGGTTTAGAGAAGTAAGATGGAGGAATTGGGGCGTGTCCTGTCCTTCTTCTTCTTCTTCTTCTTCTCCATCTTCTGTGGTGATGGTGGCACTTTGGGATTGGTCATTACTAAAAGTGCACTGGGCAATAAGGGTGAAAGGTATTGGGGAAAAATGATAAATATTGTACACGTAACTTTGGGTATAAAGATAGGTGACCGCCCGGAGGGCAGGGAGTGTGCTCATGGCTGGCTGCTGAGCAGAGCTCTGTCGGGCCCAGAGAAAATCTTTTAGATAAACAATTAATAAACACCGAGACCGAGAAAAGAACTGAAGCCTCTTCTCGTCCTGGGCTGCCCCAAGGCCACTTCGGGCCTTTCCAGGCCCTCCAAACAGCCGAAAACCGGACACAACCTGAGCGTGTTTAAGCTATTAATGATATTGTAATGGCTTAAAGCTGTAATTTCTCATCAGTGATCCATCACTGGAAGCACCTCCTGGGCAGCCTGTGGAACATTCTGCCTGTGGAATATCGATGGAATGAACCACGGGGTTCTGCAACCCAGCAGCTCTAGAAGGAAAATCCCTCTTCAGACAGGCCCTGGCTCTTGCCCAGCTCACTGGCACCTAAGAAATGCAGATCCTTTGGGTGCAGAGCAGGGAGCTAGCAAAGCAGTGGCATCACCCCACTGGGCTTCACCCCCTTCACCCAGAAACTCATCCACAGGGCAGAACCTTGGAAGAGCAAGGCTGCTTTTGGCAGGTTTCACCCCAAAACAGATTCAGTTTATTGCAGTCTCTTTGCCTGCCAGTGAAAAGCTGAAGTGCAGCAAAGAACACGTGTGTAGTAGTTTGACTTTTCTTGTGGCCATAGACTCTGTTCCTGTGACACAGAGACTGCACTCTGTGCAGTTCATCGTGAAGACCCCCCGGCCCCAGGGGGTTGGAAAAATATGGGGGGGACGGATGTCCCAAAGCAGAGACTGTGCCTTTTTAGAGTGAGACGAGGCATCCTTAAAAGACAACCCTAAAAGCAGCTCTGATCCATGCACGGTAGTGAGAACACTGGGCATGGAAAGAAGATGTCACAAGCAGCAAAAAGACTTTTTTCCGGCGGTGCCGAAGTGACAGGAAAGCACACAAGGTTTCAGTGTGTTTCCAGGAGAAGCCTATAGAACAAAAAAGACTCCTTTCCTCTTCATGAACTGAAGTTTGAGTATACTAAAGTGTAGTGCCAAGCTAGGCAGTTAGTGATTTGAGAGAATGTATCAGATTGAGAAAGTCAGGTAGTAAAGAAGAGGAAAGTGGTTTTTTTTGTAAAGTTTTCAATTTTTTTTTTTCTTTTCCTTATAGTTTTTCCCTATTTTCCTGTAGTTTAGGTAATAAAGTGTTCTTTATGTTTAAACTAAAACCTGTTTTGCTTATTCCTAGTCACATCTCACAACAGACACCAGAGTGAAAGCATTTTCATAGAGAGCACTGGCTCTGTACCAAGCTCAAACCATAACAACGTGGAAAATCCGACTGGCAAAGGCAGTGAAACTGGGAATGCTGCTCCCATTTTGGCAGCCCTGCAAACACCTGCAGCCCCCTGCACACCTCACAGCTGGTGATTCTGTCCTTCCTCTGCCTCTCCTGCTCCTTCAGCTCTGCCAGCTGCCTCTCTGCCCGGCCACACTCTGCCTCTGCTGCCAGCTTGGAGTAAAACAGGTCAGCTTTCACCTTCTCAGCATCTTCAACTTTTATCTGGAGAGCGAAAAAAAAGAAGATTTTAAGTTTTTTTTAAAGGTTTATTTCTAGAGGAACAAACAAAAGCTCGAGTAAGCCCTCTGTACTTATTAATTTTTAACACTTTATTTCTAGAGGAACAAACAAAAGCTCGAGCAAGCCCTCTGTACTTATTAATTTTTAACACTTTATTTCTAGAGGAACAAACAAAAGCTCGAGCAAGCCCTCTGTACTTATTCATTTTTAACACTTTATTTCTAGAGGAACAAACAAAAGCTCGAGCAAGCCCTCTGTACTTATTCATTTTTAACACTTGATTTCTAGAGGAACAAACAAAAGCTCGAGCAAGCCCTCTGTACTTATTCATTTTTAACACTTGATTTCTAGAGGAACAAACAAAAGCTCGAGTAAGCCCTCTGTACTTATTCATTTTTAACACTTTATTTCTAGAGGAACAAACAAAAGCTCGAGCAAGCCCTCTGTACTTATTCATTTTTAACACTTGATTTCTAGAGGAACAAACAAAAGCTCGAGTAAGCCCTCTGTACTTATGAATTTTTAACACTTGATTTCTAGAGGAACAAACAAAAGCTCGAGTAAGCACTCTGTACTTATTCATTTTTAACACTTTATTTCTAGAGGAACAAACAAAAGCTCGAGTAAGCCCTCTGTACTTATTAATTTTTAACACTTTGGGTAAATATTCAACTGACGAGAGCGCCATCAACACAAGCACAAAGCATGGAAGAGCAGAACAAATTAAAGATGTTATAAATGTGGGGGGTTTGATCTGATTTTAGAAGGATGCACCAATCTTTGTATTTTAGCAAATCTCCATGATTCCATGGGCTTTACAGAACTTGCCTTCCACATCCTCAGCTCTTCCTTGAGTTTTTCAATCTCCTCCAGGGGTGTCCCCAGTGGATCAGTGGGTACCATACTCTGCAGAGAGAAGAGGAACACGTTGGTTTTCTCCTCTGCTGGCCAACAATTGAGACACTTCAATCAATTCCAAAACAATCTTAAAAAAATTAAAAAGTTTAACCAAAAAAAAAATTTAAAACATCATTCACTTGGGTCAAATTGTTGAATTATTTTAATGGCTGGACAGGACAAAAATCTGTGAAATTGTGAATTATTGGCCAGCCATTATTAATTGCTAATTATCCAACTGCTAAAATGCACTGGTGAATATTTAGCTAAATAATAAATCAAGCTGTCTCCATGTTCTTCCACACAGAACTCAGCCCCTCAAACCCATAAATGTTCAGCTCTGTGCTTTCTCAGCAGTTCCTCCAGGAGGAGGTGTCAATAAAAAAAAAAATAAAAGTGAAAATGGGATTTTGATCTTCCAAGCTCAGGGAGATTGGACAATAAAAGGGAGTATGAAGGAAGGTGATAAAAGAACCATTTCAGAATTGAAATTCAGGGCACAAGTTCACAGGGGCAGGGAAACTACAAAGCCCAAAGAAAAGGAAAATCTCTGTTCTGTTTTGTTTTTATGGCTGCATGTTCTGCAGGAAAAAAAAAAAATCCAAAAAGATCTGCTGAAATATTCTCTCCCTTTTTACTCAAGATTACATAAAGCTTGAATGGGAACCATGAAATTTAGAAACAGCAAGAGATGTAAATTAGATAATCCATGGAAAAGAGCTGAATTAGATGATCTTGTCAGTTCTCTTGATAATGCTGGGTATTTCCTAAAAATAATAAAACAGAAAGTATTTCTTCCAGTTTCAAATTAAGCAAGAGGGAAATATCCATCTGTGTCTTAGTTACAATGGGAAAAATATTCATTCACTCCAGGGATTGAGTGCAGGGAATGAAAAGGATGCACATGCCAACAGCTGGAAGATCATAAGAAAAATGATTTTTTACTAAAAAAATGGTTTCACACATCCTGAAAGAAGGAAAAAAAATAACCAAGAAAACACAAGAAAGGCCAGGGAAAGTCCCATCCAAACCACTTGTGCACTGCTGGAGCTGAATCCCAGGAAAAGGAAAATTCCTCTAGAATCCTCCACAAAGGCAGATGAGCAAGAGAGGAAGGACAGAAAGTTCTGGGAAAAGCTGTGATGCAGAACCTTGGGAATGGGATTCTCCCCATGGAAACAGGAGGTGGAAATGGGGAGTGCCCCAAGTGTTAAAGGGTGGAAGAAGATGAGACAAGCAGAACCAGTGGGAGCACAAACCTTCAGCCAAATATACAAAAGTCAAATACAGATTTCACTCCCAGGCAGCCCATCAGGAAATACTTACAAAACCATTGTCTTGGAGAGATAATGGAGGGCTGGTAAAATCCATGGAAACCTGAGGGAGCAGGAAAAAAAATTACAACACTGTGCGTATTTTTTATGCAACTGAATATCAGGAATACCAGAAGCCGTGCTAAACAGAAAGAATTTTTAAGCATAAATGTATAGTTCCATATGCAAAACTGACAGATCATGCATATCTGAAGCCTCCCTTTTCACAAATATTTTCACAATAATTAAAATGAATATTATATGTGTTGTGTTACAACGTAATGCTGTATTAATTCTCTTAAGTAGTGTGTTAAATATAGTTTTAGGGTATAACATAATGTTAAAATAGAAACTATGCTATGGAGGACTATGCTATACTTTTTTTCTAAAGAAAGGACTTGCAGTGAGATAGCAGCCACAGGACACCTGAATCTTTCAGAGAAAGAGAATTTATTGCTCCATTATCAGGAGAAAAACTTCTTCCTGCCTCACTCGGGCAGGATGATGCCTTTAGGATTATGAGGAAGAAGCTGACACTGCCCAGACAGAATCCTGTGTTTGAATGGAATTCATGCATCATGGATGAGGTGTATGAATATGCAACAGGCTGTTGTTTTTAAGGATTAATCCTCGGTTAACGTGTGCCTTTTTCAGGCTTATGCTGCCCAGATAAAAGAACGTAGACGTCCATTTATCTCTTTGTTTCTATTGTCTCATATTGTCCTAATTCAAATTGTCCAAATTACTCTAATTGTATTACTATTTTTATAACCATTTTACTACTATTAAACTTCTAAAATTTTAAAAACAAGTGATTGGTGTTTTTCACAGTTGAACACTCCACAGGCCTGACCTTGAAATCCCAGCGGGACCAGCCCAAATTCCCGATTTATCCAGGCAGTTCTGACCCTCTCACCTGGGAACCCTCACCTTAATTCTGAGCCGACACCGCCCTCACTCAGAGGCTTGAAACTGAGGTTTTGGATCCCGGAATCCCTTTCTGGTTTGGATCGGGCAGCGAAAATTCAGAGACTTCTGTAACAGTTTTCTGTGGAGGAAAAAAAGGAAAGTGAAAGCAGAAATGAACAATAGTTGCTCTTTGGTTTATCCACGACTCCTCCAACCTGAGGCCTCCCTCACCGTTCGGGTCCCGGCGGGCACGGCCGGGACGGGCCGGGGGGACGGGATGGGAGCACGGCCGGGGATGAGGCAGCTGCCGGTGGCTCCACCACCTCCGGAGCCGGCTCGGGGCCGCCTTTCGCTTTCGCTTCCCGGCCCGGGCGAGGGAGGGGCCGGAGCCCGGCCGGCCCCCTCACACACCGGGCAGCCGCCGGGGTACCGGGGTGTGTCTGGTTCTGTGCGAGTGGGCTGAGGGAGGAGCCGCCCCTCAGCCGAGCCCCGATGAGGCTAACGGGCACAAATGTGGAGAAAACGGGGAAATCCCTGGTTTTTCCCCGGGAAGAGGCGGGGAAAAGGCTCTGGGGCAGCGCCCTAAGGGCGGGCGTGAGGGTGGGCCATGGCCTCACGGCGGAGCCGCTGCTCGCCCGTCCCGGCTGCAAAATCAAATAATACAAATTTAGCCGACTCTGCTGAGTTTGTCTGTGTGTTTATTTATTTATTTATTTACTTGTAATTCTCTGGGATTGCGTGGTGTATTATAAGGAATGTGGTTTCCTTCTGTGGCAAAATGCATCCCGGACAGAAAGAGCTCTTGCGGATGGAGGTGCCGCGTTCCAAGAAATTAACGTGTGGAAGAATTTTGGAGAACCGAGTGTTGGCTTGTCACCGAAATGTGACCTCTAAAGAGGTTTCTGGGAAAAATCAACCCACTTGGATTTCAGTGGTGTTGAGGAAGTGGTGTTTAGTCTTGTTGAGGAAGAGAAAGCCCTGAGTTCTCATCCAAGGGAGGGTAAAAGGCTGCAGAGGGGCAGGGGATGGAGGGAGAGGAGCCAGGGAATCCCAGAGGGCAGGGATGGATGGGACATTGGGAATTCCTGGCTGGGCTGGAATTCCCAGAATTTTGGCTGCCTCTGGATCCTTGGCAGTGCCCAAAGCCAGGCTGGATGGGGCTTGGAGCAGCCTGGGACAGTGGAAGGTGTCTCTGCCATGGCAGCGATAGAATGGGATCTTTAAGTCCCTTCCAATCCAACCCATTCCATGATTCCACACAGATAACTAAAAGAAAGAGTCCATAACCCAGACGAAGAAGAAAAATGAAGTATGTTACTTTCAGGTTTCCTTTCAAACTAAGCTGATGGATCTTTTAGTGTTCCCCTCAAAATTGCAAACAGACTTGTACTCATAGGCCGAAGGATTTTGTCTGCGTTGCAGCCAAACAGCGCTGCCTGTTCACGAAATTAATCCTCAAAAATTCAAAATATGCCGAATAGTTGGGGCAAGTGTAAACGCTGACTTTGTCACTTTGCAGATGTGGACCCTGCTTTCGGAGGAAAAGCAGACGGAGCTGGATAACAACGGAGCTGTGTGGTGGAACTGGTTGGGCTCTGTGAGCACACTCGAGGAGGTCTGGGCTGGAGCAGACAGATTTAAGGGCTTCTGAATTTTTGTTTTCACTGGCTCCACAAAGGGGATCTTGGATTGCCCCCTGCTTGGATAGTGATCACCTCATGCCACCAGATTCACTAGGAATTTTACCCACAGCGTGATTGTTATGGCAGCTTCAAAAGTCCTTATCTGTTTTTCCAGATAAGTGGATGAAACTCTGACCCTGCGTTTGAGGGTTGATTATTATTGTTTTTGTTATTATTTTCTGCCTTGACAATGGCTAACAATGTTTACTATTGCTTTATAAACACAAAGCTGGTTACCAATGAGTAAAAGGGAGAGGTTTGCTGGAGTAGCCAGGGAGGAGGAGGTGGTTCTGTTATGACCTAAGCCCCGCAGATTTTCAGATTCAAATGTCACAGTGGTGGGCTGCTCTCCAGTGGCCGTGCTCATGTTGGGATCTGAAGGAGCTTTATTTCCCTGAACTCCAGGGAACGAGCAACGTCAGCCTGGTTACACGGCCAGCGTTGGGATTTGAGCTGAACAATGTGTTTGTGCTTGTTTGGTCAAGGAAATTTATTGGAGATGCTGACCTGGCCAAGTTCCTTAACTGAAATGGGGTTGCAGTGCATTTCTGGGTGTTGTGGATTTATGGCGTTAACCACATGTGAAGCAGAGTAGAGGGAAAAGTGTGCATTTCATAACTCTGAGGAGTTTTGCCAAAGGGGAAAATCGAGGAGTAAAATACAGCATGGAGTATAAGAAGCTTTACAACTCTCTGAGCTGCCTGCATTGATTCCAAACTTGCTCTTCAGGAGCCTGAACAACTCTGGTCGAGCCCAGGAAGCTGAACTGGAAACTTGAAAAGAAATTCATGATCAGGACTCATCTGCAGCAAGAAAACTGATTAACCTGGAGGAAGTTTCACAGCCATAAGGTGCCTTTTGTTGGTACCAAAACTATTTCACCGTAGCTCAGTCAAGAATCTCATGGAGTTACCTTCAGAGGGAGAAAATTTGGGTTCTTTCAAAGTTACAACAGATTCAAAGAGGAAAGTAAATGGAAATTAGATGCCTGGGCATTAGTGGTGTCTTCCCTGCTCATCTCCAGGATTTTCAGAGTCTGGAAAATGGGCCTTTTGTAGTTTGTGGTACTTTTGTATTTTATTAGACTTGGGAAAAAAGAAATAAATTTCCAGGTTCCTGATTGTGTTTTATGTATTATTGTAGGCAGCACAAACCTAAACCTTTTATCAACCCTTTTTTTCCTAGCAAGGCAAAGGACGAAAATAAACCTGACAAGGAACACCCTGAGTTCAGGTGAATTTATTCTGCCTCATAAATTGCAATTGCCTTCGCCACACAAGCAGGAGGATGAAATGAACAATTTTACCAATCTCTGTGGTTCCCAGGAAGGATTCCAGCAGAAGTTTGGGGTGTTCCAGCTTTCCTTGGGCTGTGTGCTTCCAGGGAATCAGCGCTGTGAGGCAATGCCCTGGGCATGAAATGAACAATTTTACCAATCTCTGTGGTTCCCAGGAAGGATTCCTGCAGAAATTTGGGGTGTTCCAGCTTCCCTGGGCTGTGTGCTTCCAGGGAATCAGTATTGTGAGGCAATGCCCTGGGCTAGGAATGAACAATTTTACCAATCTCTGTGGATCCCAGGAAGGATTCCAGCAGGAGTTTGGGGCATTCCAGCTTCCTTGGGCTGTGTGCTTCCAGGGAATCAGCACTGTGAGGCAATGCCTTGGGCTAGGAATGAACAATTTTACCAATTTCTGTGGTTCCCAGGAAGGATTCCAGCAGAAATTTGGGGTGTTCCAGCTTTCCTGGGCTGTGTGCTTCCAGGGAATCAGTATTGTGAGGCAATGCCCTGGGCATGAAATGAACAATTTTACCAATCTCTGTGGTTCCCAGGAAGGATTCCAGCAGAAATTTGGGGTGTTCCAGCTTTCCTGGGCTGTGTGCTTCCAGGGAATCAGCACTGTGAGGCAATGCCCTGGGCATGAAATGAACAATTTTACCAATCTCTGTGGATTCCAGGAAGGATTCCAGCAGGAATTTGGGGTGTTCCAGCTTCCTTGGGCTGTGTGCTTCCAGGGAATCAGTATTGTGAGGCAATGCCCTGGGCTAGGAATGAACAATTTTACCAATCTCTGTGGATCCCAGGAAGGATTCCAGCAGGAATTTGGGGTGTTCCAGCTTTCCTGGGCTGTGTGCTTCCAGGGAATCAGCGCTGTGAGGCAATGCCCTGGGCATGAAATGAACAATTTTACCAATCTCTGTGGTTCCCAGGAAGGATTCCAGCAGAAATTTGGGGCGTTCCAGCTTTCCTGGGCTGTGTGCTTCCAGGGAATCAGCGCTGTGAGGCAATGCCCTGGGCTAGGAATGAACAATTTTACCAATTTCTGTGGTTCCCAGGAAGGATTCCAGCAGGAATTTGGGGTGTTCCAGCTTTCCTTGGGCTGTGTGCTTGCAGGGAATCAGCACTGTGAGGCAATGCCCTGGGCTAGGAATGAACAATTTTACCAATTTCTGTGGATCCCAGGAAGGATTCCTGCAGGAATTTGGGGTGTTCCAGCTTTCCTTGGGCTGTGTGCTTCCAGGGAATCAGTATTGTGAGGCAATGCCTTGGGCTAGGAATGAGCAATTTTACCAATTTCTGTGGATCCCAGGAAGGATTCCAGGTGGAGTTTGGGGTGTTCCAGCTTTCCTGGGCTGTGTGCTTCCAGGGAATCAGCGCTGTGAGGCAATGCCTTGGGCATGAAATGAACAATTTTACCAATCTCTGTGGATCCCAGGAAGGATTCCAGCAGGAATTTGGGGTGTTCCAGCTTTCCTGAGCTGTGTGCTTCCAGGGAATCAGTGCTCTGAGGCAATGCCCTGGGCTAGGAATGAACAATTTTACCAATCTCTGTGGATCCCAGGAAGGATTCCAGCAGAAATTTGGGGTGTTCCAGCTTTCCTGAGCTGTGTGCTTCCAGGGAATCAGTATTGTGAGGCAATGCCTTGGGCTAGGAATGAATCCCAGCTCTGCTGCTGAAAGCAAACAACACAGGAGGAATCCTCTGAGATGCACATTGGCAGGCCTGAATCCCGTTCCTGCTCTTTGGAAAATCACTGCATGTTAATGAAATAATGAATTCAACTCGCTGCAAATGGCACTGCTGGTGCTGCAGGGAGGATTGGGGGTTTATTGAGGCAGAATAAATTCCAAGTGCAGCCTGCTTTGTGCTGAGAGGATGGAAAAGAGAGGGCAGGGAAAGCAGGAGAGCAGGTGTGGAGATGTGCCTGACAAAATGATCATTCTGTGGGAAACAGGGAATGGCTTTCCACTGGCAGAGGGCAGGGATGGATGGGGTATTGGGAAGGAATTCTTCCCTGGGATGGAATTCCCAGATTTGCTGCCCCTGGATCCCTGGCAGTGTCCCAGGCCAGGCTGGACAGGGCTTGGAACACTCTGGGATAGTTGAAGGTGTCTTTGTCTTCAATATCCCCTCCATCTCAAATCCCTCTGGAATTCCATGATCCTATTAAAAAAAAACTCCACATTTTCTGTTTGTTGCCAAACTTTATAGTCCTGAAAGATTACAACTCTGAATGAAAACTACCAAGATAATCTTTTTGGTAATATTTAAATGAGTGCTTCAGTCTTATAGTTGAAGATGAAGGTGTTGAAGGTGTCTTTGCCCCTGGTCTTCAATATCCCCTCCAGCTCAAATCCCTCTGGAATTCCATGATCCTATTAAAAAAAAAAAAAAAAAACACATTTTCTGTTTGTTGCCAAACTTTATAGTCAGCAGGATTTCTGAAAGATTACAACTCTGAATGAAAACTACCAAGATAATCTTTTTGGTAATATTTAAATGAGTGCTTCAGTCTTATAGTTGAAGATGTCTTTGCCCCTGGTCTTCAATATCCCCTCCAACTCAAATCCCTCTGGAATTCCATGATCCTATTAAAAAAAAAAACTCCACATTTTCTGTTTGTTGCCAAACTTTATAGTCCTGAAAGATTACAACTCTGAATGAAAACAACCAAGATAATATTTTTGGTAATATTTAAATAAGTGCTTCAGTCTTATAGTTGAAGATGAAGGTGTTGAAGGTGTCTTTGCCCCTGGTCTTCAATATCCCCTCCAACTCAAATCCCTCTGGAATTCCATGATCCTATTAAAAAAAAGCCCCCCATTTTCTGTTTGTTGCCAAACTTTATAGTCCTGAAAGATTACAACTCTGAATGAAAACAACCAAGATAATACTTTTGGTAATATTTAAATAAGTGCTTCAGTCTTATAGTTGAAGATGAAGGTGTTGAAGGTGTCTTTGCCCCTGGTCTTCAATATCCCCTCCAACTCAAATCCCTCTGGAATTCCATGATCCTATGAAAAAAAAACTCCACATTTTCTGTTTGTTGCCAAACTTTATAGTCCTGAAAGATTACAACTCTGAATGAAAACAACCAAGATAATCTTTTTGGTAATATTTAAATAAGTGCTTCAGTCTTATAGTTGAAGATGAAGGTGTTGAAGGTGTCTTTGCCCCTGGTCTTCAATATCCCCTCCAACTGAAATCCCTCTGGAATTCCATGACCCTATTAAAAAAAAAAAAAAACAAACCACATTTTCTGTTTGTTGCCAAACTTTATAGTCAGCAGGATTTCTGAAAGATTACAACTCTGAATGAAAACTACCAAGATAATCTTTTTGGTAATATTTAAATAAGTGCTTCAGTCTTATGGTTGAAGGTGTTGAAGGTGTCTTTGCCCCTGGTCTTCAATATCCCCTCCAACTCAAATCCCTCTGGAATTCCGTGACCCTATTAAAAAAAAAAAAAAAAAAAAAAAAACCCCACATTTTCTGTTTGTTGCCAAACTTTATAGTCATTAGGATTTCTGAAAGATTACAACTCTGAATGAAAACAACCAAGATAATATTTTTGGAAATATTTAAATAAGTGCGTCAGTCTTATAGTTGAAGGTGTTGAAGGTGTCTTTGCCCCTGGTCTTCAATATCCCCTCCAACTCAAATCCCTCTGGAATTCCATGATCCTATTAAAAAAAAAAAAACTCCACATTTTCTGTTTGTTGCCAAACTTTATAGTCAGCAGGATTTCTGAAAGATTACAACTCTGAATGAAAACAACCAAGATAATCTTTTTGGTAATATTTAAATAAGTGCTTCAGTCTCCAGAAATTATTTTTGAAAGCAGTTGTGACATTTCCACTCCCCTTTTTCCCCCCCAAAATTATTTTACACAATCCATTCTCCTTGAAAGAAACATTCAGAGTGTCAAGCAAAGGGAAAGTCCTAAATGGAAAGCCATGGTGCAGCTGAGATGAATTAAAAAGTGAATACATGCGAGTTAAAACATGGGAATTTCTCGTGTGGATATTTCTAGGAAGCACCTTTCCCTTTTCATTTTTTCCATGTTTTTCCCAAAATGACCCAGAGCTGAACTGTTTTGGATGCACTCATGTTTCACTTTCTCCCCTTCACTCATGTACATAAAGCACCAACAGCTCTCAGCCCTGCTCATTTCCCAGTGCTACCAACTCCTAAAAATTGTTTCATTTTTACAGGATTTCTTTAAACTCTGTTTTTTTTATGGCACTGATTCTGGCTGAAGATACTTTCCTGTGTCCAGCTATAAAAGAAGTGGCTCCTAATCCTTAATTTTCTGGTTTAGATCTGACAAGTTTCACCTTAATTCAACATTAACTCGGATATTATTCACAGCCTTTAAATTCTCTGAATGAATTTGTGTTTTTATTATTTCACCACACAAAACCGATTCAGTTTTAGGGAGGAGAAAGCTTTAAAAAAAAGTTGGGTAAAAAGCAGTTATGGAAAGAAAGAAAATATATTGAAATATATTGAATTCCTCAGGAATTACCTTTCCCAGGATGAGTGTGCTGGCAGGAGGAATCCTCCATCAAAGCCTCGGATATTCCAGGCAGGAAATTTTGGTAAATTTGCATCAGCAGCTTTTGGGGAAAGATGATTCACTGTGCTCTCATCGCCCTGCTCTAAATTTGGGATATTGATTTATTTAATGGGACGCAGATGCTGCTATGCAGGGAAGAGAGAGAATAGAGTTTCTGGGGTGACACTGCCAGCTGGGGAGCTTTGGAAATCTGCTCCAGTTGGGCTGGGATTCCTGGAAAAAACCTGGATCTGGTCTGCAAACCTCTGGATATCAAACTCCACACATGTTCCACCAGGATGGAAGCACAAACATGAAAAAAAATTAGGAAAATGGGAATAAAACTGAAGGAAGCAAAAATTCATCTGATTTTTATTCGGGCAGTCCATCGTGGCAATGATATCAAGGAAAGCTTTGATGATCAGATTTTCTGTGGCTGAATTTGAATATTTTGAGATCATGGGACCATGGAAAGGCTTGGGTTGGAAGGGACCTTAAAGATCCTCTTGTTCCAAGATCCTGAATTCAGGCTGAATTTCCATCCTGCTTTTGGCCTGGATGCAAACCCCAGTTTGGCACTTGAGCCAGCCCCACTGGCTTTGTGACAGTGCAAAATTCGCCTAAAATTGTAATGAATTTCCATGTTTAAATGCAGTAATTCATACCCCACTGGGGCACTTTGGTGCTGCTTAAAAACTCCTCACACAGAAAAGAAATCCTTTTCACTTATTTTGTGAGAGCTGCAAGAATTCTTGTTTTAACTTTTCATCTTCAAGTGGCAAGAAATATAATTTTCCATTTATTACCTCAATGATATTTTTTTTTCCACAGTGCCTGGAGTGGTGTTTAATAATATTTACTCCTGGGCCAGATAAATATCAGAGGAATATTAATCAATTCTACTGTAAATAATAGGGATTTGTTTTTTCCATTCACAAATGAAGCCTCAGAATGACTGGGGATGTTTAAGAGCAATTCGCTGGGTTATTTTGATCCATTTTTGACACTTTGGATGTGGTGTTGATTTAAAAGTTCATGGATGTGTTTGTACAATGGAATTAATCTCGCTGAAGGGGATTGGTTTGCCTTTGGAATTGTTATTTAGGGGTGAAGTGTTCTAGTGGCTCTCAAGCTGGCAGATGAAGAGAAGCACAGGCAGAGCATGAAAAATAAAGACAAATTAATGTTATAAAAATAAAATGTGATCAGTCACAGCCTGCCAAGTGTGTGAAGAAAGCAAAGGGGAATTTTAATAAATGTGTAAAGAGGAGCTTGAGGCCACAGTCATGTAAAAATGACTTTAATGGAGTGATGTTACCATGGGATAGGCTATTCCATTTTATTTCATACTCAGAAAATGGACTTTAAAAAAGAAGTAAAGAAGGGGAATTCCAACTCCATAAAAACCCACGCAGCCAGGATAATGTGGGAAGGAGACAGTGGCTCACAGGCACAGGAAATAGCGAAATATCTGAAGCACAGGAGGGTGAGAGGAGGAGAGTGTGAGTTACCCACAGCAGATGATTTACCCAGTAAACCATCAGGCTGGAAAGCTGGGATTGCCCCCTATGGAAGGCCAGACCTCCAGCAGGACATTCCCTAGGGAAGATGCTGGGTGGGACCACCTGGAGGAGAAACCCCGAGCGTTGTTTCAGAAGAAAACTGAATAATCCAAACGTCATAAACCCATTTCCAGCTAAGCTGTGCAAGCAGCAGTTTCCAGGATTAGGAGGCAACGTCAGGAGCGTGAGTTGGCACCGCTGGGTGCTGCAATCGTGGAATTGCGTGTGTGAGGAGAGTGTGAGTTACCCACAGCAGATGATTTACCCAGTAAACCATCAGGCTGGGAAGCTGGGATTGCCCCCTATGGAAGGCCAGACCTCCAGCAGGGCATTCCCCAGGGAAGATGCTGGGTGGGACCACCTGGAGGAGAAACCCCGAGCGTTGTTTCAGAAGAAAACGGAATAATCCAAACGTCATAAACCCGTTTCCAGCTAAGCTGTGCAAGCAGCAGTTTCCAGGATTGGGAGGCAGCAGCGTCAGGAGCGTGAGTTGGCACCGCTGGGTGCTGCAATCGTGGAATTGCGTGTGTGAGGCCACGCAGGGACAGCAGCTGGCCCATCCCAAACCCACAGGGAGGGAGCTGTGCCCATGGCTATAGGAAACCCACAGCCCAACCCTTCACAGGCGTTGGGCAATGCTGACAGACATCTCACACGTCACGCTGAAAGAAATGAATTAACAGTACCCCAAAAAAAGCTGATAAAGCCTTGAGTCATTAGGAAGAGACAGAAAGTTCATTTCCTCTGCAGCTGGAGCACACAGCTGGAGGGAGGAGGGAAAATCCATGGGCAGGGGGTGGGAAATGAGTGTGCAGACATGAGGGGACATCTTAGGCAATGCTGCTGAGACCAGTCCCACTGTTATCCCCAAATCCATCTCGCTGGGATTCAGGGGGAATTTCGACTGAAACTTCAAAGCAGATCAGTGTGTGAACTTGATTTTTGTGGAGCTGGAGGTTCTGCCCTTGTACAAGGACAGGTTCCACACCACCATAGCAGTGTCCAGAGTGATAAGGTAATATCTGGATTGTCCCTGTGGATAATCGGATCCCTGGATTCAGCCACCAACTTGGGAATACCACACAAAGTGGGGAGTGGGGGAACCTGGTGATGGCTGTGCTGGGAGAGCAGGATATGACACAGGGAGGGTTTGTCCTAAACTGTGACCATGCTCTTAAATGAGTGTTGCAGACGTGAAGACATCTTAGGCAATGCTGCTGTGTTGTCACCAACTGCATCTCGCTGGGATTCAGGGGGAATTTAGACTGAGACTTCAAAGCAGATCAATGTGTGAACTTCATTTTTGTGGAGCTGGAGGTTCTGCCCTTGTACAAGGACAGATTCCACCACCACCATAGCAGTGTCCAGGCTGATAAATTAATATTTGGATTATCCCTGTGGAGGATCCCAGGATTCAGCCACAAGCTTTGGAATACCAACAAAGTGGTATTCCACACAAACTTCCATCCTGGGGCTAGTAAATTCCTTTTTTAATCCATCTACCAGGAATATTGATCAGGAACATCAAGAACACAGAGCAGGAGACATTTGGATGATGGTTAAAAAGACCAATTTTTCCAAAGTATTCATGGACCCATCTAAATTTTCTCAGTTGTCATTCCCAAAAATATAATTTTCTCGATTTCTCATTCCCAAACTCACGGCAATATTTTGCTTCTGAAAACTCCCAACCTGCCTATGCACAGGTTAGAGGACAAAAGTAATTATTAATATTCCTTTCTCAGAAGTAATTAATCCTTGCAGTTTATTTATGCCTTTGTTGGCACAAATAATTATCTCTGCTATTTCACACATGGGAGGATTTCTTAGAATTCCCTATTTTTAAAGCTTGGGAGCTTACAGGAATATTGATTCCCTCAAACTCCTTGAACAGAGAGTATTTTTCCCAAAAAAATGTCTCCACAAGCTTGAATGCTCACCAGGGCTTCAACTCCAACCTTCCTTTCAGCACAGTGAAAATAATTAATATAAAATGCTTTAAAAATTCCTGCAATGTAAATCCCAGATGTTTCATGCACGTCTGCCAGGCAGTAATATTTTTATTTATATATATATAAACATAATATATGTTATATAAATATATATTATATTAGGCCTGCCAATTCCCATTGGGTGCTTTCATTTTGGATGCATTTTCCTGCTTAAGGCATCTCCCTGTCAAAGTCATTTTAAGTGAAAGAGGTGCTTTCAAAACCTGACTTATTCCTAAAGGACATTTCTCCAGCAGGAAATAAATATTTATAATATTAGGTATTTATAGGTAGATGATATGTAAAGAAAGAAATAATATATCATACATTTTGTGAAAGGCCATCATTTTTAAACCTCTCATTCTTTGGTGTCTGTTTAACACCCAAGGGACAAATCTCTCATCTCCTACCTGTGCTGCCAAAGGCATAAATTCTGTCCATCTGACCCTTTGCATACATTAATTTTGCACTTGAACATTCATATTTTCATAAACCCCCCAAGCTGTTGCAGTTGGCTTTGCCTTGGCTGGAGCTGTGAGTTGTTTTTAATTTTCAGAGCCTGTTTGTCTTGGCACCCCCCCACCCCATTACCTATTCCTCAGTACCACAGGCTCTGTTTACAGCATTTCGTCCTTTTTGACTGGAATTCCTGCACTTTTAAAATGGAAACCCAGAAGGGCATCCCTGAGCCATTTGTTAATTTTATATCTATTTTATTTCTTATCCAGTATATACATTTTAAATGCTGATAGGTTCATCTCTTTTCTGGAGAGCAACTGTCACTATAGGACTTCAAATATTTGCACTTGGCAAAATTTCAGGTTTTTTATGAGTGAATCCATTCTTCTCTGCTCACATCTGCTCTTAATAATCCCAAATGTTTGGGGTTTGTTCAGCTTTCACATGAAGGTTTTTGTTTGCTTTTTCTAAACCAAAGCACCACGACGCACAATGGTCCATTCTTGTCTCTCATTGATGTTGCTGATAAAAATGGGAACCGGTTTCAAGGAGAATTCGACTACAAGACAAAGGAGAGAAGGTTTAAAAATATTTAGTTCTAAGAGAAAATCCTCCCTGAAAGATTAACTTAACCCTGGGCCAGTAAATAGCAACAATCATTGGCCAAGAAGTTCTCACGTTATCAAATTCTTCTGAAATTGCGTCATCTGGAGCCTATAAGGGACAGAAAAAGTTGGGAAATCTCATTAAAAATTCTCCTGTCTTTCCTGAAGTACAACAAATGTGTGAAAAATTTGGAAATCTTGTGTCCAAACAACAAGATATCCATAAATATCCATCGACAGGGCCCAGCCTTGGTTGGAGCTCCATGTTCCCTTCTTGGCGTGGCCCTTCCAGAAGTGTTGGAATCTGAAATGCAGGGAATTCTCAGAACTTTGGGGTCTGTGAGCTAAAGTTCAGAATTAAACACGAAATTTGATCTGAACCTTTAGAAAAGGGCTTCTCAACTTAGGTGTTAGAGGTGAGAATGTGGATTTACGGTTTAGAACAAAACCACGTTGAGTTAAGGAGGAGAAAGTTTAGAGTTTTAGAGTTTAAGAGATAGAAAAAATGAAAGTAGTTGTAAATGTAAAAAAGAAGTTTAGAATGCAGTACTGTAGGTTTGTGTGTTATAACATGATTAACTAAGAAAACTTACACTGTAGTATGAGTCTATAAGATGAAATATTTAAACATTAAGTCAAAAACATAAATATCTTTGTTAGCAATATTTCATTGGCCTATGAATTTTTTTAAATTTTTGTAATAAGGGTCTTGTGGCTTTTCTGTGGCTTTTCTTTTTATGTGATAAAAATGTGAGCTGAACTTACTGTTCCTAGCTGTATAAAAGATTAAAAAAAATAAATTGCATCACCTAAAAAGTCAAAAGTGCCGTCTGTAACTTATTCAAAATTGCTTCTAAAATCCCCACCCAGAAGGAGACAGGACACCTGGGAAAGGAGCAGGGACAGGAATGAGGATGACCCAGAGTCTGGAAAATATGAGCTGCAGGAAGGATGGAAAGAGCAGCCTGGTGGTTTTTAAAGAGATCTAAAACAAGAGACAATTAAAGTTGCAACATCATTTTCCTGCCATGAAGAGGCACTAAAAAATGTGTTAAATTGCTAAAGGGAAAAAAGAAATAAGCTGAGGTTGCAGCAGGACAGATTGAGTTAATACCAGATGTTGTGGGGAAGGAAGGTTTCAGTATCCAGCAGCAATAATTCATTATTATTTCTGCCATTGATATTTATAATGATCACCAATAATTATCATCATTAATAATGATATTATTATGAATGAATGATGAATCATTATTAATAATTATTAATAATCATCAGCAGCACTATCAATAATGATGATTATTTCTGCCACTTGGTTGGGATCTGAGGGTTCTGAAGTTCTCCATGGAGGTCCTGGGACAACCCTTGGACTTGAGCCTCAGTTTATGGAAAAAAGTTTAAAATGAAATCAAATTGGTTTAAAATGGGAGAAAGATAAAAGAGGTGGATGTGGCCTCGATGTTTAAAGAACATCAAGTCCAAGTTCCTCCTCAAATATCCAGAATAAACCAGGTGTTCTTCTTGTTTGGCTGTTCTAAAATTTATCCCAACTTCTGGTTTGAAATTATCTTTGGCTTTTCAGCCTAAATTTAACTGGGATGGGATGGGATGGGATGGGATTGATGGGATGGGATGGGATGGGATGGGATGGGATGGGATGGGATGGGATGGGATGGGATGGGATGGGATGGGATGGGATGGGGATGATTTTATTGTCAGGCTTTTTTCTCTTTTTTGCTTCCATAGTTCTTCCTCCATTCCCAGGTTTCCCCCCAGACAAATTCAAATAGTAAATTCAATTCACAGCAGCTAATTCTTTTTAGCTTTCTCCCACTCCCTCTTTCCCTACACTTCCCTCCAAGTAATTTTTTCTGAATGAGATTACAGTCTAAAAAATTTAAAAATCCCAATGAAAGGCTTTTCACTGCATTCCTTCCATTTAAATCCATCATTTCTGAGATTGTTCTTGGGATCATTCTCAAGGCCATAAACAATGTAATTGTAATATATTCTATACCACCAACAATAAGATGTGAATACAAAACCTAAAAGCTAAACTTTGTCTATAAATATTCTCCCTGTGTATATAAATAGAAGAAGCAAGAAAAGTTCAGGTGCTCGATATTTAAATTAATGCAAAAAGATTCATGACCCACATACATTTATTTTTTAAAAATTCCTTCTTCCTCAGTGGATGAAGGAATTAAACTTCATTCATTAAACTCCTGTGTGGTTTTTTTTCTCTCTTTTATCACTGTGAGTGTCACACCAGTTTGGAAATCATCAAGGTGATTCCCAAAGGTGGTTTAGGTGGTTTTGGGTGTTATAGGATAGTTTAGGGCAGTTTAGGATGGTTTAGGATGATTTAGGTTATTCCCAAAGGTGGTTTAGGGTGGTTTAGGGTGGTTTAGGGTGGTTTAGATGGTTTAGGATGGTTAAGGTGATTCCCAAATATGATTTAGGGTTCACTTTGAGTGCTGGTGAAACCCAGAGAAAAACTTCCCAACTATTTCTTGACGAGGAAAGAGTTAAGGAAAAAGTTAAGGAAAGAGTTAACAAATCCCACTGCAGTTTCTGCAAGATTTGTCTGGGATATATTTAAATGTGGGAAACTTGGAAGAGAGCTGAAGAATGTCAGCTGGATGCTGTGTCCAGCTGTGGAATGTCCTCCTGGTGCTGAGAGGCTCTGCTGGGGTTTGCAGGTAGAAAATTTCCTTTGCAGCTCCCTGGAGGTGCAGAGCTCCTCCAGAACTTTACACCAATATTTACACTAAAAATTTTGGAAAGCAAATCAAAACAAATTTGATCCCATACCTTCCTGAAACACCCTTGGGACCCCAAGAATTAGAGCTCCTGGCTTCTGTGAAAATGGATTTTTGTGTTAATTTTAAATAAATCAGTCTAAAGCTTGGGATGTTTCTCCTTACCACCCTGTGTAAAAGAATCAAACCTTTTGGTACAACTCTACTCCTGGCAGATTTTCTAAATCCAGCAATGCCTCCCTTGCAGCTGCCATCAGGAATGGTTTTAGTTTATAAAGATCAAGCCTGAGCCTTTAATGGCTAAAGTTTTTTTAACTAAAAGATTCTTTTTAGGATAGGTATATATGTGATAATTTTGATAATAATTGTATGAATCGTGATACTTTTCAATGTGTGCAGAGATTTTTTATTAAGGCCATTAAACAAGGGGATTTGGTGGAAAAGAGAATTCTCCCAGGCTTTTCCCAGAAGGGAATATCCATCAATCCAACCCCAGAGCAGAGCTGTCCCTGCCCCAGCCCCTTCTGGCAGGGAACATTTTGTGTTTCCCCACAGCCCCAAACCCCTCACACCAACAACAGAAAAGGAGCCCTAAAAGGAGCTCCATTTTTGCATTTTGGGGGAAAAATTCTTCCTGGCAAGGGTGCTCAGGCCAAAAACAGAAAGGGAGTCCTGGAAGTCCTTCAAGTCCCATTTTTGCATTTTGGGGGAAAAAATCTTCCTGGCAAGGGTGCTCAGGCCAACAACAGAAAGGGAGTCCTGGAAGTCCTTCAAGTCCCATTTTTGCATTTTGGGGGAAAAAATCTTCCTGGCAAGGGAGCTCAGGGGTTGGCAGGGGCTGCCCAGGGATGTTTGCAGTGCCCACCCCTGGAGGTGTCCCAGGAATTCTGGAGGAACTCAGTGCTCTGGGTTGGGATCAAGGTGGGCACAGCTGGGACTTTGGGACCTTGGAGCTCTTTTCCAGCCTCATTTCTGGGATCCTAAACACCAAGGCTTTTCCCAGAAGGGAATATCCATCAATCCAACCCCAGCAACAGAGCTGTCCCTGCCCCAGCCCCTTCTGGCAGGGAACATTTTGTGTTCCCCCACAGCCCCAAGGCCCTCACACCAACAACAGAAAAGGAGCTCTGAAAGTTTTTAAAGTCCCACTTTTGCATTTTGGGGGAAAAATTCTTCTGGCCAGGGTGCTCAGGGAGGTTTGCAGTGCCCATCCCTGGAGGTGTCCCAGGAATTCTGGAGGTGGCACTCAGGGCTCTGGGTTGGGATCAAGGTGGGCATGGGCACAGCTGGGACTTTGGGACCTTGGAGCTCTTTTCCCACCTTATTTCTGGGATCCTAAACACCAAGGCTTTTCCCAGAAGGGAATATCCATCAATCCAACCCTCAGCAACAGAGGTGTCAGAGAAGGAGCCTGAAAATGAGCCGCATTTTTGCATTTTGGGGGAAAAATTCTTCCTGGCAAGGGAGCCCAGGCCTTGGCAGGGGCTGCCCAGGGAGGTTTGCAGTGCCCATCCCTGGAGGTGTCCCAGCAATTCTGGAGGTGGCACTCAGGACAAGGTGAGGATGGGCACAGCTGGGACTCTGACCTTGGAGGGTTTTTCCAGCCTCAGAACTCCTGGGATTGTGTAGAGCAGAAAACAAGCACAGATAAAGCACCAGGCCTGGAAGTTCAGCACCCACCACTCGAGGCCTGGGGTGGTGAGGAACCTTGCTCGGTGGCACAGCTCATCTGAGTGGGCACAGACACCTCCACCCTTCCCTTTCCACCCTTTTTATCCAGCTGGGTTTGCAAGGAGATGAGGAGGAATGTGTGGGATCTCCTGAAGGAGGGAATGTTTCAATGAGGATGAGGGAGAGTGTGTGGGATCTCCTGAAGGAGGGAATGTTTCAATGAGGATGAGGGAGAGTGTGTGGGATCTCCTGAAGGAGGGAATGTTTCAGTGAGGATGAGGGAGAGTGTGTGGGATCCCTGAAGGAGGGAATGTTTCAGTGAGAATGAGGGAGAGCGTGTGGGATCTCCTGGAGGGAATGTTTCAATGAGGATGAGGGAGAGCGTGTGGGATCTCCTGAAGGAGGGAATGTTTCAATGAGGATGAGGGAGAGCGTGTGGGATCTCCTGAAGGAGGGAATGTTTCAATGAGGATGAGGGAGAGCGTGTGGGATCTCCTGAAGGAGGGAATGTTTCAATGAGGATGAGGGAGAGTGTGTGGGATCTCCTGAAGGAGGGAATGTTTCAATGAGGATGAGGGAGAGCGTGTGGGATCCCTGAAGGAGGGAATGTTTCAATGAGGATGAGGGAGAGTGTGTGGGATCTCCTGGAGGGAATGTTTCAATGAGGATGAGGGAGAGCGTGTGGGATCCCTGAAGGAGGGAATGGTTCAGTGAGGATGAGGGAGAGTGTGTGGGATCCCTGAAGGAGGGAATGTTTCAGTGAGAATGAGGGAGAGCGTGTGGGATCTCCTGGAGGGAATGTTTCAATGAGGATGAGGGAGAGCGTGTGGGATCTCCTGAAGGAGGGAATGTTTCAATGAGGATGAGGGAGAGCGTGTGGGATCTCCTGAAGGAGGGAATGTTTCAATGAGGATGAGGGAGAGCGTGTGGGATCTCCTGAAGGAGGGAATGTTTCAGTGAGGATGAGGGAGAGCGTGTGGGATCTCCTGGAGGAGGGAATGTTTCAATGAGGATGAGGGAGAGCGTGTGGGATCTCCTGGAGGGAATGTTTCAATGAGGATGAGGGAGAGCGTGTGGGATCTCCTGAAGGAGGGAATGTTTCAATGAGCTTGAGGGAGAGCGTGTGGGATCCCTGAAGGAGGGAATGTTTCAATGAGGATGAGGGAGAGCGTGTGGGATCCCTGAAGGAGGGAATGTTTCAATGAGGATGAGGGAGAGCGTGTGGGATCTCCTGAAGGAGGGAATGTTTCAATGAGGATGAGGGAGAGTGTGTGGGATCCCTGAATGAGGGAATGTTTCAGTGAGGATGAGGGAGAGCGTGTGGGATCCCTGAAGGCACGAATGTTTCAATGAGGATGAGGGAGAGTGTGTGGGATCTCCTGGAGGGAATGTTTCAATGAGGATGAGGGACAGCGTGTGGGATCCCTGAAGGGAATGTTTCAATGAGGATGAGGGAGAGCGTGTGGGATCTCCTGAAGGAGGGAATGTTTCAATGAGGATGAGGGAGAGCGTGTGGGATCTCCTGAAGGAGGGAATGTTTCAGTGAGGATGAGGGAGAGCGTGTGGGATCCCTGAAGGAGGGAATGTTTCAATGAGGATGAGGGAGAGCGTGTGGGATCTCCTGAAGGAGGGAATGTTTCAGTGAGGATGAGGGAGAGCGTGTGGGATCCCTGAAGGAGGGAATGTTTCAATGAGGATGAGGGAGAGCGTGTGGGATCTCCTGAAGGAGGGAATGTTTCAGTGAGGATGAGGGAGAGCGTGTGGGATCCCTGAAGGAGGGAATGTTTCAATGAGGATGAGGGAGAGCGTGTGGGATCTCCTGAAGGAGGGAATGTTTCAATGAGGGTGAGGGAGAGTGTGTGGGATCTCCTGGAGGGAATGTTTCAATGAGGATGAGGGACAGCGTGTGGGATCCCTGAAGGGAATGTTTCAATGAGGATGAGGGAGGCGTGTGGGATCTCCTGAAGGAGGGAATGTTTCAATGAGGATGAGGGAGAGCGTGTGGGATCTCCTGGAGGGAATGTTTCAATGAGGATGAGGGAGAGCGTGTGGGATCTCCTGAAGGAGGGAATGTTTCAATGAGGATGAGGGAGAGTGTGTGGGGTCCCTGAAGGAGGGAATGTTTCAGTGAGGATGAGGGAGAGCGTGTGGGATCCCTGAAGGAGGGAATGTTTCAATGAGGATGAGGGAGAGCGTGTGGGATCCCTTGAAGGAGAGTGTTGGAGATTTTTTCAGAAATAGCTTAGAAGGCAGCTGTGGGAGACAAATTCTCACAGCCAGTTTCTGTGAACAGCAGAGGTTCTCAGGTTGTTTTTAATTACAAGTAAAAGTGACAAACATGAAGGCCTTGAGAACCTTGCATATCAGAGTTCTCAGGCAGCTTTCTCATAACAAGTAGATATTCTATCTTTGGCTGTTTTAGGAAAGCAAAAATAATTTTGAGAACCCAAATCTTAGTATTAGAAACATAAGGAGGAGTTGGTATGTTATCTCTGACCTATTGTGAGCTCAGATTTTGCAATATGCATGAAGTGAATTAACACTGTTATAAAAAGTGCCTGATTGATGAGTAAAGTGGAGTCAGATGCTGATCAAGAAAGATGGGTCTCTCCCTCCATCTTCAATAGGAGGGAATGTTTGCCTGGCGATGAGCACAGCTCTGTGCACGGCCCCTGCCTCAGGAGCTGTGCCCCCACAGCCGGAGGGCAGAGCTTTCCAGGGGCAGAGCTTTCCAAGGGCTGCTCGTGAGCGCGGAGCCCGGAGCATTTCCCACCCCTGTCCCCCTGTCCCAGGCTGCAGGAGCAGCTGCAGGAGGCAGGGGCAGCCAGGAGGAGGGCAGGCAGCTGTCAGCCTGTGAATCAGCCCCCGGAGCTCTGCGCTCCCACCGCAGAACAAAGAGCAGCTGCCTCTGACACTCGCAGCTCCGCTCTGGTCAGGGAGTGGGGTTTGCAATTACAGATCCTGTGTAGGGGAGACTGAACTCAAACAATCCATGGAAAATATTCTCTCCTGCCTCCTTTTCATTGATCGGGTCGCTGTGAAAATAGACCCACTGAGAAAATGGATCCTCTAGGAAAATAAACCCTAATTTTCTGTAAAATGAGAGCCAAAACCATTCCTGATGGCAGCTGCAGGGGGGGCATTGCTGGATTTAGAGGAGCTGCCAGGAGTAGAATTGTACCAAAAGGTTTGGTTCTTTTACACGGGGTGATAGGGGAGAAACATCCCAAACTTTAGACTGATTTATTTACAATTAACACAAAAATCCATTTTCACAGAAGCCAGGAGCTCTAATTCTTGGGGTTCCAAGGGTGTTTCAGAAGGAAATGGGATTAAATAAGGATGAGAGGGATGTGTGGGATCCCTTGAAGGAGAGAATGTTGAAATGGAGATGAGGGGGAGTGTGTGGGATCTCCTGAAGGAGGGAATGCTGAAATGAGGATGAGAGGTATGGTAGGATCTCCTGAAGGAGGAAAAGTTAAAATGGGGGTCAGAGGGAGTGTGTGGGATCCCTTGAAGGAGAGAATGTTGAAATGAAGATGAGGGGGATGTGTGGGATCCCTTGAAGGAGGGAATATTGAAATGAGGATTAGAGGCAGTGTGGGAGATCTCTTGAAGGAGGGAATGTTTAACTGGGGATGAGGGGGAGTGTGGGATCTCCTGAAGGAGGGAATGAGGATTAGGAGGAGTGTGTGGAATCCCTTGAAGGAGAGAGTGTTTCAATGGGGATCGGAGGGATGTGTGGGATCCCTTGAAGAGGGAAATGTTGAAATGAGGATGAGGGGGATGTGTGGGATCCCATGAAGGAGGGAATGTTTCTGTGGGGATTAGAGGGATGTGTGGGATCCCTTGAAGGAGGGAATGTTTCTGTGGGGATTAGAGGGATGTGTGGGATCCCTTGAAGGAGGAAATGTTTCTGTGGGGATTAGAGGGATGTGTGGTATCCCTTGAAGGAGGGAATGTTTCTGTGGGGATTAGAGGGATGTGTGGGATCCCTTGAAGGAGGGAATATTGAAATGAGGATTAGAGGGATGTGTGGGATCCCTTGAAGGAGGGAATGTTTCAATGGGGATTAGAGGGATGTGTGGGATCCCTTGAAGAGGGAAATGTTGAAATGAGGATGAGGGGGATGTGTGGGATCCCTTGAAGGAGGGAATGTTTCTGTGGGGATTAGAGGGATGTGTGGGATCCCTTGAAGAGGGAAATGTTGAAATGAGGATGAGGGGGAGTGTGTGGGATCTTCTGAAGGAGAGAATGTTTCAATGGGGATGAGTGGGATATGTGGGATCTCCTGAAGGAGAGAATGTTGAAACCAGGACGAGGGGGAGTGGTGCGATCCCAGGCTGCTGTAACTGTGTGAGTGGAGCGCTCCCAGCAGAACAGGCTGGCTCCCGGTTCCCTTGTGCGGGATTTGAAGGCAGCGAGCACTGAGGAAGGAGCAGAGCTCGGCTGGGCAGTGTCTGTGTGCGCCGCAGCACCGAGGGGCGGCATGGGACGGGACGGGACGGGAAGGATTCTTGGCCAGGCTGCGGAGGAGCAGAGCCAGCCGTGAGTCACCGCAGCCACCGCAGAGGTTGGGTAAGAAGCGCAGCAGCACAATTGGAGCAGCGCCGTGACCTCAGAGCCGAGCCGTGTATTTAAGATCTGGCTCGCAGATGTTGCGGGAGGCTGGGGCAGCGCAGAGCGGCCGGCTGAGGCACAGAGGACACTGCCAGCCCCGGGATGCTCGCACCGCTGCTGCTCTCTGCCCTGCTCTGCCACCGGGCTGCAGCCTGGGGCCTCGGCAAGGATGGCGTGCTGCACAACTCCATCTGGCTGGGTAAGAAACCTCCCCTTATCGACCATCCTGGGCTGCGGCATCGCTGTGTGTGCCCGGCAGGGAAGGAGGGAAGGATGGCGTGCTGCAAACTCCATTGGGCTGGGTAAGAAACCTTCCCCTTATCGCCCATTTATCGCCCATCCTGGGCTGCGGCATCGCTGTGTGTGCCCGGCAGGGAAGGAGGGCAGGATGGCGTGCTGCAAACTCCATTGGGCTGGGTAAAAAACCTTCCCCTTATCGCCCATCCTGGGGGCGGCATCGCTGTGTGTGCCCGGCAGGGAAGGAGGGGAGGATGGCGTGCTGCAAACTCCATCGGGCTGGGTAAAAAACCTCCCCTCATCGCCCAGCCTGGGCTAGAGCATCGCTGTGTGTGCCCAGCAGGGAAGGAGGGCAGGATGGCGTGCTGCAAACTCCATCGGGCTGGGTAAAAAACCTTCCCTCATCACCCACTCTGGGCTAGAGCATCGCTGTGTGTGCCCGGCAGGGCAAGGATGAGCACCCAGCAGCACAGAACTCAGCTGGGCATTGACACCAGGGTTTAGCTGCACTGAAATTCATTGAAATCGCTTTATCTGAACAGCAGCCGTCCCCTTTTACGAGCTTACTATGGGTACATTTTCACTGAAGTGCAAGAAAAGTATTTATTTATTTATTTATTTATTTCATCTGAATGTATTTTCCTGCAGGAAAAGAAAGTTATTTATTTATTTATCTATTTATTTATTTATTTATTTATTTATTTATTTATTTATTTATTTTAAAAGGTAATTATAGAGCATTTCATCTGAATGTATGTTCCTGTAGAAAAAGTTATTTATTTTTTTAAAAAAGTAATTATAAAATATATAATCTGAATGTATGCTCCTGCAGGAAAAGTTATTTATTAAAAAAAAAAGTAATTATAAAATATATAATCTGAATGTATGCTCCTGCAGGAAAAGTTATTTATTTTAAAAAAGTAATTATAAAATATATCATCTGAATGTATTTTCCTGCAGGAAAATGTATTTATTTATTTTAAAAAATATTAAATATATAATCCGAATGCATTTTCCTGCAGGAAAAGTTATTTATTTCTTTTAAAAGGTAATTATAGAGCGTTTCAATCTGAATGTATTTTCCTGTAGGAAAGTTATTTATTTCTTTATAAAAGGTAATTATAAAATATATCATCTGAATGTATGTTCCTGCAGGAAAACTTATTTATTTATTTATTTTAAAAGGTAATTATAGAGCATTTCATCTGAATGCAAGTTTCTGTAGGAAAAGGTATTTATTTTTTTAAAAAAGTAATTATAAAATATACCATCTGAATGTATTTTCCTGCAGGAAAAGTTATTTATTTATTTATTTATTTATTTATTTATTTATTTATTTATTTATTTTAAAAGGTAATTGTAGAGCATTTCATCTGAATGTATGTTCCTGCAGGAAAACTTATTTATTTACTTAAAAAAAATTATTAAATATATAATCCGAATGCATTTTCCTGCAGGAAAAGTTATTTATTTATTTTAAAAGGTAATTATAGAGCGTTTCATCTGAATGTATGTTCCTGCAGCAAAAGTTATTTATTTATTTAAAAAGGTAATTATAGAACGTTTCATATGAATGCACTTTCGTGCAGCGGGAGGTAAAGTGAAAACTGCCTTCATTAAATAACAGCGGCTTTGTTTTGAGGGAAAAGGAGCCTGAAAAGAAACATTTGCCAAAGGAATGAATTGCTTTCTGCAGGAACATACTTCCCATGCCTGGGGTCCTGCATGTGAAGCGAAATGATGTGGAAATAACAGTGATAACATTTCCTGGCTCTCTGGCAAAGCGCAGAAACAGAGATGTTTGGGCTGTTCACCTCGTTTAGGGAAGGTTTCAAAAGGGCAGGACAGAAATGCTGTGGGAAGGTTTCTGGTACCCTCAGAGGGTCTCCAGAGCTCTGAGGGCTCTTTTATAGCTCCCTGTAATTATCCATTGCAGCAGAGAGCTAACTCAGCCCAGAGCCTGCCAGGGGGTGCCAGAACCAAGGCACGCACCAAGGGCTCTGTTTTCCACACAAATGTTTCCAAATCCCCCATCCCCACAGAATGTTGTGGATTTCCCTGAGGATTTCCAGGAATCCCTGGAGCTGGCAGTGCTCAGGTGTCTCATGAGCCACCACCACAGGGCTCCAGCCCTGTTGGAGATTTTTTCAGAAATGGCTCAGAAGGCAGCTGTGAGGAGCAAATTCTCACAGCCTGTTTCTGTAAACAGCAGAAGTTCTCAGGTTGTTTTTAATTACAAGTAAAAGTGACAAACATGAAGACCTTGAGAGCCTTGCATACCAGAGTTCTCAGGCAGCTTTCTCATAACAAGTAGATATTCTATCTTTGGCTGTTCTGGGAAAGCAAAAATAATTTTGAGAACCCAAATCTTGGTATTGGAAACATAAGGAGGGGTTGGTGTGTTATCTCTGACCTATTGTGAGCTCAGATTTTGCAATATGCATGAACTTAATTAACACTGTTATAAAAGGTGACTGATTGAGTGAATAAACGGAGTCAGATGCTGATCAAGAAAGATGGGTCTCTCCCTCCATCTTCAATACAGCCCCTCTCAGAGGGGCCTGCAAAGCACCAGGAGCACAAACGAGGCACAGAAAGGATCTTTTTCCATTTGGCTGCTCTTTTGGTTTGGAAAGGCAGGTGCCTGCTAAGAAAGGCAGGAGCCTGCCCTGAAATGGAGAATGTAAACCCCCTCCCTCTGAATTGCTATAAATTTTAAATTTAGGGGCTCTCAGGCAAAAAATAGGGGAGCAGGAAATAACAATAAGTTATATATAGTTATATAAGTTTTATGTGTGTCTGTATATATATATATATATATATATATATATATATATATATATATATATATAAAACATATATGGTTATATGTTTTTATAACTTATATATATAATAAAAGTTATATATATGAGTTATATAAGTTATATATAATATATGTCATATAGAACTAATATAAGTAATTAAGAAATAACAAATAACTTCTTTAATAGGGAAGAAAATAAAAGGATAAAATAAATAATAATATATATTTTAATAATTATATATATATATATATGCTAAGGGTTTGTGGAGGGAAAAAGATAAAATGGAAATTTTCCTGAATTTTGGATTTGGTTCTTTATCAGAAGAGGAGAAAAGCAAAGCTCAGATGTCACTGTGCATCCCCAGCTTTTATTCCACTGATGCTCGAGCACAGGGGAGACTGAGGTTGGGGTGACTTCCTTTTACTATTCAAGTTATTTTATTTTAAATGCAAAGAAGCATGAACTGGATGGCTGTGAATTTGCCAATTTTATCTTCATTTATATACAGAGTCGCTGAATTCCACTGGTGATTGAATTAACTGCACTCTGAGGTTCATTTCATTTAGTAAACTAAACCAACAGTGACAGAGTCAGAACCCAACCTGACACCCTGTGGGTCAGGGTGGTGGCAGCAGTGCCATTGGAATTGTGGCTGCAGAGCCCCTGCAGTGTCAGTGTGGTTCTGCTGGAGCAGGGATCCTGGAGAATCCCATTGGAATTGTGGCTCAGCCCTCCTGCAGTGTCAGGGCTGGTTCTGCTGGAGCAGGGATCCTGGAGAATCCCATTGGAATTGTGGCTGCAGAGCCCCTGCAGTGTCAGGGGTGGCTCTGCTGGAGCAGGGATCCTGGAGAATCCCATTGGAATTGTGGCTGCAGAGCCCCTGCAGTGTCAGTGTGGTTCTGCTGGAGCAGGGATCCTGGAGAAAGGTGCAGTGTCCCTCTGAAGATCCAGTGGAAGAGGCAGCTGCTGTTCCTCTGGGCAATCCAGTGCAGAAGCCGTGCTGGTGTTCCAGAATCCCCAGATTGTATCCGGGTAGGAATGCTTGGCTGGTGTTCCAGAATCCCCTGATTCTATCTGGGGAGGAATGCTTGGCTGGTGTTCCAGAACCCCCAGATTGTATCCAGGCAGGAATGCTTGGCTGGTGTTCCAGAACCCCCAGATTGTATCCAGGCAGGAATGCTGGGCTGGTGTTCCAGAACCCCCAGATTGTATCCAGGCAGGAATGCTTGGCTGGTGTTCCAGAACCCCCAGATTGTATCCAGGCAGGAATGCTTGGCTGGTGTTCCAGAATCCCCAGATTGTATCCAGGCAGGAATGCTTGGCTGGTGTTCCAGAATCTCCAGATTATATCCAGGCAGGAATGCTTGGCTCCGCCCTCTGGGCTCACATCTCCCAAGGGGATGCTGCAGTTCTTATCAGCCATGCAGGGACATTCAATAGCTGTTATCAGCAGATGTTTTATCAGCCCTGCAGTTACATTCAATGGCCTGTTATCAGCAGATGTCCCCCCAGAGGGAGGAGTGATTGTGGAAGAGATAAGAAAATTGCTCTTTTAGTGGCTCCTCTTCCCCCCAAAGCTCCGGCCCTGCCTGTTGTGCCTCACCATTCCTGAGGCTGCTCAGGTGGGGAGGGCTCCAGCAAAGAGCAGCCTGGCAGCTCCAGGCTCCACCTCTGCTGGTCAGAAATTTGGGATAACAGCCATCATTTCAGCAGTTTCATGAACTGAAGGCAAATCTTTTAAAATGCTTTAAAATGGAGCAACTGTGTGCTAATTGGAATGCATCATAAAATTCTGGTTGGCTACGCCTCCAAGCATTTAGCAGGAGAGTAAATAAAAATAAACCAGGGGGTAAAAAACCTGATGGCTTTTGCTAAGTAAACAAACCAAAATAGAAATGCACCATCTTGTGTAAGTGCAGCAATAACGTTACCGAAATGAACCTCAGAGTGCAGTTAATTCAATCACCAGTGGAATTCAGCGACTCTGTATATAAATGAAGATAAATTTGGCAAATTCACAGCCATCCAGTTTATGCTTCTTTGCATTTAAAATAAAATAACTTGAGTAGTAAAAGGAGTCACCCCACCCTCAGCCTCCCTGTGCTCAAGCATCAGTGGAATAAAAGCTGGGGATGCACAGTGACATCTGTGACATTTGTCCTCTTCTGCTAAAGAACCAAACCCAAAATTCAGGAAAATTTCCATTTTACCTTTTTCCTCCACAAACCCATAGCATTTATATATATATAATATATATATTTATATAATATATAAATATATAATATGTATATTTCATCTTATATATTATATATCATATATATCATATATATTATATATACATGACTATATATAATATATAATTATGTATAGTTACATATCTAAATATATGTCATATAAATATATGATAAATATCGATGACATGATGTATATGACAGATACATTATACATATACAAAGATATTAAAATATTATATATATATACACGTTTTTAATACTTTTTATGTTTTATATGTATATATATATATATACATATAAAAACATATAAAATAATGTATAAACATATAAAATATGTTTACATATAACATATATAAACATATAAAATCTTGAATTGCTGTCACTCTGCAACGCTCCTTTTACCTTTCACCTTTTTCCTTTTACCTTTTTCCTTGTCCCAAAGCCCCTCTTGCTCCTGGGGCAGAGCTGCTGCCCTGTCACCTCCTTGGGGATGTGCTCCTGGTGCCCCTGGAGCTTTGCTGCTGCTCCTTTTTGCCCCCATCCCGTTGTGGGCAGGGCTTTATTGCCCAGCCTTGCCCAGATTTGCTCCTGGGCTCATCCCAGAGCCAGCTCTCAGCACTGTGGGATTTCCCAGGCCAGCTGCTCACAATTCCAATTCCTTTCCCATTCCCACTCCCTGTCTCAGCGGGGTTTGGGGGCAGCACCAGCCCCGTTTGGTGAAGCTCTCTGAGCAGCAGAGGCCCCTGCCAGGAGCTCTGCGTGGCCACCCTCTGCTTAAAAGCGAAATATTTCTCTTTATTTAGCATTTAGCATATTTCAGGTCCTTTATTGGCCAAGTTTCGTGCTGCCTGAGGGTTCTTGTCCTGGCAGGGTCCTGCTGTCCCTGGGCTCCAGGGAGGCATTTTGGGAAGTGTGACCCCTGGCCCTGTGGCACGTGCTTGTGCTTGCCAGAAAAATCAACATTTCCTGCGGGTTCATCCCCAGAGCTCACCTCCACGAACAGCAATTCCTGTCGGTGTGGGCACGGGAGCACAGCCAGAGCCATAAATAGGGAAATGAGGAGTTAACCCTGCTCTGGCCCAGCTCCGGGGCTGGTGCTGAGTTTATTCCCTGCTCGGTCGAATTAAGGAGGGAAATGAGGAGTTAACCCTGCTCTGCCCCAGCTCTGTGGCTGGTGCTGAGTTTATTCCCTGCTCAGTCGAATTAAGGAGGGAAATGAGGAGTTAACCCTGCTCTGGCCCAGCTCCGGGGCTGGTGCTGAGTTTATTCCCTGCTCAGTCGAATTAAGGAGGGAGAGGGGGGAATATTGCCAGAGCAAGATCCCATTGGTTAATTGGGATTGGTGTCACTGACTGGGACACCCAGAGCCGGGGCAGGATGTGTGTGTGGTCTGTTTTCCCAATGCTGCAGAGGAATAAAAGGGATTGCTGCCTTTAATACAATGAAATAAAAGGCTGGTTGCTCCTCACAGGGTGGAGCTGCTGCTGCTTTCAGCCTTGCAGACTCTGGGAAGGGCTGACCTCCCCAGCAATATGTTTTTTCTGTTTTTCTGCCAAGGTCAGGATTAAATGTGTGAGATGGGATTTCTTGTTGGGACTCAGGTGTTTATCAGTTCTTATCTCTGTCACACACTCACAAACCCTGAGTTCTGCAGCACTTCACTCTGACACACCAAAAATGGAGCTGTGACTCTCTCTACAAGATAGAGTAGATAGTGTCTCCCCTTTTTCAAGGATAAACTGTCCAATTAAGAAATGGACACCTCAATTATTTTCAATTTAACCCAATAACCAATCACTCATGGCCTGCAATGGGGATTTTTTATCCAATTACACAAAACCACCCAAACCCATGGAGGAGAAGGAGGAGAGAAGGGGAAGGAGGAGAAGGAGAAGGAGAAGGAGAAGGAGAAGGAGAAGGAGAAGGAGAAGGAGAAGGAGAAGGAGAAGGAGAAGGAGAAGGAGAAGGAGGTGAAGGAGCAGCCTCCACCCCAAACCTTCCACCTTGCTCTATATACATTAATTTATTCTAAACCCTTAAACTCTGAGTTTCCCCCCTGTGCTATCACACACTTCTATCCAAACTCCACACCCACAATCCCAGTTCCACCATTCCATTCTGGAAGCTTCTCCAGGGCCTCGGGTCAGTGCAGTGTTCTCCTGGGGGTCAGTGCCTGCCAGCACAGAAATCTGAAATTCCCAGCACAGAAAATCTGAAATTCCCAGCACAGAAATCTGAAATTCCCAGCACAGAAAGGCTGAAATTCCCAACACAGAAAATCTGAAATTCCCAGCACAGAAATCTGAAATTCCCAGCACAGAAAGGCTGAAATTCCCAACACAGAAAATCTGAAATTCCCAGCACAGAAAGGCTGAAATTCCCAGCACAGAAAATCTGAAATTCCCAGCACAGAAATCTGAAATTCCCAGCACAGAAATCTGAAATTCCCAGCACAGAAAGGCTGAAATTGCCAGCACAGAAAATCTGAAATTCCCAGCACAGAAATCTGAAATTCTCAGCACAGAAATCTGAAATTCCCAGCACAGAAAATCTGAAATTCTCAGCACAGAAATCTGAAATTCCCAGCACAGAAAATCTGAAATTCCCAGCACAGAAAATCTGAAATTCCCAGCACAGAAAGGCTGAAATTCTCAGCAACCAACAGCAATATTCTGGAAAACCTGAAAAAATTCCAGCAGTAAGTGTGGGGAGATACCTTTAGAGTGATAAGATCTGGAAATAACACTGCCAGGTGACAAAAAAACCAACAACAAATGGTGAGATCTCAGTGGCAGCTCTGAGAGCTCAGGGAATACAATCTGTGGTTTCCAATCCCCTTCCCTGGGCTCTGCAAGGATCAATAATGGGCATTCCAGGCTTCCAGGCCAATGATTGATGTTTTTCATGCCCAGAAAATGAGAACAAACTCTTGCAAAATTTAAAACTTTAAGAAGTTTAAAAGAAAAAAATTAAAACTTTCAGAAATTCTTCAGAACTTTTGTCCCCAGTCCTTGTCCCTCACACTGTGTTTTGAAATCTTCAATGTGTTGAATTCTCTAAGAAAATCAACGCAATTTTCTGTGTCTCAGATATTTCCAGGACCATTTCTTGCTGCCTTCTGCAGATCCTTTCTCAATCTGATAAACACAGCAAACATGGGAAAAAAAATCATCCCAACTCTTTAAATTGTCATCTGAGAAACGTGGGAAATGGATTTACAGAAAATTAAATTACGTTTATAGTGTATTTTAATTAAGAATGGTTAGCTTGTAATTATAATAATGTGAGTTATAACATCTGCGTTGTCTCACCCTTCTCATGAGACTAAAAAGAGAATAAAAGTTTTTAAAATGCCTCTGAGCCAGAAAATGAGAAAAGGCCATAATCCAACAAGAAAGAGTAAAAACATAATTTATACATCGAGCAAACGATCAGCTTTTTATCATCCGCACCTGCAAATACGAATTTACCATAAAAATGAAAATATTTGCAGAGCCTGCAGGCAGGCCCAGCTCTGAGCTGGCTCCTGGGGGACTCAGGGATTCCCAACCCAACATTCCCAGCCCTGCACACGCACACTGAGCTGATTTATCTTGATTTCTCATGGGCTCGGCCATGACAGACTGCTGAGTGGCTGAAAAGTAACACTTCCTGTGAATAAATCAAAAGTTATGCTTCTGCTTTCCTGCTTGGCTTGCTTTGAGCCGTGCAGATTTCCCGGTTTGCCAACCTAAACCAAATATTGGGGTGGCTTTGGCTCACGCTTCAGGTTTAGATACCAAGTGTTTTTCCAACACAGCCCCCAAAAAACCATTTTCCACCTGTTTAAATGGTGTGTCAGTGGGTGTTTGGCCAATCCCAAAGATATTTTAAAGCTGTGTGAGGCACGTTTATGGGATCATCCCAAATAATTGGGTTCTGGTGGAGGCATGGGAACAGTGGTTCCTCACCTTCCCAAGGCGTCTTCTGAGCCTCAAGAATTGCAGATCCTTGGCTCCCTGTCCATGGCCTGTTGTGTAAAATTGAATTATCCAGGCCAAGATCCATCTTTAGTGAAGGATGCTACTCCCTGGCACAGTATATTTAAAAATCAGGCCTCATGAATGAATTCCTATGAATAAATTCTTAATTAAAAAGGAGTTTTAGTACCAGAACATGCCACAGTCCCCCAGCTGTGGGTTGCTAGGCTCCTTCAGGAAGGTTATCCCATGGCAGTGATGTTCCCAGGGATATGGTAAATATATGGTATCAGCAACAAAATTTATTTTTTTGGGCACAAAACCCACCCTGGCAAACACCATTCTGTGGCTATTAAGGGCTCTCACCATTCCCAACCACAATTTTTTTAAAACCCTCCCCTAACCCAGCCAAAATCACCGACCCTAGAAAACACATTCTTTATTTTTATGCTGCAAATAACTACTGTAAAAATCCTGCTTTCCTGATTTCCCCAGCCACGTTGCAAACAGCCATTCCTCTCAGATTCTGCTAAATACAAGTGAGACCTAAACAAAAAACCCCTCAGATGAGACGTGCAGATTGCTGCTGAGACACATTTCCATACATATGGCACCAGACAAGCTCGACATGCAAAGATTGTAAAACTTGCAGCAGCTTCTAGGTTTCCTTGGAAAGCTGTTTTGTCTCGGGATTGCCGTGGCAAAGTAAAAAAAAATAACGAAGAAATTGCTTTAATTTTCCGTGCAGCAGAAATGTCAGCCAGCGATTGTTCTGGCCCTGCCCTCTGTGACACACGCTCCGATATTTTTATTTGACATTTTCCCCCCTTTCATTGCTGCCTCTCGTCTCTCCGAGTAGCTGTGATTTCATTTCTCTGGAGATTCCAAACAAAGCTCGGATTCATCACAGGAGGATGCTGTGGGAGGGATCCAGGAGGGTTCCCCTGAGGCAGGACCACAGGGCTGGGGGTGCTGCCCCAAACTGTGCCCAAACTGTGCCCAAACTGTGCCCAAACTGTGCCCAAACTGTGCCCAAACTGGCCCCAAACTGTTCCCAAACTGGCCCCAAACTGGCCCCAAACTGGCACCAAACCAGTGGTTGAGGTGTTGGGGCACAGGTTTGGCCTCGATGATCCTAAAGGTCTCTTCCAACATCATTATTCTGTGATTGTGTGATTCTGTGATTCTGTGGGATTCTGGGATTCTGTGATTCTGTGTGATTCTGTGGCTGTGTGATTCTGTGTGATTCTGGGATTCTCTGTGATTCTGTGGGATTCTGTGATTCTCTGTGATTCTCTATGATTCTGTGATTCTGTGACTGTGATTCTGTGTGATTTTGTGATTCTCTGTGATTCTCTATGATTGTGTGATTCTGTGTGATTGTGTGCGATTCTCTATGATTCTGTGATTCTGTGACTGTGATTCTGTGTGATTTTGTGATTCTGTGGGATTCTGTGGGATTCTGTGATTCTGTGTGATTCTCTATGATTCTGTGATTGTGTGATTCTGTGACTGTGTGATTCTGTGATTCTCTGTGATTCTCTGTGATTCTGTGATTCTCTGTGATTCTCTATGATTCTGTGATTCTGTGACTGTGATTCTGTGTGATTTTGTGATTCTGTGGGATTCTGTGATTCTCTGTAATTCTCTATGATTGTGTGACTGTGTGATTCTGTGTGACTGTGTGATTCTGTGATTTTGTGATTCTCTGACTCTGGTTCTGTGTGATTTTGTGATTCTGTGTGATTCTGTGTGACTCTGTGATTCTCTGTGATTCTCTATGATTGTGTGATTCTGTGTGATTGTGTGTGATTCTGTGATTGTGTGATTGTGTGTGATTCTGTGATTGTGTGATTCTGTGTGATTCTGTGACTGTGTGATTCTGTGATTCTCTGTGATTCTCTATGATTCTGTGATTCTGTGACTGTGATTCTGTGTGATTTTGTGATTCTGTGGGATTCTGTGTGATTCTGTGATTCTGTGTGATTCTGTGATTCTGTGATTCTGTGATTCTGTGATTCTGTGATTCTGTGTGATTCTGTGACTGTGTGATTCTGTGATTCTGTGTGATTTTGTGATTCTGTGGGATTCTGTGGGATTCTGTGATTCTGTGGGATTCTGTGATTCTGTGATTCTGTGATTCTGTGATTCTGTGACTGTGTGATTCTGTGACTGTGTGATTCTGTGATTCTGTGTGATTTTGTGATTCTGTGGGATTCTGTGGGATTCTGTGATTCTGTGGGATTCTGTGATTCTCTGTAATTCTCTATGATTGTGTGATTGTGTGATTCTGTGTGATTGTGATTCTGTGATTGTGTGATTCTGTGTGATTCTGGGATTCTGTGACTGTGTGATTCTGGGATTCTCTGTGATTCTCTGTGATTCTCTATGATTCTGTGATTCTGTGACTGTGATTCTGTGTGATTTTGTGATTCTGTGTGATTGTGTGATTCTGTGATTCTGTGATTCTGTGTGACTCTGTGATTCTCTGTAATTCTCTATGATTGTGTGATTGTGTGATTCTGTGTGACTGTGATTCTGTGATTGTGTGATTCTGTGATTGTGTGATTCTGTGACTGTGATTCTGTGGGATTTTGTGATTCTGTGGGATTCTGTGATTCTGTGATTGTGTGATTCTGTGTGATTCTGTGATTCTCTGTAATTCTCTATGATTGTGTGATTGTGTGTGACTCTGTGACTGTGTGACTCTGTGATTCTCTATGATTGTGTGACTGTGTGATTCTGTGATTGTATGATTGTGTGTGATTGTGTGATTCTGTGTGACTGTGACTGTGTGACTGTGTCACTCTGTGACTGTGTGATTCTGTGTGACTGTGTGACTCTGCGTGACTCTGTGACAGTGTGATTCTGTGATTGTATGACTGTGTGTCACTCTGTGACTGTGTGATTCTGTGTGACTCTGTGACAGTGTGACTGTGTGGCAGAGGCGCGAGCTGACGCCGTGTCCCTGTGGGTGTCCCCGCAGAGCGTGCAGCCGGCGTGTACCACCGCGAGGCGCGCTCCGGCAAGTACCGGCTGACGTTCGCCGAGGCCAAGGCCGTGTGCGAGTACGAGGGAGGACACCTGGCCACGCTGCAGCAGCTGGAGGCAGCTCGGAAAATAGGTCTGGAAAGCACAGGGCTCCTCACGGGGCTCCTCCTGAGGGGGCTGGGTGGGAGTTGTCCTTTCTGTCCCGAGCTTTGGGGCTTGTGTGAAACTCCGTGGGGTTTTGGTAAGGAGCAGGAGGAGTGCCAGGGTGTCCCCACCAGGAATTCCCAATGTCCCATCCATCCCTGCCCTCTGGCACTGGGAGCCATTCCCTGGCTCCTGTCCCTCCATCCCTGTCCCCAGCCCCTCTCAGCTCTCCTGGAGCCCCTTCAGGCCCTGCCAGGGGCTCTGAGCTCTGCCTGGAACCTTCCCTTCTCCAGCCATCATCCACAATTCCATGTGCTGCTCTGGCCCAGCATCAGGATTTGGGAGACACCATGGGGAGAAGGCAGGGAGGGGTAAGAAAAGGAGATTTTGGAACAATGATTTTGCTGCATTTTGTCCCCAGAGAGAATCTCCAGTTCTTGGAGCTTCTCCGTGGCCTCCTTAGGACTCGCTCCAGAGCTTCTCTGTGCCAGGGCCTGCCCACCCATCCCAGCCTGGAATTCCCAATTCCCAACAATTCCCAGTGTCCCACCCATCCCTGCCCTCTGGCACTGGGAGCCATTCCCTGGCTCCTGTCCCTCCATCCCTGTCCCCAGCCCCTCTCAGCTCTCCTGGAGCCCCTTCGGGCCCTGCCAGGGCCTCTGAGGTTTTCCTGCATCCTTCCCTTCTCCAGGGGAACATTCCCAGCTCTCCCAGCCTGGCTCCAGCCCTGGGAGCATCTCCCTGACCTCCTCTGGACTTGCTCCAACCACTTTTATTTTGTCTGCAAGGGAATGAGTTCTGTGCTTGAAGTAAAAAGCGAGAGCTCCCCTGCATTTCCAGCTGATTCCTAAGCTCTTCATTCATTCAGAGCACTGCGAAAACAATGGAAAATATCCTCCACTCCAGACGTTTTTTCACTCTGCTGTTGAGTCAGGAGCTGGCTCCCAGCAGCAGCACATGTGAAAAGGGCACTTTTGTTTCTTCTGAGGAGCTCTGAGCCGTGAGATGCCACAAATATGTTCCAGCTCCTCTCCATGAAAACATTGGATGGGTCTCTACAACACTGCATTCTTTGGCTATTGGTGTTGAGTTCCCAGCCACAAAATGCATTAAGGGGATCTTTTTGTTTGGCAAGAAATCCCCGAGGCATTTCAGGTATTTAAATTTAAATTGAAAGTGTTTTAAGCAAATGCTTGGGGATTTTAGCCGTCTGTAGTATTTTATTTATTTTTAGAACTTAATTAATGCTGAGAATTAAGTACTGGGATTGAGTAAATTTGTCTGACTTCAAAAGGGAAACAGAAAACACCCTTGGAAAACTCATCCAATGGCTAATTTGATTACAAGTGCTGGTAGAGCACTTAAACCTGACTGTGCAGTCCATCTGCATTTGATTTGGGGCTTCAGATGAGGAACCAGTAATCACATTGTGGAGAACACGATTCAGTTTTACCCTCTGCATTTAAAATTACCCTCTCAACGTCCTGTTCTCCCCTTTAGCTCGATTTCTATCAGGCCAATCACACCAACTTGGTGCAATAAGAGCAGCCCAGTTCTGACCATTTTCTGCCTCCTTTGCTGCAGGTTTCCACGTGTGTGCTGCCGGCTGGATGGCCAAGGGCAGAGTTGGCTATCCCATAGTAAAAGCTGGAGCCAACTGTGGCTTTGGCAAGACTGGGATTGTTGATTATGGGATTCGCCTCAACAGGAGCGAGAGGTGGGACGCCTACTGCTACAACCCCAACGGTGAGGAGAGCCACGGGGCTGTCCTTCTGTCCTTCTGTCCTCTTCTGTCCTTTTCCGTCCTCTTCTGTCCTCTTTTGCATTTAGCCCAAAATTTATCTGTATAATCTGAGGGCTTTCTGCCCGTAATCTGAGGATTCTGCCTGCAAAAGGGTAAATTTAAAATTTAAGGTTAAACCTTTTCTTTTTTTTTTGGTCTGAGATTGAACAGTTCTGAAAGTGAATGCCCTGCCTGGGACTGGCATTCTTAGGAGGGCTGAGCAACCACGGGGCTGTCCTTCTGTCCTCTTCTGTCCTCTTCTGTCCTCTTTTGCATTTAGCCACAATTTATCTGAATAATCTGAGGTTTTCTGCCCGTAATCTGAGGATTCTGCCTGCAAAAGGGTAAATTTAAGGTTAAACCTTCTTTTTTTTGGTCTAAGATTGAACAGCTCTGAAAATGAATGCCCTGTCTGGGACTGGCATTCTTAGGAGGGCTGAGCAACCACAGAGCTGTCCTTCTGTCCTCTTCTGTCCTCTTTTGCATTTAGCCCAAAATTTATCTGAATAATCTGAGGGCTTTCTGCCCGTAATCTGAGGTATTCTGCCCAAAACAGGGTAAATTTAGGGTTAAACCTTCTTTTTTTTGGTATGAGATGGAACAGTTCTGAAAATGAATGCCCTGCCTGAGACGGGCATTCTTAGGAGGGCTGAGCAACCATGGGGCTGTCCTTCTGTCCTCTTCTGTCCTTCTGTCCTCTTCTGTCCTCTTCTGTCCTCTTCTGTCCTCTTCTGTCCTCTTTTGCATTTAGCCCAAAATTTATCTGTATAATCTGAGGGCTTTCTGCCCATAATCTGAGGATTCTGCCTGCAAAAGGGTAAATTTAGGGTTAAACCTTCTTTTTTTTGGTATGAGATGGAACAGTTCTGAAAGTGAATGCCCTGCCTGGGACTGGCATTCTTAGGAGGGCTGAGCAACCATGGGGCTGTCCTTCTGTCCTCTTCTGTCCTTCTGTCCTCTTCTGTCCTTCTGTCCTCTTCTGTCCTCTTTTGCATTTAGCCCAAAATTTATCTGAATAATATGAGGGCTTTCTGCCCATAATCTGAGGATTCTGCCTGCAAAAGGGTAAATTTAAGGTTAAACCTTCTTTTTTTTGGTCTGAGATGGAGCAGCTCTGAAAGTGAATGCCCTGCCTGGGACTGGCATTCTTAGTAGGATTGAGCAACCACGGGGCTGTCCCTCTGTCCTCTTCTGTCCTTCTGTCCTCTTCTGTCCTTTTGTCCTCTTCTGTCCTCTTCTGTCCTCTTTTGCATTTAGCCCAAAATTTATCTGAATAATCTCAGGGTTTTCTGCCCGTAATCTGAGGATTCTGCCTGCAAAAGGGTAAATTTAGGGTTAAACCTTCTTTATTATGTCTGAGATGGAACAGCTCTGAAAGTGAATGCCCTGTCTGGGACTGGCATTCTTAGGAGGGCTGAGCAACCACGGGGCTGTCCTTCTGTCCTCTTCTGTCCTCTTCTGTCCTCTTCTGTCCTTCTGTCCTCTTCTGTCCTCTTTTGCATTTAGCCCAAAATTTATCTGAATAAGCTGAGCGCTTTCTGCCCATAATCTGAGGATTCTGCCTGCAAAAGGGTAAATTTAAAATTTAAGGTTAAACCTTTTTTTTTTGGTCTGAGATGGAGCAGCTCTGAAAGTGAATGCCCTGCCTGGGACTGGCATTCTTAGAAGGGCTGAGCAACCACGGGGCTGTCCTTCTGTCCTTCTGTCCTTCTGTCCTCTTCTGTCTTCTTCCGTCCTCTTCTGTCCTCTTCTGTCCTCTTCTGTCCTCTTTTGCATTTAGCCCAAAATTTATCTGAGTAGTCTGAGGGCTTTCTGCCCGTAATCTGAGGGATTCTGCCTGCAAAAGGATAAATTTAGGGTTAAACCTTCTTTTTTTTGGTCTGAGATGGAACAGCTCTGAAAGCGAATGCCGTGCCTGGGACTGGCATTCTTAGGAGGGCTGAGCAACCATGGGGCTGTCCTTCTGTCCTCTTCTGTCCTTCTGTCCTCTTCTGTCCTTTTCCATCCTCTTCTGTCCTCTTCTGTCCTTTTGTCCTCTTCTGTCCTCCTTCGTCCTCTTTTGCATTTAGCCCAAAATTTATCTGTATAATCTGAGGGCTTTCTGCCCGTAATCTGAGGATTCTGCCTGCAAAAGGGTAAATTTAAGGTTAAACCTTCCTTTTTTTGGTCTGAGATGGAACAGCTCTGAAAGCGAATGCCCTGCCTGGGACTGGCATTCTTAGAAGTGCTGAGCAACCACGGGGCTGTCCTTTTGTCCTCTTCTGTCCTCTTTTCTCCTCCTTCATCCTCTTTTGCATTTAGCCACAATTTATCTGTATAATCTGAGGGCTTTCTGCCCGTAATCTGAGGATTCTGCCTGCAAAAGGGTAAATTTAAAATTTAAGGTTAAACCTTTTTTTTTTTTTTTTTGGTCTGAGATCGAACAGCTCTGAAAATGAATGCCCTGCCTGGGACTGGCATTCTTAGGAGGATTGTCCTAGGGGTGAACTGGGAGGAATTCCTAAGGAATTCCTAAGGAGGAATTGTTCCCTGGGAGGGTGGGAAGGAGGGCCTGGCACAGGGTGCCCCTGCATCCCTGGCAGTGCCCAAATCCAGGTTGGATTGGCTTGGAGCAGCCTGGCACAGCGGGAGCTGTCCCTGCCATGGCAGGGGTGGGATTAGATGAGTTTTAGTGTCCCTTTCCATCCACACCATCCTGTAACAACTCTGTGATTCTCCGAGTGAAACTCCCACCAGACCAGAGTTCCAGCAGCACTGACAGGAACCCAGCAGAGCATTCCTGCTGTCCCTTCAGCCATCAGGGAAGGCAGAGGTGGCCCGGGCAGGGCAGCAAAGCTCAGCCTGGGCCTGCTGCTCGCCATGGCAGGCTCTCAGGCCGGGCCGTGACGTCTGCACAGCTGTGCACATCTTGTTTGTGCTCCCAGGGCTGGGGCTTGTTTGTGTTCACCAAATAGCTCTGTGGGGTGGGGGCCCTGCCAGATGTTCCACACGGAGCTGCCCTCGGAATTTCGGCGTGGGGCCATTCCTTTGTCCGCTCTGGGCCACGGGGAATTGCTGTCCGGTTTGGGCAGAGCTCCAAAGGAAAGCAGAGCTGCCAAAAGTGCAGAGCCACGAGCCTGCAGCCCTGCAGGGATTGGTGTGCAGGGGCTGTCAGCAGGCAGGACACAGGCAGCTGAGGGGACAGGGACAAATCCCGGACAGAACTGAGCCTGTGCTCTGCTCCAGGAGGCCAAAGAGGGCAGGAGGAACTTGTGGAAGGGTCGGGGTGTTTGAAGTGTCCATCCCACCCAGCAGTGATCATGGAATGGTGGAATGGGCTGGGTTGGAAGGACATTAAAGCCCATCCAGTGCCACCCCTGCCGTGCCAGGGACACCTCCCACTGTCCCCGGCTGCTCCAGGGATCCAGGGGCTGCTCTGGCAATCCCAGCCCAGACAGGAATTCCCAATTCCCAGTGTCCCATCCATCCCTGCCCTCTGGCACTGGGAGCCATTCCCTGGCTCCTGTCCCTCCATCCCTTGTCCCCAGCCCCTCTCAGCTCTCCTGGAGCCCCTTCAGGCCCTGCCAGGGGCTCTGAGCTCTGCCTGGAGCCTTCCCTTCTCCAGCCATCATCCACAATTCCATGTGCTGCTCTGGCCCAGCATCAGGATTTGGGAGACACCATGGGGAGAAGGCAGGGAGGGGTAAGAAAAGGAGATTTTGGAACAATTATTTTGCTGCATTTTGTCCCCAGAGAGAATCTCCAGTTCTTGGAGCTTCTCCGTGGCCTCCTCAGGACTCGCTCCAGAGCTTCTCTGTGCCAGGGCCTGCCCACCCATCCCAGCCAGGAATTCCCGATTCCCAACAATTCCCAGTGTCCCATCCATCCCTGCCCTCTGGCACTGGGAGCCATTCCCTGGCTCCTGTCCCTCCATCCCTGTCCCCAGCCCCTCTCAGCTCTCCTGGAGCCCCTTCAGGCCCTGCAGGGGCTCTGAGCTCTGCCTGGAGCCTTCCCTGCTCCAGGGGAACATTCCCAGCTCTCCCAGCCCTGCAGCAGCTCCTGACTCTCCAGCAGCTCCAAGTCTTTATTGTGTTGCAGCCCCCGAGCTCTCCAAGAGCTGAGCTGAGAAGTTCTGGGCTCATGGATAATGTACAAACTCAGGGGGTTAATGGGAATAATCCATCTCAGTGCTCCTAATTCCTGTGCCCTGAATGCCCTGACACAGCACCTCCCTCTGCCCAGCTCTAAACGGGGATAAATCCTAAATTCAGGCAGGAATTCCCAGTTTGGTCAGCCCCCCTGGCAGGGAGCTGGCAAAGTCCAAATGGCCACTGGATCAGAGCAGGGGTGGTGTTATCCCAAAGGGAATGTGGAGCAGCAGGAACAGCAGCAGTACAACAGCAGGGCTGTGATCACGGGCTGGTTTTTGTTTGAGACGCGCTTGCAAGGGGTTTTTGAAGAAGAAAGGATGAATGTGAGTGTCAGTGTGATGTGCAAGTACAGCTGTAAAGCTGCAGAGAGCCAGAAATCCCAAATGCCTCCCACATAAAACACAGCTCTGGCCCCAAACCCACTGAAGGCAATGAAAGCTTTTCCTGTGAGTTCAGTGAGGTTTGGATCACGCCTCTTGCTTCCAAAATATCTCCTTCCAAAATCTGGGTGTCTGGGTTTGAAAAGCCAGGTATCTGCTAAGGAAGGCAGAGCCTCCCCTGAAATAGGAAATGTAAACCCCCTCTCTCTGAATTATTGTAATTTTGAAATTAAGGAGGGCTCTCAGGCAAAGATATGGGAATAGGAATAACAGTTATTTGCTAGGAAAATTAAAAAAAAAATTATAAATGCAATAATAAAAAAAAAGAAAAAAGAAAATTAACTACTGCCAGAGTCAGAACAGGACCCTGTGTGTCAGGGACGTGTCCCAGCCCGATCCCTCCTGCAGTGCCAGCAGTGGCTCTGCTGCAGCAGGGATCCTGCACAAGGGGGGAGTTTTCCTCTGCAGCTCCAGGGGTGATGGAGATGGGCCTGGGCTCCTCTGGGAATGCAGGGGGCACAAAGCTGCTCCTCTGGGAATGCAGGGGCACAAAGCTGCTCCTGTGGGAATGCAGGGGGCACAAAGCTGCTCCTCTGGGAATGCAGGGGGCACAAAGCTGCTCCTGTGGGAATGCAGGGGGCACAAAGCTGCTCCTCTGGCAGTGCAGGGCAGCACAAAGCTGCTCCTGTGGCAATGCAGGGGGCACAAAGCTGCTCCTGTGGGAATGCAGGGCAGCACAAAGCTGCTCCTGTGGGAATGCAGGGGGAGCACAAAGCTGCTCCTGTGGGAATGCAGGGCGGCACAAAGCTGCTCCTGTGGGAATGCATGGCAGCACAAAGCTGCTTCTCTGGGAATGCAGAGGGCACAAAGCTGCTCCTCTGGGAATGCAGAGGGCACAAAGCTGCTCCTGTGGGAATGCAGGGGGCACAAAGCTGCTCCTGTGGCAATGCAGGGGGCACAAAGCTGCTCCTCTGGGAATGCAGGGCAGCACAAAGCTGCTCCTCTGGGAATGCAGGGGGAGCACAAAGCTGCTCCTGTGGGAATGCAGGGCGGCACAAAGCTGCTCCTGTGGGAATGCATGGCAGCACAAAGCTGCTTCTCTGGGAATGCAGAGGGCACAAAGCTGCTCCTCTGGCAATGCAGGGGGCACAAAGCTGCTCCTCTGGGAATGCAGGGGGCACAAAACTGCTCCTCTGGGAATGCAGGGGGCACAAAGCTGCTCCTCTGGGAATGCAGGGGGCACAAAACTGCTCCTCTGGGAATGCAGGGGGCACAAAGCTGCTCCTCTGGGAATGCAGGGGGAGCACAAAGCTGCTCCTTGGGAATGCAGGGGGCACAAAGCTGCTCCTGTGGGAATGCAGGGGGCACAAAGCTGGGAATGCAGGGGGCACAAAGCTGCTCCTCTGGGAATGCAGGGCAGCACAAAGCTGCTCCTCTGGGAATGCAGGGCAGCACAAAGCTGCTCCTGTGGCAATGCAGGGGGCACAAAGCTGCTCCTGTGGGAATGCAGGGGGGGCAAAGCTGCTCCTCTGGGAATGCAGGGGGCACAAAGCTGCTCCTGTGGGAATGCAGGGAGCACAAAGCTGCTCCTGGGACAATGCAGGGCAGCACAAAGCTGCTCCTGTGGGAATGCAGGGGGCACAAAGCTGCTCCTTGGGAATGCAGGGCAGCACAAAGCTGCTCCTGTGGGAATGCAGGGGGCACAAAGCTGCTCCTCTGGAATGCAGGGAGCACAAAGCTGCTCCTGTGGGAATGCAGAGGGCACAAAGCTGCTCCTGTGGGAATGCAGGGGGGGCAAAGCTGCTCCTGTGGGAATGCAGGGGGCACAAAGCTGCTCCTCTGGGAATGCAGAGGGCACAAAGCTGCTCCTGTGGGAATGCAGGGGGCGCAAAGCTGCTCCTCTGGGAATGCAGAGGGCACAAAGCTGCTCCTCTGGGAGTGCAGGGAGCACAAAGCTGCTCCTGTGGCCATGCAGGGCAGCACAAAGCTGCTCCTGTGGGAGTGCAGGGGGCACAAAGCTGCTCCTCTGGGAGTGCAGGGGGCAGAGGCCGCTGTGCTGTCCCAAACCTCAGATTGTACCCAGGCAGGAATGCTTGGCTCCTCCCCTGGGCACAGCACCTCCCCATGGGATGCTGGAATTGGATCAGCCATGCAAGGACACTCACTGGTCATGGACAGCAGATAATTAATAATTAATGGCCCATGAACAGAAGATAATTAATAATTAATGACCCCTGAACAGCAGAGATCTCCTGGAGGGAGGACTGGCTGTGGAAGAGATAAAGAAAAACTGCCCCATGAACAGCAGAGAACTGCCCCAGCTCTGACAGATGGTGGTAGGATTCACCAAGTCATTAGTTACATCAGATAGCTCATTATATTCAATGGACAAAGCAATAGCTTATTGTGTTTTATTGATACAAAATTAATGTCAATAATTAATTGGCAGGAATTTGTAACAAATTTTGAAGGCACGAATGCTGCTCACTAAGGCTGCAAATATCCCTTGTGTATCTATTTTATCAGTTTCCCTGCTAACAGCCTTGCTTTCTCCCTTGCTGTGGATAAATTAATATTTTATCAATTTCTTCTGCTGCTAACTCAGTTGTTTGGCCTGCAGAGCACTGCTAAGCCCATCCACAAGAATCCTTGTCGCTCTGGATGTCCCTGTGTGATTCCCTGCAGATCTCCAGCTCCAAGTGCCTGAAGATTCAAACCACGGCCAGAATTAAAACACCAACTCTCCCTGCTTTTACCTCCCCCTTAGGAAAAGAGTGTGGAGGAGTCTTCACAGATTCCAAACACGTTTTCAAGTCGCCAGGCTACCCGAACGAGTACGAGAACAACCAGGTGTGCTACTGGCACATCCGGGTCCGGTACGGGCAGAGGATCCACCTGCAGTTCCTGGAGTTCGACGTCGAGGATGACATTGCCTGCCAGGGCGACTTCCTGGAGGTCTACGACAGCTACGATGATGTCAATGGGTTTGTGGGCAGGTAAAGTATATTTGATATGCAAATTTATGGTAAATTTGTACCCCCCTGCAGATTAATGCTGTTTATTAATTATAAATTTTAACATTTATGCGATACATGTAATATATAATATATAATATATAATATATAGTATAAAGTATATAGTCTATAGTATATAGTATATGGTATACTGTAGTATATATGCCATAATATATATAATACATAGTATATTATATATACTATGTATTATATACTAGTATTATATACTATTATATACTATTATATACTGTATTATATACTAGTACATATATATAATATGCGCTATATTATGTATACTATATACTATACATTCTATATATTACAATATACAATAATTATTAATACTATATTAATAGCATTATACTGTTATTGCTATATTATTATTATTAATAATATGTAATGATGATGTAATAATAAAATAATATATATTATACTGTATATTGTAATAAATACTATATTATATATGGTATAATATATATACTGTATATATAATATATACTATATATTATCATATGCAATAATTAGTAATACTATATTAATGGTCTATTATTATTATTATTATTATTATTATTATTATTATTATTATTATTACTATTACTATTACTATTACTATTACTATTATTATTATTCTACCATATATTATCGTATACTATCTATTATCTATACTATATATTATAATATATTATATATTACATGGCATATATACTATGGTGTAATATATACTATATATACTACAGTATATTGCATACTATATACAATAGAAATTATAAATACTGTAGTATATTATATACTATGCACTATAGCATGTTACATACTATATACTATATATCATACATACTATAGTATATTACATACTTTATTCATCAGCATTTTCTTTTTTTCCAGGTTTTGTGGAGATGAGTTGCCAGATGACATCATTAGCACAGGTAAATTATTTGCACTCTTTGTGGCAACTGAAAAAAAAACTTAAAACCCACAATATATGTGACAAAAATTAAATGCCCCAAATATATCTGGAAAAAACCCTGAAATTAATTAAATTTTTTTAAAGGGTAAAAAATTAAAATGAATTCATTAAATAAAGAAAATTAAAACTACCAAAAAATATTTCTGAAAAAAACAAAATAGATGTGAAAACAATGAGAAACCCCCCCAAAACGCATGTGAAAGCCTCCATTTTTGTGCCCTAAAATGTGATTTTTCCTGCGCAGGGAACGTGATGACGCTGAAGTTCCTGACAGACGGCTCGGTGACTGCAGGGGGGTTCCAGATCCGCTACTCCGCCCTGGACACGCCCGCCCCAGCCAAAAACGCCTCAGCCCAGGGCAAAAACACCTTCCAGGCTGGGAAATTTGGGATTATGTGAGCACAACTCCGGGCACGGAAAGGGGCTCTGGACTGAACACTGAAAAAAAAAAAAATCAGATTTTTTTCTGGCTTTTTTTTCCATCTCTTTCTGAGATTTTTTCATTTTTCTTTCTGAGTTTTTCTCTTTGGCTTTTCTATGTTTTGTAATAAACTACACTAGGGAATAAATTATAAGATATACTTACATGGATAATAGAGAATTATTTTTAGAATACAAGTACTGTAAAAATCAAAGAATTCATTGCTACCAAAGACTTAATTATTTTTAATATAAACTGCTCCTTCTCCTCATTTCTTACACCACTTGAACAAACTTTTTGTGTGTCTGTCCTGATTATTTTAAAACTTAACAGGCTCTCCTCTCCTTATTTCCCTTGATTTCCACCTATTTATATTTTAAACTTAACAGGTTCTCCTCTCCTTTTTTCCCTTGATTTCCACCTATTTATATTTTAAACTTAACAGGTTCTCCTCTCCTTTTTTCCCTTGATTCCCACCTATTTATATTTTAAACTTAACAGGTTCTCCTCTCCTTTTTTCCCTTGATTCCCACCTATTTATTTTTTCAGACTGTTGCTTTTTTTCCTGTTCTCTACACATTATTATTTTTTTTTTTAATTAACTGGTCTTCTTGAACTGGAAGGGGTTCAGTGTAAGGTTATTTTTAAGACAAAAATTGATCTTGTGGATGGCCTGGCAGCTGCCAGGTGAGGATTGGGAAGCAGCACAGAGAGCACAGGATCAGCTGCATCCACATTTCCATTTTCCTGTCCCATCCATGGGTTCTGTCAGGGTTTCCTCCTCCAGAGAATCAAGTCCTTCCAAAAGAATTAAAGGAATGGCTTGGAAAAGAGAATAAAAGTGCTGAGAGGAAGCAGCAGGAGGAACTGCTCACCAAGCACGTTCAGGAGACACCACCGAGGTGCTGGACCTTGTTTACATGGGTTTGAGACTGTTCTGGTTTAAATTACTGGATTTAAAATAATTGCAGACTGTTCTAGTTGAAATTACTGAATTTAAAATCCTTTAAGACTGTTCTAATTTAAATTACTGGATTTAAAATAATTGCAGACTGCTCTAGTTGAAATTGCTGAATTTAAATCCTTTCAGACTGTTCTAGTTTAAATTACTGAGTTTAAAATCCTTTCAGACTGTTCAAGTTGAAATTGCTGAATTTTAAATCCTTTGACTGCTCTATGAATTTAAAATCCTTTCAGACTGTTCAAGTTGAAATTGCTGAATTTAAATCCTTTCAGACTGTTCTAGTTTAAATTACTGAGTTTAAAATCCTTTCAGACTGTTCTAGTTGAAATTGCTGAATTTAAATCCTTTAAGACTGCTCTATGAACTTAAAATCCTTTCAGACTGTTCAAGTTGAAATTGCTGAATTTTAAATCCTTTGCTCTATGAATTTAAAATCCTTTAAGACTGTTCTAGTTGAAATTGTTGAATTTAAAATCCTTTCAGACTCTTCTAGTTGAAATTGCTGAACTTAAATATTTTGAGACTGTTCTAGTTGAAATTGCTGATTTTAAATCCTTCCCCAAATGTTTTTACCTGAAGCAGCATTAAAGCTACCTCTGGTCTAATCCCACCAAGTTTGCAGTGAGTTATTTTTGTTTCTTGCAAATGTAATTCATTTTATTAATTTAAAGAATAAATTTTGTTTCCGAGTGTTTTCTTGACGCCGGCTCTGCTGAAATCTGATGCCCACTGAGGATTTTCCTGTGAATTCCATTTTGCTTGCAGCATTTTTTATTCCTCATCACCTGAATTCATCAGGAATGGTTTTGTGTTGGAATGTGAAATGCAGGGAACTCTCAGAACTTTGGGCCAAAGGTTAGAATCCAAACCAGGGTTTGGTGTGAGACCTTGGCAAAGGCTCCCAAACTCAGGTGCTAAAGTGAGAATGTGGATTTATAATTTAAAGCAAAGACACATTAAGGTAGGAAGAGGAGAGTTGAGAGTTTTAGAGTTTAAGATCTAGAAAAAACAAAAGCAGTTCCAGAGGTGAACAAGGAGTTCAGGATGCAGCACTGTGGGTTTGTGTGCCATAACATGATGGCTAAGATAAGACAAAATATTTAAGGGTTGGGTCAAAACCATAAATATCCTTTTTGGCAGTGCTTTATTGGTCAATAGATCCTTTAAAAGCCTTGTACTGAGGGTCTTGGGACCTTCTGGGCCATGTAATGAAGCTGTGAATCAAATTCACCATTCCTGCCTGTGTAGAAGAAAAATAAACCACAGAATCTAAAAAACCTCAGAGTTCCCATCTCTAACTCACTTGGAATTCCTTCACCAATTCCCATAGTTTTGCACAAGGAAGATCTTAAGCTAATCAGCCCCATTTTTGCTTTATTTCTTCTAATTTATTTCATTTCTGAGCTTTTATTGTCATTTCACTAGGAACAAAATCCTGCTTTCTGGCTGTACCGGAGAACAACATTGCAACTGCTCTCCTGGTTATTTCCAACACTTTATTCGCGCTCCACGAAACGAGTTTGGTATCACCCCATTTCTGCGATGTAACTGCATTTAAAATGTGCTTTTTAATCCTGCCACCTTGTGTTCAATGCTGTACCACAGCATTCCCATTTTCCAGCATCAGCCACAGCGCTCGTCCATAGGGAAGAGAATAAGGAAAAGCATGAGGAGATATCAATATTTTAATTATGACCTCGGCGTGGGGTTTTTGTTGCTGTTGTTTCTTTAACTGGGAAGAGACAGGTCTTGGATGGACAGGGATGAGAATCAGGGAACTCTTGGAATGCTCAAGGGGTAATTTTTGGGGAAGAGACCCAGGAGAGCCGGTCCCGCTGGGCATGTGCGGTAGCACAGGGAAGTACCGGGGGTGGACAGAGCCCCAGCCGTGGCCCGGCTCGGTCCCGGAGCTCCAGGGCTTTCCAATTTGGGCTTCGGGATTTCCCATTTCACCCCAGAGAACTCAGGGAATCCCGGCTTGTGCTCCCACGGAGCTCATTTCCAGTCATTAATTCGGGATTTGACCTCACGTGCTTCCTCCCGCGGGTCACCTCCGGCCTAGCGACCGGGGACAGGAGCCCAGGAAGGGCCGGGGCGTGTTTAGGTGGGAAATTAGGGAAAGGCTCTCCCAGCACAGCGTGGGCTGGCCGTGACCAGGCTCTCCGCGGAATGCTCCCAGCCCCGAGGCCGCCACAGCTCCGGGAGCGTTTGGACAGCGCTCTCAGGGTGGATTATCGGGCAGGGCCGGGAGGCGGCCATGGACGATCGCCCTTTTCCGCCGCTATCCCCGGATCCCGGCACCCGCGGGCCGCGCCGCCCGCTCCGCCCTCCGCGCCGGGCCGGCGCCGCCCCCCGCGCCGCCCCGCCCTTCCCGCCGCGCCTCCTCCAATCAGCGCCGGCCCGGGCCCGCCCCCCGCGCGGCCCCGCCCTTCCCGCCACGCCTCCTCCAATCAGCGCCGGCCCGGGCCCGCCCCCCCGCGCCGCCCCGCCCTTCCCGCCGCGCCTCCTCCAATCAGCGGCGAGGGGCGGGGCTGCGGCGGGGCGCGGGAACCTCCGGGCCGCGCTCCCATTGGCCGCAGCCCGCGCGCTGCCGGGCCCGCGCGCGCCGCCATCTTAGCGCGGGAGGCGCGCGGCGCGGAGGGGCGGCCGCGCCGGGGGGAGGCGGTGGCGGTGGCGGTGTCGCCATGAGCGCTCCCGGCCCCCATCCCGAGCCCGCCGCGCCCGGCCCCGAGCCCGAACCCGCCGCTCCCCAGCCCGCCGCCGGCTCCAGCCTCGGCCCGCTGCTCCGCACGCTGGAGGACCCCGACGCGCCGCCGGGAGAGCTGACGGACGCGCACCTGACCATCGTTAGGTGGGCGCGGGGGACGCGCACGCTGCCCCTGGGGATCGGGGCGGGCGTGCGGAGCGGGAGGGCCGGGAGCGCCATCGGAGCGGGACCTGCCGGCATGGCTGGGGCAGCGTGGCCGAGGGGAGACATGCGGGGCTGGGGGGAGGGAGAGGAGGAGGAGGAGGAGGGAAGGGAGAGAGGGAGGAGTGAGGGGAGGAAGAGGAGGAGGAAGGAGCGCATCTCCACGGGATCTGCGCATCCCAGAGCCTCCCTGCCCCTTGGATTCCTGGGGGATCGTCAGAGTTACGTTAGGAAATAATAACTTTATTGGAACGATGAAGCTTTGCAGCTTTATGACTGTAAGGATGAAGTTTTTAGTTGGCATTCGCCGCGTTTTCATTGCATTTTTTCCTGGAAGTTGCATCTTGCCATGAGTTTGTGCCTTTATCCGCATCTGCCCCGTTTTACCATGTGCAAAGGCACGATCTCTATCTCTCAGTGTCTCCCTTCGGTCCTGCAGTGAATTTATGACTGTAAGGATGAAGGTTTTAGTTGGCATTCGCCGCGTTTTCATTGCATTTTTTTCTGGAAGTTGCATCTTGCCATGTGTTTGTGCCTTTCCCCGCATCTGCCCGCATTTACCATGTGCAAAGGCACGATCTCTATCTCTCAGTGTCTCCCTTCGGTCCTGCAGTGAATTTATGACTGTAAGGATGAAGTTTTTAGTTGGCATTCGCCGCGTTTTCATTGCATTTTTTTCTGGAAGTTGCATCTTGCCATGTGTTTGTGCCTTTATCCGCATCTGCCCGCATTTACCATGTGCAAAGGCACGATCTCTATCTCTCAGTGTCTCCCTCCGGTCCTGCAGAGAATTTAAAACTGTAGCTACTCACAAAGCAGATTTTACAGGTTTCTAGAAATAACTGACAGCAAAAAAAAACCCTCCTGATGTAAATATTAAACATCAACAGGTTTCTCAGGCTGTCCCTGCATGACTGAGCTCAGCACGGTTTGGGTTTTGCAGTGAGAAGCTGATGATTAACGTTTTATGGGATAATTGCAGCTTTTCTGCAAGAATGTTCCTCACATATGAGCAAAGTCATCCTTGCTGCTGGTCACACCAGGATTTTCCTGCATTCTGGGACTGCTCGTGAGGAAGGTGCTTTTTCACCTCCTGTATTTCTGGTTTTTCTAATTTGCAGCAAGTCATTTAAAGTTTGCGTGCTAAATTTTAATTTTTTTTATAGGAGCTGACCAAAAAATGAAAGCCTGAATATTTTCAAGAGTGTTCTTTAGGCAGAAAATGAGGCATTACTCAGTGCAATATGCAGGATTTTGCTGCTGGGTCAGACCTTGTGCTGGCATTTTTGCTCTTCAGCTCCTTCAGTGTTTTGTTGATTCCCTTTGGAAAATGTGCTGCTGTGTGTCAGGAGATAAAAGTTGAGTCAGTTACAAAGTATTGAACCTGGGAATATTGTTTGTTTTCCCTTCTCAGTCGCTTGAGTGGTGAAGGAGGCAAAGCATTCACTGCAGAATTCAGGAAACACTTCCCTCAGCTCTGCAAGGTGTTCAAGGTATGGATTTTACACTCGGTTCTCTTCCACTTCAGTGAACAAAGATTTATTTTGGTCAGCAAGGTCAGTGGGCATTGCAAGACTCAAATTTCAGTTCATTTATAGAGTCACAGAATCATTAAGGTTGGAAAAAACCTCTGAGTCATGGAGTCCAACCTTTAATAGGAATGCAGAGCAGGAAAGGGGTTTTTTTGGCAAAATAGATCTTTCTTGTGATGGGGAATTGCTGCATTAAAAACCAAAATGCTGGGTCTTGGATGTGGTCAGGCAGCATCCCACAGTCAAATCTAATCTTCCAGCCAGGAGAGACAGTGTGTTCTGAGTGCCTTAGAAACATTTCAGAATTCAGAATATGCAGAAAATGTCAAGGCTTTTTAAGCAGTAATGTCCAGGTTGTTCTTAGCCAATTTTTCCTTCTGTTTCAGAAGCCTAAAAACAATTGGAGAGTCAAGTGAGAGAGCATAACATACACAGCCAAAGTGAAAAATTTGGGATTTATTTCATTAAAGATGCTTTTATTACAGATGGCAAAAATGCCTTCATCACCTTGAATTGTTTTACTGATTTGGTGTGTCCAAAATTCAGAGAGGGTTTCCTGCCTGGGTGGGTTTTTCACCAAGTGTTTGCTTTTCCCAGCTTCCCAGCAATGTTGGTATTCAGACAATAAACCCAATATTTCTGTTACTTTTCTAACCTGACATTCTGTGGATTTGGATTTTTTTATTGTTTTTTTTTTCCAGGCACACATTTCCAGTCCAAACTTGGAGCTCAGTAATGCAGCATTGCAGGCCTTGGGCTTCTGCACTTTTAATTCAAACAACACAGCTGAATTATCTGGTGAGCAAACAAACTGTGACTATAAATATATCATCAGAGCTCTTTCTTTATGTTTTTCCTAGCATTTGTTTTCATTTCGACCAGGATTTGTCTGCAATGTGAGCAGTGTGATCAGTCCATTAATTACATCTTGTGCACAAGTGTGGCGATGATTTTTCATGCTGTTACATTAATTCTGTTTTACAAACTTCTAGTTTGATTAAGTGCTTTGGTAGCAATTAGTACAGTAATTAGTTGTGTGGAATTAGTGATCAAAAAAAGATATTCTTGTGGGAAAAGAGTGAAGAACCTGTTTGTAGGATCTGGGAGTGCACAGTAGAGCTTTTCCAGCTTTTTTCTTGGAGATTTCTTTGTTCCATCAAATCATGGACTGGTTTGAGTTGGAAGAGACCCTTAAAGCTCATCTAGCCCAGCCCCAGCTATTCCAAATTAATCCAAAATCTTATGATCAGCATTCCTAGAAAGTGCTAAATCCCTTTCACAAAAGGTTTTTGCTTTTGACAACTTGAGGCTTTGCCTCAAGGTAAAACCACAGGGTTTTGGTACCAGGGGAGAGGGCATTTTTCCTGTTTGAAATTGTGGGTTTTTTTGGTTCTTCTCCATTTTTTTCCAGTATCTTCTGCTTTCCTATAATGCCAAATTCCCCCTGATTTCCTGTGGGAACGAGGCATTTCTAATAATGTCTGTGTGCTGCCTTTCTTTGCTCTCAATTTTCTAACCAGTTGCTAAATAACAATTTTATTTCAGAATGTCAGGCTCCAGAAGTCACAAAAACAATGTGGGGTTGGAAAGGGAGAGAGGACAAGCAGCTCCTGTACCTCAGAGTGTACTTTTGACTGGGGAGTGAAATTGTCCTTCCATTCCTCTGACTGTGGGGTCAGTCACCCACAGAGTGCACATTTGCCATAAATCTGACTTTTTACCCTTGAATTTTAAAGGAAAACCATTTCTCCATCTTAGTTGGATCTAAGTCCTGTATTAACTTTATTAATTTTCTTCTGCTTTCCTATAATGCCAAATTCCCCCCGATTTCCTGTGGGAACGAGGCATTTCTAATAATGTCTGTGTGCTAACTTTCTTTGGCTCTCATTTTTCTAACCAGCTGATAAATAACAATTTTATTTCAGAATGTCAGGCTCCAGAAGTCACAAAAACAATGTGGGGTTTGGAAGGGAGGGAGGACAAGGAGCTCCTGTACCTCGGAGTGTGCTTTTGATTGGGGAGTGAAATTGTCCTTCCATTCCTCTGATTGCACATTTGCCATAAATCTGACTTTTTACCCTTGAGTTTTAAAGGAACACCATTTCTCCATCTGTGTTCTTAGTTAGATCTAAGTCCTGTATTAACTTTATTAATTTTCTTCTGCTTTCCTATAATGCCAAATTCCCCCTGATTTCCTGTGAGAACGAGGCATTTCTAATAATGTCTGTGTGCTGCCTTTCTTTGCTCTCATTTTTCCTACCAGCTGATAAATAACAATTTTATTTCAGAATGTCAGGCTCCAGAAGTCACAAAAACAATGTGGGGTTGGAAAGGGAGGGAGGACAAGGAGTTCCTGTACCTCGGAGTGTGCTTTTGATTGGGGAGTGAAATTGTCCTTCCATTCCTCTGATTGCACATTTGCCATAAATCAGACTTTTTACCCTTGAGTTTTAAAGGAACACCATTTCTCCATCTGTGTTCTTAGTTGGATCTAAGTCCTGTATTAACTTTATTAATTTTTATGTGATGAGCTACAATTTTACCTCAATTTTACTACAATTTTGTTACTTCAGTAACAAAAAGCTCTTGGGGGCTCTAAAATAAATTTATGTCAAGTTATGAGCAAAGTGCTGCTAAATTTACTTAAAATCTGAGAAGTTTTGAATAATTAAATATTCATCTTTAGCTCAGGTGTATTTAACTAAAGCTGGCTTCTAATTTTATGGATTCTTATAACGGTAATACAGATGCACTGCATGTATTAAATTTATTATTATTTTATTTTTTCTATCTTTATATTATTTATATGAAATACTTTTATATATCTACATATAAAATTTTTATATTTTTTATATTATATATTTTTCTATTTCTGTGTTATTATTCTATATAGCTATATTATATCAATGTAGATAGTATATATATGAATATACACTTTATATATAATATATAATATGTAATATGTAATATATATATAATATAGTATAGTATAATGTAGTATAATATGGTATATTATGTTATGTTATATTATATTATATTATATTATATTATATTATACATTACATATTACATGGTATAATGTTTGTATAATATTATGTTATGTTATATATAATATATTATATATATTTACATAAATATATATTATATAAAATGTAATATATTGTTAATTATAATAAAATTATAATAACTTTATTATAATTAATATTATAATAAATATTATTATAAGGTTAATATATATTAATATTATAGTAATATTTTAATATTAATAAATGATAGTTGTATATTGATTTTTTTATTATTAATGTTACTAACATTTCCAGCTTTGTGGCTACTTTAGTAGGAGAGGAGCTGCTGCAGAGTGATGTTTAAGGCAGTAAATCACTGGCACCTGCAGCTGAATGGGGTGTGGGCACATTATATTATAGCATAATATAATATAATAGAGTATGTTGTACTATATATAGTATATTATAGTATATCACAGTATATGATATATATACTGTAACATATAATATATAATGTAATATATAATATATAATATATAATAATAATGGAGGAGAGGAGCTGCTGCAGAGTGCTGTTTAAGGCAGTAAATCCCTGGCACTTGAAGCTGAATGGGGTGTGGGCACATTATGTTATAGTGTAATATAGTATAATAGAGTATGTTGTACTATATACAGTCTATTATAGTATATCACAGTATATGATATATATACTGTAATATGTACTATATAATGTAATATATATAATATATAATATATAATATATAATATATAATATATAATATATAATATATAATAATAATGGAAGGGAGGAGCTGCTGCAGAGTGCTGTTTAAGGCAGTAACTCCCTGGCACCTGCAGCTGCCTGGCTGCGGGCACACTGCAGTGGGCACCCTGCCCTGGCACGGGTGGCAGCGGGCAGTGGGTGAGGGTTGTGCTGTGCTCTGTGCCAGGCCCCGAGGCGCAGGAGCTGCTGGCAGCCGTCAACAGCGTGGCAATGAAATGCTCCGACAAGAACACCCGCACCCGGGCACTCTGGGTCATCTCCAAGCAGGCATTTCCTCCTGGAATTGTTAGGAAGGAGGTGAGTTTTACTCTGTTCTTCTGGTGGCCTCGTTTTCACAGAGAGGAGCCTTCAGAAATTGTTTGAAACATGAGTTTCTTCATTTCTCATTTTGGTGCTGCCCTTTTATAGGGAGAGGAGGCAAATTATTTCTCACTCTCCACTCAGTAGCTTTTGCATCCAAAGGTTATTTCCCATCAAATCTGACACCCAAGTACCAATTCTTGGAAAACCTGAGCCATAAATGAATGTTCTCTTTGAGGGGAAAGCTGCAATGTGAGCAGTTCTATCAGAAAGCACACAGGGCAGAAAATTATGAATATTCCAGTTTAAAATGACACCTGGCATAATCCAGACACAATCCTGGGAAATGAAATGTCCCAGTTCCAGCTCCTCCTGGAATGATTTATGTCCAGGTTTAATTGTTTCAAACATGAGTTTCTTCATTTCTCATTTTGGTGCTGCCCTTTCTCGGGAAGAGGAAGCAAATTATTTCTCACTTCCCATTGAATGTGACACCCAAGTACCAATTCTTGGAAAACCTGAGCCATAAATTACTGCCCTCCTTGAGGGGAAAGCTGCAGTGTGAGCAGTTCTGTCAGAAAACCTGAGCCAAAAATGACTGCTCTCCTTGAGGGGAAAGCTGCCATGTGAGCATTTGTATCAGAAAACAATGAAATACCACAGGGCAGAAAATTATGAATTAAAATGAAAACCTGGCATAATCCAAACACAATCCTGGGAAATGAAATGTCCCAACTCCAGCTCCTCCTGGAATTATTTGTGTCCAGGTTTAATTGTTTCAAACATGAATTTCTTCATTTCTCATTTTGGTGCCCTTTCTTGGGAAGAGGAGGCAAATTATTTCTCACTCTCCATTCTCCACTCAGTAGCTTTTGCATCCAAAGGTTATTTCCCATCAAATCTGACACCCAGGTATCAATTCTTGGAAAACCTGAGCCATAAATTACTGCTCTCCTTGAGGGGAAAGCTGCAATGTGAGCAGTTCTATCAGAAAGCAATGAAATACCATAGGGCAGAAAATTACGAATATTCCAGTTTAAAATGAAAACCTGGTGCATAATCCAGACACAATCCTGGAAAATGAAATGTTCCAGCTCCAGCTCCTCCTGGAATGATTTGTGTCCAGGTGCTCACTGTGCTGTTCTCCTGCTCCCTCAGGTGTCCAATGTTCTCTCCACCCTGGAAACAATCCTGACTAAAGGAGAAGCCCAGTCTGTTGTGGTTGAGTATGAAGCACTTAATGTCATTATACGGTGAGTGCTCTGCAAAATTCCACTCTCAGCATTCATTTTAGGGGGGAAACTTTTTATACAAAAACCCAGGTGGCACTAAATGTTCTAAAGAAAAAACTCCCAAGTTTTTATTGTGTTTGGGATTGTTTTTCTCCAGGGTTGCCCTGGTTTTCACTGGGTGGTTGCTGGGTGCTGAAAACACCAGTTGGTTGTTGGTATAATTATATATATATATTATATATATATAATTAGTGCTGAGCAGAGTTTGCTCTGTCAAGGGCACAGCTGGCACAGGGCATATTCCATGGAATTGTGCCCAGGGTGAGCTGCTGCACTCTGCACCATTTGTTTGGTGTATTATAATAATTAAAATATTATAATAATATTTTAATTATTATAATACACCAAACAAGTGTACACCAAATAATGCCATCATCATCCTGAGGCAGAAATCAGAAATACTGCTCTCATTTTTAGTGGCTCTTCAGGAATGACCTCCCACCTCTCACCTGTGCTGCCCAAGGGATGTTCTTACTTTTTGTTTCCACAACCTGCCTGCTTGAGAAATAGAAATTCTCTGCCATTATTTGGGGGTTTATTTAAAAATATCTTATTTAGAAATGTCCCCTTGGCAACACGTTTTAGTGCAGTGTTTCCCATGGCATTGTTGAAATTCCTATTTAAATCCAAAAGTGAGTTTTTAGGAGCATCACTGTGAGCATGTTGTTCTGGTCAGCAGGACTGGAATATTAAAAGTTTACCTTTATTTAGTGCTAATTTAATTTCTATATTAGTAAATACATTGAGCTTGTATTTTTAATCCTTTTTAAGTTTTCTCTTTAACTTTTGGCATCTGGTTTGAGCTGCAAATCCATTTTAAATAGTTCTTTTAAACAGCTCTTGTCCTCTGGCTTTAATAAAATGACTTGAAAGGCAGAACTTTTCTTTAGTGCAGCAAATTCTCCTTCAACTGTAGAGGTGGGGATTTGACTTGAATTAGAGCATTTATGGGTGATACAGAGATTGATACACAGAGAACTTGAGTGCCTGAATGGCTGCTGGAGATCTGTAATCTCAATTTTTTGGGATTAAAAATTGATTTAAAAATTTTGAGATGGTTTCCTATAAATCCTTGTCTAAATTGGAGCATTTATTGATGATACACAGAGAACTTGAGTGCCTGCTATTGGAGAGCTGTAATCTCAATTTTTTGGGATTAAAGATTAAAACAATTAGGGATGGTCTCCTATAAGTCCTGGATTGAATTAGTGCATTTATTGATGATACAGAGAACTTGAGTGCCTGCTATTGGAGAGCTGTAATCTCTATTTTTCTAATCCCTATTTCTTTATGATTAAAAATGGATTTAGAAAATTTGAGATGGTTTCCTATAAAACCTTGTCTGAATTAGAGCATTTATTGATGATACACAGATAACTTGAATGCCTACTGTTGGTGATGTGTAATCCCTATTTTTGGGGGATTAAAAATTGATTTAAGAAATTTGGGATGGTTTCCTGGATTGAAGTAGAGCATTTATTGATGACACACAGATAATCTGAGTGCCTGCTATTGGAGATGTGTAATCTCTATTTTTTGGGATTAAAAATTTATTTAAGAAATTTGGGATGGTCTCCTATAAATCCCTGATTGAACTAGAGCATTTATTGATGACACACAGATAACTTGAGTGCCTGCTATTGGAGATCTATTTAATTTAATCCCTATTTTTTGGGATTAAAAATGGATTTAAGAAATTCAGGATGGTCTGCTATAAATCCTGGACTGAATAAGAGCACTTACTGATGACACACAGATAACCCGAGTTCCTGAGCTGCTGTCGGACATCCGTAATCTCAATTTCTTTGGTTTTTTTTTGCTTCCAGCTTGATGGAGCAAGCTCCAGGCCCGATGGGGGAGGAGGCAGTGAGGTGGGCCAGGCTGATCCTGCCCCTGGTGGTTCACTCCTCCCACAAGGTGCAGCTGCGAGGCGCCACTGCCCTGGAGATGGGCATGCCCCTGCTGCTGCAGCGGCAGCCGGAGGTGGCGGCTGTCACCGAGCACCTGATGACCACGGTGAGTGGCACTGCATTCATTGCATTTCCTCAGCATGCAATGCCATGGTTTTAATGGGAAAACAATGAAAATGTAAATATTCACTGCCAAAAAGTGCCCAGCAGCAAAGGGGATGGGAGACAGGGACAGGAAAGCAGAGCGTGCTGAGCATTTCCATGTGCTTGGAGTCCCCATCCTGTGCAGCAACAGCAGCTGGAGGTGGCCGCTGTCACCGAGCACCTGATGGCCACAGTGAGTGGCACTGCTTTCATTGCATTTCCTCTGCATTGACACAACTTCATCATGCCATGGTTTTGATGGGAAAACAATGGAGATGTAAATATTCACTGCCAAAAAGTGCCCAGCAACACAGGGGATGGGAGACAGGGGCAGGAAAGCAGAGCATGCTCAGCATTTTCCATGTCCTGGGTGTCCTTGTCACCGAGCACCTGATGACCACGGTGAGTGACACTGCATTCATTGCATTTCCTCTGCAATTTCCTGATGCCATGGTTTTCATGGGAAAACAATGAAACTGTAAATATTCACTGCCAAAAAGTGCCCAGAATCAAAGGGGATGGGAGAATTTGGAGGGGGGCAGGAAAGCAGAGTGTGCTGAGCATTGTCCATGTGCTGGGAGTCTCCATCCTGTGCAGCAGCAGCAGCTCCTGGGTGTCCTTGTCACCGAGCACCTGATGGCCACAGTGAGTGGCACTGCTCTCATTGCATTTCCTCTGCAATTTCCTGATGCCATGGTTTTCATGGGAAAAAAGTGGAGATGTAAATATTCACTGCCAAAAAGTGTCCAGAATCAAAGGGGGTGGGAGATAGAATTTGGAAGGGGAAGGAAAGCAGAGTGTGCTGAGCATTTTCCGTGTCCTTGGTGGAGCTTTCCATGTTCCCCTTCCCTTCCAGGACTGGCCTCACTTGGCTCTTTGGTTTTGCCTTATTTTCTGCTGAAAAACCCAAAACCCAAAACAAGGGGGTGTTTGGGGACAGGGCATAGTTTGACTTCAGAGTTGGAGGAAATGCAAATATTTGAAGACATGAATTCTTCTTTGTTTGAATGAATTTGCCATTGTCGATAAGAGCCATAAATTTCAATTAAAAAAGAGAATCAGGTGGTAGCAGATGCTGTGTGGTACAGAATGAAATCCTGATGTGGAAATGTCAGAAATGCTGCTCCACTTCCTCATGGCACCAAAAGCTGTGGATTGTGCTGAGCAAAACAAACTCGTGCTTAGTTTAGGTATATAAGTTATATATATTTCATTGTAAAAAATACATGTTATGTATATGTGATTATATATATAATATGTAATACATATCATATATATTATATATATATAATTCATATATATAATACATACAATACATACATATATATAATACATAATATATAATACAAGAATATATTATGTATATATGATTATATTTTAAGTATATATGATTATATATAATTTTATATTATATATCATTATATATAATTGTTATGTATAATACAATATATAATATACAAAAATATCGTATATATTGCAATATATATTACAATATAATATATTACATAATATATATAATATTATGTAATGTTATATACTACATAAGAATATATAATACATTATACATATGTAATATATATAATATGGATATTATATATATTACAGTATAATATATAATTATGTATGGAATATATATAATGCAATACTATATATATAGTATGTAAAAATAGATATTATATATAATATATAATATATAAAATATATATTGCCATATATATTACAATATAATTTATTACATAATATATATATTATATAATGTTATATACTACTTAAGAATATATATTATACATATTATATATATATAATGCAATGCTGTATATATATAATATGTAAAAATAGATAGTATATATATATAATATTTGCATAATCTCAAATCTTATCTGTTGGTTATGTCCCCAGACATTGGTATTAGTGTGTAGTTTTTAGACCATTTAAAATCCATTTCACATAGAAATTCCCTTTCTTTCTGCCTGCAGAAATTAATTGCCGAACTCCAGAAATTGTTTTCATCCAAAAACGAGACCTTCGTGTTAAAGCTGTGGCCGCTGTTTGTCAGACTGCTCGGAAAGGTGAGCAGAAAATTCGCGAATCTTTAGGAGGGGAATTCTGATTAGCAGAAATCTCATTTAACTGTGAATTTCCCCTGTCAGACCCTGCACCGCAGCGGCAGCTTCATCAACTCCCTGCTGCAGCTGGAGGAGCTGGGCTTCCGCAGCAGCTCCCCGGTGGTGAAGAAAATCGCCTTCATCGCATGGAAGAGCCTCATTGATAACTTTGCCCTGAACCCAGGTGGGTCTGAACGAAATATTGAGCCTGGTTTGTGTTCATACAGGTCATACAGAGCTGGAAAAATTAATGTGTGACTGGGAAAAAATATAATCTGTTAGTGGTCAGTGCATTATTTCTATATCACTTATATACTGTATATTACTTATATCTATATATTATAATATAGAATAATAATATATTATTATATTTTTATATATAATATAATAAATTATAATATAATAATATATATTATATTATCTTATATACTATATATCACTTATATCTATATATTATATACTATATATATTATATACTATATATATGTTATATATATTATATATAGTAATATATATTAACATATATTATATTATCTTATATACTATATATATTATATACTATATATATGTTATATATATTATATATAGTAATATATATTAATATATATTACTATATATTACTATATATTATTTCTATATCCACATAATCTTGCAGAAAAATTAATTGTCTGTGTGCATAGCTAAAATTCCAATTTTTGTTGGTTTTTTCCTTTTGAGGCAAGGTGATAGTTTGGTTGTTCTATCCTAGTTTTTGTGCTGGGAATTCTAGAAATAGCACAAAATTACTAAATTGTGTTTTGTGTGATATAAATGATCCAAAGAGCAGTGAAATAGAGTTTCAAACATTCTGTGTGTTTTATTTTGGCTGATGGGGTGTTACTGGAGAAAGGCAACACTTCAGGATTCCAGGGGTGTTAAAACAAAGTTGTTCTAAAGGTGTAACCTGAAGTTTTTATTCTACCTTCTCTTAAAATGCAATATTATAAAATATTTTATTTTATAATATATAATATTGTATTAATATAATATATAATATATAATATATAATATATAATATATTGTCTATTATAATATAAATTTATAAATATATAAAATAATTATATATATTATTATTTTATATATTTATAATGTTAAATAAAATTATAAAATTAAATATTTATTATTTCTATTTATAAATATATAAAATAATAAATATATAAAATAATATAAATTTATAAATATATAAAATATATAATATAGATCTATAAATACAAAATTATATAACTATAATATAAATAATGTAAATATTTATATATAATATATAATTATAGATAATAATACAAAATATTGTATTATAAAATATAAAATAAATATTTAATATTTATACAATATTAAAATACAATATTTTTGACCTTGATTGTGCTTCTCTGTGCTCTGAAGAAAAACTCAGTGTTTGATTTTCCTGTCCCTGGAGCAGATGGGACCTGACAGAGCAGGCAAGAGGGAATTTCTTCTGTTTATCCCAGAATCCCAGCATGGATCAGGCTGGGTCCATCCTCCCTTCTCAAGTGGGGTCAGATTGGAATGCAGAAAATTTAATTTCAGTCTTTGTATTGCAAAGAAATCCTTGATTTTTCCAGAGTTGTTTTAAGCAATATTTCTAATTCTTGTTCTTCAGAACACTGAGGTTTTTTGCATGGTTTATTTGGGGAAAGTGAGGTTGTTGCAGTTATTTTTTAAAGTTTCACAAGTTGTGAAATCACAGTTTGAGGACCAATTTTAATGACCTGAATAATTTTAATAATATAAGGTAACGTATTATTATATAATGTAATATAATGTAATGCGACGTAATGTAATATAATATAACGCGTTCTCTGCTGCAGGGGAGCTCTGCTTTGAGCAGTAAGAGAATTTGAAAGGTTGAGTTTTGCAAATTACTGTTAATTAAATTTGAAACTAAAAGATATTAGGAAAAAACTGATGGTTTAATCAGATTTTGCTGTGCTTGTCACTGCATGGTTTATTTGGGGAAAGTGAGGTTGTTGCAGTCATTTTTTTAAAGTTTCACAAGCTGTGAAATCACAGTTTGAGGACCAATTTTAATGGCCTGAATAATTTTAATAATATAAGGTAATGTATTATTATATAATATAATATAATGTAATGCAACGTAATGTAATATAATATAATGCATTCTCTGCTGCAAGGGAGCTCTGCTTTGAGCAGTAAGAGAATTTGAAAGGTTGAGTTTTGCAAATTACTGTTAATTGAATTTGAAACTAGAAGATATTAGGAAAAAAACTGGTTTAATCAGATTTTGCTGTGCTTGTCACTGCATGGTTTATTTGGGGAAAGTGAGGTTGTTGCAGTCATTTTTTAAAGTTTCACAAGTTGTGAAATCACAGTTTGAGGACCAATTTTAATGACCTGAATAATTTTAATAATATAAGGTAACGTATTATTATATAATGTAATATAATGTAATGCGACGTAATGTCGCATTACATTATATTACATTATATAATAATACATTACCTTATATTATATTACCTTAATATATTATATTACCTTATATTATATTACCTTATATTATATTACCTTATGTTATATTACCTTAATATAATGCGTTCTCTGTTGCAAGGGAGCTCTGCTTTGAGCAGTGAGAGAATTTGAAAGGTTGAGTTTTGCAAATTACTGTTAATTAAATTTGAAACTAAAAGATATTAGGAAAAAACTGATGGTTTAATCAGATTTTGCTGTGCTTGTCACTGCATGGTTTATTTGGGGAAAGTGAGGTTGTCGCAGTCATTTTTTTAAAGTTTCACAAGTTGTGAAATCACAGTTTGAGGACCAATTTTAATGGCCTGAATAATTTTAATAATATAAGGTAATGTATTATTATATAATGTAATATAATGTAATGCGACGTAATGTCGCATTACATTATATTACATTATATAATAATACATTACCTTATATTATATTACCTTATATTATATTACCTTATATTATATTATATTACCTTATATTACCTTAATATAATGCGCTCTCTGTTGCAAGGGAGCTCTGCTTGGAGCAGTAAGAGAATTTCAAAGGTTGGTGTGGTTGAGTTTTGCAAATTACTGTTAATTGAATTTGAAACTAAAAGATATTAGGAAAAAAATGATGGTTTAATCAGATTTTGCTGAGCTTTGCTTGTTTCAAATGCCCCTTTTGGCTCCCCCAGACATCCTGTGCAGTGCCAAGAGGCTGAAGCTGCTGATGCAGCCCCTGAGCTCCATCCACGTGAGGACGGAGGCGCTGGCCCTGACCAAGCTGGAGGTCTGGTGGTATTTGCTGGTCAGGCTGGGGCCTCACCTGCCCTCCAACTTCGAGCAGGTAACTCAGGGAGCAGCAGAATGGGAAATGTTCCTGCTGCATCCCTGTCTGCTGTGGTACTGAAATCAAATCCCTCAAGGAACTGATTTCTGCTTGTGTGTGAACTTACACTTTGTGTAAAAGGGATATTTGGGACTCACAGCCCCAAAATATTGGAGAGTGGGAATGTGCTGTGAGCATCTCTGAAAGCATCTATGCCCTGAGTGCAGCCATGGGTTACAGATGTGTTAAATAAAGGCTTTCACCAAGGAAGTGTGGGCTTGGAAAAGGCTGCCACAGGAAAACTGGTGAAAAACCAGAAATATTTAGGGAGATAGAAATAATGCAGGTGTTGCATTTCTAGTCACACTGTGGAATGGACCTGTTTCTGTCCAACACCTGGATTCCATTAAATCCATCTTCAAGATGGGAATAAAGGGAGGGAAAAGTATTTTTCTTAGCATTATTAAAATATACTGCATCCACCAGGAATTTTTGTTTGATTAGACATTTCTAGTTCATTCTAAATACTCAGAAACTTTGATTTGGGAGCAGCAATCCCTGTGCAGCAGAATGTAAAATGTTCCTGCTGCATCCCTGTCTGCTGTGGCACTGAAATCAAATCCCTCAAGGAAACAGTTTGTGCTTGTGTGTGGTTACAGATTGTGTAAAGGGGATATTTGGGACTCACAGCCCCAAAATATTGGGAGAATCTTTGGGAATGCCCTGTGAGAATCCCTGAAAACCTGCCCTGAGTGCAGCCATGGGTTACAGATGTGTTCAATAAAGGCTCTCTCCTCCTTTCACAAGGAAGTGTGGGCTTGGAAAAGGCTGCCACAGGAAAAGTGGGGAAAGACCAGAAATATTTAGGAAGATAGAAAGAAAAATAATGCAGTTGTTGCATTTCTAGTTACTCTGTAAGTGGAATGGTCCTGTTTCTTTCCAACACCTGGATTCCATTAAATTCATCTTCAAGATTAAGGGAGGAAAGAGTATTTTTCTAGCATTATTAAAATATACTGCATCCACCAGGAATTTTTGTTTGATTAGACATTTCTAGTTCATTCTAAATACCCAGAAACTTTGATTTGGGAGCAGCAGCCCAGTCTGTGCAGCAGAATGTAAAATACTCCTGCTGCATCCCTGTCTGCTGTGGTACTGAAATCAAATCCCTCAAGGAAACAATTTGTGCTTGTGTGTGGTTACAGATTGTGTAGAGGGGATATTTGGGACCACAGCACCAAAGTATTGGAGAGTGGGAATGTCCTTTAGCATCTCTGCAAACCTGCCCTGAGTGCAGCCATGGGTTACAGATGTGTTCAATAAAGGCTTTCACCAAGGAAGTGTGGGCTTGGAAAAGGCTGCCACAGGAAAAGTGGTGAAAAACCAGAAATATTTAGGAAGATAGAAAGAAAAATAATGCAGGTGTTGCATTTCTAGTCACTCTAAGTGGAATGGACCTGTTTCTGTCCAACACCTGGATTCCATTAAATTCACCTTCAAGATGGGAGTAAAGGGAGGGAAAATTATTTTCTTAGCATTATTAAAATATACTGCATCCACCAGGAATTTTTGTTTGATTAGACATTTCTAATTCATTCTGAATCCCCAGAAACTCTGATTTGGGAGCAGCAGCCCAGTCTGTGCAGCAGAATGTAAAATATTCCTGCTGCATCCCTGTCTGCTGTGGTACTGAAATCAAACCCCTCAAGGAACCAGTTTGTGCTTGTGTGTGGTTACAAATTGTGTAAAAGGGATATTTGGGACTCACAGCCCCAAAATATTGGAGAGTCTGTGGGAATGTGCTGTGAGAATCCCTGCAAACCTGCCCTGAGTGCAGCCATGGGTTACAGATGTGCTCAATAAAGGCTCTCTCCTCCTTTCACCAAGGAAGTGTGGGCTTGGAAAAGGCTGCCACAGGAAAAGTGGTGAAAGACCAGAAATATTTAGGAAGATAGAAATAGTGCAGGTGTTGCATTTCTAGTCACACTGTGGAATGGACCTGTTTCTATTCAACACCTGGATTCCATTAAATTCATCTTCAAGATTAAGGGAGGGAAGAGTATTTTCTTAGCATTATTAAAATATACTGCATCCACCAGGAATTTTTGTGTGATTAGACACTAATTCATTCTGAATCCCCAGATTTGTGAGCAGCAGCCCAGTGTGTGCTGACTGAAATGAGTTTTCTGTGCCTTGCTGGGGTCCCCTTGCAGGTTTGTGTCCCTCTGATCCAGAGCACCCTGAGTGTGGATCCTGCTGCTGCCTTCCCAGGGACGCCCTCCCGGCCCAGCACCCCCAGCCTGGCCTCAGCGACCCCTGGGCAGAAACCAGGTACTGAAACACCAACCTGTGGCAATTTACAGCTCCATTTCACCTGCACAGACTCATCTCCTCTGTTTGTCATGTTCTGCTTTGCCATTTCTCATTCTTGCTTCAGAACTATGGATTTCCTGCATGGTTTATGTGGGGAAAGTGAGGTTGTTGCAGTCATTATTTAAAGTTTTACAAGTTGTGAAATCACAGTTGAGCACTCAGCAACCCCTGGGCAGAAACCAGGTACTGAAACACCAACCTGTGGGAATTTACAGCTCTGTTTCATGTGCACACACTCATCTCCTCTGTTTGTCATGTTCTGCTTTGCCATTTCTCATTCTCCACAATTTTTCTGCATGGTTACTGCATGGTTTATTTGGGGAAAATGAGGTTGTTGCAGTCATTATTTAAAGTTTCACAAGTTGTGCCCATCACAGTTGAGGGCTCAGCAACCCCTGGGCAGAAGCCAGGTACTGAAACACCAACCTCTGGCAATTTACAGCTCCATTTCATGTGCACAGACTCATCTCCTCTGTTTGCCATGTTCTGCTTCTCCATTTCTCATTCTTGCTTCAAAACTGTGGATTTCCTGCATGGTCACTGCATGGTTTATGTGGGGGAAAGTGAGGTTGTTGCAGTCATTATTTAAAGTTTCACAAGTTGTGCCCATCACACTTGAGGGCTCAGCAGCTCCTGGGCAGAAACCAGGTACTGAAACACCAACCTGTGGGAATTTACAGCTCCATTTCACATTCACAGACTCATCTTCTCTGTTTGTCATGTTCTGCTTTTCCATTTCTCATTCTTGTTCTTCACAACACTGTTTTCTGCATGGTCACTGCATGGTTTATTTGGGGAAAATGAGGTTGTTGCAGTCTTTATTTAAAGTTTCAAAAGTTGTGCCAATCACAGTTAAAGGCTCAGCAACCCCTGAGCAGAAACCAGGTACTGAAACACCAACCTGTGAAAATTTACAGCTCTATTCACATGTAGAGACTCATCTCCTCTGTTTGTCATGTTCTGCTTTTCCATTTCTCATTCTTACTTCAGAACTGTGGATTTCCTGCATGGTCACTGCATGGTTTATGTGGGGGAAAGTGAGATTGTTGCAGTCATTATTTAAAGTTTCACAAGTTGTGCCCATCACAGTTAAAGGCTCAGCAACCTCTGGGCAGAAGCCAGGTACTGAAACACCAACCTGTGGGAATTTACAGCTCTGTTTCATGTGCACAGACTCATCTCCTCTGTTTGTCATGTTCTGCTTTGCCATTTCTAATTCTCCAGAAGTTTCCTGCATGATCACTGCATGATTTATGTGGGGGAAAGTGAAGTTGTTGCAATCATTATTTAAAATTTCACAAGTTGTGCCCATCACAGTTGAGGGCTCAGCAACCCCTGGGCAGAAACCAGGTACTGAAACATCAACCTGTGAAAATTTACAGCTCCATTTCACGTGCAGAGAATCGTCTCCTCTCTTTGTCATGTTCTGCTTTTCCATTTCTCATTCTTGCTTCAGAACTGTGGATTTCCTGCATGGTCACTGCATGGTTTATGTGGGGAAAGTGAGGTTGTTGCAGTCATTATTTAAAGTTTCAAAAGTTGTGCCCATCACAGTTGAGGGCTCAGCAACCCCTGAAACATCAACCTGTGGAAACTTCCAGCTCCATTTCACGTGCAGAGAATCATCTCTTCTCTTTGTCATGTTCTGCTTTTCCATTTATAATTCTCCAGAAGTTTCCTGCATGGTCACTGCATGGTTTCTGTGGGGAAAGTGGGGTTGTTGCAGTCATTATTTAAAGTTTCACAAGTTGTGAAATCACAGTTGAGGGTTCAGCAACCCCTGGGCAGAAACCAGGTACTGAAACACCAACCTGTGGAAATTTCCAGCTCCATTTCACCTGCAGAGAATCATCTCCTCTGTTTGTCATGTTCTGCTTTTTCATTTCTAATTCTCCGGAAGTTTCCTGCATGGTCACTGCATGGTTTATGTGGGGAAAGTGAGGTTGTTGCAGTCATTATTTAAAATTTCAAAAGTTGTGAAATCACAGTTGAGGGCTCAGCAACCCCTGGGAGAAACCAGGTACTGAAACACCAACGTATGGAAACTTCCAGCTCCATTTCATGTGCACAGACTCATCTCCTCTCTTTGTCATGTCCTGCTTTTCCATTTCTCATTCTTTTTCTTCACAACATTTGAGTTTTCTGCATGGTCGTGCATGGTTTATTTGGGGAAAGTGAGGTTGTTGCAGTCATTATTTAAAGTTTCACAAGTTGTGCCAATCACAGTTAAGGGCTCAGCAACCCCTGGGCAGAAACCAGGTACTGAAACACCAACCTGTGGCAATTTCCAGCTCCATTTCACATTCACAGACTCATCTCCTCTCTTTATCATGTTCTGCTTTGCCATTTCTCATTCTTACTTCAGAACTGTGGATTTCCTGCATGGTTTATGTGGGGAAAGTGAGGTTGTTGCAGTCATTATTTAAAGTTTCACAAGTTGTGCCCATCACACTTGAGGGCTCAGCAACCCCTGGGCAGAAGCCAGGTACTGAAACACCAACCTGTGAAAACTTTCAGCTCCATTTCCCATGCAGAGAACCATCTCCTCTCTTTGTCATGTTCTGCTTTTCCATTTCTCATTCTTGTTCTTCACAACATTTGAGTTTCCTGCATGGTTTATTTGGGGAAAGTGAGGTTTTTGCAGTCATTATTTAAAGTTTCACAAGTTGTGAAATCACAGTTTGAAGACCAATTTTAATGGCCTGAATTGTGCTCTGCTCTGCTTTGAAATCTTATTTTTTCATCTATATATATGTGGCCCTTTTATTTCTGTAGCATTTTTAGTTTCTGCCTGAGAACCTTGGAATGGTTTGGGTTGGAAAGGACCTTAAAGCTGATCCAGGGACAGCTCCCACTGTCCCAGGCCTGGCCTTGGATGGGCACCCACCCTGCCAGCCAGGAATTCCTTCCCAAATCCCAAAATCCCACCCAACCCTGCCCAGGGATGCTGATCCAGCAGGAATTTTAATTTGCATTATTCAGTATATTCTGGACTTTCCTTGGATAAAGGACATTATCCTAGAAAAGTCTTGAGTATACTTAATAATGCAAACTTTTTTATTGAAAATCAAAATAATCACCTAAAAATATCCAATGAGCTCCTGGTTTTCCTTCCCTTTCTGCAAGGCTTGTGCTGCCATTGTGTTCTGTAATCAGGAACCTCAGAGATCCTAAATTTGGGGAGTTTTCTGTTTTTTCCTTCTTAAAAAAGTTCATCTTAGTCCTGGGAGATCACGGCTGAGTTGGCCAAAATATTTTGCCAAATTCTCTTAAATTTGTATTCCAGGTGAACAGAGTTGGCCAAAAATATTTTTTGCCAAGACCTCTACAATTTCCAATGGAAGCTGTTTTGTTAGCAGCAGATTTATGCAAGTGTTCAGTGGCTGTGCAGCCACAGCTTCTGTGGAGATTTGTATGGGCAAAATAAAATTTGGTGTCCTAGAAGTGACAATTTTGGGGCAGAAATTTTAAATATTTGGAGAAATCCAGCTGTGAGAGCAAACCCTGCTTTGCTGAGAAGCCTGGCTCTCAGAGGTGTATTTATAAGATGTGATGTAATAGAAATGACAATTTTGGGCAGATATTTCAAATCCTGAGGAAAATCCAGCTCTGATATCAAACCCTGCTTATTTGGTGTCCTAGAAGTGACAATTTTGGGGCAGAAATTTAAAATATTTGGAGAAATCCAGCTGTGATATCAAACCCTGCTTACCTGGGAGCCCTGGCTGGCAGAGCTGCCTTTCAATAATTTGGTGTCCTAGAAGTGACAATTTTGGGCAGATATTTAAAATCTTAGGGAAAATCCAGCTGTGATATCAAACCCTGCTTTGCTGAGAGCCCTGCCTCTCAGAGGTGCATTTATAAGATGTGATGTAATAGAAATGACAATTTTGGGCAGAAATTTAAAATCCTGTGGGAAATCCAGCTGTGATAGCAAACCCTGCTTATTCAGTGTCCTAGAAGTGACAATTTTGGGGCAGAAATTTAAAATCCTGGGAGAAATCCAGCTGTGATAGCAAACCCTGCTTTGCTGAGAAGCCTGGCTCTCAGAGGTGTATTTATAAGATGTGATGTAATAGAAATGACAATTTTGGGCAGATATTTCAAATCCTGAGGAAAATGCAGCTGTGATAGCAAACACTGCTTATTTGGTGTCCTAGAAGTGACAATTTTGGGACAGATATTTAAAATCTTGAGGAAAATATAGCTGTGATAGCAAACCCTGCTTTGCTGAGAAGCCTGGCTCTCAGAGGTGCCTTTCTAAGATTTGGTGTCCTAGAACTGACAATTTTGGACAGATATGTAAAATGCTTGGAGAAATCCAGCTATGAGAGCAAACCCTGCTGATTTGGTGTCCTACAACTGAAAATTTTGGGGCAGAAATTTAAAATCCAGGAAGAAATCCAGCTGTGATAGCAAACCCTGCTGATTTGGTGTCTTACAACTAACAATTTTGGGGCAGAAATTTAAAATCCTGGGAGAAATCCAGCTGTGATAGCAAACCCTGCTTACCTGGGAGCCCTGGCTGGCAGAGCTGCCTTTATAAGATTTGGTGTCCTAGAAGTGACAATTTTGGGACAGATATTTCAAATCATGGGAGAAATCCAGCTGTGATAGCAAACCCTGCTTATTTGGTGTCCTACAACTGAAAATTTTGGGGCAGAAATTTAAAATCCTGAGAGAAATCCAGCTGTGAGAGCAAACCCTGCTTTGCTGAGAAGCCTGGCTGTCAGAGGTGCCTTTATAAGATTTGGTGTCCTAGAACTGACAATTTTGGAGGAGATATTTAAAATGCTTGGAGAAATCCAGCTGTGATAGCAAACCCTGCTTATTTGGTGTCCTAGAAGTGACAATTTGGGGCAGATATTTAAAATCCTGAGGAAAATCCAGCTCTGATAGCAAACCCTGCTTATTTGGTGTCCTAGAAGTGACAATTTTGGGGCAGAAATTTAAAATATTTGGAGAAATCCAGCTGTGATAGCAAACCCTGCTTTGCTGAGAAGGTTGTCAGAGGTGCCTTTCTAAAATTTGGTGTCCTAGAAGTGACAATTTTGGGGCAGAAATTTAAAATATTTGGAGAAATCCAGCTGTGATATCAAACCCTGCTGATTTGGTGTCCTAGAAGTGACAATTTTGGGGCAGATATTTCAAATCCTGAGGAAAATCCAGCTGTGATAGCAAACCCTGCTGATTTGGTGTCCTAGAAATGACAATTTTGGGGCAGATATTGAAAATCCTGAGAGAAATCCAGCTGTGATAGCAAACCCTGCTTACCTGGGAGCCCTGGCTGCCAGAGCTGCCTTTCAAAAATTTGGTGTCCTAGAACTGACAATTTTGGGCAGATATTGAAAATCCTGAGGAAAATCCAGCTGTGATAGCAAACCCTGCTGATTTGGTGTCCTAGAAATGACAATTTTTGGGCACAAATTTAAAATCCTGTGAGAAATCCAGCTGTGATAGCAAACCCTGCTTATTTGGTGTCATAGAAGTGACAATTTTTGGGCAGAAATTTAAAATCCTGAGGAAAATCCAGCTATGATATCAAACCCTGCTTTGCTGAGAAGCCTGGCTCTCAGAGGTACCTTTCTAATATTTGGTGTCCTAGAACTGACAATTTTGGGGCAAAAATTTAAAATCCTGGGGGAGATTCAGGTGTGATATCAAACCCTGCTGATTTGGTGTCCTAGAAGTGACAATTTTGGGGCAGATATTTAAAATCCTGAGGAAAATCCAGCTGTGATAGCAAACCCTGCTTACCTGGCTGGCACAGCTGCCTCCCAGCCAGCCGCCCTCCATGGTTTGCCCTTTTCCTGAGGAATTTGGGGTTTTTTCTGGGATTTCTGGGCTGTTCCCGTTGCTGTGCCCTCACTGAGGTGCGTTGGTGTTTGTGGCACCCGCAGGCACGCCCAGGGCGGCGCTGGGCAGCCCGGCAGGGGCACAGCTCTGCCCCTCCATCCAGCTGCTGGGCATGGAGATGCTGCTGCACTTCCTGATGGGGCCGCGCGCAGGAGAGTTCGCCCGGGACAACAAACTCGTGCTCAGCTTGGGTAGGTGGGGTTTATGGCTGTGGGTTATAGAGAATATACTAGCTTTAGATAGAATATATAATATATATATCATATGCGTATATGCGTATATATATATTACATATACATATATATACACATATCATATATATATTACATATACATATATATTCACATATACATTTATATATTACATATACATATATGTATACATATATATATTGCATATACATATATATAACATATACATATATATAACATATACATATATATATATAACATATACATATATATACATATATATTACATATATATACTACATATATATGTTATATTTCAATATTATAATATTTTATATATTTATATATAATGTATCATGTTTTATATATATTTCGATATTATAATATTTTTTAATAATTATAATAATAAGTTACTGTAATTATTAAAGAATTTTAATATTATTAAATTACTACATGTTAATTATGTGTATTATTTTAATATCATTATGTTATTTGTATATTATATATTATTATAATATAATTATGTATATTAGAATTCTTAAAATGTTATAATACTAAGTATTATAATATTTTAATAATATAATGTAATATAATGTAATGTAATGTTATGTAATGTAATATGAGGTGATATTATATGATATAATGTAATATGATATAATATAATATAGTATAATGTAATTTTATAAAATTTTATATATAATTTACAATTACATATTTGTTTATATAATTTACTTTTATATATAATATAATATATATTATAATAGAATATATTACAATAGAATATATTATAATAGAATATAATTATATCTTTAATATAATTTTATATTTAATATGATGCTTTATATAATAATGTTTTTTATATTTCTATATATAATTTATAATTATATATCTGTTTTTATATCATTTAATAATTTCATATTTATAAATATATACGTTATATTTTTATCTATTTCTATTTCTAATTACACAGTTTATATTTATATATATATATATATTTACCTGTAAAAACATCTTTGTGTAATCTTAAATATTATCTGTTAATAACTGCTGTCAGTTTTATGATACCTTTATGTTAAAAATGCTGTAAATACAAATACTTGTAATAATTTGTAATAACAAACCCTTGGTTATTTTTAATGTTTCTTTCCTCAGCACTCAGATATTTATGGATTTATTTCTGTGTCCTTGCAGAGCCCCTGCAGCACCCCCTGCTCTGCAGCCCTTCCTTCTTCTGCAAGCACGCGGGCACCCTGCTCTGCGCTGTCCGGGACGGCGTGGTGGCTGTGGGCAAGGAGGTTCCTGGTGAGAATTCCAGGGGAAATTCAAATTTTCTGGGAAATCAGCTGGGGAAGGGAAACACAGAAATCAGCACTTGTGGGGTGTCCTGGTGTAAAAAATACAATTGGTCTGATTGCATTGAAATGCAACTGCTCTGATTGCATTGAAATGCAACTGCTCTGATTGCATTGCAATTTGAGTTCTGGCTTCAATCTGATTTTCGCTGCAGTTTTATTGAATGTTTTTATTGCAATATAAGAAATCAACATTTTTGTGATGTCCTGATGTTGCAAAAAATACAACTGCTCTGACTGCATTGAAATTTGAGTTCTGGCTTCAATCCAAACCTGTCCTTGAACACAATTTGATTTTAGCTATGTTTTAATGAATGTTTTTATTGCAGCATAAGAAATCAGCACTTGTGTGATGTCCTGATGTAAAAAATACAACTGCTCTGATTGCATTGAAATTTGAATTCTTCAATCCTAACCTGTCCTTGAACACAATCTGATTTTTGCTGCAGTTCTGTTGAATGTTTTTATTGCAGCATAAAAAATCAACGTTTTTGTGAATCCTGATGTTGTAAAAAATACAACTGCTCTGATTGCATTGCAGTTTGAGTTCTGGCTTCAATTTGATTTTTGCTGCAGTTTTATTGAATATTTTTATTGCAAACTGATTAAAGCCATTGTTCCCTTGCAGATTGTTTGCTGAGCGTGATCTGGAAGGACATCAATGGATTTGTAAGAGCAGCAATTGAAGCAGGTAAAAAAGGGAATTTTCTGCAATTTGCCCAGAAATTGTTCATTGTTCATTGCTTGGCTTTAGTCTGAATCAATAATTCTGTTTTATTTTAAAGCAATTCCAAATGAAAAAACAACTTCCCCTCAAATCTTTAGAATTTAGAAATAGAGACAAAAATTTAAATTTTTCATTGTTCATTGCTTGGGTTCAGACTGAATCAATAATTCTGTTTTATTTTAAAGCAATTCCAAATTAAAAACAATTCCCCCTCAAGTCTTTAGAATTTAGAAATGAAGACAAAAATTTAAGTTTTGCCTATTTTTTCTTCATTGAAATTCTCTTCCATAGTAAACTGTAGAGTCTGCAGATGTATAAAAGTTTATATTTATGCATCTATATACATTTATACTACACATTTATATAGTTTCCTATTTTAAAAATAAGAAAAAGTTTGCATTGTTAAGTATATTCTGGACTTTATATATTTATATATAGATATTTATATATATTTATATATATTTATATATATTTATATATATTTATATATATATTTATATGTATTTATATGTATTTATATATATTTATATATATATTTATATGTGTTTATATATATATTTATATATATTCTTGGAACATTATCCAAGAAAATAAACATACTTAATAATGCAAACTTTTAATTGAAAATCAAACAGAACACAAAGAATTCATCCATTCTTTGGATGAATACAAAATTCCACAATTTTAATGTTTCAAAATTCAGATCCTTAATGAAACAAAGGTGTTTCCATTTCCTAATGAAATTTGAAGGATTTGAGTTCTTTTTTATTTAATTTTTAATTAATTTTAATTAATTTTATTTAATTTTAGGGAATAAGAAAGAGAAGGGAGGCTCAGAAGTTCTGACCATGTTGCTTCAGGCCTTAAAGAAAATTGTGAGCTCCAATTCTCTGCCTGTGCACAAAGTCCTGGTGAGTTCTGCCTGAAAAAATCCACCTTGGAAACCTTCCTGGGGGAATTTTTTGTCATTTTTTTCTTTGTTATTTTTGTGGATTTTTTTCGGTATTTTTTGTAAATTTTTTTGGATTTTTTGTAAAATTTTTGGGGGTTTTTTTTGTAAATTTTTTTGTATTTTTTTGTAAATTTTTTTGGTATTTTTTGTAAAATTTTTTGGTATTTTTTGTAAAATTTTTGGGGGTTTTTTTGTAGATTTTTTTGTATTTTTTGTAAAAATTTTTTGGTGTTTTTTGTAAAATTTTTTTGGGTTTTTTTGTAAATTTTTTTGGTATTTTTTGTAAAATTTTTGGGGGTTTTTTGTAAATTTTTTTGGTATTTTTTGTAAATTTTTTTGTATTTTTTGTAAAATTTTTTGGTGTTTTTTGTAAATTTTTTTGGTATTTTTTGTAAAATATTTTTGGTATTTTTTGTAAATTTTTTTTTTGGTATTTTTTCTAAATTTTTTGTAATTTTTTCTAATTTTTTTCTAATTTTTTTGTGTTTTTTGTAATTTTTTTTGGTATTTTTTGTAAATTTTTTGGTACTTTTTGTAAAATTTTTGGGGGTTTTTTTGTAAATTTTTTGGTAATTTTTGTAAATTTTTTTTTGTATTTTTTCTAAATTTTTTGTATTTTTTTCTAATTTTTTTTCTAATTTTTTTTGTATTTTTTGTAAATTTTTTTGTATTTTTTGTAAAATATTGGGGGTGTTTTTTTGTAAATTTTTTGGGTTTTTTTGTAATTTTTTGTTGCATTTTTTATATTTTATTTGTCCTTATTATATTTTGCTTAAAACCACTTGAACCCTCAGCAAAAATATATTTAAATGTATTTTTTTTTTAATTTTCTCCTCCATAGTCTCTCATTGATATTTTTCATAATTTTTTTTGTATTTTGGGGGTGTTGGTATTTTTTTATAATTTTTTGTATTTTTGTCCCTTTTGGGGTTTTTTGGTAATTTTTTTTTGGTTTTTTTTGGGGTTTTTTTATTTTAATTTCATTTTTTGGTGTTATTTTTGGGGTTTTGGTTATTTTGTAAATTTTGGGGTTTTTTGGTTTTTGGGTTTTTGATTGTAATTTTTGTATTTTGGGGGGTTTGGTGGGTTTTGTATTTTATATATTTTTGTATTTTGTTTGTATTTTTGGGGGTTTTTTTTAATATTTTTGTGGGTTTTGTAATTTTGCAAAATTACAAAAATTTTTATATTTTATTTCTACTTATTATATTTTGCTTAAACCACTTGAACCCTCATCAAAAATATATTTAAATGTAATTTTTTTTAATTTTCTCCACAGTCTCTCATTGACATCACTGTCAAGGAATTGCCCCCAAAAGTTTTGGGCTCCCCAGCGTACCAGGTTGCTGATATGGATCTTTTAAATGTAAGTCAATTAATTCTGCATTAATTAATGCTGAAAAAGTTTCAAAAAATCAAATTATTTCATGTTGCACAGAGCTTTGTTGGCAGGCCTCACTAATTAAACTGTGTAATTAATGAAATTATCCACAAAACATTGATTAGGGAGTTGGAAATTAATTGAATGTTTGAGTGTTGGGATTGACAGTTTTGGACAACTTTTAATTATTATTAATTTTTGGCTAATAATAATAATAGTGAAATTGTGGGTAATAATAATTGTGAATTTCCATTTAATAATAATGACAATAATAGTGAATTTCTGGCTAATAAGAATAATAATAATTGGGAATTTCTGGCTAATAATAGTAACAATAATTGTGAATTTCTAGCTAATAGTAGTAACAATAATTGTGATTTTTCTGGCTAACAGTAGTAACTATAATTGGGTATTTCTGGCTAATAAGAATAATAATAATAATAGTGAATTTCTGGCTAATAATAGTAACAATAATTGTGAATTTCTGGCTAATAATAGTAGCAGTAATTTTGACAATTATTGTGATTTTCTGGCTAATAAGAATAAAGATAATAGTGAATTTCTGGCTAATAAGAATAACAATAATTGGGAATTTCTAGCTAATAGGAGTAACAATAATTGTGATTTTCTGGCTAATAATAGTAACAATAATTGTGATTTTTCTGGCTAACAATAGTAACAATAATTGGGAATTTCTGGCTAACAGTAGTAACAATAATTAGGAATTTCTGGCTAATAATAGTAACAATAATTGTGAATTTCTGGCTAATAATAGTAACAATAATTTTGACAATTATTGTGATTTTCTGGCTAATAAGAATAAAGATAATAGTGAATTTCTGAGTAATAGGGATAACAATAATTAGGAATTTCTGGATAATAGTAACAATAATTGGGTATTTCTGGCTAATAATAATAATAATAATAGTGAATTTCTAGCTAATGGTAGTAACAATAATTAGGAATTTCTGGCTAATAGTAGTAACAATAATAGTCAATTTCTGGCTAATAAGAATAACAATAATAATTGTGATTTTTCTGGCTAGCAATAGTAACAATAATAGGTAATTTCTGGCTAATAATAGTAACAATAATTGTAATTTTTCTGGCTAGCAATAGTAACAATAATTGGGAATTTCTGGCTTATAAGAATAATAATAATTAGGAATTCCTGGCTAATAGTAGTCACAATAATTGGGAATTTCTGGCTAATAATCATAAAAATAAATGTGAATTTCTGTCGAATAATGGTAACAATAATTAGGAATCTCTGGCTAATAATAGTAACAATAATTGGGAATTTCTGGCTAATAATAGTAATAATAACAGTGAATTTCTGGCTAATAGTAGTAACAATAATTGGGAATTTCTGGCTAATAATCATAAAAATAAATGTGAATTTCTGTTGAATAATGGTAACAATAATTAGGAATTTCTGGCTAATAATAGTAACAATAATTTTGACAATTATTGGGAATTTCTGGCTAATAAGAATAAAGATAATAGTGAATTTCTGGGTAATAGGGATAACAATATTTAGGAATTTCTGGATAATAGTAACAATAATTGGGTATTTCTGGCTAATAATAATAATAATAATAGTGAATTTCTAGCTAATGGTAGTAACAATAATTAGGAATTTCTGGCTAATAGTAGTCACAATAATTGGGAATTTCTGGCTAATAGTAGTAACAATAATTGTGATTTTTCTGGCTAACAATAGTAACAATAATTAGGAATTTCTGACTAACAATAGTAACAATAATTGTGATTTTTCTGGTTAATAGTAGTAACAATAATTAGGAATTTCTGGCTAATAGTAGTAATAATAGTGGATTTCTGGCTAATAATAGTAACAATAATTGTGAATTTCTGGCTAGTAATAGTAACAATAATTAGGATTTTCTGGCTAATAATAGTAACAATGATTAGGAATTTCTGGCTAATAGTAGTAACAATAATTGTGAGTTTCTGGCTAATAATAGTAACAATAATTGTGATGTTTCTGGTTAACAGTATTAACAATAATTAGGAATTTCTGGCTAATAGTAGTAACAATAATAGTCAATTTCTGGCTAATAAGAATAACAATAATAATTGTGATTTTTCTGGCTAGCAATAGTAACAATAATAGGTAATTTCTGGCTAATAATAGTAACAATAATTGTAATTTTTCTGGCTAGCAATAGTAACAATAATTGGGAATTTCTGGCTTATAAGAATAATAATAATTAGGAATTCCTGGCTAATAGTAGTCACAATAATTGGGAATTTCTGGCTAATAATCATAAAAATAAATGTGAATTTCTGTCGAATAATGGTAACAATAATTAGGAATCTCTGGCTAATAATAGTAACAATAATTGTGATGTTTCTGGTTAATAGTATTAACAATAATTAGGAATTTCTGGCTAATAGTAGTAACAATAATTAGGAATTTCTGGCTAATAATAGTAACAATAACTTTGACAATTATTGTGATTTTCTGGCGAATAAGAATAAAGATAATAGTGAATTTCTGGCTAACAATAGTAACAATAATTGTGAGTTTCTGGCTCATAATAGTAACAATAATAGTGAATTTCTGGCTAATAATAGTAACAATAATTGTAATTTTTCTGGCTAGCAATAGTAACAATAATAGTGAATTTCTGGCTACTAAGAATAATAATTGGGAATTTCTGGCTAATAATAGTAACAATAATTGTGAATTTCTGGCTAATAGTAGTCCCAATAATTGGGAATTTCTGGCTAATAATAGTTACAATAATAGTGAATTTCTGGCTAATAATAGTAGCATTAATTAGGAATTTCTGGCTAATAATAGTAACAATAATTTTGAGAATTATTGTGATTTTCTGGCTAATAAGAATAAAGATAATAGTGAATTTCTGGGTAATAGGGATAACAATAATTGGGAATTTCTGGCTAATAATAGTAACAATAATTAGGAATTTCTGGCTAATAGTAGTAAGAATAATAGTGAATTTCTGGCTAATAATAGTAACAATAATTGGGAATTTCTGGCTAATAATAATTGTGGATTTTCTGGCTTATAAGAATAACAACAATAATTGTGATATTTCTGGCTAACAATAGTAACAATAATAGGTAATTTCTGGCTAATAATAGTAACAATAATTGGGAATTTCTGGCTAGTAATAGTAACAATAATTAGGAATTTCTGGCTAATAATAGTAACAATAATTGGGTATTTCTGGCTAATAAGAATAATAATATTAATAATAGTGAATTTCTGGCTAACAACAGTAACAATAATTGTGAATTTCTAGCTAATAGTAGTAACAATAATTGGGAATTTCTGGCTAACAATAGTAACAATAATTGTGAATTTCTGCCTAATAATAGTAACAATAATTTTGACAATTATTGTGATTTTCTGGCGCATAAGAATAAAGATAATAGTGAATTTCTGGCTAATAATAGTAACAATAATAGTGAATTTCTGGCTAACAGTAGTAACAATAATTGGGAATTTCTGGCTCATAATAGTAACAATAATTAGGAATTTCTGGCTAATAATAGTAACAATAATTGGGAATTTCTGGCTAATAATAATAATAATAGTGAATTTCTGGCTAATAATAGTAACAATAATTGGGAATTTCTGGCTAATAATAATAATAATAATAATAGTGAATTTCTGGCTAACAATAGTAACAATAATTGTGAATTTCTAGCTAATAGTAGTAAAAATAATTGTGATTTTTCTGGCTAATAATAGTTACAATAATTAGGAATTTCTGGCTAATAAGAATAAAGATAATAGTGAATTTCTGGGTAATAGGAATAACAATAATTAGGAATTTTTGGCTAACAATAATTGTGATTTTTCTGGCTAACAATAGTAACAATAATTAGGAATTTCTGGCTAATAGTAGTAACAATAATTGGGAATTTCTGGCTAATAATCATAAAAATAAATGTGAATTTCTGTCGAATAATGGTAACAATAATTGGGAATTTCTGGCTAACAATAGTAACAATAATTGGGAATTTCTGGCTAATAATAGTAACAATAACAGTGAATTTCTGGCTAATAGTAGTAACAATAATTGGGAATTTCTGGCTAATAAGAATAATAATAATAATAATAATAGTGAATTTCTGGCTAACAATAGTAACAATAATAGTGAATTTCTGGCTAACAGTAGTAACAATAATTGGGAATTTCTGGCTCATAATAGTAACAATAATTAGGAATTTCTGGCTAATAATAGTAACAATAATTGGGAATTTCTGGCTAATAATAATAATAATAATAGTGAATTTCTGGCTAACAATAGTAACAATAATTGTGAATTTCTAGCTAATAGTAGTAACAATAATTGTGATTTTTCCGGCTAATAATAGTTACAATAATTGGGAATTTCTGGCTAATAATCATAAAAATAAATGTGAATTTCTGTCGAATAATGGTTACAATAATTGGGAATTTCTGGCTAATAATCATAAAAATAAATGTGAATTTCTGTCGAATAATGGTAACAATAATTGGGAATTTCTGGCTAATAGTAGTAACAATAATAGTGAATTTCTGGCTAACAATAGTACCAATAATTGGGAATTTCTGGCTAATAATAAATGTGAATTTCTGGCTGATAACCCTGATTGTGATCTCTGGCTCAGGTGGATGCAGCCCAGCGCTGCCCCTCGTTTCCCAGCGCTGTTTAACCTCTCCCATCTCTGTTCCAAGGGCACCCCTGCTCTGTTCCTGATCCAGCTGCCCTTCCAGCACGGCCTGCTGGAGTGCTGTGTGACAGATGAGAGGTACTGCAGCACTGACCATCCCTTCCAACTCCTCATTTCACCAATTTCAGTGGAAAAGCCAAGGTCTGACTGTGCCCCTTCCTCCCCAGGTTCTTTGGGATCCTGCAGGCCCTGGTGGGCTTGGCCCTGGCCGGCCCCACCTCGGCCCTGGCCTTCAGCGAGTCCGTGCTCGCCGTCATCGAGCAGAGCGCGGCCCAGCTGGGCAGCAAGGAGCACCTGTGCAGGATGTGGGGCATCGTGGTGAGCCCGCTCACCGAGTGGATCAATCAGGTCATTCCTTCCTTCCGCCACTTCCTTCCGCCACTTCCTTCCTTCCTTCCTTCCTTCCTTCCGCCACTTCCTTCCGCCACTTCCTTCCTTCCTTCCGCCACTTCCTTCCTTCCGCCACTTCCTTCCGCCACTTCCTTCCGCCACTTCCTTCCGCCACTTCCTTCCGCCACTTCCTTCCGCCACTTCCTTCCTTCCTTCCTTCCTTCCTTCCTTCCTTCCGCCACTTCCTTCGTTCCTTCCGCCCCTTCCTTCCTTCCGCCACTTCCTTCCTTCCGCCACTTCCTTCCTTCCTTCCGCCACTTACTTCCTTCCGCCACTTCCTTCCTTCCTTCCTTCCTTCCTTCCTTCCGCCACTTCCTTCCGCCACTTCCTTCCACCACTTCCTTCCTTCCTTCCGCCACTTCCGCCACTTCCGCCACTTCCGCCACTTCCGCCACTTCCGCCACTTCCGCCACTTCCGCCACTTCCTTCCTTCCTTCCGCCACTTCCTTCCTTCCTTCCGCCACTTCCTTCCTTCCTTCCGCCACTTCCTTCCGCCACTTCCTTCCTTCCGCCACTTCCTTCCGCCACTTCCTTCCGCCACTTCCTTCCTTCCTTCCGCCACTTCCTTCCGCCACTTCCTTCCGCCACTTCCTTCCGCCACTTCCTTCCTTCCGCCACTTCCTTCCTTCCTTCCGCCACTTCCTTCCTTCCGCCACTTCCTTCCTTCCGCCACTTCCTTCCTTCCGCCACTTCCTTCCTTCCGCCACTTCCTTCCGCCCCTTCCTTCCTTCCTTCCGCCACTTCCTTCCGCCACTTCCTTCCGCCACTTCCTTCCGCCACTTCCTTCCTTCCGCCACTTCCTTCCTTCCGCCACTTCCTTCCTTCCTTCCGCCACTTCCTTCCTTCCTTCCGCCACTTCCTTCCGCCACTTCCTTCCTTCCGCCACTTCCTTCCGCCACTTCCTTCCTTCCTTCCGCCACTTCCTTCCTTCCGCCACTTCCTTCCGCCACTTCCGCCACTTCCTTCCTTCCTTCCGTCCTTCCTTCCTTCCTTCCTTCCTTCCTCCCTCCCTTCCTTCCTCCCTTCATTCATTCATTCAGCAGTGGGTGAATTCCATTCATTCAGCAATGAGTGAATTCATTCATTCATTCAGCAGTGGGTGAATTCATTCATTCATTCAGCAGTGGGTGAATTAATTCATTCAGCAGTGGATGAATTCATTCGTTAATTCAGCAGTGGGTGAATTCATTAATTCAGCAGTGAGTGAATTCATTCGTTAATTCAGCAGCGGGTGAATTCATTCATTGATTCATTCATCACAAATAAATCATTCCGCAGTGAATTTGGTTCTCTTCCCCACACCCCCACAGGAGAGCTTTAATGACCATTTATCTGATTTTTTAAACAATTTTGCTGAGCATTTATCTGATTTTTAAGGAATTTTGCTGAGCATTTATCTGAATTTTTTAAGGAATTTTGCTGAGCATTTATGTGAATTTTTAAGCAATTTTGCTGAGCATTTATCTGAATTTTTTAAGGAATTTTGCTGAGCATTTATCTAATTTTTAAAGCAATTTTACTGAGCGTTTATCTGATTTTTAAAGCAATTTTGCTGAGCATTTATCTGAATTTTTTAAGGAATTTTGCTGAGCATTTATCTGATTTTTTTAAGGAATTTTGCTGAACATTTATCTGATTTTTTAACGAATTTTGCTGAGCATTTATCTGATTTTTTAAGCAATTTTGCTGAGCATTTATCTGATTTTTTAAGGAATTTTGCTGAGCGTTTATCTGATTTTTTAACGAATTTTGCTGAGCGTTTATCTGATTTTTTAAACAATTTTGCTGAGTATTTATCTGAATTTTTAAGCAATTTTGCTGAGCATTTATCTGATTTTTAAGGAATTTTGCTGAGCGTTTATCTGAATTTTTTGAGCAATTTTGCTGAGCATTTATCTGATTTTTAAGGAATTTTGCTGAGCATTTATCTCATTTTTTAAAGGAATTTTGATGAGCATTTATCTGAATTTTTTAAGCAATTTTGCTGAGCATTTATCTGATTTTTTAAGCAATTTTGCAGAGCGTTTATCTGAATTTTTAAGGAATTTTGCAGAGCGTTTATCTGAATTTTTTAAGCAATTTTGCTGAGCATTTATCTGATTTTTTAAGAAATTTTGCTGAGCATTTATCTGAATTTTTCCAAGGAATTTTGCTGAGCGTTTATCTGATTTTTTAAGCAATTTTGCTGAGCATTTATCTGAATTTTTAAGGAATTTTGCTGAGCATTTATCTGATTTTTTAAGCAATTTTCCTGAGCATTTATCTGAATTTTTTAAGGAATTTTGCTGAGCATTTATCTGAATTTTTAAGGAATTTTGCTGGGCATTTATCTGAATTTTTTAAGGAATTTTACATTTAGAAACAGAATATTGTACCCTTTTCTAGCAGGATCCTCTTGAAAGAGCAGAACATCTGATTTCAACCTGTATTTAATCAAGAAGAGCCTTATTTGTCAGCCCAGTTTTGCAGCTTTGGCTTTGCTAAACATAATTTAGCAGATATTTTTTAAATTAGATACAAAAACGTGCTGTAAATTCTAATGTGATGATTTCTGTAGCGTGGTTTGGGTGAGAACCTGAAATTTTAAGAATTCTTTTTGCTGGCTGGAGCTGGAAGAGAAATGAAAAAAGGGAGTGAAAATAAGAATAAAATTGAAATATTTCAATGTCCTGGTTGGTGACAAAATTTGAGAGGTGACTTCCCCAAGGGGTCTCTTCTGAAAAAAGTAGATTTTAGCAGAAGATATATAATATCTTATATATCTAATGTTATATATGTTATATAATAATAATGTTTGGGAGATAATCTCCTTGGAGAAGAGAGGAAAAAATATTTATTTAACAAGCAAAATATTCGTAAGTGTGAGGAAATGAATAATGTGGAACTAAAATCTCTTTTTTTGTTGCAGAATAACGAGGTGAACCAGGGGGATGCCCTGGAGCACAATTTCAGTGCCGTGTACAGCGCTTTGCTGCTGCCAGTGTCCCACATCTTCCCTGCCCAGGGATTCCCACAGGTAACAGCAAATCAATTAAATAAATTAATTAAAAACAACTTTAATTGGGATTTAAGTCTCTGAAGTCTCAGAGGTGGGTTTGGGTTCAGTGTAACACCATGGGTTTAAAACCCTAAACCAATTTAAACCCCTAAACCCCCAGCTTCAAACCCCAGGTTTTGCCAGCAGAATAAAACCCAAATTGCAAATCAATCAAATAAATTAATTAAAAACAATTTTAATTGGGATTTATAAAATCTCTGAACTCTCAGAGCTGGGTTTGGGTTCAGTCAGCTGGGTTTGGGTTCAGTGTAACACCATGGATTTAAAACCTTAAACTTCCAATTTAAACCCTTAAAACCCCAGGTTTTGCCAGCAGAATAAAACCCAAATCAGGTTTTTTTCTGTGCACAAAAAATTGATTTTTGCCACCTTTCTCTCCCTGGCCAAGGCCAGGTAACAGCAAATCAATCAAATAAATTATTTAATTGGGATTTATTAAGTCTCTGAAGTCTCAGAGCTGGTTTTGGGTTCAGTGTAACACCATGGATTTAAAACCCTAAACCAGTTTAAACCCCTAAACCTCCAGCTTCAAACCCCAGGTTTTGCCAGCAGAATAAAACCCAAATTGCAAATCAATCAAATAAATTAATTAAAAACTGTTTTAATTGGGATTTATTAAGTCTCTGAACTCTCAGAGCTGGGTTTGGGTTCAGTCAGCTGCGTTTGGGTTCAGTGTAACACCATGGATTTAAAACCCTAAACCAATTTAAACCCCTAAACCCCCAGCTTCAAACCCCAGGTTTTGCCAGCAGAATAAAACCCAAATCAGGTTTTTTTCTGTGCACAAAAATTGGTTTGGGTTCAGTATAACACCATGGATTTAAAACCTTAAACTTCCAATTTAAACCCCTAAACCTCCAGCTTCAAACCCCAGGTTTTGCCAGCAGAATAAAACCCAAATCAGGTTTTTTCTCCGCACAAAAAATTGATTTTTGCCACCTTTTTCTCCCTGGCTAACAGCAAATCAATCAAATAAATTAATTAAAAACTATTTTAATTGGGATTTATTAAATCTCTGAAGTATCAGAGCTGGTTTTGGGTTCAGTCAGCTGGGTTTGGGTTCAGTGTAACACCATGGATTTAAAACCCTAAACTTCCAACTTTTCCAATTTAAACCCCTAAACCTCCAGCTTCAAACCCCAGGTTTTGCCAGCAGAATAAAACCCAAATTGCAAATCAATCAAATAAATTAATTAAAAACTATTTTAATTGGGATTTATTAAATCTCTGAACTCTCAGAGCTGGGTTTGGGTTCAGTCAGCTGGGTTTGGGTTCAGTGTAACACCATGGATTTAAAACCCTAAACTTCCAATTTAAACCCCTAAACCTCCAGCTTCAAACCCCAGGTTTTGCCAGCAGAATAAAACCCAAATCAGGTTATTTCTCTGCACAAAAAATTGATTTGGGTTCAGTCAGCTGGGTTTGGGTTCAGTATAATGCTGTAGATTTAAAACCCTGAACTTTCAATTTAAAACCCTAAACCTCCAGCTTAAAACCCCTAAACCTCCAGCTTCAAACCCCAGGTTTTGCCAGCAGAATAACACCCAAATCAGGTTATTTCTCTGCACAAAAATTGATTTTTGCCCCCTTTCCAAGGCCTCCCTGAGGTCCCTGCTGCGCTCCTGGGCTGAGCTGTACCGCGCCCTGGCTCGCTGCGCCGCCCTGGTGCCAACAGCAGAGGAGAACCTGTGCTGTGAGGAGCTGTGTGCCAAAATCCTGGCTGGCCTCGAAGGTGAAACCCCAGTCGTGAGTACAAAACCATCAATTAGCAGATTTCTCCCTAATTCCATCAAAAAATGTGTGTGTGAATCCTGACGTGGTGATTTCTGCAGCGCGGAATGGCTTGGGGGGGGTTGGAGATTTAAGGATTCTTTTTGCTGGCTGGAGGTGGTAGAGAAAACTCTAGAAATAAAAAATAAAAAATAAACCATAAAGGTGAAATATTCAGAGAGTTAAGCAAATTTTAGAATTAAATCCAAAAATGCATTTGTGAATCCTGATGTGGTGATTTCTGCAGCCTGGAGTGGCTTGGGGGGGGGTTGGAGCTTTGAGGATTCTTTTTGTTGGTAGAGAAAACTCATAAAAAATAAAAAATAAAACATATAGAAATGAAAAAATAAAACATAAGGGTTGAATATTCAGAGAGTTAAGCAAATTTTAGAATTAAATCCAAAAATGCATTTGTGAATCCTGACGTGGTGATTTCTGCAGCCTGGAGTGGCTTGGGGGACTTGGAGCTTTAAAGATTCTTTTTGCTGGTAGGAGGTGGTAGAGAAAACTCTAGAAATAAAAAATAAAACATATAAAAATGAAAAAATAAAACATAAAGGTTGAATATTCAGAGAGTTAAACAAATTTTAGAATTAAATCCAAAAATGTGTTTGTGAATCCTGATGTGGTGATTTCTGCATGGGGGAGGTCGGAGCTTTGAGGATTCTTTTTGCTGGCAGGAGTTGGTTTGTAGAGAAAACTCTAGAAATAAAAAATAAAACATATAGAAATGAAAAAATAAAACATAAGGGTTAAATATTCAGAGAGTTAAGCAAATTTTAGAATTAAATCCAAAAATGTGTGTGTGAATCCTGACGTGGTGATTTCTGCAGCGCGGAGTGGCTTGGGGGGGGTTGGAGATTTAAGGATTCGTTTTGCTGGCTGGAGTTGGTAGAGAAAACTCTAAAAATAAAAAATAAAACATATAGAAATGAAAAAATAAAACATAAGGGTTGAATATTCAGAGAGTTAAGCAAATTTTAGAATTAAATCCAAAAATACGTGTGGGAATCCTGACGTGGCGATTTCTGCATGGGGGAGGTCGGAGATTTGAGGATTCTCTCTGCTGGCTGGAGGTGGTAGAGAAAACTCTAGAAATAAAAAATAAAACATATAAAAATGAAAAAATAAAACATAAAGGTGAAATATTCAGAGAGTTAAGCAAATTTTAGAATTAAATCCAAAAATGCATGTGTGAATCCTGATGTGGTGATTTCTGCAGCCTGGAGTGGCTTGGGGGGGGTTGGAGCTTTGAGGATTCTTTTTGTTGGTAGAGAAAACTCATAAAAAATAAAAAATAAAACATATAAGAATGAAAAAATAAAACATAAGGGTTAAATATTCAGAGAGTTAAGCAAATTTTAGAATTAAATCCAAAAATGTGTGTGTGAATCCTGATGTGGCGATTTCTGCATGGGGGAGGTCGGAGCTTTGAGGATTCTTTTTGCTGGCTGGAGTTGGTTGGTAGAGAAAACTCTAAAAATAAAAAATAAAAAATAAAACATATAAAAATGAAAAAATAAAACATAAAGGTGAAATATTCTGAGAGTTAAGCAAATTTTAGATTTGCCTTCTAATTAATAATAACGATTAACGAGCATCACAGTGGTGATAAATGAGATTTGTCCAGGTATTATTATATTATAAACTGCAGTGAGCAAGGAGAAAATGGAACCATCACTAAAATTTAAGGATTTTACTCCTAAAGCTGTGTAAAAAAAATAAAGATTTTTTAAAGAATCAGTGGTTGCCTAAATAACTCTAAAAATAAAAAATAAAACGTATAAAAATGAAAATATAAAACATAAGGGTTAAATATTCAGAGAGTTAAGCAAATTTTAGATTTGTCTTCTAATGAATAATAACAATTAATGAGCATCACTGTGGTGATAAATGGGATTTGTCCAGGTATTATTATATAATATAATATAATATATAAATACCACAAACCCAGCACTGCACTTAGGAAGGAAAAAATGGAACCATTTGTACACTAAAATTTAAGGATTTTACTCCTAAAGCTGTGTAAAAAAATAAAGATTTTTTAAAGAATCAGTGGTTGCCTAAATAACTCTAAAAATAAAAAAATAAAAAATAAAACGTATAAAAATGAAAAAATAAAACATAAAGGTGAAATATTAAATATTCAAAGAGTTAAGCAAATTTTAGATTTGTCTTCTAATTAATAATAATGATTAACGAGCATCACTGTGGTGATAAATGAGATTTCTCCAGGTATTATTATATAATATAATATATAAATACCACAAACCCAGCACTGCAGTGAGCAAGGAAAAAATGGAACCATTTGTACACTAAAATTTAAGGATTTTACTCCTAAAGCTGTGTAAAAAAATAAAGATTTTTTAGAGAATCAGTGGTTGCCTAAATTTCCAATTCCCAAACTCACACCATATTTAATTTGGGATATAAAATCCTTCATGCATAAAGTTCACTTTGGAAAAAAACACTGTGAAAAACACAAAAAAATTGAATTTAAAAACCTGAAATGGAGAGGATTGCATCATTGCAACCTCCCTTGGATGCTGCTGGGTCCTGATAAATAAATAAGTGATAAATAAATAAGTGATAAATAAATAAATGATAAATATCACTTTCAAAAATCAGTAATTACTAAACAACACAAACAATTTAAAAGTTCAGTGGGAAGTTATATTGAGACTTTTAGCTCACAATATCAGAGTTACTTATAAAGAAAATTTGGAATTATTTAGGAAAATTGATAAATTATTTTAAATTGTATTGATTGATCCTAAATGTGGATAAATTATTTAATTGATAAATTAGAAAAATTGCTGAAATTGATAAATTATTTTTAAATTGTATTGATAGATCCTAAATGTGGATAAATGATTTAATTGATAAATTAGAAAAATTGCTGAAATTGATAAATTATTTTTAAATTGTATTGATTGATCCTAAATGTGGATAAATGATTTAATTGATAATTGCTAAATTAGAAAAATTGCTGGAATTGATAAATTATTTTTAAATTGTATTGATTGATCCTAAATGTGGATAAATGATTTAATTGATAATTGATAAATTAGAAAAATTCATGGAATTGATAAATTATTTTTAAATTGTATTGATTGATCCTAAATGTGGATAAATGATTTAATTGATAAATAAGAAAAATTGCTGGAATTGATAAATTATTTTTAAATTGTATTGATTGATCCTAAATGTGGATAAATGATTTAATTGATAATTGATAAATTAGGAAAATTGATAAATTTTTTTTAATTGATTTATCCTGCATTTGACCCCTTCTCCCAGCTTTCTGCCACTGCTGGCTGCTTTAGCCTCTGTTTATATTAATAATTAAAATTAATAATCCCATCCTGGGTGTAAATGTGCATTTAAAATGGAATTTTATCATCTCACTGATGATAAAATCTTCAACCCACCTTTAATTAAAGTTGTTTCTTTGCTGTCCTGAGCACCAAGAGTGGTTTTTGGGGATTGAGTTTTAGTTCTGCTGCTTGATTTCTGTTTTTCCTGATTGATTTTTGGTTTTTCTGATTGATTTCTGTTTTTCCTGATTGATTTCTCTTTCTGCTAATTGATTGATTTTTGGTTTTTTTCTGCTTGATTTTTGGTTTTTCTGATTGATTTCTCTTTCTGCTGATTGATTGATTTTTGTTTTTCCTGATTGATTTTTGTTTTTCCTGCTGGATTTCTGTTTCTGCTGATTGATTGATTTTTGGTTTTTTTCTGATTGATTTCTGTTTCTGCTCATTGATTGATTTTTGTTTTTTCTGATTGATTTTTGTTTTTCCTGATTGATTTCTGTTTTTCCTGATTGATTTCTGTTTCTGCTGATTGATTGATTTTTGTTTTTCCTGATTGATTTCTCTTTCTGCTGATTGATTTCTCTTTCTGCTGATTGATTGATTTCCGTTTCTGCTGGTTGATTGATTTTTGTTTTTTCTGATTGATTTTTGTTTTTCCTGCTGGATTTCTGTTCCTGCTGATGGATTTTTGTTTTTCCTGATGGGTTTTTGTTTTTCCTGCTGGATTTCTGTTTCTGCTACTTGATTGATTTTTGTTTTTCCTGATTGATTTTTATTTTTCCTGATTGATTTCTGTTTCTGCTGATTGATTGATTTTCAGTTTTTTTTCTGATTGATTTTTGGTTTTCCTGATTGATTTCTCTTTCTGCTGATTGATTGATTTTTGTTTTTGCTGATTGATTTTTGTTTTTCCTGCTGCATTTCTCGTTTTGCTGATGTATTTTTGTTTTTTCTGATGGGTTTTTGTTTTCCCTGCTGCATTTCCATTTCTCCTGATGAATTTCTGTTTCTCCCCCAGGAGCTCCCCATGCTGGACGGTCTCACCCACCTGGTCTCAGTCATGGTCGACTGCATCAACTTTGCCCCCTACGGCCCCAAATTCCAGCCCAAAACCAGATGTAAGGAAATACTTCCATTTTCTGCCTTCAAAAGTTGGTTAAAAATCAGATTTTACCATAAGACAAAAGGTCATTGTGTATAAAATATTCTTTGCTTTGTTTCCTTTTCCCACTTCTGGTGTTAAAGCTGAAGAAATAATTCCCAAAAAAGCAGAATTCAGTAAAAAAGGAGTTAAAATTTACCTGCCCTATGGGAATTTGTTAAAGTGGTAAAATTCAGTGTTGGGGCTGCTGAAGGATTGAAATGCTTTAATTGGAAATTTTGATGAGGAAGAACATAATGTAAACTTGACTTCCAAATCAATAAAGTATACTATTATTATTACTATTACTATTACTATTGTTGTTGTTGTTGTTGTTGTTGTTATTATTATTATTATTATTATTATTATTATTATTATTATTATTATTATTATTATTATTATTATATATCAATAAATCCAGCCTTCTGATCATGAACCAAGATTCTCATCCACTCACCCTGAAATCCTTCATCAGGTTGCTGTAATAGAAATCAGATAAAATTATGCATTAAAAATTGTGGTTAGGTTGTTAAATCAAATTTTAAGTTATTTATATGTAGATCCAGTTTGGAAATTATAATAATAATAATAGTATAGTAGTGATAATAATAATAGTATTAGTAAAAATAATAATATAATAATGTTAATAATTATATATCATATATCAATAAATCCAGCCTTCTGAGCATGAACCAAGATTCTCATCCTCTCACCCTGAAGACCTTCATCAGGTCGCTGTAATAGAAATCAGATAAAATTACACATTAAAAATCGTGGTTAGGTTATTAAATCAAATTTTAAGCTATTTCTATGTAGATCTAATTTTGGAATTGAAGCAAAGTGGTTCTTCCTGTCGCGCAGACTCAATGTCCAGCTGTCATTTAAGGCAAAAAATGCAATTTTTAATGCGATTTTTTTAATGCCATTTTTAATGCCATTTTTAATGCGATTTTTAATGCAATTTTTGATGCAATTTTTAATGCAATTTTTAATGCAATTTTTAATGCAATTTTTGATGCAATTTTTAATGCAATTTTGGCCCCTCAGCCCCGCAGGCCCCCACGGACTGGGCCAGGAAGAAGAAGGAGCCCCTGGGCAAGCTGAGCTCTCTGCTGAGGCTGCTGCTGCTGCTGCTGGAATCCTTCCATGCCCTGAGCCACGGGCAGCGGGCAGAGCTGCTGCTGGCACCGGGGCTGGCACTGCTCAGCGCCCTGCACAGCATCGTGTGCCACCTGTGCCTGCCCTCCCTGCTGGGCACCGCCCTGGGCACCCTCGCCCAGCCCCTGGCGCTCTTCTATGAGAAAAACAGGTCAGCATTGAGGGGAACCTGGGGATTGGGGTGGGCACACGCAAGATGGCACTGCTGGCTGGCATGCACAGCATTGTGTGCCACGTGTCCCTGCTGGGCACCATCCTGGGCACCCTCACCCAGCCCCTGGCGCTCTTCTACGAGAAAAACAGGTCAGGATTGTGTTAGCCTGGGGATTGGGGTGGGCAAACACCAAAAATTGGGGTTGGGTGGGATGGGCACCACAACTCCTGTGGTGTTCCCAGCAAGAGATGAGGATCTGACTCCACGTTTTATAAAGCTGATTGATTATTTTATGATTTTTTTACATTAAAACTGTACTAAAAGAATAGAAGAAAGGATTTCATCAGAAAGCTTGAAAGGGAATGGAATGATAATAAAATCTTGTGACTGATCAGAGAGTCTGAGACAGCTGGGCTGTGATTGGCCATTAATTAAAAACCACATGAGCCCAATCCCAGATGCAGCCATTGATAACCACTGGTTACATTTAATTTCTGAGGCCTCTCAGCTTCCCAAGAGAAATAATCCTAACAAAAAGATTTTTCATAAAATACATCCCTGACCGTGGAGCTCAGGGTTTGCAGGGCTTGGAAAAAGCTCCATATTTCAAATTTTCATCTCTTCACTGTGACTCTCTCGGCATCTCTGCAAGTTTGATTTCCACACCCTGCAGTAAAAGATATTTATTGATAGAAATAAAGAAAAATTTTTCAGGAAAAAAAATTAAAATTTTTGCATGAAACTTTCCGGGAAATTTAATGATCATTTCTTGAGGTGCACCAAAATCCTGGAAGTTTTTAAGCAGAGAGAAACGCTGGGAAAAAATTTGCTTGGTGCTTTTTCCTGAGCATTGTTTTCCCTGTATTTATTCATAAAAATGGAAAATTTTATTTTCTGAGCATCATTTTTTTTTTTAAAGATTTATTCCTGAAAAAGGAGAAGTTGGATAAATATTTTTGAAGAAAGACATGAGGAAACAAAAATTTGGGAACCTCTTCAGCTTGGAGCTCTATAAGCTTCACAGGCTTATAAAACAAATTAAAAAATGCAGTTTGCTCACATTTTTCTGGCTAAGTGCACCTCACCGAAGGATTTTTTGTACATGGAATATATTTATTTATTTAGTTATTTATTTATTTATTTGGAATTGTTTAGTTTGTGGAATTGCTTAGTTGTACTTCAGTTTTTCAATGCCAGTATTTCAGCTTTTCAATGCAAATGTGTTTAAGGAGAGCATTTAGAGTGCTATAAAAAGTTAATTTACAAGAAAAGTTTTAATTTTAAATTTGTACTGATTACCACTGACTTTTCCATTAACTCCTCCTGAAGTCACCATATCATGGAATTTAAAGGGTGATCTCCATCAGGAAATGGTTAAATCCCCAAAATAATTTCACAAAATAATTCCATCCAGTTACTCACTAAATCCAATGTGCAGTGCTGGGATTTATTACATTTTTATGCTTGGGATAAATGAGACAGCAAAATAGGAATAAATTGGATTTTTTTTGCAGGCTCCCTGAGGTTCCCAAAGTGTACAGCAACCTGAACAACAAGGTAAATCTGCAGAAATCACTGCGGGCTGGGGAGGTGGGAACAGCAGAGTTCTTCAGGATGTGTGTCCTGTAATAAAACAAAATTCTTTTACATTGAAAAAATTAAAAATTTAAATTTTAGAAGTAAGGGTTTGGGGGAGATAGGGAACAGCAGGGTTCTGTGATTTCTTCTGTAATAAAATAAAAAATGGGATGAGGGTAGAGATTTAATTTTAAAATTATTTTAAGTTTAAAAAATTAAAAATTTAAATTGCAGAAGTAAGGATTTGGGGGAGATAGGGAACAGCAGAATTCTGCCATTTCTACTGTAATAAAATAAAAAATGGGATGAGGGTAGAGATTTAATTTTAAAATTCTTTTAAATTAAAAAATACAAAATTTGAATTTTAGAAGTAAGGATTAGGGGGAGATAGGGAACAGCAGGGTTCTGTGATTTCTTCTGTAATAAAATAAAAAATGGGATGAGGATAGAGATTTAATTTTAAAATTCTTTTAAATTAAAAATTTAAATTCTGGAAGTAAGGATTTGGGGCAGATGGGGAACAACAGAATTCTGCCATTTCTACTGTAATAAAATATAAAAAAATTATGAGGGTAAAGATTTAATTTTAAAATACTTCTTAAATTAAAAAAAAAGGTAAAATTTAAATTCTAGAAGTAAGGATTTGGGGGGGATGCCGAACAGCAGAATTCTGCCATTTCTTCTGTGTTATAAAAAGATAATGAAAAATGTGATGAGGGTAGAGATTTAATTTTAAAATTCTGGAAGTAAGGATTTGGGGCAGATGGGGAACAACAGAATTTCTACTGTAATAAAATTTAAAAAAATTATGAAGGTAGAGATTTAATTTGAAAATTCTTTTGAATTTAAAATCTAAATTCTAGAAGTAAGGGTTTGGAGGAGATGCGGAACAACAGAATTCTGTAATAAAAAAATGGGATGAGGGTAGAGATTTAATTCTAAAATTCTTCTAAACTAAAAAAACTAAAATTGAAATTATTGAAGTAAGGAGCACTCAGCCCTGGGACTTTGTTGTGATGGGACATTTCAGGCTGTAAAAATAATGTTGAAAATTAACTTGTGACTGAAATATTTGGATTTGAGATGGCAGTGCCCATTAACCATGCCGTGTTTTGTCCCCGCAGCTGGAGCAGCTGCTGGCGCAGATCCTGCAGCGCCTGCAGTGCCCCGGGCCCGGCCGCTGCGACTCGGAGCTGCTGCGGCAGCTGAGCCCGCTGCTGTGCGCGGCCCTGCAGCACCGCAGCCGCCACCTGCGCCAGCTGGGAGCCCAGCTCTGGAACGGCACCTTCGGCAGGGCCGCCACGCTCGCCTACCCCCGGCAGCTCCGGTGAGGAACGGCTTCTTATTGTCCTCGGCTGTATGTCTGTCCTGGGTTAGGCACATTTGGTACAGAATCCACAAAGGAGTGAAAGAAACAGGGCCAGGAGACTTCCTTCTCCTTGCAGGGCCGCCTCACTTGCCTACCCCCGGCAGCTCCGGTACGGAACGGCTGCTCATTGCCCCTGTCTGTATACGGGTCCTGCTTTAGGACAAATTTGGTAAAGAATCGCAAAGGAGTGAAAGAAACAGGGCCAGGAGACTTCTTCTCCTTCATAATGCAGGCAGGGCCTCGCTCGCAGCTCCGGTAGGGAACGGCTGCTCATTGCCCCCGTCTGTATACGGGTCCTGCTTTAGGACAAATTTGGTACGGAATCCACAAAGGAGTGAAATAAACAGGGCCAGGAGATTTCTGCTTTTTAATGCAGGCAGGGCCTCGCTCGCCTACCCCCGGCAGCTCCGGTAGGGAACGGCTGCTCATTGTCCCCATTGTGGGTGGGTCCTGCTTTGGGGCAAATTTGGTACGGAATCCACAAAGGAGTGAAATAAACAGAGCCAGGAGACTTCTTCTCCTTGCAGGGCCGCCTTGCTCGCCTACCCCTGGCAGCTCCGTGAGGAAAGGCTGCTCAGTGTCCCCACCTGGGTTAGGGCAAATTTGGTAAAGAATCCACAAAGGAGTGAAAGAAACAGGACCAGGAGACTTCTCCTTGCAGGGCCGCCTCACTCACCTACCCCCGGCAGCTCCGGTACGGAACGGCTGCTCATTGCCCCCATCTGTATACGGGTCCTGCTTTAGGACAAATTTGGTAAAGAATCCACAAAGGAGTGAAAGAAACAGGGCCAGGAGACTTCTTCTCCTTTTTAATGCAGGCAGGGCTGCCTCGCTCGCCTACCCCCGGAACGGCTTCTTATTGTCCCCACCTGGGTTAGGGCAAATTTGTTACAGAATCTGCAAAGAAGTGAGATAAACAGGGCCAGGAGATTTCTTCTTTTAATGCAGGCAGGGCCTTGCTCGCCTACCCCCGGCAGCTCCGGTAGGGAACGGCTGCTCATTGTCCCCATTGTGGGTGGGTCCTGCTTTGGGGCAAATTTGGTAAAGAATCTGCAAAGGAGTGAAAGAAAGAGGGCCAGGAGACTTCTCCTTTTTAATGTGGGCAGGGCCGCCGCGCTCGCCTGTCTGTATGTGTGTCCTGGGTTAGGGCAAATTTGGTACAGAATCCGCAAAGGAGTGAATGAAACAGGGCCAGGAGACTTCTCCTTCATAATGCAGGCAGGGCCTCGCTCACCTACTCACCTACCCCTGGCAGCTCCAGTGAGGAACTCAGTGTCCCAGTCTGTGTGTGTGTGTCCTGGGTTAGGGAAATTTGGTACGGAATCCACAAAGGAGTGAAAGAAACAGGGCCAGGAGACTTCTTCTCCTTCATAATGCAGGCAGGGCCTCGCTCGCAGCTCCGGTAGGGAACGGCTGCTCATTGCCCCCGTCTGTATACGGGTCCTGCTTTAGGACAAATTTGGTACGGAATCCACAAAGAAGTGAAAGAAACAGGGCCAGGAGACGATTTCTCCTTTTTAATGCAGGCAGGGCCGCCTCGCTCGCCTACCCCCGGCAGCTCCGGTACGGAACAGCTTCTTACCGTCTGTGTGTCTGTCCTGGGTTAGGGAAATTTGGTAAAGAATCTGCAAAGTGAAATAAACAGGGCCAGGAGACTTCTTCTCCTTTTTAATGGAGGCAGGGCCTCGCTCGCAGCTCCGGTAGGGAACGGCTGCTCAGTGTCCCCATTGTGGGTGGGTCCTGCTTTAGGGCACATTTGTTACAGAATCTGCAAAGAAGTGAGATAAACAGGGCCAGGAGACTTCTCCTTTTAATGCAGGCAGGGCCGCCTCGCTCGCCTGCCCCCGGCAGCTCCGGTACGGAACTCATTGTCCTCGTCTGTATGTGTGTCCTGGGTTAGGGCAAATTTGGTAAAGAATCTGCAAAGAAGTGAAATAAACAGGGCCAGGAGACTTCTCCTTTTTAATGCAGGCAGGGAGGGCCTCACTCGCCTACCCCCGGCAGCTCTGGTGAGGAACGGCTTCTCTTTGTCCCCACCTGGGTTAGGGCAAATTTGTTACAGAATCCACAAAGGAGTGAAAGAAACAGGGCCAGGAGACTTCTCCCTTATAATGCAGGCAGGGCCTCGCTCGCCTACCCCCGGCAGCTCCGGTACGGAACTCATTGTCCCCGGCTGTGTGTGTGTGTCCTTGTGTTACAGAGAGAAAAAAATGTGGGCCTTTGTTGGGGGTCGAGCCATTTGTCGGTGAGGGGAATCTCAGACACTCAATATGAGTGATCAGCAAATTCCGTTTATGGAAGAGAGCATCAAACACTTATACAGCAAATAATAAGCTTATGAATATTCTGTAAGCCAAGCAATCTATTGGTTAAACTATAGCATTAACTCATCTCCATTCCTTGGGGATTACATCTCTCTTTTCTCATGGCTCTTTCACTGTTTGTTATCCTACCACAGCTAGGCCTCAAGGACACGCTATCTATGCAGGTGCAGGACTTGGAATTAGCCATGGTTTTGTACTTTTCCATTCTCTAGCAGCTAAATTCCCAACATCCTGGGTTAGGGCACATTTGGTAAAGAATCCGCAAAGGAGTGAAAGAAACAGGGCCAGGAGACTTCTCCTTTTAATGCTGGCAGGGCGGCCTTGCTTGCCTACCCCTGGCAGCTCCAGTGAGGAGGTTGCTGTCATTTCAATCTCCTTTATAGTTTCTATATTCTCAAAATCTTTAGTTAGGCTGTCATATTTAAAAAAATATGCTTTCTTGTTTCATCCTGCCCAGCACCATCCTCTCATCAATGGTGCTGTGCCAGCCTGGTTCCCTGGGCAAGCTGGGCACCTTTGCACTGTGAGCTGCTGCTCTTTCCTGCACCTTTCCCCTGCCATAAATCTAAAACAATTTTCCATTTTTTGTTGTTGTTGTGGAGCAGGTCTGTGCTAAGCCAAGCCAAAAAGAAGATCCCTCTGCTGCTGCCTGGTTTTGAGAGCATGGAGGTGTCCGAGGAGAGCAGCGGCCCCTTCTCGGAGCTGGTAAATGCTGTGCTGGGAATGGTGCAGCAGGGAGGGAAGGGGCAGCTGGGATTTGCATCGGATTGAGCTGAACCGCTTTCATATCGAGGATGATAAACTCTGCTGAGTGGGCACTGTCAAAATACTCACCTGGCTTTTCTTCTGCCTGCGTTGTAAATTTAGAGTTATAGGAATTTCTTTGAAATAATTAATTTTTAAGTTGTTATCTGGGAATTTGACTTCTAGGACTTCCTTTGAAATAATTGAGTTTCTTATCTCGGAATTTGAGTTCTAGGACTTTCTTTGAAATAATTAATTTTCAAGTTGTTATCTATCTGGGAATTTGAGTTCTAAGACTTCCTTTGAAATAAGTAGTTTTTTAAGTTGTTATCTGGGAATCTGAGTTCTAGGAATTCCTTTGAAATAATTATAGTTTTTCAAGTTGTTATCTGGGAATTTGAGTTCTAGGACTTCCTTTGAAATAATTAATTTTTCAAGTTTTATCTAGGAATTTGAGTTCTAGGAATTTCTTTGAAATAAATAGTTTTTCAAGTTGTTATCTGGGAATTTGAGTTCTAGGAATTTCTTTGACATAATTAATTTTTCAAGTTGTTATCATCTAGGAATTTGAGTTCTAGGACTTTCTTTGAAATAATTAAGTTTGTTATCTAGGAATTTGAGTTCTAGGAATTCCTTTGAAATAAATAGTTTTTTAAGTTGTTATCTAGGAATTTGAGTTCTGGGACTTCCTTTGAAATAGTTTTTCAAGTTCATATCTAGGAATTTGAGTTCTAGGAATTTCTTTGAAATAATTATAGTTTTTCAAGTTGTTATCATCTAGGAATTTGAGTTCTAGGACTTCCTTTGAAATAATTATAGTTTTTCAAGTTCATGTCTAGGAATTTGACTTCTAGGACTTCCTTTGAAATGAAATTATAGTTTTTCAAGTTGTTATCTGTCTGGGAATTTGAGTTCTAGGACTTCTTTTGAAATAATTGAGTTTGTTATCTAGGAATTTGAGTTCTAGGACTTCCTTTGAAATAATTAGTGTTTCAAGTCGTCCCCTACATAATTCCAAAGAAGCCGGTGGGTGTGGGATGGTTTATTCTAGAATAACCTCAGGGCGTGTTTGTGCCTCGGCGCTCGTTCCCCACACACTCAGCGTGGTTTCTTGGGCAGATGGAGCATTCCCAGCTGGATGCCAGGGTCGGTGGGCTGGAGCTGAAGGTGGGGCAGAAGCAGGGAATTGTGCGAGATTCCATCCTGGCGCAGACGAGCGAGGCCCAGAGCCACGGGCAGGAGCGGCCCAGCAGCGCGCAGGCAGCGCCCGCCAAGGTAAATGCTCCAGGAGGGCTCCTGCAGTCAAACCCGGCTCTGCAGGGCAGAATCTGCTGTGAACCCAAAGGTTGGTGGTTCGAGCCCACCCAGGGACGCCAGATGTCTGGTTGTCGGTTGTTTGGATGGCCTGGAAAGGCCCGGGGTGGCCTTGGGGCAGCCCAGGACGAGAAGAGGCTTCAGTTCTTTTCTCGGTCTCGGTGTTTATTAATTGTTTATCTAAAAGATTTTCTCTGGGCCCGACAGAGCTCTGCTCAGCAGCCAGCCATGAGCACACTCCCTGCCCTCCGGGCGGTCACCTATCTTTATACCCATTGTTACGTGTACAATATTTATCATTTTTCCCCAATACCTTTCACCCTTATTGCCCGGTGCACTTTTAGTAATGACCAATCCCAAAGTGCCACCATCACCACAGAAGATGGAGGAGAAGAAGAAGAAGGACAGGACAAGCCCCAATTCCTCCATCTTACTTCTCTAAACCCCCCTGTACAGAAATCCTAAACCCTGTGTTTCACTCTCTAATTAACCGATCCCTTCACCATTCACCCCGGTGAAACCCTCCTGTCCTCATACAGGTGTCGTCTCCTGTGTAGGATCAAAGTCCAGCCACCAGACACTTCTGGAACATTCCAGGACTCCCGAGCCCCCCAAGGGTGCTCTCGGTGACACCTCAGTCCTGAGGTGCTGAGATCCCACATTGGGGTGCTGAAATCATTTTCTGTCAGAGTCAGAGTTCACGTTCCTGTCAGAGTTCTCTGTGCAGATTTGGGTTTTGGTGGGCTCTGGGGTTGGCAGGTCCCTCACAGGGATAGGCCATGCCCTTCAGAAATTCCTGATTTCCAGCTCCTCCCTTGTTCCTAACCCAGGATTTGGTGGTTTTTTTATCTCTTTGCAGTTAAAACTAGAATTTCCATCTCCTAAGACAACAAGTGAGACGCTTCTGGAAGAGGAGAAATCTGTTGATTTTGTGTTTATTCCTCCAGAAACAAAACCAAGAATATTGACAGAACATCAGAAGGAAGTGCTTAGGTCAAAGAGGTTTGTCATTTATTGTTTTAAATTTAATGTGGATGTCATTCCTTGAGTAGCTGAGCTTGACTTAACTTCAATTCCTGTTTCTCACACCACCTCAGGCCTTTGAGTCTTGTTCTTCCATGCCAGCTATGGAGTTTAAAGCTAAAAGAGTTCCTTCCTTTGCTGTTTTAAAGCAGCCAAATTATCCTTGCATTGGCGTTTCCTCTTCTGATTAATTACACTCTCTCTGGTCTGCTTGGAGTTTGGGAATCTGGAGTTCAGATTTTCACTAGTGGGAAATAAAAGCTGTTATTTTTCATAAATCATATAAATGAAAGGATTGGGTGAAACAAGCTGAGGATGGGATTTCTTGAGTCACAGCAGGTCAGGAATTAGGGTGTTCCCAAGACTCACCTTGATTGCAGAGGAACCTTCAGAATGATCTTTTTTAATGAGAGAAGTTAATGTTGGTGTGTTTCTGTGCTTCAGCAGAACTTGAGGCAGAAACTCCTCTGGGCTGTGGTGAATTCTTTACAGACAGGGACCCCAATCACAGCTTTTATTCCCCAACAATAAAGATTTAATGCAGCTGATAGGAATGGCCTTGAAATAAGGAGATAATAAATTCCAGCGAGGAGCCTGACTCGCGTTCTGGTGCTGTTGCAGAGCTGACATCCCTGCCATGTACAACAACCTGGATGCTTCCCAGGACACCAGCTCCTTCTCCCAGTGCAGCCAGAGCCAGGAGGATTCTCTGTGAGTGAAATAAATGCCCAGCTGTGCTTGTTGGAGGGTTCTTTGGCAGCAGCACTGATCTCAGCCATTCTCTTCCAGGGAAATGCCACCTGCAGCAGAAACTGCCAAGGGAGACCCTGCAGAGCAGCCTCAGGTAATTTCCCATTGTCTGGTGGTCGCTAAAATCAGTTTTCTGCCAAACGTGAGAGGTTTTGTGGTTTGTTTTCCATTCTCAGCACCAAGTGAGAGAAAATTAAACACCATTGCAGTGCTGTGTTCTGCTTTATGTAATTTATTCCTTTGGGATTAATTAGAGTATCATTTAGGCCAAATCACTGGTTATTTGATGTCAGGATGGGAGGATTTATGTGAGCAGTTCCTGATCCCCCACGTGCCTCTGCTGCCCCAGTATTTTATTGGGGTAGAGATTGTAAATCCTGAATTCCTTCTGGGGAGGACTTGCCTGAACAGCTGCTGTGCTAACAGCCAGGCAGAGCAGGTGAAATACAGCAAAACCTCAAGCGGTTTTGTGGTTATTTGTTTTGGGATTAAATGGTTTTCAAGTGTCTTTTATAGCTATCAAAGCATAGATAATAAATCATTTGGTGGTTAGAAAAACCTTGTGGGTGTGTTGATTTCTATTGCACCAGAATTGGAGTTGAGTATTACATTTATAGGGCAAGTGCAACTGATCCATTTGATTCCTGGGACAAACCTTTTGCTGTTGGTGTTTTTGGGACAGGAGGAGAACATGGAGAGTGAAGGATCTCACTCTGAGGAGAGCCCAGCCCACACCAGCGAGGAGGAGACCAAAAATGAGAGAGCTGAGATGGTCCCAGAGGAAACATCAGCTGGAGAGGATATGGAGACAAGATCTGTGGAAGCAGCTCCTCAGGAGGCCTCAGCAGGGAAGGAGAACACCTCAGGTGTCACCAAGAGCTCAGTAGGGAAGGAGAACACCTCAAATGTCACTGAGAGCTCAGGAGGGAAGGAGGACACCTCAAATGTCACCAACACCTCAGTAGGGAATGAGGACACTTTAGATGTCACCAACAGCTCAGTAGGGAAGGAGGACATCTCAGGTGTCACCAACAGTTTAGCAGGGAAGGAGGACTCTTTGGATGTCACCAACAGCTCAGCAAGGAAGATGGACACCTCAAATGTCACCAAGAGCTCAGTAGGGAAGGAGGACACCTCAGATGGACACCTGGATGCCAGCAGCTCAGCAAAGAATGAGGACACTTTGGATGTCACCAACAGCTCAGCAAGGAATGAGGACACTTTGGATGTCACCAACAGCTCAGTAGGGAAGGAGGACACCTTAGATGTCAGCATGAGCTCAGCAGGGAATGAGGACACTTTAGATGTCACCAACAGCTCAGCAGAAAAGGAGGACAGCCCAGATGTCACCAACAGCTCAGCAGGGAATGAGGACACTTTAGATGTCACCAACAGCTCAGCAAGGAAGGAGGACACCTCAAATGTCACCATGAGCTCAGTAGGGAAGGAGGAGGACACCCCAGATGTCACCAACAGCTCAGCAGGGAAGGAGGACACCCCAGATGTCACCAACAGCTCAGCAGGGAAGGAGGACACCCCAGATGTCACCATGAGCTCAGCAGGGAAGGAGGACACCCCAGATGTCACCAGCAGCTCGGCCTCCAGTGACGTTGTCTCCGGCACGCCCCAGCCCGTGAGCCGGCGCCAGTCCTTCATCACGCTGGAGAGGTTCGGGGCTGCAGAGAGCCGGCCCTTCAGCCCAGCCCCGCCGGGCTCTGTGCCGGAGCTGCCTGGGAGCCCTCCTGAGGCGGCCCCGCGGGAGGGCAGCAGGGACAGCAGGGCTGGAGCCAGGGCTGGCGAGGGGGAAAGAAACCCCCCCAGAGCCGAGGCCGCCGTGGCCGCGCGCAGGGTGACGCGCCGGCAGAGCAGGATGGAGCTGCAGGGCAGCAGAGCCCCCAGGCTCCAGGGCAGGCTGGAGGAGCCCCTGGAGGGGCTGCAGAGCCGTGCTGAGCTGGGCTCTGCCGGGCAGGACGTGCAGCGCATCCTGCTCAGGCACTCGCAGGCGCTGCTCTGCACCGAGGCAGACATCCAGAGCGCCGAGGGCGCCATCGCCGAGATGGACGGGGCGCGGGGGCAGGACACGGACTCCAAGGAGAACACCCCCCCAGCCAGCAGCAGCTGCCCCGAGCAGCCCCCGGCGGAGGAGAGCCCGCTGCCCCAGGCCTGCCCGCAGCACAAGCAGCTCCGCCGCTCCGCCAGGAGGCGCTCGGAGCCCGCGGAGAGCTCCTCGGGCAGCCAGGACAGGGAGGAGGGGCCCCCCAAGAGAGACAGGAGGAGAGAGGAGGAGAAAGCTGGCCCGAAGAAGCTGTCCCAGGGGAAAGGGGATGGATCCCAGAAGCAGAAAGGAGTCGCTGGGAAAACCACGGAGGGCACAAAGGAGAGCAGCCAGCCCGAGAGAGCGGCCGAGGAGTGGGGCCCCAAGGAGTCCCCTGCCCTCAGGGGGCTGGAGGAGGAGGGGGGCAGAGCCGGCAGGAGGGCAGAGGAGGCGCCCAGGGCAGAGGGGGAAGGCCAGGGCAGCCTCAGCACAGCAGGGCCCAAGGTGGAGCGGCCACGCTACCACACCAGGAGATCCTCCCAGGGGCTGCTGGCCAGCATAGAAAACTCCGAGGCTGACGGCTCCGAGGGCAAGGAGGAGAGCACAAAGAAGAAAAAGCCCCTGAGAGTGAGGAGCAGAAGCAATTCTCTGGAGGGGAAATTGAAAGAGGGGCAGGCAGGCAGCCAGAGCCCTGAGGGCCCTGCCCAGGGAGGTGACACCAGGAGTGCCCTGGAGGGCAGTAAAGGGGAGCCTGAGCTTGGCACAGGGGCTGCGGTGCCAGCTGAGCCTGGCGGCCTGGAAAAGCAGGAGATGGCTGCAGAGGCTGAGGGCTCTGGCAGCTCTGAGAGTCCAGGAGCTCTGCAGGACACCAGCGTGGAGCCCAGCAGGGCTGACACATCCATGGAGTCGGTGGGCAGCCCCTGTGAGCCCGAGCAGGACGGGAGGGCGGCAGAGGAGAGGCAGAGCAGCGCAGGGCACTGTGCCCCGGGTGCTGAGCCCGCCGTGCAGAGCCCTGAGTGCCACAACAAGAGGAGCAAAAGGGTGAAAAAAATCAAGAGCTGCGATTGCTGCTTCAAAAAGCCAAGGCAGCAGGTGCCTGAGTTGAAGCTCTCTGAGTCTAAAATGGAGAAAGCTGAGCTGGAGGAGCCTGAGAGCACCCAGACCCCAGCCCAGACCCCAGCCCAGAGTGTTTCTGGTCCCTCAGACCTGGAGGAGAGCTTGGCCCTGGCTCCCTGTGGGATGAGCACTCCATTGCACCCTCCTGAGGAGCCCAGCGCCTTCAGCCTGGCCAGGCAGGAGATGGATGTGATGGATGGGATGGATGTGGAGAACCTGCAGGGAAGCTCCGTGGGGGTGGAGGAGCAGGATCCAGAGGATCCAGAGGCTGCAGCACCTGAAACCACCGAGTCCATGGAGGAAATAAAGGAGCCTGCTGAGCAGAAGGAGCAAACAGAGCAGGTTCTGCCTGAGAGCGTTCCCGAAGAGCCCAGGGAGAGCTGCCTGGACTCAGGGGAGCAGGGGGAAGAACCAGCAGCTGCAGAAAAGGAGGAAATAAAGGAGAACGGAGAGCTGGAGGAGGTGCCCGAGGAGCCGAGTGCTGAGAGCAAACCTGAGGAAAAGGAGATGAAGGAGCTGGAAGGAAACCAGGAGGATAAAGGAGAAGCTGAGAGCTGTGCTGGGGACGCTCCTGTGGGTGCAGATGAAGAGATGAAGGAGGAGCTGGAGGAGAATGGAATCCAAGCGCCCGAGGGCGCGGGGCCGAGCGTGGGCTCCCCCCCGAAGGGGGCAGGGGGCGCCCCGGGGGCGGGCACCGAGAGCCCCAGCAGCCTGCAGGCCCGCTGCACATGGTCCCCCTCCGCCTCCCCCTCCACCAGCATCCTCAAGAGAGGGGCCAAGAGGAGCCAGGAGGACGATTCCCTGTCCCCCGCCAACAAGGTACCCCCGGGAACGTCTATATACGTTCTGGTTGGCGAGTCCAGCTAATCAGAGAAAGTCTCTGCATGTTCTAGTGTTAGTAACTAATTTTTATATAGTTAATCTAGGGTAAAGTAGAGTGCATTAAGACACAATATTGTAGTCCCTATTCCAGGCACTTGCCTTTAAACTATGTTTGTTCGACCCTTCAGAAGGGTTTCTACTACTGTCCTATACAATCAAGTAACTGAAATTCTTGGGAAGACACTTTGCTCCTCATCTTTTCCCTGAAACGATGTTTTGTTTTGTTTTCTTAATTTGCACGAAACAAAAAAAAAAAAAAAAAAATCCACATCAATGTGCCTTGCCCTGGATAGCGATTATTTGTGGAATTGTTGCACATGTTCCTATATTGAAAGGGGTTTTTCCCTAGTCAAGCATTTGGAGACACTTTTTGTAAAAGTGCCCGGGAACTGGGTGCTGCTCCCTGGGGAGCTGAAACCACCCCAGATCTGTTCAGTAACTGGTGGCTGCTGTGAATAATCTGACAGGAATGGTGAGGTTTGGGTTTGGAATGTGCCAGGTTTGCTCTGTGAGGGTTTTGTTTTGAACCAGAGCACCCTGGATCGGTGCACAGCCAGGAGCAGCACGCTCAGGGTTGTACACAGAGATTCCTGAGGGGATCCTCAGTCTGTCCTTGCTCAAACATCCCCTGGGTCCTTCCAGAGCTTCCATGGTTCCAAACTGATTATTTTTGTCTCCTCAGAGTGGCTTCCCCAGGCTGTGCTGGGCTGGGTTCCCGCTCTGACACCTCCCTGTCTCTCCTCAGATCCGCCGAGTCTCTTTTGCAAACCCCATTTTCCAGGAGGGCCTGGCCGACGACATCGACAGGAGGAGTCCTGTCATCAGATCCCACTCCTCACCCTCCTCCAGGAGCCTTAAAATCCTCTCCAACATGCAGGTCAGGGCAAAGCCTGCACAATATTCTGTGTGTCCCAAGCATTTGTGTGTTTATCAGAAACAGCGTGGCTTTGGTGCATGTTTGTAGTCACTTACACACAGTTGTAAGGGCTGAGGAGCAGAAGTGTAAGAAACAAAACTGCCTTAGCCTGACTCATTCTGTTGCTGTGAACTCTGAGGTTTCAGGGGCTAAAATCTCACTATTAACTGAATTCCTGCTGTTAACTGAATTCCTACCATTGACTCAATTCCTACCACCCTGAGATGTTTTTTTCCTCTTTTTCTACCCAGCACATTACCACTCCAACCAAAGGATTTCTGTCCCCAGGATCTCGTACCCTTAAATTTAAGAGCTCAAAGAAGTGTTTAGTAAGAAGTGCTTTGGTTCATGTTTCCCTTCTATTTTTTTTCCCTGTTTTCAGTGGGTGACAGTGAATTTAATGCTGTGCCTGTGTTGTCCCAGATCACAGAGATGGCCAAGGAGTCCCTGCCGTGCCTCTCGGAGTTTGTGTACCCTGCCTTGGCCGGCTGCAAGGCCCCTGTGGACGTCATTTTACCTCAGATCACATCCAACATCTGGTCAGTGGCTCCTTGCTTTTGGAGGTGATTTCAGTAAAGACTGAGCTCTTACCGAGCCTGAGAATCTTTAAAGGGATTGGGGTTGGTCGGGGGAGGAAGAGACTTGAATATTTTGGCATTTTTCAAGCACTTTTTTGGTGGTTGGGGAGTTCATGCAGGGCCAGGGGTTGGGGAGTTGGTGCAGGGCCAGGGGCTGGATTGCTGATCCTGTGGCTCCCTCCAGCTGGGGATATTCCCTGGCTGTGCACCAATAACCCAAACTGCCTCCCTTGCTGCAGTGCCAGGGGCCTGGGGCAGCTCATCCGAGCCAAGAACATCAAGACCGTGGGAGACCTGAGCACTCTGACGGCCCTGGAGATCAAAACCCTCCCCATCCGCTCCCCCAAGGTCTCCAACGTCAAACGAGCTCTGAGGGGATTCCACGAGCAGCAGGTAAAGTGGGATTTCTGCACCCTGGGAGCCAAAGCTGATCCCATTTCCTGCAGCAGGAATGGTGTCTTTTTTCCTTCGTTAAAATCAGCGCTTTAAAACCCAATCCCTGCCTGCCTCAGTGCCATGAATTCAAGATCACTTGGTTAAACTACTATTCTTAACAGGAAAAGTGATTTGATTTATTATAATATTTATAATTTATTATGATTTATAATTGATTTATTACTCACTATATTTGATTTTAATTTGTTTTCAATCTGAAAATGTTTTCTCTCCCCCAAACACGCCCAGGTGAAATCTCGGGTGTTGGAGGAAAGCACAGTGCTTGAGGATGCTGAGAAGCCTGGGAATGATGTGGAGGAGAAATCTCTGAGTGGAGACGAGGAAAAACTTGCAGCAGGTACCTGCTGGTGGCTTTTTGCTTTGGGTTTGGATGGTTCTGCTGTCCTGGTGGAGAGAATTATTTTGGGTTTAGTTTTATTCTAACCCTGAGGAAGGGCAGGGTGATTGAATGCAGTGCCTTTCTGGTGTGGAGAGCCTGGTTCAAGCATGGCTTAAAGAAAGAGGCCATGAAGGGATTCAGCTAAGGGAAAAGCAGCCTTGCCCAGGCTTGATCCTGTAAATAATTAAGGTTCTCAGCCACCTTCTATATAAACAACAAGATTCTCAAACCGTTCTGTCCTTGGCTGCTGCTGGGAGCAGACAGTCAGTCTGGGAATAGAGATGAAGGTTTTGAGAACTTTCATATCATGGTGGGAACACTGATCTTGGTTTCAGTAAACCAACTTCAGGTATTGGAAACAAAAGGTGGAGCTGAAGTTTTCTCTACAGCCTGTCAGGAGCTCAGATTTTGCAATATGCATGAACTTAATTAACACTGTTATAAAAAGTGCCTGATTGATGAATAAACCAGAGTCAGATACTGATCAAGAAAGGCGGGTCTCTCCCTCCATCTTCAATATTCTGGGAATGTTTCCCCTGGAGTAAATGCATTGCAGGCTTGCTCAGAGATGTGATTTTGTGCAAAGCAGCTGGAATTGTGCTTGGATTGATTTCTGTGCATTGTGTCCTTTCCCTCTTTGCAGATCTGGTGGACGCGGGCAGCACCAGCAGCAGCAGTAGCACCACCAGCAGCAGCAGCAGCAGCAGCAGCAGTGAGCAGCCCACAGCTGTGGACCTGCTGGGGCAGGTGCAGGCCCTGGCAGCCCAGCTGAGCCCCGAGGGGCTGGGTGCCTGCTCGGGCCGGCAGCTGCTGGAGATGCAGGAGCGGCTGCTGGGCATGGCCGCGAGCATCGCCCGGAGCCTGCGGGGCCGCTGGCCCTGCCCGCCCCCCCCTGGCACCCCCGAGTGACCGGGGAGGGCTCGGTGCCAACGGGGAGGGCTCGGTGCCAACGGGGAGCGCTCGGTGCCAGCGGCCCCGCTGGGCTCCTCACGCTCACCTGCTCCTGCTGTGGGGCTGCGGGGATTTTCTTAACATCGTCATGGATCTTTTTCCCTTTTTTTTTCCCTTTTATTTCTTTTTTTTGCCTCTTTTATTTCTTTTTTTTTTTTTTTGCCTCTTTTATTCCTTTTTTTTAATTTTTTTTCCTTTTTTTTTCCTTTTTTTCCCTTTTTTTTTCCTTTTTTTTAATTTTTTTTCCTTTTTTCTTTTTTTCCCTTTTTTCCTTTTTTTTCCCTTTTTTCCTTTTTGTTCCCTTTTTGGTTTTCCCTCCTTTTTTCCCTCCTTTTTTCCCCTCCTTTTTCCCTCCTTTTTTCCCCCCTTTTTTCCCTCCTTTTTTCCCCTCCTTTTTCCCCTCCTTTTTTCCCCTCCTTTTTTTCCCTCCTTTTTTCCCCCTTTCCCCCCCTTTCCCCTCCCCCTTTTCCCCCCTTTTTCCCCCCTTTTTTTCCCCTTTTTTCCCCCTTTTTCCCCTTTTTTCTTCTTTGCCTTTTTCTTTGCCTTTTTTTTTTTGCCTTTTATTTTTGCCCTTTTTTTTTCCCTTTTTTTTTTTGCCTTTTTCTTGGCCCTTTTTTTTTTTTTTTGCCTTTTTCTTTGCCTTTTTTTTTTTTTTTTTCCTTTTATTTTTGCCTTTTTTTTTTTTTTCCCCCTTTTATTTTTTCCCCTTTATTTTGTGCTGGTTGCTCCCCGCTGGCAGAGCCGTGGGCCGGTTCCCTCCGTGGCAGAGCTGTTCCTGTGGGATTGCTATGCATCTTTCTTTCGGGCCGTGAAAGAAAACCTGACAAAGCTGTGCAATAGCAGAGACTGTGAAAAACCAAACCAACAGAGTAATTAAATTATTTTTTTTTTTTTCAAACCCAAAGTGTTCTTACTGCTGCAGGCTCCTGCAGAGAGCGGGCTGAGGGCTGGAGCTCCGGCAGCCGTGGGAGGGGAGCAGGGCTGGATTCCCTCCTGGCATTTGTACTGGATCTATTTTTCCATGTATTTTTGTACGACTGGAGCTCAGAGGAAATGTGCTTGCACAGGAGAGAGACTGCAGAGCCCCCCAGGCCGTGCCCCCTGGCCTTTGCTGGCAGCAGCTCTCCTGGTGGGAAGGCTTTTCCGTGAGGAAATGATGGATTTGGACAAGAGCTCTTTGTATATTGTGTACAGACTCACAGCAGATGTTGGGTAATAATTTATGGAGTTTTAATTGCATGGATTGCATTGCTGCTGCTTGGAGACCTTCGGCCAGAGCTCCCAGGTTTCCCTGTGGGTTCTGATGTGTATATATTGTACTGTAGCTATCCAGAGGGGTGTTTATTGAGAGGAACTGCTGCAGGTGGTTTTCCAGCTTTTACGTGGGCAAATAAAAGAGCTGAGAGTTCCCAGACCTGGCGTGGCCTCGTGGTTTGGAGCCTTCTGGGCTGTTTCCCTCTCCAGGTTTGGGTTCCCAGGGCTGGGAGGGACCTTGGAATGTCCCCAGAGCTGGGGGAAGATGGGAGCAGCTCCTGCAGGACAGGCTGGCATCTGGGCTGCAAAACTCAGCATTTTTCACCCTGTTTGTGTCTCATGGAGAAAAGGGACGGGACAAACAGCTGGAGCTGCAGGGGGAGCTCTGTGGGGTTTCCTGGTTTGGTTCCAGATGTGCCTCTGGAGCAGAGTTCAGCTTTCCAGGTCAGGACGCTCCTGAGCCACGGGAAGGGCTCTGATCCCGGTGCTGACCTGCCCTGGGCAAGGACATTTCCCTTCCCACGGCCCTGCTGGGAATTCCCTGACTCTGAACTCCTCAGGGTGATGCTCCAACCCTGCTGTAAATGGGATTTAATCTATGGGAGACACAACATCCAGGGGTTTTTATTCCTTCCCTGTGGAGTGGCTGCTGCCAGGTGCAGCAGGTGAAGCAAAATCTGATGTTCAGGTGTGGAATAACCCCAGATCTGGGTCCTCCCCTTCCTCAGTGGTTTGTGGGGTGAATTCCCTTTCCCAGCACCACAGCACCCATCCATCCATACTGCAGAAACCTCAGCTTTATTCATCACTAATTTACAAGAAATCACAGCTTTTGCCCCCAGAACAGTTGCAGGAGAACGCATTCATGGGAGCTCAGCAAGCAGGAGAGGGGTGCTTGCTTTTCCCTCCCCACATAAATCGGGTTGAAATCCAAAGCTTAAATGGAAAACAAAATTAAGATATTGAAACATTTTAGAAGAGCCCAGAAAAACTCTTTGTTGGATAATGAATTATGATATGTGAGTTAATCTTTAGCAATGGAATTTTGGAGATGATGTGTAGTATCTTAGTATGTAGATACATCAGATATCTACATCTGATCTATCTGATATCTTAGATGAAATGTTTGAAATCCCAGACAACAATTGGAACTGTTTGGCACTGGGACAAAGGCAGGATGTGCTTAGAGGCACTTTTGGAAACATGGTGTGAAATATTCCAGGTGTGTTTTGTTCTGCAGTTATTCCTGTTGTGGCTGAGGGGGCCAGGAGGGCTTGGGGACGGTGTCCCACTCCTGGGGCAGGTGTCCCATCCCAGGATGAGCTGTCCCTTCCAGGATGAGCTGTCCCACCCCAGGATGAGCTGTCCCTTCCAGGATGAGCTGTCCCACCCCAGGAGGAGCTGTCCCATCCAGGATGAGCTGTCCCATCCCAGGATGAACTGTCCCATCCCCAGAATGAGCTGTCCTATCCAGGATGAGCTGTCCCATCCAGGATGAGCTGTCCCATCCCAGGATGAGCTGTCCCATCCCCAGGGCACTGTCCCATCCAGGATGAGCTGTCCCATCCAGGATGAGCTGTCCCATCCCCAGGATGAGCTGTCCCATCCAGGATGAGCTGTCCCATCCCAGGATGAGCTGTCCCATCCCCAGGGCACTGTCCCTTCCAGGATGAGCTGTCCCATCCAGGATGAACTGTCCCATCCCCAGAATGAGCTGTCCTATCCAGGATGAGCTGTCCCATCCCCAGGGTGTCCCATCCAGAATGAGCTGTCCCTCCCAGGATGAGCTGTCCCTTCCAGGATGAGCTGTCCCACCCCAGGGCCCCATCCCAGGCCGGGCTCACACGGCCTCCACGTAGTTGGCGGGCAGCATGCCGGTTTTGCCGGTTCTCTGCACGGTGCCGTACATCCAGCCCTCGTCGATGGCCTGCACGTTGACAATGGTGTCCCCGTCCTTGAAGGACACCTCGTCCGCGTCCGCCGCCGTGTAATCGTACATGGCCCGGAACGTCTTCTGCGGGGACACGGGGGACAGGGTCAGGCTCACAGGGGACACAGGGGACAGGGTCAGACTGACAGGGGACACTGGGGACATGGCCACACCCTGACATAGCTCAGAACTTCTGCAGGGACACAAAGGACACGGCCACACCCTGACGTAGCTCAGAACGTGTGCAGGGACATGAGGGACGGGGTCAGAGAATTACAGGGGACACAAGGGACAAGGTCAGAGCCTTACATAGCTCAGAACTTCTGCAGGGACACAGGGGACAGGGTCAGAGCCTTACAGGGGACATGGCCACACCCTGACATAGCTCAGAACTTCTGCAGGAACACAAAGGACATGGCCACACCCTGACATAGCTCAGAACCTCTTCTGAAGGGACACAAAGGACACGGCCACATCCTGACATGGCCTGGAATGTCTTCTGCAGGGACACAGGTGACACAAAGGGACATGATCACACCCTGGCATGGCTCAGAACTTCTGCAGGGACACAAAGGGACATGGTCACACTGCCATGGCCTGGAACGTCTGCAGGGACATGGGATGCAAAGGGACATGGTGACACCCTGACACAGCTCAGAAGGGATGTGGTCACACCCTGACATGCTCAGAGCCTCTTCTGAAGGGACAGAACGGACATGGTCACACCCTGATGTGGCCTGGAACGTCTGCAGGGACACAGCACAGAAGGGACAGAGCCAAAGCCTTACAGGGGACACAAGGGACATGGCCACACCCTGACATGGCCCAGACCCTCTTCAGAAGGGACACAAAGGGACAGAAGGGACATGGTCACACCTTGACACGGGACAAAAGGGACACGGTCAAACCCTGACATAGCCTGGAATGTCTTCTGCAGGGACAGAAGGGACACAGGGATGGGATTGGTGTCACAGCCGGGTCTGGCTGCTCCTTCAAGCCTGGCTGTGGGTTCCCCTCCCTCCCTGAGCCCCTGGGGTACCTGAGTGCCACAAGGGGCTGCTGGTGACACTGGGCCTGGGCAGTGTCCCCACGGTGGCCTTGGGCACCAGCAGCTCCAGGTGTCACTCAGAAGTTGTTGCCTCCCAGCAGTTCCTGGGGGCGATGCCATTCCCCTGTCCTGTGCTCCAGAGGCAATCCCTGACCGAGCACTCCCTCCCAGCCCTCAGTGTGCAAGGGCTGAGTAGGAAGAAGAGCCCATGCCAGCTTTCCAAATGCCCATGCCAGCTTTCCAAATGCCCATGCCAGGTTTCCAGGTGCCCATGCCCGGTTTCCAAATGCCCATGCCAGGTTTCCAGGTGCCCATGCCCGGTTTCCAAATGCCCATTCCAGGCTTCCAAATACCCATGCCCAGTTTCCAAATGCCCATGCCAGGGTTCCAAATGCCCATGCCAGGTTTCCAGGTGCCCATTCCAGGGTTCCAGGTGCCCATTCCAGCTTTCCAGGCACAGGGGAGGCTCTGTCCCCCTGAAGTCCCTGTCACACCTGGTTTCATACAGAGCCTCAGCTCCATAGACTGGAATGCCACCAACTCAGTCGTGGATTAACACTATTAATAGTGTTAATTAATCATTAATCAGTGGCTGTGACCCCTCCAGGTGCCCCAGGTTACTCACCCCAGCAGTGGAGGGGTGGGAAGGCACCGAGGACACCGTGGTTTGCTGGGTGGCCACTGAGGAGGAGCGTTGCTGTGGCAGCTCAATGGTCTTGACCTGCTTGTAGCCCACTGCAGAGAGAGGGTGGGGTCATTATGGGATGGACAACGATCCTTGTGTGGGGTTTTTATTGTGGGATTGTGATGGAGCTGGTCTGGAGAAGGATCATTGTGTGACAGTTAGGTATTTATTATGGGATTGTGGTGGAGCTGGTTGGGATAAAGATCATCGTGTGGAGTTATGGGATTGCAATGGAGGTGGTTGGGACAAAGATTGTGTGTGGTTATTATGGGATTGTGATAGAGGCAGTCTGGAGAAGGATCATTGTGTGGGGTTATTATGGGATTGTGGTGGAGCTGGTTGGGATAAAGATTGTGTGGGGTTATTATGGGATTGTGATAGAGGCAGTCTGGAGAAGGATCATTGTGTGGAGATTATGGGATTGTGATGGAGTTGGTTGGGATAAAGATTGTGTGGGGTTATTATGGGATTGTGATGGAGCTGGTTGGGATAAAGATCATTGTGTGGGGTTATTTATTATGGGATTGTGATGGAACTGATTGGCATAAAGATCATTGTGTGGAGTTATGGGATTGCAATGGAGGTGGTTGGGATTAAGATTGTGTGGGGTTATTATGGGATTCTGGCAGAGCTGGTTGGGATAAAGATTGTGTGGGGTTATTATGGGATTGTGATGGAGCTGGTTGGGATAAAGATCATTATGTGGAGTTATGGGATTGCAATGGAGGTGGTTGGGATTATGTGGGGGCCTGAATATATGTTGTATTGTAAGACCTGTGTGGGTCCGAGTTGCTCCAAACGAGCTGCAGCTGCAGGGTCCTTGGTTGGGCAGCAGCTGTAGCTCGTGAAGGTAACTGAGATAAATAGGGGTGGGTCGAGAGCCCAGGAGGAGCCCCTGAGAAGAAAGGAAGGACTGAGATGCAGAGAATGGAGAAGAGCCCCAGCAGAGAGGCAAGAACAACACTGCAGTGAGGATTACAACAACTGGTGCCCCGTGTGAGGAAGAACACACAACCAAACATCGAGAGAAGGTATGGAATCCCCCGGACAGCCGAGAGCTGTGGCAGCCTGAGAGCTGGGACTAGAGAAGGTATGGAATCCCCTAGACAGCTGAGAGCTGTGGCAGCCTGAGAGCTGGGACTTTGGATTATAATATGGCCTTTGAATTAAGGACCTGTAGCAGCAGAAAGCTGGAAGAATATGGCCTTTAAGGAAAAGAGCCTTGGAACATCTAAGGACAGCCGAGAGCTGTGGCAGCCAGAGAGCTGGGACTGTATAGGGATATGTATATATTCTATGGTTGTATCTAAGACAGCTGAAAGCTGTGGCAGCCTGAGAGCTGGGACTGTATGCATATTGTAATTGTATAATTGTTAAAAGAAAAGGGGGGAAATGTGGGGGCCTGAATATATGTTGTATTGTAAGATCTGTGTGGGTCCGAGTTGCTCCAAACGAGCTGCAGCTGCAGGGTCCTTGGTTGGGCAGCAGCTGTAGCTCGTGAAGGTAACTGAGATAAATAGGGGTGGGTTGAGAGCCCAAGAGGAGCTTCTGAGAAGACAGGAAGGGCTGTGCTGCAGAGAATGGAGAAGAGCCCCAGCAGAGAGGCGGGAACAACACTGCAGTGAAGATTGCAACAGGATTAAGATTGTGTGGGGTTATTATGGGATTGTGATAGAGGCAGTCTGGAGAAGGATCATTGTGTGGTTATTATGGGATTGTGATGGAGCTGGTTGGGATAAAGATCAGGGATGTGCCACAGGGGTGAGTTAAGGTCAGTTTAAAACACATTTACAGCTGTGGCTTGTGCACAACTCGGCGTTTTGGAGCTGTTTTTCCCTGGCTGTGGGGGCGGCTGCACACTCTGCCACGAGCAGGGGGAGCCTGCGCGTCCCCGGGGAGGCCGTGTACCTGTGGCCGTGTACCTGTGGCCGTGTACTTGTGCTGTACCTGTGGCCATACCTGTGGCTGTGGCTGTACCTGTGGCCGTACCTGTGGCCGTGGTGGTGAAGAAGCCCCCGTTGCTGTAGTAGGACAGGCGCTGCTCGGTGCCCTCCGAGGGCTCGGATTTCTCGTCGGCCGCGCCGCTGATGCTCAGGGCGCTGGCGGAGCGCGAGTGCTCGCGGCTGCGGCGCTGCGCCTGGACTGGGGGCACGCGGGGGGACTGTCACCAACCTGGGACCCTCAGAGCCACCACACCCTGGGACCCTCAGAGCCACCACACCCTGGGACCCTCAGAGCCACCACACCCTGGGACCCTCAGAGCCACCAAACCCAGGGCTCAGGGCCACCACACCCTGGGGCTTTCAGGGCCACCAAACCCTGGGACCCTCAGAGCCACCAAACCCTGGGACCCTCAGAGCCACCAAACCCTGGGACCCTCAGAGCCACCAAACCCAGGGCTCAGAGCCACCAACCCTGGGACCCTCAAAGCCACCAGCCCTGGGGCTCAGAGCCACCACCCTGGGGCTCACAGCCACCAACCCTGGGACCCTCAAAGCCACCAGCCCTGGGGCACTTGGAGCCACCAGCCCCAGGGCTCTCAGAGTTCCCAACCCTAGAGCTGAGACCTCATAGAACCCCAGCCCTGCTAAGCTCAGTTTTTCCACAATCCCAGTGTACCATAGTGGGATTTCCCAGTGCTTTTTTAAGCATTCCGTGCTGAAGTCCAGCTCGTCAATATTCACAGTGCTTTATCCTTTCTCCAGACTCTTTCCCCTTAGTCCTCATTGCTTACAAAATTTTTATTCTAATTATCCTGTGATTTTCTTCCTGACAGAGCACTGGGCTGTCCCCACGATTTTCTACCATCCAGGTATTTTTCCTCTCAGACAGGAGTTAAAAAAAAGGTCACTGAGAACAGCCTGTTCAGTTATTCCAAAAGGAAGCACAGGTTGTATCATGGCACCTGTGGATCATACAAACAATCCTCCTCCTGCCTCTGCTGGATCCTTTTACAACAGGAAAATTAATAATGTATTTTTTGGCCATTAGTTGCACTGGTGAGGAGCAGCTACAGCCAATTTCTCCCCTGTCCCCTGTGTCCCTTGGGGTCTCAGCTCTGTTTGGCACCCAGACCTCCCTTGCAGGAGTTCAATCCCATTTTCCCTGCAGCCCCTGGGACACACCTGAGATCATGTGCAGGCTCCGGGACTGGATGTTGTCCTCAGCGGGGTCGTAGTCGAAGACGGAGCCGGGGTTGGTTCTCCACACCCGGAGCCCTGCAGGGAAAAGGACATTTCCTGAGGGGAGGCCGAGCAGCGCAGCCTGGCAGGACAGCAGGACAGGAGCTGTGCCCTCCCCAGCCCTGGGAGTGGCCAAGGCCGGGCTGGATGGGGCTGGGAGCACCCTGGGTTAGTGGAAGGTGTCCTGCTCATGGCAGGGTGAGACTGGATGGGCATTAATGTCCCTGCACTCCAAACCAGTCTGGAATTCTTTGAAAAATCACCCTTATTTTATAATTTAGTGCTTCTCAATTCTATAGCACAAATTTGGCTTTTTTACAATCAATCTACAGTACAATATTTCTCTAATAGATAGAGATGGAGTTCAGAATAGAACCATAAATGCAGTGTGACATTATCAAGGTGGGGACAGCAGCTCACAGGTGATTTGCAGCTGTTGGGGCAGAATATTTCCAAAAAGGATTTGGATGAGAACATCCCCAGATAATGTTGAATTGGAATTGAGGTGGCTGAGCTCAAATGAAACCCCTCCTGCAGCAGATGTGCCCAGGGCTCCTGACCTGTGATGTTCTCCTGGTCCTGGTCCACGCGCTTCCGCTCCATCTCCACCACCCTCCTCTGGATGCCCCTGTAGCTGATGTCGCTGAAGTCCTGCATGTTCTTCTTCACGCGCTCCGTGATGGGGTCGGTCACCACGGGCGTGAAGCTCCCCTTGCTCTTCTCAAAGTCCTCGTGGTACTTCACCTGCAATTCCAAAGGATTGTCATTCCCGCTTCCCTCGGGGGCGTTTCCAGCTCCTGAACTTTGCCCTTCCCAATCCTAACCCCAGACTTGGGCACCCAAACCTGGTGGGACGCGTTGTCCTTACTGCCAGTCAGGGTTATTTTTATATTGAAGTCCTCTTATATTGAACTTGATATTGTATTTTTACATTGAACTCCTCTTATATTGAACTTGACATTGAATTTTTACATTGAACTCCTTTTATATTGAACTTGATACTGAATTTTTACATTGAACTCCTTTTATATTGAACTTGATACTGAATTTTTACATTGAACTCCTTTTATATTGAACTTGACATTGAATTTTTACATTGAACTCCTTTTATATTGAACTTGATACTGCATTTTTACATTGAACTCCTTTTATATTGCCCTCCCCTCCCCGGGCAGGCCCCGCTGGCAGAGCCCTTACAGTGGAGATGTGTTTCTGGGTCTCCCGCACGCGCCGCATCTCCGGCGTGTCCAGGACGTAGGCGGCTTTTCCTTGGACCTGCTTGCGGAAACTGTCCGAGTAAAGGACCTGCCAGGGAGGAGGAGCAGCACAGGAGTCACCTCTGGAGCACCAGGCTGCCAAAGAAGGGCCAGCCCCAGATTTTTATACCATTTTTTTATAAGTGATCTTACTGAAGAACCATAATTTTATACGTCACAAGAGTATCACGGCAGTAAATTGAAATTTAACTGCTTGAAAACTCCCCAAGAAAACGCAATTCAGCACAGAAATACTTGATTGCACCAGGAAGTTTTGGAAAATTCCATATCCTTCCAAGCCTCTCCTGTGTGAGAGAGGGTTTCGGGGGTTCCTGTGTCTCACCCTAAATGAGCTTTGCTTGGTCTTATCCTATGCAAGCTGTTCCAGCTCCAGAGCTCAGTCCCCAAGGGCACTGGGTGCCAGAAGCCAGCTCGCTCTCAGACCAAGGCCGCGGGTCAGCCCCTAGCAAGCAGGGAATATTCAGCTCTTAGTGATCAGGCAGCTCTTGTGATTTCAGCTTTGCTTGCTAGGTAGCTTTTCCCTTGGCCTAAGGCTCCAGCAGAGGGTAGAGAGAGGAGAAGCAGAAGACACTGGCTGTTCCACGAGTATGGCTTTATTGGAGGGTCCCTGAAGGGTCTCAGCTCTTCTTCTTCCCAGTTAGTAGGGGTACAGTGTGCTACTTTTATACCCTTGGCCTGGATCCAATCCTGACCAATGGCAAAGGTGTTAGAGTGACCATAAGTGACCAACGGTAGGGTTTAACACAATATTGCCTTGCATGGCTATAGGGATAAGGTACAAGGCGGATGTCCCTGGAGACAGGAAACTTCTTTGCTGCTGTGTCAGCATTCTGTTCTCCAAGGGGCCCTGGCTAAACCTGAGGGGTTTACTACACAGGGGGACAGCAGAGGAGGTCCTGGCTAAACCTGAGGGGTTTCCTACATCACCCACCGAGCTGATGTTCTCCTGGTTGCGCTTGGCTCTCTCCATCTCGGGCGTCAGCGGGGTCGGGGTTCCCTTGGCCATGTGCTCCCTGTACAGCACCTGCAGGGCACACACACAGCTCAGGCTGGAGCAATCCCAGCTGCTCCTGGGAACGGGGGTAATGCTCAAGCAAACTCAGCCCTGCCGAGTGGAAAAGATCTCGGGAAACAAAGCAGCTGAAACGTTATTGGCAAAAGGTAAGAAAAATCATTTAAAACATCAAAGGGAAAATAATAGGCAAAAATAAGGAGAACTGGGAAAATAAGGCTGATTAGGTGGAGTTTGGCTGAGGATGGTTATTTTGACACAAGGTGCTTGGCTGTGCTTTCAGTACCGAGCTGATTTGTTCTTGGTTCCGCTTGACTCTCTCCATCTCCGGCGTGACCGGGCTGGGGGTGGCCTTGCCTAAACCTTCCCTGTATGCAACCTACAGACCACAGAGCAGCTGTCACAGGGCAGAACTGCACACCAACCCCGGGGTGATGCTGGCTTTGCACTCAACACCCCCGTCAGGATCAAAAAAACAAATTAAGGAAAAATCGTATTAACAAGTTAAACGACAAAAAAATCCTTTAAAATTAGGAAAGGGGGGCAAAAAGTCAGGAAAACTCGTATTAACAAACGACAAAAAAATCCTTTAAAATTAGGGAAGGGGGGGGAAAAATCGTATTAACAAGTTAAACGACAAAAAAAATCCTTTAAAATTAGGAAAGGGGGGAAAATGTCCGGAAAAATCGTATTAACAAGTTAAACGACAAAAAAATCCTTTAAGATTAGGAAAGGTGGGGGGAAAAGTCAGGAAAAATCGTATTAACAAGTTAAACCACAAAAAAATCCTTTAAGATTAGGAAAGGGGGGAAAAAGTCAGGAAAACTCGTATTAACAAGTTAAACGACAAAAAAATCCTTTAAAATTAGGAAAAGCGGGGGGAAAAAGTCAGGAAAACTCGTATTAACAAGTTAAATGACAAAAAATCCTTTAAAATTAGGAAAAGGGGGGAAAAAGTCAGGAAAACTCGTATTAACAAGTTAAACGACAAAAAAATCCTTTAAAATTAGGAAAGGGGGGGGAAAAGTCAGGAAAAATTGTATTAAGTTAAACAACAAAAAAAATCCTTTAAAATTAGGAAAGGGGGGGAAAAAGTCAGGAAAACTCGTATTAACAAGTTAAACGACAAAAAAAATCCTTTAAGATTAGGAAAGGGGGGGAAAAGTCAGGAAAAATCGTAATAACAAGTTAAACGACAAAAAAATCCTTTAAGATTAGGAAAGGGGGGAAAATGTCCGGAAAACTCGTATTAACAAGTTAAACGACAAAAAAATCCTTTAAAATTAGGAAAGGGGGGGAAAAAGTCAGGAAAAATCGTATTAACAAGTTAAACGACAAAAAAATCCTTTAAAATTAGGAAAGGGGGGGAAAAAGTCGGGAAAAATCGTATTAACAAGTTAAACGACAAAAAAATCCTTTAAAATTAGGAAAGGGGGGGGAAAAATCGTATTAACAAGTTAAACGACAAAAAAATCCTTTAAAATTAGGAAAGGGGGGGGAAAAATCGTATTAACAAGTTAAACGACAAAAAAATCCTTTAAGATTAGGAAAGGGGGGGAAAAAGTCAGGAAAAATCATATTAACAAGTTAAATGACAAAAAAAATCCTTTAAAATTAGGAAAGGGGGGGGGAAAGTCAGGAAAACTCGTATTAACAAGTTAAACGACAAAAAAATCCTTTAAAAATAGGAAAGGGGGGGAAAAGTCCGGAAAAATCATATTAACAAATTAAATGACAAAGAAAAATCCTTTAGAATTCCAGTGCTTAAGAAGTGACTTTTGAAAGGAAAAATTAGCGGGTTAAATAAAACCAGGCAGAGTGAGGTTATTCAGAGGAGCTCTGTGCCCTCCTGGGTGTTAGCACGGGAGGTCCGGGCAGGGTTTTCCTGGGAATACCGAGCTAATCTGCTCCTGGTTGCGTCTGACCCGCTCCATCTCGGGAGTGACGGCCGTGGGGGTCGCCTGCCCCACGTTCTCTCTGTACAACACCTGTGGGACAAACACGGGCGGGCTCTCAGACGGCCCCGAGCGCCGGCTCAGCACAAATCATCACTGCGTTACCACACTCACACCTCAAACGTTTAGTGAGGAACAGGGATTTGGGGTTAAGGGCTTTATCCAGGGGCTCCAGAGGCTCAGGGAGTGCCTCTGGCTCTAAAAAGCTGTGTGAGGAATGCTTTATCTACCTTTTTTAAATCTATATTTGAAGCAATTTCTCAGCACAAATCATCACTGTGTTGCCACATTCAAACCTCAAACGTTCAGTGAGGAAAAGTGGGATTTGGGGTTAAGGGCTCTGTCCAGGGGCTCCAGAGGCTCAGGGAGTGCCTCTGGCTCTAAAAAGCTGTGTGAGGAATGCTTTATCTGCTTTTTTAAAATCTATATTTGAAGCAATTTCTCAGCACAAATCATCACTGCGTTACCACATCTCAAACGTTTAGTGAGGAACAGGGATTTGGGGTTAAGGGCTCTGTCCAGGGGCTCCAGAGGCTCAGGGAGTGCCTCTGGCTCTAAAAAGCTGTGTAAGACATGATTTATCTGCTTTATTTAATCTATATTTGAAGCAATTCCTGATAGTTTTTAAATCTATATTTGAAGCAATTTCTCAGCACAAATTATCACTGTGTTGCCACAGCTCAAACCTCAAACGTTTAGTGACGAAAACTGGGATTTGGGGTTAAGGGCTCTATCCAGGGAGTGCCTCTGGCTCTAAAAAACTGTGTGGGGAATGCTTTATCTGCTTTTTTAAAATCCATATTTGAAGCAATTCCTGATCTTTTTTAAATCTATATTTGAAGCAATTTCTCAGCACAAATCATCACTGCGTTACCACATTCAAACCTCAAACGTTTAGTGACGAAAAGTGGGATTTGGGGTTAAGGGCTTTATCCAGGGGCTCTAGAGACCCAGAAACTGCCTCTGGCTCTAAAAAGCTGTGTAAGAAATGATTTATCTGCTTTATTTAATCTATATTTGAAGCAATTTCTCAGCACAAATTATCACTGTGTTACTACATTCAAACCTCAAATGTTTAGTGAGGAACATGAGGAGGAAAACTGGGATTTGGGGTTAAGGGCTCTATCCAGGGGCTCCAGAGGCTCAGAGAGTGCCTCTGGCTCTAAAAAGCTGTGTGAGGAATGCTTTATCTACTTTCTTTAAATCTATATTTGAAGCAATTTCTCAGCACAAATCATCACTGTGTTACCACATCTCAAACCTCAAACGTTTAGTGAGGAACAAGAGGGGGAAACTGGGATTTGGGGTTAAGGGCTCTATCCAGGGGCTCCAGAGGCTCAGGGAGTGCCTCTGGCTCTAAAAAGCTGTGTAAGAAATGATTTATCTGCTTTATTTAACCTACATTTGAAGCAATTCTTTGATCTTTTTAGGAGGGAGGTGGAAGTTTTGTTGCCACACTGCCCCAGTAATGATGTCAGGGGTCCTGAAGTCAAATCCACCTGAAAATCCAATGGAAGGTGAAACACTGAACACAGAGAGAAGCCTGAACATCCCTGGAAAACCTGGGCTAGGGAGAGGCGAGGGAATGAAATGAGCTCTGTGTCCCTTCCAACCCAAACATCCCCTGATCCCCACCAAGGGATCTGAACTCCTGAGATGGTCTGGATAGAACCCACAAATTCACAAACCGAGTTGTAAAAAAGGCCTAAAACTCTGGATCACACCGTTAACACCAAAGTAATTTGGGTTTAGAAGGAGCAATTAATGTGCAGGAAAAAAAGAAATACATCTCTTTTTAAATTAAAACCAGCTCTGAGTGGGAGTTAGGCTGTTACTTGATTAAGCTGAAGCACAAAGGAAAGCAGAAATTCCTGGGAAGGTACCGAGCTAATGATCTCTTGATTGCGTTTGACTCTCTCCATCTCGGGGGTGATGGGGGTCGGGGTCACCTTCCCCACATTTTCCTTGTACAAAACCTACAAGGGAGTACCCAAATGTCATTGAAAAGGAAAGGAAAAAGAAAAAAAAAAAAAAAAAAAAAAAAAAAAAAAAAAGCCAAAAAGCAGAACGAACAAAGAGCTTCGGAGCCGTCCCACCGAGTTAGGGCTGGGGCATGGGGAGGAGTTGGAGCTTTTAATTAATTAATTAATTAATCTGGGATGCAGGAACGGGGGCAAAGCACAGGGGGAGTAAGAAAGGGTTTAAAAATTCAACCAGGACAACAGCATCCCTCCCAAAAAGGGATTGTTTTATCCAAGTAAAAGCCTTCCTTGGGTTTCAGTTTTTAGTTTTCCCATTAAAGGGAAGCGGGCGCGGTTTGTGGCTGAGCACGGGCAGGGCCTCGGGGCAGAGGCGTTTCGGGGTTAATAAGCACAGGCTGCTGAGGCTCCAGCCGGGTTAAACAAACACTCCATTCCCGTTTTCGGGGACTCCTCCTGCTGTAAGTACCGAGCTAATGATCTCCTGGTTGCGTTTGACTCTCTCCATCTCGGGGGTGACGGGCGTGGGGGTGGCTTTCCCTATGTGCTCCTTGTACAACACCTGCGGGATGAGAGGGGCACGGTCAGCACCAGCTCTCCCCACACAATCCCTTCCCTCGGTGATTTTAGAGCAGCTCCTGGGCACCGGTTTAGTACAGGAGCAGTTTGGCAGCCTGGCTTGAGCCGCTGCTGATAACGGGGTATCAGTTATCAGTACCAAAGAGCGCAAAATCCCCCCGGAGGGGCTGAGCACGGCACAAAACCCAACCAGCTGCTAAAAGAAATTAGCAATGAAACCCAATTAAAATAAACGGCAGCACTGCAGAGAAAAGGAGAGGAGTTTGAGAGGGTTTAGGATTAGAACAGGACATTAAAATCACTCTTAAAACCGAGATCAACCGACCCGAGTTAACATTTCAACCGGAGAAAGCCACGAGTGAGGAGCGAGCCCTGCGCTGAGCTGCGATATTTTGGGACAAATCCTTCTCCAAACGGTTAAAAAGGGCTTGGAAAGAGTTAAAAGGTTTCAGCTCTGGGTTTAAAGAGTTAAAGGGAAGTTTTGCTCTTGGCAAAGTACCGAGCTGCAAATCTCCTGGTTGCGCTTGACCCTCTCCATCTCGGGGGTGACAGGAGTGGGGGTCCCTGTCCCCACGCTCTCTTTGTACAACACCTGCACAACAAGAAACCGTCCAAAGCCATCAGCACTCAGCAAATCCAAATTTTCCTGCGGAATGGGAGCTGTTAAACCCCCACTGCAGCCACCTGAGAAGTCACACCCTCCCTCCTCCATGGTTAAAACAATTGCACAAAGAATTTTAGATATAAAATATATAAAAACATATAAAGGGAAGATGGAACAGGGAATAAAACGGTTAAAAACGTTAAGAGTAACGTAAATATTTGTAAATAACTCCAAACCAAGTAAATATTTGTAAATAATGCCATCACTGCAATGTTCATCAGTGAAGAAGTGGGAAGTCAGTAACATAGTGAGGAAGTGAGGACTGATTATGAGGATGTGTTTGTGGGGATGTGTTTGTGGTGTTTGTGGGGATGTGTTTATGGGGATATGTTTGTGAGGATGTGTTTGTGGTGTTTGTAGGGGTGTGTTTGTGGGGATGTGTTTGTGGTGTTTATGGGGATATTTATGGGGCTGCATTTGTGAGGATTGCTTATGGTGCTTGTGGGAATGTGTTTATGAGGAGATGTTTGTGAGGATGTGTGTGAGGATTGTTTGTGGTGTTTATGGGGATGTGTTTGTGGGGATGTGTTTGTGGCATTTGTGAGGGTGTGTTTGTGGTGTTTATGAGGATGTGTTTGTGGTGTTTGTGCAGATTATTTATGGTGTTTGCAGGGATGTGTTTGTGGTGTTTGTGGGGATATTAGTGAGGATGTGTTTGTGCGGATTGTTTATGGTGTTTGTGAAGATGTTTGCAGGGATGTGTTTCTGTGGATGTGTTTGTGGGAATGTGTTTGTGGTGTTTGTAGGGATGTGTTTATGAGGATGTGTTTGTGGTGTTTGTGCAGATTGTTTATGGTGTTTGTAGGGATGTGTTTCTGTGGATGTGTTTGTGTGAATGTGTTTGTGGGGATTGTTTACGGTGTTTGAGGATGTTTGCAGGGATGCGTTTGTAGGGATGTGTTTGTGGGGATATTAGTGAGGATGTGTTTGTGAGGATTGTTTATGGAGTTTGTGAGGATGTTTACAGGGATGTGTTTGTGCGGATTGTTTATGGTGTTTGTGGGGATGTGTCTGTGGTGTTTGTGAGGATGTGTTTCTGTGGATGTTTTTGTGGTGTTTGTGGGGATGAGTTTATGAGGATGTGTTTGTGCAGATTGTTTATGGTGTTTGCAGGGATGTGTTTGTGGTGTTTGTGGGGATATTAGTGAGGATGTGTTTGTGTGGATTGTTTATGGTGTTTGTGGGGATGTGTTTGTGAGGATTGCTTACTGTGTTTGAGGATGTTTGCAGGGATGTGTTTCTGTGGATGTGTTTGTGGGAATGTGTTTGTGAGGATGTGCTTGTGTGGATGTGTTTGCAGGGATGTGTTTGTGTGGATTGTTTATGGTGTTTGTGGGGATGTATTTGTGAAGATTGTTTATGGAGTTTGTGAGGATGTTTGCAGGGATGTGTTTGCAGGGATGTGTTTGTGAGGATTGTTTACGGTGTTTGAGGATGTTTGCAGGGATGTGTTTGTGAGGATGTGTTTCTGTGGATGTGTTTGTGAGCGGATTAAGCAGGCGGAGGGCAGAGCCGTGTGTTTTAAGGGCCGTTAGTGAGCGCTCCCGCCGCCCACGGTACCGAGCTCAGGTGCTCCTGGTTGCGCCTGACCCGCTCCAGCTCGGGGGTGAGCGGGATGGGGGTGCCCGCGCCCGGCTCCTCCCGGTACAGAACCTGCGGGAAACGGGACACAGATCCGGGATGGGAGGCAGGAAAAGTGGGATCCTGCTCAAACAGCAGCGCTGGGACACAAACCCAGGCAGGAAAAGCTGTGAAAGCACCAAACAACCCCAATAAAGCGGCTCCGCATCCTCTCCCAGCCCAGCGCATCCCACCCAGGCACGGTTTAGTTCTCCAGGGTAAAATCAGGAAAATCGGGAAAATTCACGGTACAAAACTGGATGGGGATTACATAAGGAAAACAGGCTGGGTTTTTAAGAGTTAAACAAAAAAATAAAATTGTTGGGGCTAACTAAGGAAAGGGAGCGGGGTTTTAAGAGTTAAAAAAAAGAATTGTGGAGAATAAATTAGGAAAACATGGGGTTTTAGAGTTAAAAAAAATATTCTTGAGACTAAATTGGGAAAATGGTGGATTTTTAGTTAAAAAAAACCAGGATTGTTTGAGCTAAATAAAGAAAATAGAGTGGATTTTAAGAGGTTAAAATAGGCATTCTTGGGACAAAAAAAAAGGAATAGAGTGGGTTTTTAAGAGTTAATAAAAGGATTTCTAAGACTAATTAAGGAAAAAATGGTGGGATTTTTATAGTTAAAAAAGGCAATCACACTCCAAAAGATGGGATTCAATTACTAAAATGATGTAATTAACCATCAAGGGAATAAGAAAAAATGTTAGTAATAATTATAAAGGAAAAAAAACTCTGAGAGGGACCGGGACATTATTTTTTTGGGTAAGTCAATTATAAGGAAACAAGAATATTGTTTTGTTGGTTAAAAAGTCTTTTAAAATCGATTAAAGGGGGTATTTTTTTTCACATTTGGAATTGCAAGCTACCGAGCTAATGTGTTCTTGGTTGCGTTTGACCCTCTCAATCTCGGGGGTGACGGGGGTGGGGGTTCCTCTCCCCAGCTCCTCCTTGTACAACACCTGTGGGATGAGGGGCAAAAAACAGAGTCAAGGCAGCACCAAAACCACCCAGAGCACCAGAGAGGGGCTGCTGACACATCCTGGGGGGAAAAATCCCTTGGGATAAAAAACTCATTTAAATTCTGCTAGGACTGAGGCAGAAGGAGGCTGGATTTAGGTGGGATATTGGGGAAAAAAATTTACATATAAATAATATTCTATATAATAGAAATAATTATATATCATATATAAAATTAATATTAATCAATTAATATAGAATACTATAATTTATACATTCAAAAAATATATGATGTATTACCTACATATAATTTCTAGTGCTCTCCTGGTTTTAGTGGCACTTCCCTCAACTTTCCACACATTCCCACCCCCCCGAACACTTCCAATGCATCCCTGCCACATTTCCTAAAGGAAAAGGCACCAAACCCAAAGGAAAAGGCTGAAACCCAAAGGAAAAGGCTCAAACCCAAAGGAAAAGGCACCAAACCCAAAGGAAAAGGCTCAAGCCCAAAGGAAAAGGTTCAAGCCCAAAGGAAAAGCACCAATCCTAAAGGAAAAGGCTCAAACCCAAAGCAGGAGCAATGCTGTTACCAATCCCAGCTGATTTCCCATCCCACCCCATCACAGCCACGGATTTGGGTCAGGCAAGGAACAGTTTAGATTTTATACATGGCAAAGCCAGGGGAAATCAAAAATTATCTAGGATCGAAGTGATTAATGAAAGGAAAGGTAGATCATAAAAAATACAGCAAGAGAAAAATGGGAAGAAGGGATCTGAACTCATTAGTGATGGATCCAATCAAAATAAATCAGGGATTGCAGAGGAAAAATGGCAGAACACAAGGGATGGGATGTTCTTGTGTCAATCAATTATTTGGGGGTTAAGATCATTTTAAAATTGATTAAGAGGGAATTTTTTTTGACTTTTGAAATCCAAAACTACCGAGCTAATGTGTTCTTGGTTGCGTTTGACCCTCTCAATCTCGGGGGTGACAGGGGTGGGGGTTCCTGTGCCCAGCTCCTCCTTGTACAACACCTGTGGGATGAGGGGCAAAAAACAGAGTCAAGGCAGCACCAAAACCACCCAGAGCACCAGAGAGGGGCTGCTGACACATCCTGGGGGGAAAAATCCCTTGGGATAAAAAACTCATTTAAACTCTGCTAGAACTGAGGCAGAAGGAGGCTGGATTTAGGTGGGATATTGGGGAAAAAAATTTATATATAAATAATATTCTATATAATAGAAATAATTATATATCATATATAAAATGAATATTAATCAATTAATATAGAATACTAAAATTTATATATTCAAAAAATATATTATGTATTAACTACATATTATTTCCGGTGCTATTCCGGTTTTAGTGGCACTTCCCTCACCTTTCCACACATTCCAACCCCCCCGAACACTTCCAGTGCATCCCTGCCACATTTGCTAAAGGAAAAGGCACCAAACCCAAAGGAAAAGGCTCAAACACAAAGGAAAAGGCACCAAACCCAAAGGAAAAGGCACCAAACCCAAAGGAAAAGGGTGAAACCCAAAGGAAAAGCACCAATCCTAAAGGAAAAGGCACCAAACCCAAAGGAAAAGGCACCAATCCTAAAGGAAAAGGCTCAATCCCAAAGCAGGAGCAATGCTGTTACCAATCCCAGCTGATTTCCCATCCCACCCCATCACAGCCACAGATTTGGGTCAGGCAAGGAACAGTTTAGATTTTATACATGGCAAAATCAGGGGAAATCAAAAATTATCAAGGATTGAAGTGATTAATGAAAGGAAAAGCAGATCATAAAAATTATGGCGAGAAAAAGATAGGAAGAAGGGATCTGAACTCATTAGTGATGGGTCCAATCAAAATAAATCAGGGATTGCAGAGGGAAAAATGGCAGAACACAAGGAATGGGATGTTCTTGTGTCAATCAATTATTTTGGGGGTTAAGATTATTTTAAAATTGATTAAGAGGGATTTTTTTTGGACTTTTGAAATCCAAAACTACCGAGCTAATGTGTTCTTGGTTGCGTTTGACCCTCTCAATCTCGGGGGTGACAGGGGTGGGGGTTCCTGTGCCCAGCTCCTCCTTGTACAACACCTGTGGGATGAGGGGCAAAAAACAGAGTCAAGGCAGCACCAAAACCACCCAGAGCACCAGAGAGGGGCTGCTGACACATCCTGGGGGGAAAAATCCCTTGGGATAAAAAACTCATTTAAACTCTGCTAGGACTGAGGCAGAAGGAGGGTGGGATATTGGGGAAAAAATTAATATATAAATAATATTCTATATAATAGAAATAATTATATATCATATATAAAATGAATATTAATCAATTAATATAGAATACTATAATTTATACATTCAAAAAATATATGATGTATTACCTACATAGAATTTCTAGTGCTCTCCTGGTTTCAGTGGCACTTCCCTCACCTTTCCACACATTCCAACCCCCCAGAACACTTCCAATGCATCCCTGCCACATTTGCTAAAGGCAAAGGCTCCAAACCCAAAGGAAAAGGTTCAAGCCCAAAGGAAAAGGCACCAAACCCAAAGGAAAAGGCTCAAACCCAAAGGAAAAGGCTCAAACCCAAAGGAAAAGCACCAATCCTAAAGGAAAAGGCACCAAACCCAAAGGAAAAGCACCAAACCCAAATGAAAAGGCACCAAACCCAAAGCAGGAGCAATGCTTTTACCAATCCCAGCTGATTTCCCATCCCACCCCATCACTACAGCCACGGATTTGGGTCAGACAAGGAATAGTTTGGGGTTTATACATGGCAAAATCAGGGGAAATCAAAACTAATCAAGGATTGAAGTGATTAATGAAAGGAAAGGCAGATCATAAAAAATACAGCAAGAGAAAAATGGGAAGAAGGGATCTAAACTCATTAGTGATGGATCCAATCAAAATAAATCAAGGATTACAGAGGAAAAATGGCAGAACAAAAGGGATGGGATGCTCTTGTGTCAATCAATTATTTGGGGGTTAAGATTATTTTAAAATTGATTAAGAGGGATTTTTTTTTTGACTTTTGAAATCCAAAACTACCGAGCTAATGTGTTCTTGGTTGCGTTTGACCCTCTCAATCTCGGGGGTGACAGGGGTGGGGGTTCCTCTCCCCAGCTCCTCCTTGTACAACACCTGTGGGGCAACAGGGCAGTAAAAAAGAGGTAAAAACAAAAAAATATCTGCATTTGATAGAGGGAATTACTGGAATTTTATGCCCACTAAATGTACTAGAAAGCAGGAAAAATTAGGGAGCATAAATCAGTTATTAATTGTGATAAATTCAGCTGGGAATACAAATCCAACTGCCTGGGTAGGCTCCAGCAGAGGAACAAAGTATTATAGGAAGGGAATTCAGCAAATTATTTTAAAAAATAGGTTTAAAATTGCAAAATAGTTTAAACTTCCGGAAAAAAAATTAATGCACATGAAACATCCAGTGTTAAATTATAAGAAAAAAAATTTTTAAAACAAGTCCATAAAATATAGTGCTAAAACATAGGAGCAGAAAGGGAATATTTTTGTGAGTTAATGTGAGGAGATTTAAAGTTTGCAGGTGTTAAATAGCTACAGAAAATGGAGATTTTTCCTGTAATGATAAAAGATACCGAGCTAAAATTCTCCTGGTTGCGTTTGACCCTCTCCATCTCAGGAGTGACAGGAACTGGGGTGCCAACCCCCAGCCCCTCCTTGTACAACACCTGTGGGCAGCAGGAGTGTGGAAATTAAAATAAAATACCAAATAAAATAATATAAAATAATAAAAATGGAAGGAAAGGGGAGGACAGGGAGGTCAGGGAAGAGAGAGAGAGAAGAGAAATAATATTGTGAAACTGCAAAGTGTGGGAAAAACAGAGTTTTGCTTTGGTCAAAGCTCAGCACAAACCCCTCAAGGAAAAGAACCAGGTGATGATGCTGCCACCTCAGCCAGGGCCAGAGCTGCTGGAATGTTCCCTGGAAATTCCCAGCTCCAGATGTTCTGCCAGGACTGCAGCCAGGCTGAGGTGCCTGTCCTGTCCCTGTCCCTGTCCCAGGGCTCTCTGCCAGGACTGAACTCCAGGGGGGATTTGGGCAGAGTGACCCCAAAAGGTCCCAAATTCTGAACTCCAGGTGGGATTTGGGCAGAGTGACCCCAAAAGGTCCCAAATTAAACCAGAACTGAACTCCAGGGGGGATTTGGGCAGAGTGACCCCAAAAGGTCCCAAATTCCACCGGAACTGCAGAACAAAGGGGTGCTCTTGGAAGTGGATGTGTCAGGAGGGGGAATTCCAGACAGGAATTCACTCCTGCTGCACTTTTACCATCTCCACTGGATGCTCCTGGTGTCCCTTCAGGGCTATGAGCTGGGAATGCCACCTGAGCTCCCCACAAAGCCCTGGGGACACAGCAGAGCCCCAGCAGGACAGGGACAGGGACAGGGACAGGCACAGACCTCTCACTGCTTCCAACCCAAACCATTCCCTGTCCCGTGACTCAGGAAGGGCTGAGAGTCCATTTCCCTTTGGCAGGAGGTGCTGGAAGGGTGGGCTCTGCTCCTGAGGAGCAGTGACACCATTCCCACAAGGGAAGCAAAGGAAGGCCCTGCACCAGGGTTTTAATTCCTGAGTTTAAAATTTTCCATCTGGAACAACGGCACGAGTTAAATCGAGGGGAAAATGAAAACTTGAGGATCCTGCCAGGGCTTCAGGGGATTGGTGAGGAAGGATTGCTGCCAGCACAGCCAAGGATGGGTTCCAGGGGCTGAATGCCACCTGAGCTCCCCACAAAGCCCTGGGGACACAGCAGAGCCCCAGCAGGACAGGGACAGGGACAGGGACAGGGACAGGGACAGGGACAGGGACAGGGACAGGGACAGGGACAGGGACAGACCTCCCACTGCTTCCAACCCAAACCATTCCCTGTCCCGTGACTCAGGAAGGGCTGAGAGTCCATTTTTCCCTTTGGCAGGAGGTGCTGGAAGGGTGGGCTCTGCTCCTGAGGAGCAGTGACACCATTCCCACAAGGAATATTTCCTTGGGAAGCAAAGGAAGGCCCTGCACCAGGGTTTTAATTCCTGAGTTTAAAATCTTCCATCTGGAACAACGGCACGAGTTAAATCGAGGGGAAAATGAAAACTTGAGGATCCTGCCAGGGCTTCAGGGGGTTGGTGAGGAAGGATTGGTCCCAGCACAGCCAAGGATGGGTTCCAGGGGCTGAATGCCACCTGAGCTCCCCACAAAGCCCTGGGGACACAGCAGAGCCCCAGCAGGACAGGGACAGGGACAGGGACAGGGACAGGGACAGGGACAGGGACAGGGACAGGCACAGACCTCTCACTGCTTCCAACCCAAACCATTCCCTGTCCCGTGATCAGGAAGGGCTGAGAGTCCATTTTTCCCTTTGGCAGGAGGTGCTGGAAGGGTGGGCTCTGCTCCTGAGGAGCAGTGACACCAATCCCACAAGGGAAGCAAAGGAAGGCCCTGCACCAGGGTTTTAATTCCTGAGTTTAAAATCTTCCATCTGGAACAACGGCACGAGTTAAATCGAGGGGAAAATGAAAACTTGAGGATCCTGCCAGGGCTTCAGGGGGTTGGTGAGGAAGGATCGGTCCCAGCACAGCCAAGGATGGGTTCCAGGGGCTGGGAGGGGGTTTGGGAGGGGAGCAGGGGGCAGAGCCCTCAGTACCGAGCTGATGTGCTCCTGGTTCCGTCGGACCCGCTCCATCTCCGGCGTCACCGGCGTGGCAGTGCCAGCCCCTAAACCCTCCTTGTACAACACCTGTGAGGGACAACAGCAGTGCCACCAAAGCCCCGCTCAGCACAGGCCAGAGCCACCAGATCCCACCGTTACGGGATTGTGCTCAGTTAGGATCACTTATGGGATTGTGCTCAGTTAGGATCACTTGGGTTCATCGCACGCCCGTTCCGGAGGCAGGGATTGAGGAAGAGGCTGTGGGGGATTATTCTGTGAATGGGTCACTGCAGAGAGGAGATAAAGGCTCAAGGTAAAACAAACGTGGAGAGAAACACCACAAATCCACTGGGATGTTCTGCTGCCCAGCTTAGCCCAGGAAATGCCAGGATTATTTTCAGGCAGGTTTGTTCTTAGAAGAAAAGCGTGTGAAGGTGTAAATCCCCCAAAAGCACAAACAGTGGAAGATCAATGAGTTAAAACCCAGCCAGGACTACACCCCTGAGGAAGAACAAGGTTAGGGTGTTAGGAGCACAGGATTATAACAACAGCCCGTTGTTATAAGTCCTGCAGGGTGGAAATACCGAGCTAATCTGCTCCTGGTTGCGTTTGACCCGCTCCATTTCTGGGGTCACGGGCGTGGGGGTGCCTGTGCCCAGCTCCTCCTTGTACAACACCTGTGGGACACAAGCAGGGTCAGAGCAGCCCTGGCACACCCCTGCCCACCCTCTGCCACTGCCAACTGGCGCTGGGCACAAGGGAAAACACAACTCACACCCCGCAGGGTCTTTGGCAGCGCCAGCTCAGAGTAATTTCCCTTCAGTTCTTCCTTTAAAGGACACAAATTCAAATATTCTGCTGAGCCCACCTTGAGAGGGATATTTTACTTCTCGTCTTAGTTCAGGAAATATGATAGAATTACTTTTCAGGCAATCAGCATTTCTTTATGGGATTAATAAACGAGTTAACATTTGCTGGAATTGTTCCATGTACAAAGACCTCATTGTGGGCTTTATTCATTTTCACTTCTGTCTGTTTGCACCACTATTTTACTTTGGGTTAAACCTCTAGGAAACAAAACCAACTGAGGGCCACCACTCATGTTATGAGGTTTAATTTAACCTGTAGTTATTTGATTTTTTGAAATGGTATTTCTCATGAAAGGAGACGTTTGTGGAATAACCCCAATCATGTGGGAATGGGTTGTTGCATTCCAAATGTAGCAATACACCTCACAAGTGTTTTGTCTTATTTTGACCAAGAGCTCCTCTTGCAAGGAGGAAAATCCTTGTACCAAAACAAAACTTGTACCAAAACAAACAACAAAAAAAATTCCACTGCTTGGTATCATTGAAACCAATAAATCAATTATAGCAAGGAAAATAACTTGTGGTGAAGGTTAGAAAGAATGAGGAATCATTTGGAAAAACAACTCAGTTGTCCATAAGTGAGCTGTGAAATTTACACTTGAATGGATGTGGGAAGATTTTGTTTTCCCTTATAATTACGAGGGAATATATATATAATATATTTATCACACAAAAAGGCTTCAAATGGGTCTTTCCCTCAAAGTTCTGTGCTCCTGCTCCCTTTTTTCCCAGTCAAACTTCAACACATAACCCGGGTCACTTTTGTTCCCGGCCACAGAAGAAACACAGGCAGCGACTGATGGGGATAATTCCTGTCAAACTCAGGTATTGCAATTTCCTGCTGCTGGCCATGGGGATTTGGGAGAGCTGGAGCTTTCCCAAGGGGAAAAGGCCCTGGAGAGGGCAGGGAGCAGGGAATTCCTGGGCTGATGAGCAGGGAACAGGGACATTGCAGGGAACAGGGACATTTCAGGAACAGGGACATTCCTGGGCTGCTGTGCAGGGAACAGGGACATTGCAGGAACAGGGACATTCCTGGGAACAGGGACATTCCTGGGCTGCTGTGCAGGGAACAGGGACATTCCTGGGAACAGGGACATTTCAGGAAACAGGGACATTCCAGGGAACAGGGACATTGCAGGGAACAGGGACATTTCAGGAACAGGGACATTCCTGAGCTGCTGTGCAGGGAACAGGGACATTTCAGGAACAGGGACATTTCAGGAACAGGGACATTCCTGAGCTGCTGTGCAGGGAACAGGGACATTCCAGGGAACAGGGACATTTCAGGAACAGGGACATTCCTGGGCTGCTGTGCAGGGAACAGGGACATTCCAGGAACAGGGACATTTCAAGAACAGGGACATTCCCCAGATGATGTGCAAAGCACAGGGACATTCCAGGGAACAGGGACATTCCAGGGAACAGGGACATTCCAGGGAACAGGGACATTGCAGGGAACAGGGACATTGCAGGAACAGGGACATTGCAGGAACAGGGACATTTCAAGAACAGGGACATTCCTGAGTTGATGTGCAGGGAACAGGGACATTTCAGGAACAGGGACATTGCAGGGAACAGGGACATTCCCCAGATGATGTGCAAAGCACAGGGACATTGCAGGAACAGGGACAGGGACATCAATTACCGAGCTGATGTGCTTCTGGGTCTCCTTGACGCGCTTCACCTCGGGCAGGTCGGGAATGGGAGTCCCTTTGCCAATGCTCTCCTTGTACTTCACCTGCCAGGGAACAGGAATTAGGGCAGGGAAGAGGATCTGCAGGACAGCTTTCAAGGGTTCATAAAGAGATTTATCCTGATCTGTGCAGAGGGGAAGTTTAAATCCTTCCCAAGGGATCCGTGACAAGGCAATTCAGCTGCTGAGTCACCAGGAATGGCACTAAAAGGGTTTTATAAAACCAGATAAATTCCTTTAAACCTGGCACTATTTGGTCTTTCTACCAGCCAAAGGAGAATTTGGGATGTGTAAGAACCCCTCCAGTTTAACAAAGGTGAGAATCATCACACAACGTTTCAGCAGTGACAGTGCCATTGCATTTCTGCTTTGCTAACAACAAAAAAGCCTTTCACAAGAACATTTTTAACATTTTTAGCACATTCTGCGTGAACAAACTGGCTGCAGTGTTAGCGCATGACGCTAAATGACACCACCATTCAAAAAAAGCATGGAGGAGATTTAGGAGCTTTGAAATAAAATTAATAGGAAAACAGAGGGCTGTGATCTTTTAGGTAACATCCAAGTTTGCCAGGACAAAACAAACCAAAAAATTCACCACCAGAAAATTCAGCCTGAGCAGAGTAAAACAGATTTTCCTGGGGGATGGTCTCACCCTGGAACAGGTTGTGGAATCTTCATCCTGTGGGATACTCAAAACCCAACTCATCCTAAAGCTGAGGCACAGGGTTGGAATAGATTATTTCAACACATCCCTTCCCACCTAAATATTTCTTTTTTCTGTCCAAACTATATCTGGGATGAGATCAAATTGACAGCAAGGGTTTTTGTGGTTTAGAAATGGGTTGTGAGTAAGAAATAGAATGTTAATCATTAGAGAGGTTACTGTTAAAGTAACAAGAATGGGCAAAAACTTCAAGAAAGTCACCCTTGACTGGGTGGGTTATTGCCAAACCACTGTTAGCAAGATGTAAAGAAAAGAAAAATAGAAAAAAAAATTATTTCAAGTTGAATTAGCAGCAGTAGAGTGAGTATTAAAAACCAATCCTTGTGTACCGAGCTGATATTATCCTGGGTTCGTTTAACTCTCTGCATCTCTGGGGTCTTTTCAATTGTGGTTCCAGTTCCAATATCTTCTTTATACAAAATCTTAACATTTAGAATGAAGACAACAAGGTTAAGCATCCAAAACACGACATTCTTGCTCCCAGACACTGAATTTGGACACAACAGAGCAGCTGAAAGCCCAGAGGATCCACTCTGGTCACTGCCTCTCTGAAGGTGTCCAAAGTGAGCACCATTTGGGGGAAAAAAGAGATTATATTTTATATTTAATGTTTTTTAAGTAGGAGATAATTTATAAAATAAATCAAAATATCAAATATCTTTCAGTAGAAAATTCCTGGGCTAGTGGAAGGAGACCCTGCCCATGGCAGGATGGAAGAAGATGAGCTTTAGGTCTCTTCCACCCATTCCATAATTAAAACATCTGTGGGCTGATTGTAGGATTGAAGATCATTATTTGCTCTTATTTGGTTTATACAAATATTTTCCACTTTGTACTTTGCTACTGGTGCTGGAGGCAAAATGCCTCAGGAGACTTGATGGCAACAGGAACTGGGCAACAACTCAGGCACACAGAGCACGAGGGGCAGCAGGACAGGAGGGACTGGCATGGGGACACCACAAAGGGAAGGGACAACAATAATTATATTCATTTCATGAGGGATTGTTTAACTCCATCACAGCTGGGCCTGTGAAAGAGGGCAATCACCTCACAAAAACAGCAGGAAAAACACTTTATAAAGCCCAGCTAAACCTACTGTACCTGTAGGAGAAGCACAAAAATGTTATAATTTTAATAAAGACATGAAACTGTATTTTTTGGGCTGAGGAGTGAAGACAGAGGTGACCATACCGAGCTGAAATTCTTCTGGTTTTCCTTCACCCTCAGGATTTCTGGGGTGTCCTGAACCACTGTGACTTTTCCTTTGCTGCTCTGTAGGTCTGACTGATACTGAAGCTGTGAAAATGGAAAATGGGAAATGTTAACTCTATGCTGTACAAATTCCCTCACAGGTTTCTTCAAAAATGAGATAAATATGGGTTTAGTTTTTTTTAAACTTATTTCTGGACTTACATTGCTAAAGTTCTTCTGATTCTCTCGGACCCTCTGCATTTCTGGTGTGTCAGCCACAGGCACATAGTAGGGCATGCTCTTCTCTGCATCTTCCTTGTATTTTTTCTGATAAAAAACCCCAAATGGATTAAAATAGAAAACACAGAAGCAGCAAGAAACAAACTGTAGTTATTGATTGTTGAGTAGCGCCCATCTTTGTGGAGATGTGAGTTCTTCTCTGTCTGGTACAAACTGAGATTATGCCTCTCTGCAAGATTTATTTTAGACAGCAGGTTATTGAGGAGTAGAAAATTAAGAAGAATCTGCTTAAAGAAGAATTAGCTTTGCAAAGCAAGAGAAATTATTGTGTCACTTGACACAGCAGTAAAATTAATTTGATTATTGCCGTAGAATTCCAGAGCTCTGGAAAGATTTGTTCTGAAGGTTGTGGGAGGTGGTTATTTGGGTGTTTCATTAGTATTTCCTGGAGTTCCCACATGAGCAGGATTAATGGCTGCACTCAAGATACCTGGCTGGAAAGGTTCTTGACCTGCTGGGCATGAATAATCTCTGGAGTATCAACAACACTGGTGTAGTTGGCTTTCTCCATTTCTGCCAATTGTTTGTATTTGATCTGTCGGGCAAAGCTCACGTTTAGGGGTCTCTGCACAACAGATCACTCTGGGTTTACCCAGGAAAATCTGAATTTTCCTTCCTGAGGAGCTCAGGGTGGCACAGACCTGGCTGGCGATGTCGGTGGCGTTCCGGGCACGCACGAAATCCGGCGTCTCCAGCGCCAGCTCGGTCAGGCCCTTCCCGCGGATCTCCTGCTCCAGGGCCCGCTTGTACTCCTTCTGCAGGGACACAGGGCGGGAGGGAAAAGGGCTCAGACCCAGCCACACTCCAGGAACAGGGCCAGTACCGGCCAGGAACAAGGCCAGGCCCAACCAGGAACATGGCCAGGCCCAGCCAGGAACAGGGCCCATCTCAACCAGGAACAGGGCCAGGCCCAACCAGGAACAGAGACCATCCCAAACCAGGAACAGAGCCCATCCCAACCAGGAACAGGGCCCATCCCAAACCAGGAACATGGCAGGCATCCCAACAGGGCATGGCAAAGGGCTCAGGTCCACAGACACACTCCAGGAACAGGGCCAGGCCCAGCCAGGAACAGAGCCTGTCCCAAATAGGAATAATGCCAGTCCCAACCAAAAACAGTGCCCATCCCAATCATGAACAGAGTCAATCCCAAACCAGGAATAATGCCAATCCCAAACCAGGAACAGTGCCCATCCCAAACCAGGAATAGTGCCCATTCCAAATCAGGAATAGTGCCCATCCCAACCAGGAGCAGTGCTCATCTCAGACCAGGAACAGAGCCCATCCCAAACCAGGAACAGAGCCCATCCCAGACCAGGAATAGAGCCAATCCCAAACCAGGAACAGTGTCCATCCCAACCATGAACAGAGCCCATCCCAAACCAGGAATAGAGCTAATCCCAACCAGGAACAGTGCCCGTCCCAAATCAGGAACAATGCCAATCCCAAGCCAGGACTACCTCTAATATCGGCTCATAATTATGCATACAAATAATGTAATTTCAGACTATTTCAGTTTGTGCTTCGTTATTTACATCTTGGTTTAGTCCCTTGATTAATTTACTAATGAGTTCCTTGAGTGACTGTTGATCCCAGCTTCTGTTTCCCACCTGAATTCCTGACAGTGACTGTGCACCCAGGAAAGAGTTCCCTTAAACATCTACTTAGATCCTTATTCCCTCATCCATGTTCTTTCCTGGCCTCTACTCAAGAGTTTCCAGGGAATGGTGAAGTTCACACCAGTTGAAAGGCAGGAATGGATGGGAGACTGGGGAAGAATTCCAGGCTGGGATGGATTCCCAGATTTGCTGTGGCTGCCCCTGGATCCCTGGCCAGGCTGGATGGGGCTTGGAGCAGCCTGGGATGGCTCAAGGTGTCCCTGCCAGGGCAGCTGGACATTCCATGCACTCAGGCATTTTCCAAGCAGCTCTCCCATACCTCGTTCAGGATCTGAGTGGCATTCTTGGCTCTCAGCATGTCTGGAGTCTCCTCCAGGGCTGTCAGTCCTTTCCCTTTGACTCCCTCCTCCAGATCCTTCCTGTACTCTTTCTGCAGGAGGAGAAGGAAAAACACTGCAAAGCCAGACCAAAGGGAGTTTTATGCTCTACCAACTTTGTTGCAAAAAAACTTAATGAAAATGAAAGAAAAAAGAGTTCCAAAAGCTCCAAAAGAAAAGGAAAAAAAAAAAAAAGAAAATTTGAAAAACAAGAAAGAATATTGTAGAGGGTTATGGAAAAAGTAGCCCAACAAAAGATAGGGATTATTGTGAAGATAAATTGCCAAGGCACACACAGATGGACCAGTTAGGCTGAGGGACGTCAGAGAGGGCAGCACATGGGAAGATGGTTAAGGGACAAGGAAGAAATGTCCGTGGCAAATTAGGTGACAGCACAAAATGGATGTGAACATGCTCAGTGAGGGTGGGAGGGCTGCAGGAGGCACAGGAAGGGAGCCCAGAGGAGCTGGTACCTCGCTCGCTATTTTGGTGGCGTATTTGACATGCAAGAGGGTTGGTGTGACCTCCAGGCCAGTGAGGTTCCTGCCCTTCATGGACTCTTCAAAGTCCTTCTTATATTCTTTCTAATGAGAGCAAGAAGAAGAAGAAGAAGGAAAAAAAAAAAAAAGAAAAAAAAAGGCAAAACAGCAAATATTTATTACAATATTTTCATTACGTGCAATGCTGGGAGGGTGACAAAATCACTGGGTACAGCTGATGCTAAATCCTCTTCCTACTAAAACTTGTGAATCAGATCATTGCTTACTATGGAAACAGGACCTGATCCTGCCTTTATTGTTTATATTTCTACTAATTTATCTATGCAGAGAAAGCATTCAAAGGTACCACCAGGACTAATGGCCTTACACAGCTGCTCTGCAGCCTCCATCTGGGCCAGAAGAGGAATAAACTTCAAATAAACACAAAAAACGTGATCAAGAAAAGAAAATGACAGGTCAGGGGAGAACCTCTGACAGCAGAGACAAAGAATAAAAGAATTTCTCAAAAATGGAGTTTTGAGGTAAAAAAAAAAGAAACACAACACTTTCTGTGTCCTGTGATAACACACAAACACCGTGTTGTGTTGTAAAAGTGAAATTAATTTTGTACCACATTTCTTATTCAAAGACTTGTTTAAGCTTCATTTACCAATAAAAAATCACATATAAACTCATTTCATGACAGGAAAGTGCCATGAATGTTCAATGCAGCACTTAACAGCCATCATAAAGAAATATGAAATTACTATAATTTTCAGTCTATCAGCCTGCACAAGGTGAAAGCAGAATTGCCTGTTAAATCCCTAAGTTTAATATAAAAAATGAAATTTTAAAGCTTTTCAGCCCATCAGTATTGAATTTACCTCACTCTGCATGAGCTGAGACTCCTTTGCAGTCAGGTATGTGGGGGTTTCAAAGTCCAACATGGGCTTTCCTTTCTCCTTCTCATACTTTTCTCTGTATTTCACCTGAGAAGAAAAGACAGAAAGTCACCCTCCTAAATAATCAAACACCTAATTAACTGAGTAGCATGTGCCTACACTCAACAGTTCTGGGATAAAACCTGAATGTCTAATGCAGTTTGCCTTCCTGAAACCTGTGTTATTGACCAACAAATGTAAAATTTGGTGTCCAGGAAGTAAAATGTCCATGGAGATGATTCCTTCTTCAAGATTCTCCAGATTTTCAGAGTGCTCAGTGAGGGAAAGCTGAGCCGAGTCAGAGCCTGATCCCAAACTGCAGCAACAAGGACTGGCTTAAAAATTAATTACAGTCTCATTAACAACAGCCTGATTAACAACCATTTTGTTATGGTCCTTGGCTGTGGGACCTTTTTGCCTCTCCATGCCTTGAGCATCCCTGGCAGTGCCCAAGGAGCGGCCTGGGAGGGTGGGAGGTGTCCCTGTCCATGGCAGGGGTGGCTGTGATAATCCCAAATGTCCCAAACCCGTCTGGAATTCTGTGCCAAGCACCAGAACAGTCAGCTGAGGCCCTTGGTGTTCCTGCAGTAATTCCTCTCTTGCTTTACAGCCAATAAATACTGGGAACAGAGAGATCAGAGATCAAATCAGACTGTGAATTTGTCTGGAGTGATCCACTGCTTTATTCCAGAGGGAAAAACTCCAGGCATGTTGCTAGTTTTGGTTAAAGGCATTTTGGATGCAGGAGAGGACAGCAGAGCTCTCCTTTGGATCATGGAATGGATGAAGCAGTTGGAAATCCACTGTCAGCAACAATTCCTAATTCCTTCCGTTCCCAGTTTCTGTGACTCCCAAGTCCTTTTCTCCCCAGATTTAAATCCCCCTGATAAATGTGTTATCCTGTGTAAAAAGATCCAACCCTAATTCCTTCCGTTCCCAGTTTCTGTGACTCCCAAGTCCTTTTCTCCCCAGATTTAAATCCCCCTGATAAATGTGTTATCCTGTGTAAAAAGATCCAACCCTAATTCTTTCCGTTCCCAGTTTCTGTGACTCCCAAGTCCTTTTTTCTCCAGATTTAAATCCCCCTGATAAATGTGTTATCCTGTGTAAAAAGATCCATGCAGAGCAGAGGTGAGCAGCAGGATTGGCTCTGGAATGAAGGAATCACAGGGAGATTTTTTTCTGTGTATTTTGTGTGCTCTGCCCTTGGAAATGGGCAGATTCTGCTCCCTGGATCCTTCCCCAGGGGTGCAGGGCTGGTGGGGCAGAGAGGCACAGGGAATGTCCCGGCCTGGAGGATTCCCTGGGAGGATTTTGATGGAATTTGGAGCTCAGTGAGTTGGGATAAGGACAAACACACGTCCAACTTACGTGGCTCTGGAGCTCTGAGGCCTCCCTGAGATGAACCTGTTCAAGATTATCTGGCACCACATGGTAGTGACCCTTACTCTTCTCATATTGCTTCTTGTACTGGTACTGAAGGGAAGGTGTCAAAAATCATCTCAATCCAAAAAAAAAAACCCTCAGCAAATTTACTTCTTAGGTCCAATCAAAGCAACACTTCAATGGAATATCAGAGAGAAATTAGAAATGCAAGAAGTAAAACAAAAACCAAGAAGTTTAGATTTGATATTGGGGGTTAAAATGTGAGGGAATAGTTATTTTTTTTATGGTCATTTGGATTGCAACAAAGGTTTTGTCCAAACCAGGATTAAAAGAAGAAAAAGAAAGAGGAGAAAACACAGTGGGTAAGAAAAGGCTGTACCAGGCAATAAAGGTTTTGCCTTTTCTCATTATCAATTATTTTGTTAGGCATTATTATGTGGATTTACAATAGGTGAGTGTTAAACAAACATCCAGTAAAAGTAAAAAAAGTAAAGTTAAAAAAAATCCAGATAAAAATAAAAAAAATTAAATATAATAATCAGCAAAGAAAAAAGGAAAAAATAAAAAAGGTATTTGTTAGTGTGGTGCAATAAGTTAAAAATGAGATCAAGAACCAATCCAGTAAAAATGACCAGAGGATTTAAAAGATGAGGAGTTCTGCAGTCAGTTAAAATGGGATCAAGAACCAACCCAGTAAAAATGACCAGAGGATTTAAAAGATGAGGAGTTCTGCAGTCAGTTAAAATGGAATCAAGAACCAACCCAGTAAAAATGACCAGAGGATTTAAAAGATGAGGAGTTCTGCAGTCAGTTAAAATGGGATCAAGAACCACCCCAGTACAGGTGATCAGTGTTTACAGAATTAGCAGCGCTACAGAGGTGAGGGTTTCCCTTCCCAGGGCACACGAGGGCAGCCCCGGTTACGGAGGCGCCATTGGGAAGCAGAGGAAGAGATCACTACCAGGTGCTGCCCACGGAGGTGCCCGGGGAGCTGCTGTTACCGAGCAGTTAGCAGGGCATTCCCAAGGGATTTTGGGAAGCTGTGGGAATTGGGAGCTGTGGGATCACCCCGAGCTTACAGCGCTGGCCAGCTGGCTGGTGCTCAGCACGTGGTTCATCAGCAGCGACTCCTTCATGTCCGTCACGGGCTTGTGCAGCTTCTTCAGGTCTGCCTTGTACTTCACCTGCAGGGAACAGGGGCCAGACCCATCAGGAGAGGGCCCTGCTGCTCCAGCCTGGCCCTGGGAGGTTCCAGCCACACAAAGGAGGGATTTGGGAAAGCAGGATGGGATCTCGTCCCAGGAAAAGCTTAAGAGAACATAAACATACCTCGCTGGCCATGTTGTGGGCATCCTTCAGGGTCTTGTAGATTTTGGCCTCCTTCAAGTCGTATTTTGGCTTTTTACCCAGCTCTTTGGCAAAGTTCTCCTTGTATTTCACCTAAACAGAGAACAACCAGGTGTCACAGACTCACCCTGCAGAGGGGCCCTGCTTCGGTGGGGCTGGCGGGCAGAGCAAGGAAAGAGCAGGAACTTGAAGGTGTCCACTGGAAAAAAGGATTAATTAAAAAATGACCTGACGTGGAAAGAAAATCTACATCTATCTGACATTTACAAGAGACCACTTGCAATTTTTCATCCAGTGTAATGGTCACACTTCCTCGTTGTAAAAATAAAAGAGGCAAGAGAACTGTGTTGCCAAAATTCTGACCCTTGGAGGTGAAGAGTTCTTCTCTTGATGGGAACAGTCCATTGATTTAAGGTGTTTCACAGAGACAGATATAATAAGAGTAAAATACAAGAAAATTATATATCATATAGCATTTCTATATAATATATAAAATATAATAAAGCAAGAGTGTATGAAAGAGTGTTAAGAAGAAATTTTATGCACTTCCTGGAGAAATAAGAGCTTTAAAAACCTCAAGAGTTTAGAGCACTGAAGATGTCAATATATCAAATATTTTTCTATTGTTATGCACACAGTGTGCTCTGTCTGGGATTAAAGGAGGACGTTAATCACAAACAGAGCAGTGACACAATTAATTACTAATGATAAATAATTAATTAGATTGTACAAACAGTTTTAGTAACACTTCCAAACCACATCAGCTTCAGCCAAGTCAAACACAGCGCTGTGAGCCATCAGAATCCAGCAGATCCAGCCTGGAGGCACAGCAATATTGAAGGAATGAGAGTTTTTTAAACCCAAAAGGAGAGTTGCTGGGAGATCAATGCAAAATCAAAAGCAAGCAAGCCAGACAGACAAAATCCCACTAAAAAAACCCAACTGGACACACAAAGTGGACATGATGCTTTACAAAGTTTATGAGATGTCCAAGACAAAAAACAACTGCTGAAGATGATGCCAGCCATTCTTTGCTCCCTCACTGCCCCTCCAGCACTTTCCCTCAGAACCAAAATTATCTCAGCAAAGAACGTTGGAAAGACCAAGAGTGGAAAAATAATGGAAAACCAGGATCTCAACACTGAATGGAACAAACAGAACTTCTTCTTTTTCTTGTAGATGAGTTTAGAATCCTTGGTTCTCCTGAGGAGATCCTCGGTTCTCCTGCAGACATTGCAGTGGACATTCCAGCATCCAAACATGGCAGCAGACTCAGACAGACATGGAAAAAACAAAATCCCTTTTTTTCACTTGGAAACACACGTGTAAAACTGAAATGGCACAGACCTGGCAATCCAGGCTCTGGTTTTCTGTTTCCCAAAGGTTTTGATGTGGGAAAAAGTCTAAGAAACAATGAGCTGTCACACCAGTACAGGCTGCACTTCTCAGTGGGACTGATTCAGCCACAGCCTGCTCTTCTGTTAGAAAATTCCACCCAATAAAATAGTTTAATTGAAGTTTAAATGAAGTTTTAATAGAAGTTTGAAGAGTTAAAATTAAGTTCTGGTGACTGCTCACTGAAAATTACCAGCACAATTTTTCAGGTTGGTCACACACATATATTTACACATGTATTTCCCTGAGGTTTTTTTCATTTTTGGACAATAATAGCTCAAACTTTAGATTTTTGGGTGAAAAAGGTGAGTTTTCACATTATGAAACCTTCCATAAAACAGCCTGGAAGCTCCAAAACCATTATGAAAGGCAGAATAACATGTAAAGCTTCACAGAGTGTGCAGAATTGCAAGATAATTATGCCAGCAAGAGACAGATGCACCACAATGGCATTAAATGGCAGTCAATTAAAATTCTCTTACATGACTACTTAGCATATTTGCTTTCTTAAAGGTTCTCATCCAGGGGGTGTCGTAGGAAGCAGCTCCGTGGCCTCTCATGTGTTGTTTGAGGTACTCTGCCTACAAGCAGCAGCAAGAAAGCAAGGTCAAAAAGGGAAAAATCCAGAATTCAAACACAAAGAGGTGAGGAAGAACCAAGAGGGACTGAGGTCCTGGCACAAGATTCTTTTAAGGACTCAAAGTAAAAAGAGAGCGGCTGAAAGAAACCAAGGATGGAAAATAAGAGTTGGGTAAAGGCTGGTTCTGGTAAAGCCAATACCCAAAAGAGCTAAAAAAGAACAGGGCAAACACTTCAGCATTTATGTCACAGCATCACCTTAAGAAGGTTTTATATCTCCATTAATAACAGTAGAAAAATTTAGCAAAGAAATACTTTGTACTGGTATTTAATTTTTACTTACCCACATTCCCTTCCTTTCCCTTTTCCCCTAATTTGGAAATAATTTCAATTATAATCGTGACACGGCTCTGTAAATTAATTTAAAGTCTCATTTCTCTCAGTGCTTTGAGCTTCACCAAGGTTCCATTTTGCCCTTACCTGGCTGGTCAGTTTGGACACCTCCTTGGCCAGCTCAATGTCCGGACGTCCCAGCATGGTCACACCCACACCTGCTGCTCCACGCTTCTTATATTCAATCTAATCAAAGAAATAAATCCTTTAATTATTCTGCTGGATTTTGTAATTAAATTAATGCTAAAGGATTATACAGAAAGCCTAAAACCACTCACATTGCTGATTAACTTGGCAGCCTGAGTTGCTTTCTTAATATCTGGTCGATCTGCTATAGGTGTGTAGTGGAGTTTGGATTTGGCATCTTTCTTGTATTCAATCTAATCCATGGAAGAAGACAGGAGAGAAAAATTAATGAGAAAATAAAATTTATTCATTGGGAATACACCAATTAAGGACACAGCAACGTTGCTGAGAAAGCTCATGGGTTTTTTGGGAATCAATTCACAAGGCATGGATCTGAAAATCTGGTTTTGCAAGTTGTCTACAAGTGAGGAAATAAATATGGGAAATTCTGTCTGTATTTGAAAGGATGAAAAAATTATTAGATGTGATTTCCACCAGATTACTTGAAATCCTAAAATGGGATTTAAATACAAATCTCTTATTTCAGTGCAATTTTATATTTATAAATATCTGTGCATTTATCTTTCAAAATTACACCTGAACATGGAAGCTGGGAGGAAATTCAGAAATCCACAAACTTGGGTTTTTCCAGTTGAATTTGCTGCATAACCTACTAAATTAACGGAAAAAGAGGCAGACTTACTGTGCTCTGGTTTTTAGCCACTTCCATGGCATGTTTCACCTCAGGAGGCTCCAGCATGACAGAATAATTGGATTTGCCTTTCTCCTTCACAAACTTCTTCTTGTAGTTTGTCTGTCAAGAACAACAAGGGCCACGTGTGAATTTTGAACATCACACGGAGGGAAATGCAACATAAACTTGGAAAAAAAGCTCCTTGAAACTGCTGTGGGTGGATAAAGAGGAATCACCTCACTCCCAAAATGTGTTGGCTGCAGATTTTGGAGCTGGGATTAGAAAAGCTGAGTTTGGAGTGTGAACTCACCTCGCTGACGTTCTTGGTCACCTCCTTGACGTGGACAGTGTCCCTGGTCTGGGGCAGGGTGGTGAAGGAGCCGTGGGGCAGCTGCTTCTTGCTCTGCTCCTTGTACTTGTTCTGCCAGCACAGGGGAAAGCCAGGTCAGACCCTGCAGCTCCAGGGGAAAACCCAATTCCATTAAATGCAGTAAATGAATGTTTTACCTCAGACACCAGAGAGCTGACGTTCTTAGCCAGCAGGATCTGAGGGGTGTCTGGCACGACGTGGTAGGTGCCACGGGCTTTGTTGTGCTTCTCTTTGTATTTTATCTAGCAGGAAGGAAAGACAGCAATTTAAATGATGTGCATCTGTCAGAATAAAAAGTAATTAGTACAGTCACAGTACTAATAATAACTGTAATTAGTACAGTCACGTTTGCTTGTTAGTGCAAAATTTTGCAGAAAATCCTATGTTTTGATATTTTACAGCCTAATCCATACATTCCTACAGCTCTCACTTGGATATTTTTAATATACTGAATACTAACATACTGTTAGTAATTATTAAAGATATTTTGTGTTGTTATTATTAAAGGTATTATGTGCTATTTTCTCCAGACACTTCCATTTAAATATCAGGAACGCAGAGATGCACCTGAGTTTAAGGTCTATAGGGTGTTCATGCAATGTTAACTTTGAAAATTAATTTAATCCATGAACAGTGGCTTCTACAAAACCAAATTTATTCAGTCAATTTGTTAATTAAATAAATCAAATAATGAAGTGAGACTGAGCATAACTGTCCAAAGCTTCATTACTAATCCAATTATATTTGCAGTAGAACAGTTTGGTAGTGAGTAAAGTGGTAGTAGTGAACTTGGAGAGGAAAGGTGAGCTCAGTGCTTACATCACTGGCCAGGATGGCATTATTGAGGGCCAACACTGTGTTTTTATCATCTGTGACAGACAGCTTGCACCCCTTGAGGAATTCCCGGTCCAGTTTGTATTCATACTGCAGGAAGAAAAAAGAAAAGATAAAGTAAGAGAGTCTCTGATCTTCTCCAACTTAAAAAATATTCTGAATAGGAGAGATGGGGACATGGAATATTGGGTGCATTTTGATTTTCTTACATCACTCTGCTGCAGAGAGGACTTGGCTGCTTGGACAAAGTCAGGCCTGTCAGCAATCAGGTGCCAGTGGGCTTTGGCTGCTTCGTATTTCTTCTTGTAATCCAGCTGTGTCCAGGGAAAAACAAACAGGGGGAGTTCATGGCAAACTGGGGAATTTGCACACAACATACAGAGCCAATTCTCTTTTGGCCTGTGAGAGGAGGTAAGAAAATGTATCTACACCAGATCAGGGCTTTTCTCTGTGTTGGGCACAGCCCAGCCCAGCAGTTTTTCCACTGTTGGGTGGAGAAAGGGAACAGGAAGGTGGAGAAAGGGATATGAAGGTGGAAAAAGGGATATGAAGGTGGAGAGAGGGACATGAAGGTGGAGAAAGGAATAGCAAGGTGGAGAAAGGAATAACAAGGTGGAGAAAGGGATATGAAGGTGGAGAAAGGGATATGAAGGTGGAGAAAGGGAACAGAAAGGTGGAGAAAGGGATATGAACGTGGAGAAAGGAATAACAAGGTGGAGAAAGGGAACAGAAAGGTGGAGAAAGGGATATGAAGGTGGAGAAAGGAACATGAAGGTGGAGAAAGGGATATGAAGGTGGAGAAAGGGATAACAAGGTGGAGAAAGGGATATGAAGGTGGAGAAAGGAATAACAAGGTGGAGAAAGGAATAACAAGGTGGAGAAAGCAATAAGAAGGACTGAAATGATGTCCTGACTACTGAAATGGGTGTTGGGCACCAATAACAGAAAACACGGGTAAGTTTTCCATCAGGCTTTGTGTCCAAGAGCATCACCCCATGGAATTCCTGGCACGGTTGTGTCTCTGCCAGGAAAACAGGGGACAACTGGAAGAATGGGATGTGTGACATAAAAGAAGCTCAAGGACAACTCACCAGAGTGAGCACTTCAGTATGAAATAAATTAAAACACATTTTCTTCCAGTAGCGTAAGGATATTTTCCACCAAAAAAAATCAGTGGAATTTAATTTCTTGTGGAATAATTTCTTGTGGAAATAATTCCTTGTGGCTTCCACTGCCAGCTCCCAACACTCTCCAGAATAAAATAAAAAATGATCAGGACAGAACTCACGTTGCTGTTCAGTTTGTAGGCGTGCCTGGGAGTTTTGATGTGAACCGAATCCGCCACGACGTTGCAGCGAGATTTGCTCCTCTCATACATTTCTTTGTATTTCAGCTGAAGAAAGACAAAGATGTAAAAATGTTTGCAAAGATCATATCAGCATCAACAAGAAAAGCATCCAAACATTTAATTAAATTTAATTAAAACTGCTCCTGGATAAAATCTTAATAGGAGAAAATGACTGGAGGTGGCACTCAGGGCTCTGGGCTGGTGATGAGGGGAGAGTTGGGCACAACTTTAATTTGATGGTCTTGAAGGCTTTTCCAACCTAAATAATTCTGGGATTCCATGAAAAATAAATTGTGTTGATACAACTTGATATCTAGCACCTGCCTGAAGGAGGGATTTCTCCAGCAGCACTTCTCTTTATAGAGAAAATGTGGCAGTTTTACCTCACCACGAGGCCCAAAAATGTTCCAAGAGCTCCAAAAGAAAATTCCATGGAAGACTTCCTAAAACACTGGGTTTTGAAAGTGCACTGAATGCAGATAGAGCTTTCCAGGCCAAATGGTCTAAGAAAGTGATGATTTTCTCTGACAGCGTCTCACAGGAGTTACAAACATTGGCTGCCAAGTTAAAAAGCGAATTTTGGTGTTTTTGATGGCACAGAGGATTCACTCACGTCGCTGATCCTGTCCTTGACCTTGCGCACGTGCAGCAGCATCGGCGTGTCCTGGATGGTGGTGTAGCCCTTGGGCTTGGCTTTGTTGTACTCCAGCTTGTAAATAATCTGAAGGGACAGATTGGGGCTTGGGTTATCTCTGGGGATGCTTGGAGTCAGCTGGGAATTCCCTGGGGGTGCCTGTCCCATCCCACAGGACCCACACTTACATCACTGATCTGCTTGTTGACCTTTGTGGTCCGTAAATACTCTGGAGTGTCCAGAACTGTGGTGTATTTGTCTTTCTTCTTCTCATAGTCCTTCTTGTACTGAACCTGGAGATGGGGAAAGGCTCGAAGTTCATGCACAGAGCAGGACAAAACCTCTTCCAGAGGTGGGATTATATCCATGGGTAAAACTGCAAAACCCTCCCACCAAGCCAAAGAAAGCAGAGCATGCACCATGAGCTGAACTGCAAATCTTTTCCTTGCCCAGGAGGCTGCCTGTTTGTTTGTCTGATTCATTGTATGGTTATTCCAAGCTAAAATCTCCAGGACTGAGCTAAAAAAATCAATCCCTGCAGACCAGAGACTTCTGAATTTCATAATGGACAAAATTTCATTTTTAAATAGTCATATCCAGTTGAAATTTGGACTTGGTGATCTTGGAGGTCTTTTCCAACCTCAATGATTCTGTGATCAGAGTGAAGAGAAATGTAAATCATCTCACATAGCAGGAGATAAAAACATTTCCAAATATATCCCAATGCTAGGGTATTTTCAAGGCTTTGGCAGCAGGATTTGTGCCTTGGTAATGATTTTCTTAAGGATCAGCTTGCCCTGCTCAGGTTTCTAAACCTTTTTTCACAGAGTTCACCAAGTGAGAATAGGTTCACCAAGGATGGAAATTCATTGTAGGCAACCTCAAGGCAGCTGGAAAAGGTTAGAATACATTTTTTAAAAAAGAATTTTCATGCTCTACCCTTTATAAAAAAAAACCCCATGCATTTGAAATGGGACTGTGACAGACAAAATATGAAAAATGATGAACAAGTAATCGATGATAACATGGAGTGAACTCGGGGGGACATGCAGGTCAGACACTTCTTTTTTGAATTCAAACATACTCAAAGTTACCTGCAAGGAGCTTTTAGTGGAAGAATATAAATCCACAGAAAAATGGAACACAAATGTCTGAAAAACCTTCAGTATTTATTACTGAAGAATGTCACTTTTGGCACAGGCAATAACAAAGAATTACAATTCCCTCTGACAGAATTGTTTTCCACTGCTGCATTTCCAGTCTATCATTTATATTCCAATTCATGATCATGATTTTTCCCCTGCAAAGGGTGAGCTGACTGCCAGCAGCTGTGATTTCAGAGCAGAAATAACTGTTCTGTGTCTGACACCACTCTGGGCACAGTGGGAGATTAATGTTGGAATCTCCCTGGCAAATCCATCACATCCTTCCTGAATTAAGGAACTGGGGTTATCAAAGGTGGCCAGGCCAAGAAATGGTGCCAGAATGAGAACTGGGTTAGGGAAATACCAGGAAGAGCTAACATCCAATATCTGAAATGAGTGGAAAAATGCTTTTTTATACAAATAAATGAAATTCATACCAATTGTTTATAATGAAAGGAGAAAACGGGGACGAGCTCAGCCTGAGCTGAGCAAATATTGTTTCAGATATTCTGTTTTATTTTACCACAGCCAGCATTAAGCACGTGGAGGAAGCTTTGGGGTCTGAAGTCCATGGAAATAGAGGGAGCAGTAAATTTGCCAAGTCCAAGCAGCCACAGTGGGATCTAAGGTGTCCTAGAGCAGCAGCTCTGCAGATTACCTGGCTCCACAGGTATGTGTTGTAGAGTGCTGTCAGCATGTCTGGCCTCAGAATTTCATTGCATCCGTGCTGCAGGAGCATCTTGGCAAGGGATTTATAGCTTTTCTGTCCATGCAAATGGCAACCAAGGACAAGAGAGACACATGAACAACGTGAACAATGACACGGCTCTAGATCCCAGGCACTTGGAGAGTGGAGAGATTTAGGCAAGGTGCTGTATGTATTCAGCCACATGTGCATACAATTCACATCTGGATCATTAACACTGCCAAGGGGAAATACTAACAAGTTTTCCTGCTCTCACTTTAAGGAAGTTATGAATTTTTGGGGGGAGATGAGAGTAAATTAGAGATTAAGGCAAATATGTCCCTGTTGCTTTATCTAGAAATGAGTAAGAAGAAAAGAGAGGTGATACAACCATAAATGCTTGATCCTGCATTTTTAATCCCTCTCCAGTGGCTTCAGGAGGGATGGGATTCCTGATGTCCATTGATGCACAATAACAGAAGTACATACAGGACAGATGGACAGAGCAGCTCACACAAAAAGCGCCTCCTTTTTGGGTGGCAGGATGGAGATGGGATGAAGAGTGAAGAAACGTGACAAAACCACAGGGCTGTGACGCTGCTGGGGGCGAGGGGGCACGCAGGGCTGTGCTGTGCTGTGCCCCCACGGTACCTGACTGCTCAGGGTGCTGCCCCACTTGGCCAGCAGGGTCCTGGGCTCATCCACAATAACGCTGTACCTAGCTTTGAGCTTCTCATAGGCTGCTTTGTACAGTTTCTGCTCAGAACAGCACACACAGTGTAACAAGAGAGGGTTAGGATACAGAGAGATCGCTGGTATAACCTCTTTACAGGCTGGGGTTGAAGGTCGTGTCCAAAAGAGAAAAATACATTTTAAAAAACCAAACCAAACCAAACCAAAAAAAAAAAACACAAAAAACCCCACAACTAACCAAATAAAACAATTTAAAAAGAAACAAAAACCTCAAAAAAAACCCCACAAAAAAACCCAAAACCAACAAAAAAAAAAACCACAAAAACCCAAAAACAAAACAAAAAAATTCCCAAAAATAAAAAAAAAACAGAAAAAAACAACAAAAAACCCCAACAAACAAAAAACCCCAAACAAACAAAAAACTGAAATAAAAAAACCCAAAACAAAAAATCAAACCAAAACAAAACAAAAACAAAAACAAAAAAAAACAACCAAAAAATAAAAAAAACAGAGGAGAGGAAGAATATTTCCAAATGGTAATTGCATTTCTACATTGTCTCTGGAAGGCCTACAGTTTAAGGATGCCTCTATTCCACCCCTTCACTAAGCAATTTTATGACTGATTTTCTCCATGAAAAGTAACTGCAGAAGCAATTCTGGGTTGTAGATTCCTGAGTTGAGTCCAAAGAGAACGCAATGAGATGTTATTAAAAAAACATCACTTATATAACAGAAGATATTTAGGTAAGCATTTCAATATATGGAGTTCCCATTGATAAAATTTCACCTGTTTATGTTTCTGATATTAATTTTTCCTTATTTGCCCTATGAACAATTATAAGACTGAACAATCTTCGTAAAAATTCTGATATTTGTTGTGAAACTGCTTCTCTTACCTAGAACAGGTAATGCAGTAATAAATTTACTGACAGGTAATGATATAACACAATGGCTGGTGAAAAAGAATGAAATATTAAGATATAAAACTAAATATCTGCTTCTTTACTGAAAAGCATCAGATTTTGATGGGCTGTTAGAGCTCCAAGCTGATGGGAATCACCCTGAACATGATGTTTTCCATGGAATTTGTGCTGGGGTGTAGAGCACTAATCACAAACTCCAGGAGAGAAGTGAATTTTAAACCCAGGGATGTTCATTAATAATTAGGTTGTGACAATTGTTTCTTTAGCACTACAGGAGGAAAATAAGAAAAAGTTGATTGGTAGAGTTGAAAAATTCCAGGCAAAATCACTGAAATTAAATAAGTTGTAGAAACTTCAGACATAACTCTGTCATCTTAACACCAATAAAGATTTTATCAATGTTTTAGGAAAGCAATTGGAATTCTGTCCACATCTTTTTGAGATGGAAACAAACACTCAGGGTTACTGTACCAGCAGCATTATTTAAGTCAGGAAAGGAAAAGTTCCTTTGCCATGAAAAATAATGAACAGGGGTGGGGATTTCACTTTCTAGGCTCTGCAAACCTGTTCTGTCCTAACACCCAGAATAACAACAACCTTGTGTTTCATGATGTTTTTAGTCTGATGTTAAAGCATCTTTAAGCCTGATTATAAGGAAGGACAACCTTCAGCTCTGTATTTACTCACAGAGCACCTCCTTAAGGCTGAGCCTACAGAAATCTTTACTTACCATATCCGTCAGCTGAGTTGCATATTTAAAATGTTCATTGCTTGGAGAGTCAGCCACGTACTTGAACTTGGACTTGGTCTTCTCAAAGTTCTCCTTGTACTTACACTGCAGCCAAAGAAAACCAAACACACAAAACCCAGCCCACGTTAGCCCAAATAAAGGGAAGGCAATGAAAATGTGATTTTAGAGAGAACCTGTGGCAAACAAATCGGTGGGATTACTGCATTTGTGAGTTAACTTTTCTACCTACAACAAATAGCTGTGAATGGACAGAAAATGTCCAAAACCACCAACGATTCAGTCACTCACCCCACTGTAGAGCACTTTATTCTGTTCTGCCAGGACAAAAGCTGGAGTGTCCCACACATAGCAGCCAGTGCCTTTGAGCCATTCCAGGTCTTCCTTGTATTTAACCTTTAGAAAAGAAGCAAAAAACCTCAGTTTTAAGCAGATAATCAGTGCTGAAATGAACCTCAGCACAAGGCGTGGCAAAGAGGGTTACATTCAATATAAAATAAATTAGTTTCTCCTATTTTTGTGATGGACTCAGTTTATTCACACACATAATCTATCATTAGCTGTTGGAGTTCCTGTGTGAATTAAAAATAAGGTGCAGGTAAGGGGTTATTGTGTATGTATAGAAATGTACAATTAAAGGGTTTTACAGGGCTAAACAAATTTAAGCAAATATAAATGTAATTAATTAAGACTGTCTGCTAATTTGACATGGAGCTGTGCTGCAGTTTTGGCCATCAGATTCTGTCAGTTCCCAGGGCAAATTGTAAATCACTGTAAACCTTCAGCTGCTTTCCCTTTGTTGGGATAGAAGGTTTGGGGGCATTTTGGAGACCACTCTGAACGTTCATTGTGGGCCCTGCAGGAGCTGCTGGCACTCACATCACTGATGGCATCCGTGACCAGGCGGTGGTGGAAGTGCTCGGGCCGGTCTGGGATGGATCTCCAGATCCCCAGCTGGCTCATGTAATTCTCCTTATACTTCACCTGCAGAGAAAGTGGAAGAATTAAATAAAACAATTGAAGACAACACTCCAGGTGACACAAAAGTTTCATCTTTTTTTTCCCCTGAACAGCAGAACTAAAAGAGTGGAAATGAAATTAACTTGTAACACCAACAGCAACCAATATTCCATAGAAAGAGAGAAATCAACACTGATAACGTTGATTTTTTCCTAATTATTTGACATATTGAAATGGAACAAAAGGCTAAGTGGCCTATTTTGGGTTATTAAGTGTCAACCACTAATTAGGAATGAAGATGTACTTACACTGCTGATGTCATCAGTGACCTTCCTGTGGTAGACAATGTCCAGAGCATCCTTCACAGTGTGGTATTTGCCCTTGGTGTTCTCAAAGGTTTCTTTGTAGCGCAGCTGGGAAAGAAAAAAAAACCACAAAAGAAGGGATTAATATGCCAGGAAGTGTTTCAGTTACATTTCTCACTTCTCAGGAATGATACCCCAGGGATTTGTTGCTGTCAGATATCCCAGTGCAAGCCCTGAGGAATTTCAGGAGGCTGCAATTGCCTACAAACAGCTGTAATTTCAGTGAGACTTGTGGTGAAAATTACAGGGAATTTCACCCAGTTCACTTCCAGACTGAGGAACAAACATCCCTGCATCACAGGAGTGCTCTCTAGAATAATACAAATGCCACTTCTGGCATAAAAATCTTCCCTGCCCTCCTCTAGAAGAAAGCAGGAAGATCATCCCAGACTTTCTCAGAGGAGAAGTTCCCATGTGCAGAAGAGCTGGGATGCTCCTTGGCAGTATTTAAATATATAAAAATCACTCTCAGAGCAGTAAGGCTAAATAAACCCTAGAAAAAAGCACCAGCCCTGCACATGTCCTTTCACATCCTGCTGGTTCTGAAATATATGGAAAAGCTCTCACAAATGAGCATTTTTAAATTGCCTTAAATCACAAATAACTACTCCACGCTTGAAAAAATCAATTTCACCTTAACAACCTCCTGTGCAGCACCTCAGGTAATTTTTCTCTCTAATCTACTTCTGGATTTAAAAAATGAATACATTCCCAGTGACAGGGCAGTTTACTTCTAACACAAAACTGAGATGAAAAAGCTGATAAAAGTTATTTTATCCTGGCCCCAGCATCAATCACTTCAGTCCAGCCTGCTCTATTTGGAGACATGATCTGTAAACAAATTATTTTAAATCTGGCTTTACTTTGCTGTACAGCCATATTTCAGTGCAATGGGAAATGAAAATTAATTCTAAAAATTGGAAGAGAAAAAAAGAGAAAAATTGCAGTAGAATCAAATCAAAACTTATTGAAGTTCACCATATATTGAAGTTGGAGGGAGACGACCCACCTTGCATTGGTCAGCATTGACTCCACTTTATTGATCAATCAGGCACCTTTTATAACAGTGTTAATCAAGTTCATGCATATTGCAAAATCTGAGCTCACAATAGGCCAGAGATTACACACCAACTCCTCCTTATGTTTCCAATACCAAGATTTGGGTTCTCAAAATTATTCTTGCTTTCCCAAAACAGCCAAAGATAGAACATCCACTTGTTATGAGAAAGCTGCCTGAGAACTCTGGTATGCAAGGTTCTCAAGGCCTTCATGTTTGTCACCTTTACTTGTAATTAAAAACAACCTGAGAACCTCTGCTGTTCACAGAAACAGGCTGTGAGAATCTGCTCCTCACAGCTGCTTTCTAAGCCATCTCTGAAAAAATCTCCAACAAAAACTGAATAATGTTCCTAATTTCAAATGGAAATGGACATGCGAATTAGGGGACTTCCTGGATTGGGAGCACTGAGTTATTCTGTGCTTTGGACGTTTGCTCCCCAGTGATTTTCTGGTTCTTTCCATGGAGAATGCAAGGGAAGCAGCAGGGGAGTTCCTGAGCACTCACATCGCTGGCATTCAGGTAGGCTCTCTTGGCTCTGATCAGCACCGGCGTGTCAGGGACAGGGGTGTATTTGTCCTTCATCTTCTCATACTGGATTTTGTACTTTTTCTAAGAGACACAGCAAGAGCAAAGAGTCATCATTGCAATTTTAGGGGCATTTGCCAACCTGTTAAAAAAGCTTGTCTTATAAAACCCTAAAACACGTTTCCAGAATGTTTTATTTCACCAGAACTTACAAAGGAAATGTGGAATTTAAGTATAAGAAAGCGAAAACTAAATGAAGGCACAGATTTGAACCTTGAAATTACCACTAAAATTAGAAATAAAACTTCTGAAGAGTTCAGCAGAGTGGCAGCAAATTGGAAAACAAGATTTTACCTCACTGATCATGTCCTTGACACTCCTGGCATGTGCAAAGGCTTGAGTCTGACCATCAGCATGATGGTGGGGTCTCTCCTTTGTGGCAAGTTCCACGTACAAGTACTGCAGCAAGAAGAAAATAATCAAAAAAAACCCACACTTCTACTAAATTCTCTGAAATTCCACTAAAGTCTCTGAAAAACAGCTATAAATTCACAATATAAACATAACCACCGATTTCTAGGAATTCTACATTGCTTGGAAAAGCCTGGAAAGTTTTTGCTGTACTTTAACAATATTTTAAGAAGAACCCCCTGATTGATTTTCATATCAGCACAATTTTTTCACCTGGCTCTGTATTTTTTGTCCTGTCTTGGCTCTTATGAGGTCAGGTGTATCAAGGATGGACGTGTATTTTGTCTTCAGCTCATTGCCTGCAGCTCTGTAAACCAGCTGGAAAAAGACAGCACCAGGAATTATTTCTTCTGCAATGGTTTAGAAGCTGCACAATCACAGCTTTGCATTTATAACACCTCATCTATTCCAGTAAAAAACACGGGGAGGGGTTAATTACAGCTACACAGTTGTGCAGAAATAACAGATTTACCTCACTCAGATGGGTTTTTAGCTCCTGCACTGCTCTGTATCCAGGAGTATCCAACACCACCTGGACTTTGGGCCACATTTTCTTGGCAGTACTTGTGTAGATATAATTAGACTGGAAAGGAAAAGCATTATTAACAAAGGAAATTTTACAGTGCAACCCAACAGTGCTCTGAAACAACAAATTGGCACAAAATTCTCTCATTCTTTGCTCATTTTCATCGGTTTGACTTCCTGCATGCACAGCAATAAATCCACTGCTGTCCTGCTCAGTTCCAGAGGAAATCCCTTACCCAGAGCTTGCGGAGCTCGCGGGCACGGACCATGTCAGGAGTGTCATAGAGGAAGCAGCCCAGGCCCTGCAGCCACCTCAGGTCCTCTTTGTATTTAATCTACGAGAGAAATTAAAACCAACGAAATTAAAACCAAGGCTGACCTTTGGGGACATTTCAACCTCCAGCCCTTCAAGGCAGTGAGAAAGCATTTTTTTGGTTACAGAACAGAAAGGAAGAGGGAGAAACCCAACCCCAGTGCCAGCAGAGAGGTTTGGGCCTGGCTGCAGGTGCTGCTTACATCACTGGTGATGTCCCCGGCGTAGCGACAGTGCAGCACGTGAGGGGTGTAGGGCAGGGAGATCAGGTGGCCCTGCATCTTGAAGAAATCTGACTTGTAGATCAGCTGGAAGACAAGGAACAAAGCAGCATTTCAGCTGTTTGGTCAGGGGATAATGCCAACCCTTCAGCTGCTCTGTGGGGAAGGCACCTACATCGCTGACAGCCTCCTGGGTGGCTCTCACTTGGCGGATTTCAGGCGTGTCAGGCGTGGTGTGGATCTTGTCCTTGTTCTTGTGGTAGGTGGCCCTGTACAGCCTCTGTCACAAGAGACAACATTCTGCACTTGAACACAGCTCAGAACCTTGAAATGGCCAACAAGTTCAGCACAGCGCAAGCACTTCTTACACAAATTACTGTTCTCTCCCCAGGCAAAGATTTCCCATTCATTTTCCCATTAAAATTCCCTTTTCCCATTAAAATTCCCATTTCCCATTAAAATTCCCATTTTCTCATTTTAGTTTTCAATAAATCCTGGAAATCTCAGACTGTAATCCTCAAAACATATAAATACATATACTTAATTTTCATACTATTAAAACCAACGATCAAAGAAGTCAATAAATATATATAGAACCTAAAACTATTATGACCCAAATAATATATATAGAACTATAAATAATACAGAGTAATCCTAAAAACATATAAATACATATACTTAATTTTCATACTAGTAAAACCAACGATCAAAGAAGTCAATAAATATATATAGAACCTAAAACTATTATGACCCAAATAATATATATAGAACTATAAATAATACAGAGTAATCCTAAAAACATATAAATACATATACTTAATTTTCATACTAGTAAAACCAACGATCAAAGGAGTCAATAAATATATATAGAACCTAAAACTATTACGACCCAAATAATATATATAGAACTATAAATAATATAGAAATCTCAGACTGTAATCCTAAAAATATATAAATACATATACTTTTCATACTAGTAAAACCAACGATCAAAGAAGTCAATAAATATATATAGAACCTAAAACTATTACGACCCAAATAATATATATAGAACTATAAATAATACAGAAATCTCAGACTGTAATCCTAAAAACATATAAATACATATACTTAATTTTCATACCATTAAAACCAACAATCAAAGAAGTGAATAAATATATATAGAACCTAAAACTATTACAACCCAAATAATATATATAGAACTATAAATAATATAGAAATCTCAGACTGTAATCCTAAAAATATATAAATACATATACTTAATTTTCATACTATTAAAACCAACGATCAAAGAAGTCAATAAATATACATAGAACCTAAAACTATTACGACCCAAATAGTATATATAGAACTATAAATAATATAGAAATCTCAGACTGTAATCCTAAAAACATATAAATACATATACTTAATTTTCATACTATTAAAACCAACTATCAAAGTGAATAAATATATATAGAACCTAAAACTATTGCGACCCAATTTTATACAGGTACAATAACTTCTGTTCAACTTTAATCACAGCTAATAAAATCAGGCTGCAGTTTTATATTATGGTAACAGTTTCAGCCTGGATCAATGATCCCTCACCATTCTTGATGGATACTTCTCTAAATAATTAAAAAAGCCTCAAAGAAGAGGGATCCTACAACTCAGTAGTCAATGTACTCTCATTATGAATATTTTGGGCACTGCAAATACAACTGAAAGCAAATGCATATATTTACTGTACCTCATTAATGGCTTGATTGACTTTCCTCACATTTTCAAAGCCAACATCTTTAGGTCCCAGAGTGTAGCCCTTGGCTTTCATGTGTTCGTAGGCTTCTTTATATTTCAGCTATAAGAAGTACAAAAACACACAGAAACTAAATTTGATTATGATTCTGGCTACACTGCAGCTCTGACAGAAATTTATGTTGTGTAAAGGGACGGATTTTTAGAGATAAACAAGTGAGATGTAGCTGGATCACAGTTAAATACACCACACATGATAACTCCTTCTCCCTTTATCATATGGCCGCAAATTAATAATACAATAAATTTTTCTCGCATCTAATAAGGTATTTGCATAATGCTGAGGAAATTTCCATTTTGATAGTAAAGGCCCAAGCTGAGAGTCCCTGATGTGGGGCTGCTGATCACTGCCATGGTGCAGAAGGATGATTTGAGGGATTCAGACCCTGACTTACGTCGCTGCTGATGTGCTTGACGTGTTTGGCATGCTGGAAGTTGGGAGTGTCCGTGGGAAGGCTGTAGCCCGTGGGCAGAGCATTCACACCAGCCCAGCGATACAAATTCTGCAAGAGCAGAGAGAAAGGCTTTGTACAGCTGTCAGCAACACTGAGGGCAAAATCCCTCCAGCCCAGAAACCTCTCCATCACAACTGGCAAAATATTCCCCCCATGCCTGGGAGGAAAACGCATTAAAATGCATTGTTATAGCTTGAATGAAGATATTTTCCCACTTTCATTTCAGAGCAGTGAGATGCAGCTTCACCTGAAAAGCCAAAAGCAGACAATTTGGTTTTTCAGTACCACAAACTCTGTGAAGCCCCAAGTTTTGTACTTACCTCACTCTGTATTTTGTTTGCATTGTATGCCCGCTCCAGATCCACTGTTTTATCAGTGGGGATCATCTTGCCTTGGACATTCTTCTTGTAATCACCACGATAGACAGCCTGGGAAAGAGAAAAAGTCATGATTGTCACGTTCTCTCACAGTGTGTTTTGTTTGCATACAATGGGAATTGTTCCTAAAAAAACTGGATTAAAGTTTTTTGGCTTCAGACAATTAATGATTTTAGTGATTGTGTCTACAATGAGGTGTAGATAACAACAACGATTGAAATTGAATTATTAAAAACATATTTAAAGTCCCATTTCTAAAGCTGGTGAGGTGACAGTATTTGTAATATTGGCTGGAAGGTGAGAGAAACACTTACTTCACTTAAATTCAAGGCACTGATCACATTCTGGACATAGACAGGAGTGTCCGTGACCACAGTGAAGTCCTTCTTCATTTTTTCTGCCTTAGATTTGTACTTAATCTGCAGAGAGAAAGCAAGAGCTCTAATTACTAGGGCTAGTAATTGTGAATTTAATTTATTGTACCATCATATTTACCATACTTACTATTCATTTCATCACTGAGCTATTTTATTAGAGAGCCAGCATTGAAACAGAAATTATATTGGAACTCTGGTTTGTTATTTAATGAATCCTTCAATCAAGAAGGACAAATAACATTTTCCAGACTACACCCGGAGTGGAGTAAAGCCACAGTGGAGTTAAAAAGAAGACTGAGAAGCAAATGCAGGGTTATCCACTCACATCACTGCGAAGGTCATAGGCTTGCTTGGCATGGAGGATTTCAGGAGTGTCCCAGACAAAGCAGCCAATGCCTTTCAGCCAGTTCAGGTCATCCTTGTAGATCACCTAAGGAAGCAGAGAAGGAGCCTGTAAGAATTCCATCAGGATCTAATCCCTTACTTCTAAAATCATTCCAAAACACAACTGTCAAATGCTGGCAAGGAAGGTTTCTGCTACGTTTGTTTGTTTGTTTGTTGGTGGAAAATCAAAACAATTCCTTCAGAAATTTAAGTAATTTTTTGTTCAATTTGGGCAATAAATTAAAAACCCAATGATTTTAAAAATAAACAATAACACCTGTTCATCCTACTGGGCTCTGATTTACTGCCAGATCCTACTCCTGACCGGCTGAAGGCAAGTGTGTAGAAGCTTTGCCCAACCACAATTTTCTCAGACTTCTAAAGTTTCCACACCTCATGCAATGAAATAAAGGACAATTTACAGACAGGGTAGAATTATAATGTTATAACCCAAATGTCTGCACCATTAACACTGAAATTATTGAAACTGCTGCACAGAGGTTGTGGACTTGCCATCCCTGGAAGTGTCCAAGGCCAGGTTGGACAGGGCTTGGAACAACCTGGGCTAGTGGAAGGTGTTCCATAGCAGGGAGTGGAACTGGATGAGCTTTAAGGTCCTTTCCAACCCAAACCATTCTAGGATTTTCTGATTCTATTCAAATAAGCCCCATCTCAATGACCCATTTATTGCCAAGTGGCAACTTCAGCGCGCTCCAGCGAAATTATTGCTAAATCATTCCTGTGGAGAGCTTTAGTGTGGAGAGCTTTATTAATAGTTGGTTAGCTGAGAAAGGCCATGCTGACATATTGCCACTGGTCAAGCTGAGAAATCAGCAGTCAGCAAGCTGAAAGGAGATGTCAGCAGCTTGCAATCAGTGGCCTTGCTGCAACATGGAGAAAGGGAGTAGAGATTAGTCCTGAATATCTCCTAAGAATATGTAGAAAGTATCAAAAGTAGGACCATAGGAATGTAAAAGTAGGTGTAACTGCTGATATGTAACTAACCAATCCTGAGCTCAACTTTTGCAATATGCATGAAGTTAATTACGAACTGTATTTAACCCGCTGTGCTGATCAATAAAATTGGGCCTGTGATGATCAACTGGATGTCCTGGTCTCCTTCCGTCGACACATTCCCTCCAACAGAGCACAACTGGAGGAACATTCTCAAAAGGGAGCCAGGGACAGGTGATGTGGGGACTTACATCGCTGACTTGGTCTGTGACCTGCCTCACATGGGTGTTGACCTGCAGGTCGGGCAGGCACAGCCAGTCGTGGAGCCGCGTGCGGTAATCGACCTCGCTGATCTTCTTCTGGGCATCCTTGGCTGCCATGATGTCCATCATGTCTGGCACAATGTGCACCTTGGCTTTGGTCTTCTCATAGGCTTCTCTGTACAGGCGCTGTGGAGTTAAAGCAATGTGTGGATAAATTTGGAGGAAATCATTGCTGCTTTCATGGGATGTCAGTGGGAGAGCAATCACTTTGGCCCTGACTAAAATTTACACCTGGCCTGCTCTAAAAATAATTTGCAGAACCTCAGCAAGGGAGGTAAAATGTGATTTGTTCAATTTTCGTTGTGCTGAGGAGTTAAAAGAAGGCAGATGATGATTTTACCCATATTACACTAAAGGTTTGCCCATGCATGCAATGCAGTAATTGAGTTAAAACTTACATTTATGCTTGTGCTCTAGAATTTAGCAAATACTGCACACTGCCAAGTGCACATGGGAATGGGATGCCTGGATCAAGGCACGGGGATTCCTTGAGAGTTCCTGCTTCTGAGAGGAGCATGGCTTCACCAGGAAAACACACATCCAGAACCAACACTTACATGGCTTCACCAGGAAAACACACATCCAGAACCAACACTTACATCAAGGTTGAGCTTCCCCACTCTGAGGCACCTTTCTGTGTTGGGATCATCCTCAACACCTCTGGGGAGGGTGTACAGGGCTTTGAACTTGTCATATTCCTCACGGTATTTGACCTGAGCACGAGCAAAGAAATGCAGCAATTAACTGACTCCCATGAGTCACTTGTGGGCTTGGAACAAAATCCATTAAATCCATAAAATCAGCATTAAGCAAGAAGTTGAGTCCAACAAGTAGAGAAAGGCTTTAAAGCAGGATTTTAGTTTTCTGTTTTGTCTTAGATGGAGAAGAAAGCACATCATAACAATCAGGTTTTAAAACAACAGCTGACTAGAGGATTTAAAAATAAATACATGTAGGATAAGGCACTTATCTATTGTTCTAGCTGTTTCATTTAAAGAGATCTGTGGAGTGGTCTCTCTTAATTCTAACTTCAGTACAGCATAAGATGTTTTCTATACCATACTAAGCATAATTTAAAGATTTTTGGTGTTTTTCTGACCTGGATGATCATGAAACTTAGACTAGAGAAAAAAAACCTAGAAAAAAACTTAGACCATAAAAACCCTAACATTTTCAGTTTGGATTACTATAAAAATTGACTTTTTTTTTCCATGACAAGAAGCCACAAAGGACTGTTACCCAAATGACTATCAGAGAAAAATCATTATCTACAGATACACATCATATCTCAAAAGGGGGAGGAAAATTAAAGTTTAAAAAATATTTATATCGATAGTAGATGCAAGGCATGAAGGATTTAATTATTAGATTTTTTTAATCACTGCAGTGATTAAAATATGAATAATTTAATTCACTTACAATGCTTGCATTGTGCTTCAGTTCTTTGGCACGTGCCAAGGCTACAGAATCAGAGGGCAGTGCATAGCTGGTGGCCTTCACTTTATCCCAGGCCTTCTTGTAGAGATTCTGTGGGGAAATAGAAAGTTTGTGTGAGTGGAAAAACAGTTCTTGTAAATAATTACCAGCAACCAATAGAAACCAAAAGCCCTTCTCCTTTTATTTAGACACCATATGGTAAAGCATTGTAAAGAAGATATTAAGTGATACTTAATATGAAGTGCATGTAAAGGGTGATAAAAATCCTTTCTAACTATTATTGTCTGTTGTCAGAGATTTTGATTTTGTTCAGGTGTAATTTTATTCAGGAAATCTATTTATGAATCCAGGTGTTTTGCCAAGACTGGCATTACAATTGGAAAATATGGGCCTTGCCTGAAATACAATATCTCCCCCAAGCTCAAGTAGTGCAGAGGGACAGCACTGGCTTTGAGAAGCTCCTGGTACAATGAACAAACAAAACAGAACAAAAATCCACATTAAAGGTCCTTAAGAGAAAGAAAACTGTGCATAAACACTTACATCACTATAGAGGTGTTTCAAACTCTGAACTCTTTGTGAATCCACTGTCTCAGTCACAGTTGTGTACTTGTCCTTAGTTTTGTGGAATTCCTCCTTGTACTTCACCTGGGGGATGAAAGCTGGGTTTAGTGCATGGTTCCAATGCTCAGCAGGACAATCCTGAGCAGAAAAGGTGGGGATTCACCTCGCTGGCGTTGGCAGCACTTTGCAGAGCAGTCACATAGACAGGGGTGTCTGTAACCACACTGAAGTTCTGGAAGTTCTCCTTCCCTGCAGAGGTGTATTTTATCTAAGGACACAAAACCAACAAAACACCCATTAGTGCTGGAAAAGATCTGCAAGTCCCCTGCCAGCTTCCTTTAAAATCACATCTGGACAGCTGAAATCAAAGATTACAGCTCAGTTAAGATCAACTCTGAAAGTGACAGATCATAAAATAGAAATACTTAATATACAGCCAGTATGGACTAAGGAATAATGAAATTAAAAAAATACAGCTCTCTTTACATTCTCCTGTTTTCTGCTCCTCCAATAACACTAAAGATGTCTCTACAGAAGCAACTCCAAGACGGCATTTTCACAGTTTAAACAAAATATTTCTGATGTAACAGGAATTACTTCATTCAGCTCTGGACTAGGACATGTCAACTCCAGTGAATCACAAATGGAAGAAAAAACACACATAAATATTTATTTCTTTATTTAAGGAAGACTTACCTGGCTCTGCAGGTCATAGGATTTCTTAGCCTGTATGATTTGTGGAGTATCCCAGACGTAACATCCAAGTCCCTTCAGCCAGTTTAAGTCATCTTTATACACAGACTACATGGAAGTGAACAGAACATTAGGTTAGGAAGAAATTTGCCTTCTGCCAATTAAACCAAGGAATTCTGCATCCTACTAAGCCAGGTAACTCACACAACTTCAGGTTTTATTGGGAAGGTTGGTTGGCCCAAGCTGGGACACCACTCACTGCAGAATATGAGCACCATTCTCTCACCTGTGGGCTGATACAACCCCAACAAACAAGGGAATTCTTTTCCAGACCCACTGGATCCAGAAGGATTCTGGATGCTGTCCTGGCCCCTGTGCTAATTCCAGCATTCCCAGTTACAGTAGATAGGGATCACTGCTGTGATTGGTACTAAGAATCCAAGGCCACGGTTATTAATTAATATTAATGAATCAATTAATTAGTAATAATTTACTGTGCAAACTTTAATTTTTGTGTTTAATTAATATTAAATTTAATATTAATTTAATATAATATTTAAATATTTTGGAAGATACTTGGGAAAAATGATGGGAAAGGCCGCTGTAATATCAAACAAATGGGCTCAGTAAGCTCACATAAATTTGGAAGGGTTTGGACAATGCCCTCAGGCTCCTGGTGGGATTTTTGGGGTGTGCTGGATGACCTCGATGGATCCCTCCCAAGCCAGCCCAATGCATGGCTGTGAATCAGTGACAGACATACATCACTGAGGATCTCCTGGGCTCTCCTGGCGTGGATCACATCGTTCTCCTCGGGGGAGCAGCTCCACTGGTGGAAGTAGTGCCGGTACTCCAGGTCGCTGAGGATGTGCTGGCACTTCTTGGCCAGGACGTGGTTCATCATGTCAGTGGGGATGTGGACGTTCTTCTTGGTGTCCTCATAGTTCTTTCTGTAGGCCAGCTGAAAAGCAAAGATTGGGGAAAGGGTGAGAGGAAATCAGAGTGGTTTTCTGGGCGACTTTGGGTTCTGGACTAAAAGGTCACAGCATAATCTGAGATGTGGTACCTGGATTTAGTAGCTAAGCTGCCATGGGATTCAACAGGATAGAAATCTTAACCTGGATATGAATCACCTTTTATTTTGTCAAATTTCTGGAAGGGCAACAATTACCTTCACTGGCAGTTTTAACACCTGATGAGAAAACTAACAAGTCTTCAGGATTAAAAAACTCATGCTCACACTTGGTTTTAATCTAATTAATGATAGAATATTTGGGATTACACTAATTTTAGGCCCTGTGTGACATGTTGTATGTGCACTGCTGACAACAGCAACACACCAAATGTGCATTTACTTTTCCAGCTCTTAAATTCCTATTTCAACTCAAAATCTGCACTTTTATTTGCAAAGGAAATTAATCACACATGGTATTTTTTACTGCTCAGACCCTTAGACTGAAACAGAAAAAGGGGTTTTTTCCTTACTGCACTATTCCTAACAGCTGTACAAATCCCTTCTCAATCTCCTAAATAATTTTAAATTCAATTATTCAACCCACGTATCAAAATAAGCATTCAGGTAACACAAGCCTGTTGAAATAATTTTTACTGATATTATTGTGGATTTATGTTGAGGTTGGACTTGATCTCGGAAGTCTTTTCCAACCTTAATGATCCTGTGGTTCTAGAGTTCCATTAAACTTTGCACTATTTGTGTTTAAGTAATAAAAGAGTGAATTTCATCTGTGAAATAAATGGTGAAATAAATGAAATGGAAAATATTCCAGACTTGTTCATTCCTTACCGCGCTCCTCATTTTCTGGAATTCCAGGGAGTGAATGACACCGGGGAAATCACCAATATCCTTCCCAGCCAGGTAGTGGCCTTTCAGCTTCTCATATATTTCCTTGTATTTACGCTGAAAAAATATTCATGTGGAAATTTTAATGTTCATTCTAACAACATATTGGGGGGGAAAAGGGAAAGAATGGGAAATCCCTCCTGACCTCGCTGTTGATTTGGTTTGCATGCTTGGCTCCCACAAGTGGAACATATTTCTCATCCAGAGAGTATCCAATGGGCTTGCTCAGCTCCCAAGCCTTCTTGTAATGTTTCTAGACAAGAAAAAGCACACACAGATTTAATTAAAAAATCAGTTATATTTCACATCTATACACACATGGGATATAACATGGAATACAGAATATTTTTACAGAGTTGTTCCCAATAAATTAAATGGAGAATGTAAATTTTGAACAGTCATTCAGTATAAGGCAAACAGGACAAGTGTTCACTTCAGGAAGTTACCTGAGCACAAATTTGAGCTGATTTCTGCTTGCTTTATTACATTTATACCACAAGTGTAATAAAAGTATCCAAAATATAGATATGAGCTCTGGTATAAAAGTGCAATATAGAATTAAGATTGATCATTTTATAGATTATCAATACTGTGAAAAATCTTCAAGAAATATTGGTGTTTATTAAAGAAACATTAGTGTCAATGGCACTTTCCTAATACCTTTTGTTAAATATTAAATATATTCACCTTCAGATTAAGTGATGAAGTGTGTACTCATATGAATGAGTAATCACTTCTAATTTTAAAAAACTGAGGTTTCTCATTAAAATCAGTGAGACTACTCAGAAGTAACTGCTTAATAATGTAAATCATCTACAGTCTTCATTTCTTACACAAAAAGTAAATGTAAAATTTATCAGTAGTCTCCAAAGGTATTATTGGATGGAATGATACTTGGTTTTGTCACACTATTTTGACTTCCACGCACCACACAGCTGTCCTTTGAGATCACTTCAACAAAGAAAGAAATCATCCTGATTCCAGTGATCCAAACAGGAAAGCTGAAGCAAAAAGGGTTTAAACAACCCCCCTAGCCACACTGCTGAGAGTGGAACAGCTCCTCAGGTCCACCCCAATTTCAGAGTTTGATATTTATGGGAGCTCACCTCACTGTGGAGCAAGGCCATGTCCTTGGCATGGTGCAGAGCAGGAGTATCATCAGACCCAATGTACTGGCCTTTCTCCTGGTTAAATGTTTCTTTGTATTTTAGCTGCAAAAGAAATCAAACACAGTGCTAATTCCACTGGAGAAATACATTATTGCCAACAGTCCATCTATGAGTAATAAACATTAATTTTCTCTTGTGTCTCAATGCAATAATGCTGTGCAGGACATTTCAACCATTGTAATACACAGGCAAATGTTACTGTGTCACCTCAAAATACACATGGTATTCTTGAAAAATTCAAGATACTGCTCAGCAAATACAGTTTAGCAACACCAGGGATTCCATGAACTTTTCATCAAGAACAGGAGTCAGTTTTCTGTTAGAAAAATCTATGCAAACTCTAAGTCAGGGACATGCCATATTCTTCTACAGTAAAATGTTAAATTATTTGGACAGCAGTATTTTGTTGTTCTTTTATATCACTTCTTACTAAACTTGTTCACCCCAGGCAAGCCTGTTATTAATGAGGTGCACACACAAATATATAAGGCTAAATATAGTATAGTTAGCAAAAGTAATTTAATAATCTCCTAATTCTTCTATGTGAAATTTATTTTTAAAAAAAGGTACATACATCACTCTGATTGACAGAGTTCATCTTTGCCAAAGTGATCTCAGGAGTGTCAACCACACTGGTGTATTTGGAAAAGTTATCCAGGGCTTCTTTGGTGTATGCTCTCTGCAAAGAGGTGAAATAACGTCTTAAACACTGCGTGAGAAAGAAGTGCCAATTGTGGAACTGCTGAAATATTTTCTCTTACCTTGTTTATCAGTTCTTGTGCATTCTTAACCTTCTTATGCTCCACTGAATCGAGAGGGATCCAACCAATGCCACGGAGCCACTCCAAATCAGCTTTGTAGATGTTCTAAACCAGAAAGACAATGCAAAAGGACAGAAATGACTGAGCTCAGGATGGATGATGTGCTGTGGGCAATATCCATGGCCAGACCATGCAGAAAGGACCACACAGGGCTGCACCATCACTCACATCGCTCTGCAGGTCGTAGGCCTGCCGTGCGTGGATCACGTCGTTCTGGTCAGGAAGGCAGGTCCACTGGTGCAGGTACTGCCTGTAGTCAACGTCACTGACCAAGTTCTGGCCCTCCTTGGCTGCCACAACTGCCATGGCATCTGAAGGGATGTGGATTTTGGACTTGGTTTTGTTGTAGTCGGATTTGTACAGCCTGTCGTTCTGGATCTCGCCCGCGTGCTCGTACCACACCAGCTTGGGGTCGTCCCTCATCTTGGGCACTCCCACGTAGTGCCCTCTCTGCTTGACATACTCAGCTTTGTATTTCAGCTGGTGGGACAGACACAGAGAAAATCAGCACTGGCTGGGCCCACTCTGGTTTTAACCTGGGAGCAGCCTCAGCTTTGTCAACACAAACAGCACACGAGACAGGGAGTTGTCAAATGCAGCCTTAGGTTTTCAGTATATCACCAGATAAAAATCTGGCCACAAACAATAATATTACCTTGTATAAGCCTTCCTGTTCAAAATATAGCATTTTCTAGTCTAATATGCTCCCCATTTTCACTAAAAGGTATTGTTAACACAGGAGGAAAGACTTGCTAGAAAATGTTTTCTAACAAGCATATTTAGTCTCACTTTGGCAACAAATTATTTGAGATTGTCTGAAGAGTGAATGCTTATTTATGGTATTTACATCACACTGTTTTGACAAAATGTTTATTCCAAATAAGAGTCATGTAATAATTTCAAGATCCATTACGTAAATGTTAAAAATGAAAAGTGTGTACTGGCCTAGAGATTTTGATATGCCAAAAAAGTGAAGTTAGAGCCATATATGTTATAATCACAGTATCACTTCAAATTTTACACTTTTTTGAATTTAACACTTACAAAATATGGAAGTCCAGCTCAGTTGATTTTGAAAGGACTGTTTCCAGAGTGAGGGAATGTAGAAGGAATCTGACCTTGAGCACCAATACCTCCAAACCCCATAATCACAAAGATAGCTGAATTATTTGGAGGACAGTGGGATTCACAGGCCATGAAAAGTCTGGATGTTACCCCAGATGGAAAGCTTTTTAAGTCTGTTTGGGAATTTTCAAGGCCTTTAACATTTCAGGCTTCCAAGCACTTATCTTCCTAATGAGAAGAATCATTACCTCACTTTGGACATCACTCGAGTGCTTGGCATGAGAGATCTGCACCGTGTCAGGAGGCAGGAGGTAACCAGTGGCTTTTTCTTTCTCCCAGCTTTCCTTGTACAAATTCTGTGGGAAATAAAAGTGATGAGGAAATCAACACTACTGCAGTGATCACAATTACTGCACGTATGTAATTTCTTTAGAGGCACAAGGATAACAAATCCTTCCTTCAGGTTGTTATCAGTAAGGCAGGTTTTTTAAATACCTAAAAAATGGGAGTAGAAGCTGTCAAGGAGAGACCACGCACCTGATTCAGAATTCTGGCTGCCTCTCGGGCCATGTCCAGCTGTGGTGTGTCTGTGAGAGTGTAATTTGTCTTGGCCTCATTCCATTCTTTGTGGTATTTAATCTAGGACACAGAAAGAAATTACTGCCTTGTAGCACCCCCACAGAACTGGGGAAACACCATAATCTACACACAAAATAACAAACCAACCCCTGAATTGGCAAGGCTAGTAGACAAAGCACATTAAATACAGAATCACAGAAGTCAAATGTAGCCCAGACACTGAGAGCAAACTTACATCACTGAGGATTTCAGTGCTGTTCTTTGCTGTGACATAATCAACTCTGTCAGCCACAGGAGTGAACGGCAGAGTTTCAGCTTTCGTGCGGTATTTCCTCTGTACCAGAAAGAGAAGAACAGATTACTCTGGAATATTTGATGCCTAACACAGCAATTGTGAATAAGATACACAAGACAAGGAAGTTCTCATGGAGAAAAACCTCTCCATACACAATGAATGTTGTGAAAATATTACAGGTGCATTTTTCATTTGAACAAAACCCATTGTTTAAACCATTTAAAATACTTTGAGTGACAAATACCCCTGAAGAAAATTTTAGTATTGAAAAACATTTGGTTACCTCACTCAGGAGATCTCCAGCATATTTGACATGCTTGACTCCAAGGGAATCATTTGGCAACCACCCGATTCCCCGCAGCCATTCCAAGTCAGCTTTATAAACAGCCTGGGAAAACAAAAGAGGGTCCATGCTCTTAGCTACACTTCCCTGGACAATCCAGCATGATTCAAAAAATAATGCTGGATTATTTTAGATTATTATAGAACTGAATGCAGTGGTTAAAAGGGGAGCAGTAATTCCAGTATGAGCACTACATCTGAATTTATCCCACTTCAACCATTTATAAGTGGCCTACACTTTGCAACTCTAACAAAGAGCAAGGTGTCCCTGAATTCAGGAACAGATTCCCACCCCTTAGAGCTGAAGCAGGATGAGAAGAGGCAACACAGGACTAAGTTAGGGGGTGTTTTCAGGTGGACTTACATCGCTCTGGAGGTCGTAGGCTTGCCGGGCGTGGATCACATCGTTCTGGTCAGGGAGGCAGATCCACTGGTGCAGGTAGTGCCGGTAGTCGGCGTCGCTCACCAGGGCCTGCCCGTGCTTGGCTGACACGATGGACACCATATCCACTGGCAGGTGGCACTGGGTCTTCTGCTTGGCAAAGTGCTTCTTGTACTCTCGTTCGCTCTGAACTTTGGCCACGTCCAGGGCAAACTGGATTTTGGAATCTCCCTTTGCGTTCGGCACTCCCACGTAGTGTCCTTTCTGCTTCTCGTGCTCCAGCTTGTATTTGTACTGGGGGAAGAGCAGAGGCCACCATCAGTAACAGCTAGAAAGAGCCCTCAGAGCATGGGAGATGCCTCTTTTGGCACTTACATCACTGGCAATCTCTCTGGAAGCCTTGGCTGTCTTGATTGGAATTGCATCTGCTCTCAGATCGTAGCTCATCTTCAGCTCATCCCAAGCTCCTTTATATTGTTTCTGAAGAGACAGATAAAACCTCACACACGTGCTGAATGCTCTGGCATTTGCCATTACAGAAACAGAGTCTCCAGCCATTTATTTGCTGAAATACCATGAAATTTTTTGAGCAGTAGTCCTGCTCCTAACCATAAATGCAGCTGCCTCTGAAACACGCAACACCAGTTGTGCAAACTATAAAGCACAAAAGGGTGTTTATAAAGGCGTAGAAAATATTTCTATGCCTTGGGTTGTCATCCATTTTAATAAAATATTCCCTCAGTGGGGCATGATATTAATAATTTAATATCTATTTAATAATAATAATAATAATAATAATAATAATAATAATAATAATAATAATAATAATAATAATAATAATAATAATAATAATAATAATAATAATATCTATTCAATAATTTAATATTAATAAAAAAATAAAATAACTGAACACAAATGTTTATTTTTAAATGGCTGAATACTTTAAGGACATTCAATAGAGGGAAGGGATTGCCACAAGCCCTGTATGAGGATAGATTTCAATGAGATTCACAGAGATTCAATATCATAGAATGATATAATCCACGTACTATTTTAGAGAAAACAGAATGACAAACATACCTGGCTGTAATTAACAGCATTAGCCTTGGCTAGGTTGATTTCAGGGGTGTCTGGCATGATGTGGATCATAGTCTTGTCCTTTTCCCAGGCTTCTTTATATTTTTGCTGTTAAAACAGTCATTTAATAATATCATCAGACTTATTGAATTTCACTTACCAATAACTTAAAATCCCATAAATCTCTCCTGAACTATCAGCTCCAAAGAGCAAAATGTCTGGAAAAGCATTAAACTCAAAACACCGCCGATCAGTTTTATATTTCAGCAGTGAGATTTCTCTTTAGCTGTAGTTTCTGGTGTGGAAGCAGCTTTGAGGAGGTTGGAACGTACAGCGCTGATCTGTTCAGCGTTGGTCTTGGCCAGAACAACATCAGGGGAATCCACAACGCTGGTGAACTTCACGCTGTCAATGGGGGTCCGATACACGTTGTCACTCAGGAGATCCTGGGCATTCTTCACCCTCTTAATTTCTGGAGAGTCGTTGGGCAACCACCCAATTCCACGGAGCCACTCCAGGTCTGACCTGTACACAGCCTGGGTGAGATGGTCAGAAAAGGAAATATTGTTTAAAATGATTGTCTTAATTATTTTAAGCTTGTCTTAATTATTTAATTATAATTAAATAATTTAATATATATTAAATATTTTAATTATAATTAAATAATATAATAACAGGCTTAATTATTTTAAGCTTGTCTTAATTATTTAAGCTTTAATTATTTTAAGATTGTCTTAATTATTTTAATGCAAAGCAGATTATGTTTTATAAACCTAGCCAGAGTCAGGTGAATCCTTTTTATAGACAGGAGATGTTCAGTGTCATAAGTAAAATCAAATCTGGCCACAAGTTTTTAAGTAGTTCAGTTCTAAAACAACACATTCTAAAACTTGTAAGTAGAAACAACTGAAAGGAGCTACAGTTAATGATGATGAATATTAAGAGCTTAGAAGACTGTTCCTGTCTCCTCCAAAACACTTCCTCTAGTAATTTCAACAATTTACAAGCCCTAACAAAACCAAAGCTGCCTACCAGGAAAACTGACAAACAGCAAGGAACAGCAACCTCATATCCAAAGCTTGTAATTGAAACAGTGGAAGAGGAACTGATCAGCAGCAAAGCCAGGTCAGGAAATCAGCAGCACTGATCCTGCTTTGCATTCAGCTACTAAAACCTCTCACTGGCTACCTCACAGAGTTTTCTTCCAATTAAAGAAATTTCCAAGCTTGCTCAAGTAAACAGAAGTAAAAAAAAGCCACCTGAGTCCAAGGCAGCAAATAGCTCTTACCCCTAAGTCCCATCAAAGCAAGCAAGACAAATCCTTCAGCCTCTCCAAATGAGATCTGCCCAAAAGCATTATGCAACACATTATCAACTAAAGTTTTACAATATTCAGAGATAAAACCAATGCTATTTAAGGGTGCAAAAGAACACATAATAGCAGTAACAAAAAATTGAAGAAAACAGTCTCAACATAAATCTGTTGTGACTGTATAGCACTGAACAATCAGAATAAGGCTATAAACTATTGAATAATAAAACTACACATCTCTGTGGGTACTCACGTCGCTCTGCAGGTCGTAGGCCTGCCGTGCGTGGATCACGTCGTTCTGGTCAGGAAGGCAGGTCCACTGGTGCAGGTACTGCCTGTAGTCAACGTCACTGACCAAGTTCTGGCACTCCTTGGCTGCCTGCACTGACAGGGCATCCACAGGGATGTGGATCTGGGTCTTGGAATCGTTGTAGGCCTTCTTGTAGAGGCGGTCGTTCTGCAGGGCCATGGCGCGCGCGGCCTGCGCCAGCTTGGGGTCATCCTTGGCACTGGGGCACCCGATGTAGTGGCCTTTCTGCTTCTCGTGGGTTTCTTTGTACTTGTACTGCAAATGCAGAGAGAGCAGAAGGTGTGTTGCTCACCTGGACACAGCCACCAGGCTCAGGCTGCCAGCCTGAGCTCCACTCAGCTCTGCTGGGACACAAGCAGCACATGAAGAGAAGGCTGTACCTCGCTGGCAATGTCTCTGGAGGCCTTGGCTTGTTTGATGGGAATGGCATCTGCTCTTAGGTCGTAGCCTTTCGCCTTGACCTCATCCCAGGCTTTCTGATAATGTTTCTGCAAAGAAAATTAATCACCTTTGTTAAACATAGTGAAATGCCTTCTCTAAAAACCTGCTTGCTGGGAAGCAGGGGAGCCCTGTTTGCTTGGGACAGGCAAATGACCAGCCTGGGAGCCCTGTTTGCTTCCTGTAACTGACAGAGTGACAACAATGATCCTGGCAAGCATCTCAACAGAAAACTCATTACTTAAAGTAGGTGCAAGATTAAAACTCAAAGAGGCAGCAGAAATATTCCTGAAGACAGACCACTATGTCTGCAGACTCCAACAACTCCTCCATGGAATGTATTTGGCAGGTTTTGCCAAAGGGAGCAGAAGCTGTGTGGAACTGCACACTGAGCTTGGGAGTTTGTTCATGAACACACAACCTGTTGATAGGCCTAGAGGTGATAAAAAGCCTCTGGATGCAATTTCCTGTTTACAAGTACATTAGAAGGTGCTTTGTGCACCACCATTTACAGCAAAGACCGGAAGAACAATTACCAGCCTTCACTTTCTAACACTTCACAAATATTTCATGTTACTCTCTTACATTGCTGATGTTGAGAGCATTGACTTTGGACTGCAGCATGACAGGAGTGTCTGAAGGGAGGGAAATCTGGGTCTTGTCTTTATCCCAGGCCTCACGATACAGACGCTGAGGAGAAAGGAAGAACAACGGCAATTCAGCATGGTGAGGAAAAAAAACACCAAGAGGAATTCTTCAGTAATTCCAACTTGCAAAACTTCATCATTCCCACCATAGAAACTCTACTCTCCATGAGAAAGAAATGAAATGTGAAAGGGGAGCTTACATCACTGAGCTGCATGGCATTGGTCTTGGCCAGGACAACGTCTGGGGAGTCGGTGATGCTGGTGAACTTCAGCTGCTCCGGCCGCGTGCGGTACAGGCGGTCGTTGAGGATCTCCTGGGCCTTCTTGGCTTTGACCACATCCACAGACCCTTCTGTCAGCCAGCCAATGCCTCGCAGCCATTCCAGGTCGGACTTGTACACGGACTTGTACACAAACAAACCAAGGGTTACTGGCATTGCAGAGGTAACTCTTAGCCCAGAGAGCTGGTGGGCTCTCAGTTCCTGGAGATGTTCAAGACCAGTCTGGATGAGGCTCTGAAAAACCAGGTCTAGTGGAAGGTTAGGGTGGGAATAAGATGGTCTTTTCCCACCCAAACCATTTTGGGATTATGCAGCTCTAAGTGGAAGAAGATTTTTTATAAGCCTTTCGCCAAATTATTCTCCTACTCTTTACACAACAAGCAGCCAGTGATGCTCTGTTGTATCAGGTGCCTTCTAGATGCAGCACCACTAATTTGCACAGAAACAATGATACCTTTAAGACACTGCATTCAAACCAGGGGCATGACCTGCAAGGAGTCTGAAAGCAAACATTCCAGAGCAGACCAAGAAAACATGGCTTCCCTATGAACTGCCCCAAATATTTCTGGCACCCAGGCTGAAATCCATTGGAAAGGATAAAATAAACATACCAGAACCAACTGCAGGCCCATGAATGTGCATTTGAAAGCATATCTGCCAGTCACTAACAAACAGAACCTCACACAGCTGCCCTAAAGCTTTCCTACAGTGACTGTCACTCACGTCGCTCTGCAGGTCGTAGGCCTGCCGTGCGTGGATCACGTCGTTCTGGTCAGGAAGGCAGGTCCACTGGTGCAGGTACTGCCTGTAGTCAACGTCACTGACCAAGTTCTGGCACTCCTTGGCTGCCTGCACTGACAGGGCATCCACAGGGATGTGGATCTGGGTCTTGGAATCGTTGTAGGCCTTCTTGTAGAGGCGGTCGTTCTGCAGGGCCATGGCGCGCGCGGCCTGCGCCAGCTTGGGGTCATCCTTGGCACTGGGGCACCCGATGTAGTGGCCTTTCTGCTTCTCGTGGGTTTCTTTGTACTTGTACTGCAAACACAAAAAGAAGTGAATCTGGGATGAAGATCCCATCATTTCCTATTGCTATTGATCAAAAAAATGCATATTCTTGTTTATAAGGGAACTGAAAATAAATGTAAAGGAAGAACATACGTCACTCGCAATATCTCTTGATGCTTTTGCAGTTTTGATTGGAATTGCATCAGCTCTCATGTCATAACCCTTCTTTTTGGCCTCTTCCCAGGCTTGTATATAAAGTTTCTACACAAGAGAAGACAGAAAATAGCTTGTCAATATTCTGAGAGATGGGATTTCTAAGTTTCATAATTGTCTCTTGAATTTTTCATGAATGTGTGTTTCAGAACATCTTTATGATTAAAGAAATGCTGACTTAGCTTTGAATTTCCACTAGTTCAGTAAATTTCTGAATGTCCTTACTTTGCTAACGTTGGCTGCGTTGGCCTTTGCTAACAGAATGTCTGGTGTGTCAGGCATGACATGGATGGACTTCTTGTCTGCATCCCAGGCTTCCGTGTACAAACGCTGCGAGAGAGGAAAACAGCCCTTTACAACAAGTTCTTTATGAAAATATTTTACAATTACAATTATTTTACTAACTGCTAGGGGTAGTTCCAGTAAGCTCTAATACCCTGACACAGCAAAGTTTCTCTCTGAACAGTTCACGAAGGAAAACTTTGTCCCCTCCTCATTATTTCTCAGATTAAGCTAGTGCAGCAATTGACAGATTTTGGGTTGTGGAGAAACAGGAGGGCAAGTGTATTATTTAATCTGTATTATTTGTTTGATTATGTTTGTTAGTGAATTTCACCCTCCAGATCTGAGATATGTTGCACAAGTTTCACATCCAGAGAACTTCAGGTATGTCCTCATCACTTGTTCATCATGAAGTATTATCCTTGGAAAAATCTGTGATTTCAGGGACTTTTGCCTGTAGGTTTTTGCCAATTGCTCACTTCAGACTGAGCCCTGAGATAACAGCTTTCCTGTACAATGGATGAACTTGGACATTAATTTTCTCTTAAATCCCCAATTTTTTTAATTTTTCACCTCATGAACAAGTTCTACTAACTGGCAGTACCACCCTCACCTTGTTCATGATCTCAGCATTTTGCTTGGCTAAGACCATGGCCAAGGAATCGGTCACGCTGGTGAATTTGATTTTGTCTGCAGGCTGCCGATACTTCCTGTCACTGAGGATTTCTCCAGCTTTCTTGGCTTTCTCAACCTCCAAGGAGCCAATAGGAACCCATCCAATGCCTCTCAGCCATTCCAGGTCTGATTTGTAAACAGCCTGAAAAAATTTGAAATTTTGTTACATAGGGGCAAGCATGATCAAATATTAAAATTAATATTTTAATATTAATAATATAAATAAATAATATTATAATATTAATTATAATATAAACAAGCACATACAATATGAACAACTGGGTATGTTTCTGAGGATATGGTTCTGAAAACAATTGTTTTTGAAGATTTAGTAAAATAATTATTAAATAAGAGAAATAAAAGAGGTATTGTAGCACAATGCTAGAATCAGAGTAACACACAAATTATACCTCAGGTTAAGGACTGAAAAAACAGGATTAAACATAAATTTGAAGAAAGAATTGAAAGAATGAAAGAATGAAAACATTTCAACAAGTCTGATGCAAGCGACTAGAGGCTTATTATCCATATTCTAAAAATTAGATTGTGCAAGACTTAATTCCGTGTTACAGAATGATTGTATTACAGAATTAGGGTGTTACAGAAATGCTGTGTTACAGAAATGCTGTGTTACAGAAATGCTGTGTTACAAATTTAAGGATTTGCTCACATCACTCTGCAGGTCATAGGCTTGCTTGGCGTGGATGACGTCGTTCTGGTCGGGCAGGCAGATCCACTGGTGCAGGTAGTGCCGGTAATCGGCATCACTGACCAGCTGCTGGCACTTCTTGGCCAACACCACTCCCAGCATGTCCACGGGGCTGCTGAACCTTGTCTTGGACTTCTCAAAGTCCTTCTTGTACTCCCTGTCGCTCTGGATCTTGGCCACGTGCATCGACCACATCATCTTGGGGTCATCCTCGATGTTCCTGGCCCCAATGTGGTGGCCCAGCTGTTTGCGATACCCTTCCTTGTACTTGTACTGCAGGAAAAAAATCCATATATATGTTTATATATTTTATCCTTTTGTAAGACAAAGCATTTAAATAGATTTCTTGGTAGAAAAACAAAGAGCACTAAAATCTGTTATCCTCTGTCTCTTAGTGATATTGTCTAATCCTTGAAACAAAACCTGTCCCAGTTATTGCTGAGTTTTTTCCAGCTTTTGTGTTTTGCATTTCAATGCGACACTGAAACAGAATTATTTCTTTCCTCCAGAAAAGATAAGCATTTAAACTTTCAGAATTTATTTACTTACATATCTCTTTTGGGGACAGATTTTAAAGGACTTCCTATTTTGAATCAGAAATTATCTTGACAAACTCCTACATCTTTTTGTTCATCCTACTTTACCATCCATGAAGAGCAATGGGGGACATATAAATAATCTTCATATTATTATATTTATTCATAACTGTGATACATAACTCATAAAAAATTACTGGGTATCCATTTTTTTGTGCACGTATGGCATGTGGTAGAATCACTACGAAAACAGATTTCTATGTTATCTATTTTGTGACATGTGACATTAGCAAATAAGTGAACAAAGATTCTGATTCTCTTCCATTACCAAATCCATAGAGAATGAGAACAAAGCCTGCTCACCTCACTGGCAATGTCCCTGGAGGCTTTGGCAGACTGAATGGGAATGGCATCAAATCGCAAATCATAGCCCTTCTTCTTTGACTCCTCCAAGGCCAGCTTGTACATTTTCTGTGAGAAAGAGTCACATCTTAGTTTAAAAAAACAAAATTCAAACTTGCATTTCAGTTCAGCACAACTAGGCAGTAAAACAAATGGAATCTCTAAACAATATTGTTTATCTTCAGACAATTTAAATACAGTTCTATAGGAAAAAAAATTTTCAAAGACGTTGGAATTTTATTGTAGACGTTTGGAAAATGGAAATCATTTAGGGAAGGCAAAGATGGGAACATTTAAAAAGCTAAACTACCTATTTCCACAACTTGCTTTAGAAATTATTTCTCATTTATGGGGGATAATATATTCTAAAAGAAAATATTTTTTTGTGGAAGAATAACTCTGACTTCAGCTCTGGAAATGGCCATGTATGAAAATAAACAACTTGACAATATTTTACCATTAACACAAAATCAAAGGTGATGAAAATTGTACTTATGAGAAACCCTTTAACTGTCTCAGATTTCAGCTGCACTCACCTCACTGTAGTTCACTCGGTTCTGTTTGGCCAGCAGGATTTCTGGGGTGTCAGGCATGACATGAATCGAGGTCTTGTCTTTGTTCCAAGCTTCAGTGTACAAACGCTAAAAAATAAAACAGGAACAGATTGATAGGACATTCCAAACTAGGTTAACATCTCAATAAACATGGAAAACACATTAACTAAAATGATAGGAAACTGGTCTAGGGGAAATTGTCCCATCCCATGGCAGAAGGTTAGAACAAAATGATCTTTAATGTCCCTTCTAACCCAAACCTCATTATGACGCTATGAAATATAGCATGGGTATACAGTTATGTGTTAATCTGGTAAAAGTAACATGAAAAAAAGGAGAATCAATATGAGGGAGTTCAAAAACATTAAGGAAACTGCCATATTGCTTCAGAATAATGAATAAACCAAAGAACTATTAGTGCCCAATGCACACACACTCCAAGGAAAATATTTAAATGTAAAATGCAGAATATTACACAAATTTGAGTCTTCTTAGAGTTTTGAGTGAAATAACAAGAGCACAATGATTAAAAATGCATCATACTTGAACTGCAGCATTGCTTGTGCTCGGTTCATTGCCAGCCCTGCCTCCAGGATGTGCCACCCAGAGGGATCAGGACTCACCTTGTTCATGGTGTCTGCGTTCTGCTTGGCCAACACCATCTCCAGGGAATCCGTGACACTGGTGAACTTGATGGTGTCCGGATGCTGCCGGTAAATTTTGTCACTCAGGATCTCCCCTGCTCTCTTGGCTTTCTCAACTTCCAAAGAACCAATTGGGACCCAGCCAATGCCCCGCAGCCACTCCAGGTCAGATTTGTAGCAGTTCTGTTACAATAAAAAAAGAAATTACACAATTTAATTTAATAAAATAATCATCATAATGTATGTTACACAGTGCATCCTTCCAAAGGGAAAACACCTTGCTATCAGCTCTTCATTCAAACAAACTCAAAGCTGTAAAGAAAATTGTGGAAAAAATAACAGCATTTCATCTACATTAAGGGTGAAACGATTATTCAGCTTTCACAGAATGGTAAATGAAAGATAGTTCAAATCCTTGCAAGATTTCGTTTAAATATCAATTAGTTGGTATAACCTCTAGGAGAGCTGAGCATCAATTAACTGTGAAACTTAAAAAGAAATCTCAGAATGTTGGTTGTATCACATCAGAACAAGATGGCCTGATCCAATTATGTAAAATATCAAATACATTCCTCAGCAAAACTTAAATGTCAGAGAACTCACATCACTCTGGAGCTCATAGGCTTGCTTGGCGTGGATGACATCATTCTGGTCTGGCAGACAAGTCCACTGGTGCAGGTAGTGCCGGTAATCGGCATCACTGACCAGCTCCTGGCACTTCTTGGCCAACACCACTCCCAGCATGTCCACGGGGCTGCTGAACCTTGTCTTGGACTTCTCAAAGTCCTTCTTGTACTCCCTGTCACTCTGGATCTTGGCCACGTGCATCGACCACATCATCTTGGGGTCATCCTCGATGTTCCTGGCCCCAATGTGGTGGCCCAGCTGCTTCCGATATCCTTCCTTGTACTTGTACTGAAGCAGAAGAAATTTAAAGTTACTTGGTGTATTGAAAAATTAATAAATAGTTCTAGCAGTTTAACATACTCATTAGTTGTGAAGATAAAAATATTATATAAGCCTTTCTACTCTGGGATTAATTTTCATTTAAGAAACTTTTGGATTAGATATAATTACCTGAGACTTTTTATATAAAATGCTTTCAATTCACTAAATATTTAATGTCACATTCTATCAAGTTTGGTACTTCACATTCTTTTACTATTAAGACTACATTGTAAATATTAACTTACTTAACAGACTTTTTATAAAACTCCTTGATTAAGTTCATATGATTTTCTCTGTATACAAAGAGTTGAAATATCCAACTTGTGAGTAAACAGGGAGCATAAAAATCTGTTATCCTTCATCTCTAAGTGATGCTGCCTTACCAGAAGCACAAGCTATCATAGTCATTGTATGGTTTATCCCAGTTTTTATGCTCAGACATCTTGAATTTCATTATGGCACTTGAACAGAAATATTGTTTGAATCAGAAATTAACCTGACAAACTCTACCATTGGTTCATTTGATCATGCTGCTTGAATACCCATGGACATCAACAGAAGTACTGCAGGGGACCTATTAATAATCTTCACATTATTATATTTATTTATTACAGTGATATATCCTTCATGATAAAAATACTGGCTCCCCCTTCCTTCCATGCACTAAAGGAAATGTAGTGGAATCTTTACAAAGAATCATTATGAAAATATATTTCTATATTATCTATTCTATGAAGTATGACAGTAGCAAACCTTATGATTATTTCCACTCCCAGAACCACAGAGAAATGAGAACAAAGCCTGCTCACCTCACTGGCAATGTCCCTGGAGGCTTTGGCAGACTGAATGGGAATGGCATCAAAACGCAAATCATAGCCCTTCTTCTTTGACTCCTCCAAGGCCAGCTTGTACATTTTCTGTGAGAAAAAAAATCACAATCTAGTTTCAAAAACAAAATTGCATTTCAGATGAGCACATCGGAGTATTCAAGTCCCTAAACAATATTGTTGATTTTCAGGCATCTTAAACATCTTCAGCCCAGCTCTACATTCATTGGAAAATAAAAAACTGCAGATTTCAAAGACCTTGTAGTTTTATTGTAGATGCTTGGAAAATAGAAATCATTTAGGGAAGGCAAAGCAAAACTAATTATTTTCACACATTGCTGTAGAAATTATTTCTAGTTTATGTGGGATAATATATTTCAATAGCCCAATTAGATATCCAGGAGTTCAATTTCTGGAACAACTCTGATTTCAAACCATTTGTGAAAATAAAAAACCTGGCAATATTTCACCATTAGCTAAAAGTCAGGGATGACAAAAGCATACTTGTCAGAAGCACAAGTTAATTGTCTCAGATTTCAGCTGCACTCACCTCACTGTAGTTCACTCGGTTCTGTTTGGCCAGCAGGATTTCTGGGGTGTCAGGCATGACATGAATCGAGGTCTTGTCTTTGTTCCAAGCTTCAGTGTACAAACGCTAAAAAAGAAAACAGGAAGAGATTGATAGGACATTCCAAACTAGGTTAACATCTCAATAAACATGGAAAACACATTAACTAAAATGATAGGAAACTGGTCATGGGGAAATTGTCCCATCCCATGGCAGAAGGTTAGAACAAAATGATCTTTAATGTCCCTTCTAACCCAAACCTTACTATGACACTATGAAATATAGCATGGATGTACAGTTATGTGCACATCTGGTAAAAGTAACATGAAAAAAAGGAGAATTAATATGAGGGAGTTCAAAAACATTAAGGAAACTGCCACATTGCTTCAGAGTAATGAATAAACCAAAGAAATATTAGTGCCCAATGCACACACACTCCAATGAAAATATTTAAAAGTAAAATGCAGAATATTACACAAATTTGAGTCTTCCATGAGCTGATCTTAGAGTTTTGAGTAAAATAACAAGAGCACAATGATTAAAAATGCATCATACTTGAACTGCAGCATTGCTTGTGCTCAGTTCATTGCCAGCCCTGCCTCCAGGATGTGCCACCCAGAGGGATCAGGACTCACCTTGTTCATGGTGTCTGCGTTCTGCTTGGCCAACACCATCTCCAGGGAATCCGTGACACTGGTGAACTTGATGGTGTCCGGATGCTGCCGGTAAATTTTGTCACTCAGGATCTCCCCTGCTCTCTTGGCTTTCTCAACTTCCAAAGAACCAATTGGGACCCAGCCAACGCCTCGTAGCCATTCCAAGTCAGATTTGTAGCAGTTCTGTTAAAAAATAGGAAAAAAATCACTCACACAGGTTATTCTATCAATAACAATAATGCAACTTGTAGTGAATAGTTCACCAATAAGTAACCTCACTATCAAGAATTAATTGAAATAAATTCAAAGCACAAGATAAAATATAAAAAAAACAAGTGCATTTCCACTGCATTAAGGGTGAAACCATTACCCAATTTTCACAGAATGGTAAATGATAGATAGCAATTCTGGAGTTAAGAGGATTTCATTAAAGGATCAATTAGTTAACTTATCCTGTTGGAGAGTTCAGTTTCAGTCAGCTACAAAATTTAAAAAGAAATCTCAAAATGTTGGTTCTATCACATCAGAACAAGATGGCCTGATCCAATTATGTAAAATATCAAATACATTCCTCAGCAAAACTTAAATGTCAGAGAACTCACATCACTCTGGAGCTCGTAGGCTTGCTTGGCGTGGATGACGTCGTTCTGGTCGGGCAGGCAGATCCACTGGTGCAGGTAGTGCCGATAATCGGCATCACTGACCAGCTCCTGGCACTTCTTGGCCAACACCACTCCCAGCATGTCCACGGGGCTGCTGAACCTTGTCTTGGACTTCTCAAAGTCCTTCTTGTACTCCCTGTCGCTCTGGATCTTGGCCACGTGCATTGACCACATCATCTTGGGGTCATCCTCGATGTTCCTGGCCCCAATGTGGTGGCCCAGCTGTTTGCGATACCCTTCCTTGTACTTGTACTGAAACACAAACCAAAATATTACATTTCTGTATCGCCTATAAATATCAGTTACTCATATTAAATATTTCTAACAATGTCCTTTACAAACTTATTTATAACCTACCATTAAAAAAAGTCCCAAACAGTTAAAGCAATTCTCATGCTAATAATATTCTAGGACTAAAGTTTTTTGCTATTTGAGTTAGAACTCTAAACAGAAATTTTTTATCATTTTCTTTTTTGAAGAAATGTGCTTTACTAATATCAGTGAAAAATAATCCTGGTCATATTAAATGCATTTAATCCTCATTACATATGATGATACACATACTGTAAATACTTATGTACACATATAGGGTTATGAGCTATACAGCTATCATGAAAACAGCATTATATTGTTTTTATAATTATCAACATTTATGTTTTTTAATATACATGATAATTTACTTGCAAAAATCTGTTACTTAAGGCCACAGTTTAACTGCAGCGCCTTTTACAGGATCCAGCTGATAATTCTCAGGTTTCAGAGGAGAGATGTCAACATAGAAAGAAACAAAAACTTAGATTCTTACATCACTGGCAATTTGCCTGGATGCTTTGGCTGCTTGGATGGGGATGGCATCAGCTCTCAGATCATAGCCTTTCTTCTTTGAATCTTCCATGGCCTGTCTGTATTGTTTCTAGATGAAGAATTAAACAATGGGACTCATGTAAGTTCCATATGTTATATTCTGTGCAAAACAAATTGCTTGGAAGTAGATCTAATAATTGTGTTTAGATTTATTACACCCAGTTTTATCTACCTTTAACTCAAAACCTCAAATCAGTAGCTGATACAAATTCATGTCAAAGGAAGACCTTTGCTAAATACATTTGTATGTCAAAGGAAGACCTTTGCTAAATACATTTGTTAATTAATTTTTATTTTACTGTTTTAAATAATGTAACACTGCAATTAAGAGCAAAACTTTTCTTCTATACAAATGGAGTAAAACTTTTTAAAACCACTGATATGGCTTACTGATGTGAACATTTTTGCCTAAAATAATGCTGAACACTGGCATCACACCTTTGCAGAATTATGCTGGTAATTGCCTTTCTGGTATTAATTTTTGCCTTCCCAACATTATGCACAATGGCAGAAATTACTCTCCAAAATTCAGTGGAAACACACGACTTGTGTGGAATTTATGGAATTTCTTCTCACCAGTGCTCACTGTTCTATGTATGCACTACCACAAATATACAAACAATGTTTTTAAAGTTACAACTTTTTGGATAAATATGGGAGTTACTAAGGGAAACTGATAGTGCTATCTATAGAAGGTTTCCCAGAACATTCCTGATCCAGCCGTTTGGAACAGTTACATTTGAAGAGCTCCCACACTCACCAGACTGTAGTTCTTCTTGTTCTCTCTTGCCAGTGTGATTTCAGGCGTGTCAGGCATGATGTGGATTTGTGTCTTGTCTTTATCCCAGGCCTCAGTGTACAAACGCTGCAGGAGAAACACAGCAAAGTATTTGGAGATATTCACAATTGATAATTGTGACAAATTAACTTAGTAATTCTCAAGAAAGATATTATTAAATCAGCTCTTGATGAAAACAAGTTTCCCATTGATTACCAAAAATTGAACTTATGTTTTTACAGCCTTACAGTGGTGAAATCTCACAGCACAGACACAGGTCTGTGGCCCCAGTCCTGTCTCAGGGGTTTAGGCAGACATTGTTGATGAGTTACCTGATTAAATCCAGACTCACCTTGTTCATGGTGTCTGCATTCTGCTTGGCCAACACCATTGGGATGGAATCTGGGATGCTGGTGAACTTGATGGTGTCCGGATGCTGCCGGTAAATTTTGTCACTCAGGATCTCTCCTGCCTTCTTGGCCTTCTCAACTTCCAAGGAACCAATTGGGACCCAGCCAATGCCCCGCAGCCATTCCAGGTCAGATTTGTAGCAGTTCTGTTATAAAATATAAAGGCAGCAGTTAAAAATTTCCCCCTTTATATGTTAATCAGCATTTAAATATATTCAAATTCCCTACTATGAAGGTTGATAAGGAGCTAATTCTGATGTTTAGCTGTACATAAACCTTCATAATGCCATTACATTCAGATTACTTCACTCCACAAAAGTGAAAAGATACTGTATGAGAGCAACTACTCTAGTTTATATTCCAAGGAAAACACAGACATTTCAGTAGACCAGAGCTTATCAGCAAGTACTCACATCACTCTGGAGCTCGTAGGCTTGCTTGGCATGGATGACATCATTCTGGTCGGGCAGACAAGTCCACTGGTGCAGGTAGTGCCGATAATCAGCATCACTGACCAGCTCCTGGCACTTCTTGGCCAACACCACTCCCAGCATGTCCACGGGGCTGCTGAACCTTGTCTTGGACTTCTCAAAGTCCTTCTTGTACTCCCTGTCACTCTGGATCTTGGCCACGTGCATTGACCACATCATCTTGGGGTCATCCTCAATGTTCCTGGCCCCAATGTGGTGGCCCAGCTGTTTGCGATACCCTTCCTTGTACTTGTACTGTGGACAAAACAGTTGTTCACTGAGTGTTAGTACAGGGTTTTTACATGACCCTGGAAGCCCCTGGGACCACCTCCAGAAAACATAGCAGCTGAAGCCACTAAGATTTTAAAGTGAGAAAAGAATCAACCCCTGTGTGTGCCACAAGGGCTGCTGTGCACTCACATCACTGGCGATGTCCCGGGAAGCTTTGGCAGACTTGATGGGAATGGCATCTGCCCGCATGTCGTAGCCCTTCTTCTTCTCCTCCTCCATCGCCTGCTTGTACAGTTTCTGCAACAGACACCACCAGGCCCTCACACAATGCTGGGGGCACAGCAGTGCCCAGGGATGGACACTGCACTCCCAACAACCACCCACCTCGCTGAAGTTCACTTTGTTCTGCTGCGCCAGCAGGATCCCTGGGGTGTCCGGCATGATGTGGATGCTGGTTTTGTCCTTCTCCCAGGCTGAGATGTACGAGCGCTGGAAACGAGGAGCACAGAGGGAGATAAGATCACTCAGGTTTAGGGAAACAAATCCAGTGAGAACATCAGCTCTGTGAACCAAAGCAAGAGGTCTCTACTTTGCACTGACTCAAGAACTCCTGCCCTTTCCCCAAACCTTTCTAATGCTTCACCCTTTTCTTTTCTGCACTGTACCCCATTCCTACTCCAACCAGGCAAACAAAAATTTAATCTCATACAAGGAACACAAATCCCTGAGGCAAGAGGGATTTTTCCCCTTGCATAACGTGAGCGTTGGAAGGACAGAGAACAACACCCTGAGAAAGGAAGGTGCTCATTGCCTTCAGGATGCAAACACAAAGAAAACTCACTTGGTCCATGATTTGGGAGTTGTGCTTTGCCAGCACCATGGGCATCGAGTCAGGAAGGCTGGTGAATTTGATGGTGTCTGGGTGCTGACGATACTTCTTGTCACTCAGGATCTCGCTCGCCCTCTTGTTCTTCTCAGCATCCAATGATCCAATTGGGGACCAGCCAATGCCCCTCAGCCACTGCAGGTCAGACTTGTACACGTTCTGGAAGGACAGGAGAGGACACAAAGCAACTTAGCAAATTTCTTCACTCCAAGCAACCTCAACTCCTATCATGGAAAGCTCCTCTTAATGGAACATGTTCCACTGGGTCAACCCACCAGCTTGTGCCACAGAAGTCACTCTGGATAAGCTCAGCTCCCAAAACCTGTCTCTCTGCCCCTGCAACATCACAAGAGGCTATCAAGCAATCCACAAATCTTCTACCTATACCTTCTAGGTATTGCCAGTAAAGTCCTACACCATTTCTAAGTCTGCATCTGGCAGAGACATTGGAGGAGCCTTTTATATCATATCCTAAGGCTCTTCACACCATTCTCAGCTGCACAATTTTTTACCTCTGCCAACTCTTGGCTCCCCAGAAGAAAAAGGATTTTAATTCCTTTTTGACTTCCTCAAAAAGAATAGACAACCCAAGTCTGTGACACAGCCTGTAAAGAACAACTCACATCACTCTGCAGGTCGTACACTGTCTTGGCATGGACAACGTCGTTCTGGTCCGGCAGGCACGTCCAGCGGTGCAGAGGGTGCCGGTAATCGGCATCACTGACCAGCTCCTGGCACTTCTTGGCCAACACCACTCCCAGCATGTCCACGGGGCTGCTGAAGTGGGTTTTGGACTTCTCAAAGGCTTTCTTGTACTCCCTGTCGCTCTGGATCTTGGCCACGTGCATTGACCACATCATCTTGGGGTCATCCTCGATGTTCCTGGCCCCGATGTGGTGGCCCAGCTGTTTGCGATACCCTTCCTTGTACTTGTACTGTGGACAAAAAAATGTTCACTGAGTGTTAGTTTAGGTTTTTTTATGTGGCCAAGACCCCTGCAGCACCACCTCCACAAAACACAAAGCTGAAACCACTGAGGCTTTAAAGAGAGAAAAGACTCAGCCCCTGTGTGTGCCACAAGGGCTGCTGTGCACTCACATCACTGGCGATGTCCCGGGAAGCTTTGGCAGACTTGATGGGAATGGCATCTGCCCGCATGTCGTAGCCCTTCTTCTTCTCCTCCTCCATCGCCTGCTTGTACAGTTTCTGCAACAGACACCACCAGGCCCTCACACAATGCTGGGGGCACAGCAGTGCCCAGGCACACACACTGCACCCCCAACAGCCACCCACCTCACTGAAGTTCACTTTGTTCTGCTGCGCCAGCAGGATCCCTGGCGTGTCCGGCATGATGTGGATGCTGGTTTTGTCCTTCTCCCAGGCTGAGATGTACGAGCGCTGGGAAAGGAGGACAAGAGGAAACAAGATCACTCAGGTTTAGGGAAACAAATTCAGTGAGAACATCAGCTCTGTGAACCAAAGCAAGAGGTCTCTACTTTGCACTGACTCAAGAACCCCTGCCCTTTCCCCAAACCTTTCTAATGCTTCACCCTTTTCTTTTCTGCAGTGTACCTCTTTACTGCTTCAACCACATAAAAGAGTTTTATCTCAAACAAGGAACATAAATCCCTAAGGCAAGAGGGGATTTTCCCCTTGCATAACCTGGGCCATGGAAGGACATAGAACAACATTCTGAGATAGGAAGGTGCTCATTGCCTTCAGGATGTAAACACAAAGAAAACTCACTTGGTCCATGATTTGGGAGTTGTGCTTTGCCAGCACCATGGGCATCGAGTCAGGAAGGCTGGTGAATTTGATGGTGTCTGGGTGCTGACGATATTTCTTGTCACTCAGGATCTCGCTCGCCCTCTTGTTCTTCTCAGCATCCAGTGATCCAATTGGGGACCAGCCAATGCCCCTCAGCCACTGCAGGTCAGACTTGTACACGTTCTGGAAGGACAGGAGAGGACACAAAGCAACTTAGCAAATTCTTCACTCCAAGCAACCTTAACTCCTACCACAGTACCATCTAATAAATGGAACACGTTTCCCTGGGTCAACCCACCAGACACCAGGACTGGGACTCCCATGAAGGTCAGCACCCCACACCTGGCTCCCCACACCTGCAACACCCCAAGGACCTGTCAAAGAATTCACCACTCTCCCTCTCTGTCGTCTCAGCATCCCAGCAAAGACCTTCTCTATTTGACATTCTATAGGTGGCAGAGGCATGAGGGGTGCATCACGTCACCCAAGACACTCTGTACCATGTACCTGCACTCAGAGCTTGCCACTGTCACTCTTGGTCCTCCAAAGGCAATATTTTACCCTGCTGCCCTTCCCCTGCCTTACTGTACGAAAGGTCTCAGCCACAACTCTCCCCTTAAAATGTTCATGGCAAGAAAGGATTCGTCTGTGGCCATGAAGCAGGACCCCACACAAACATCATCACTGAATGCCCCCGTCAAGAAGTGCCACAACACAATATCAGTCACTCAGAATCAGCCAAGAATTATTATTCCAACAAGAACCTCTTCCAGCAGAGGAACAGAATACAAGACTACAAGAGAGACTTGCGTTTGCAACACAGCCAGCAAAGAACAACTCACATCACTCTGCAGGTCGTACACTGTCTTGGCATGGACAACGTCGTTCTGGTCCGGCAGGCACGTCCAGCGGTGCAGAGGGTGCCGGTAATCGGCATCACTGACCAGCTCCTGGCATTTCTTGGCCAACACCACTCCCAGCATGTCCACAGGGCTGCTGAACCTTGTCTTGGACTTCTCAAAGTCCTTCTTGTACTCCCTGTCACTCTGGATCTTGGCCACGTGCATTGACCACATCATCTTGGGGTCATCCTCGATGTTCCTGGCCCCAATGTGGTGGCCCAGCTGTTTGCGATACCCTTCCTTGTACTTGTACTGTGGACAAAAAAATGTTCACTGAGTGTTAGTTTTGGGGTTTTTATGTGGCCAAGACTCCTGCAGCACCACCTCCACAAAACACAGAGCTGAAACCACTGAGGCTTTAAGGTGAGAAAAGAATCAGCCCCTGTGTGTGCCACAAGGGCTGCTGTGCACTCACATCGCTGGCGATGTCCCGGGAAGCTTTGGCAGACTTGATGGGAATGGCATCTGCCCGCATGTCGTAGCCCTTCTTCTTCTCCTCCTCCATCGCCTGCTTGTACAGTTTCTGCAACAGACACCACCAGGCCCTCACACAATGCTGGGGGCACAGCAGTGCCCAGGCACACACACTGCACTCCCAACAACCACCCACCTCGCTGAAGTTCACTTTGTTCTGCTGCGCCAGCAGGATCCCTGGGGTGTCCGGCATGATGTGGATGCTGGTTTTGTCCTTCTCCCAGGCTGAGATGTACGAGCGCTGGGAAAGGAGGACAAGAGGAAACAACAACTCAGAGGTTTAGGGAAACAAACTCAATGAGAAAGTCAGGTCCACAAACCAAAGGAAGGAGTCTGTAATTTGCACTGACCCAGTAAGAGCTTTGCTATCCCCAAACCTTTCTAATATTTCAACCATTTTTTTCCACTCTGTACTTCATTATATCTCCAAAAGAATGTGTTATCTCAAACAAGGAACACAAATCCCTGAAGCAAGAGGATGCAATATCCGCCCCTGAATAACCCAGGCCATGGAAGGACATAGAACAACACCCTGAGAAAGGAAGGTGCTCATTGCCTTCAGGATGCAAACACAAAGAAATCTCACTTGGTCCATGATTTTGGAGTTGTGCTTTGCCAGCACCATGGGCATCGAGTCAGGAAGGCTGGTGAATTTGATGGTGTCTGGGTGCTGACGATACTTCTTGTCACTCAGGATCTCACTCGCCCTCTTGTTCTTCTCAACGTCCAGTGATCCAATTGGGGACCAGCCAATGCCCCTCAGCCACTGCAGGTCAGACTTGTACACGTTCTGGAAGGACAGGAGAGGAAAAAAAAACAGCTCAGCAGCCTCCTTACTCCAAGCAACCTCATCTCCTAGCATGGAAAGCTCCTCTTAAAGGAGCACATTCCACTGGGTCAACCCACCAGCCACCCATTCAGTGGCTGTACCCATCTCCTACCCATCATTGTGGCTCTTCATACCATTTTCATCTGCGCCCAAGACTTGCCAACTCATGGTTCTCCAGAAGATAAGGGTTTCAATCTGTTGCCCATCCCCTGCCACACAGACCCCTCCTTCAAAACTAGAACAGAACCCAGGACAGTCCACCCAAGGCTGTGACACAGCCTGTAAAGAACAACTCACATCACTCTGCAGGTCGTACACTGTCTTGGCATGGACAACGTCGTTCTGGTCCGGCAGGCACGTCCAGCGGTGCAGAGGGTGCCGGTAATCGGCATCACTGACCAGCTCCTGGCACTTCTTGGCCAACACCACTCCCAGCATGTCCACAGGGCTGCTGAACCTTGTCTTGGACTTCTCAAAGTCCTTCTTGTACTCCCTGTCACTCTGGATCTTGGCCACGTGCATCGACCACATCATCTTGGGGTCATCCTCAATGTTCCTGGCCCCAATGTGGTGGCCCAGCTGTTTGCGATACCCTTCCTTGTACTTGTACTGCAGGAAAAAACAGTATGCACTGACTATTATTTTAATTTTTTCCACATTCCTAGCAACCCCTGTGGCATCACCTCCAGCCAATTTATCAGCTGAAACCACAGAGAATTTAGAGTGTGAAAGTGTTCAGCTGATGACCTACAGTGTACAGCTAGAAAAGGATCCACACAATATCCTTCTGATAAAACCCACATTTTCCAAGATTCTCCCTGGCCTATATATTTAGAGCTACTGGTCAGTAAATTAGACAAAGAAAAGTCACTAAATCATTAAAGCTATACCAAAGACCTGAAGTTCAATACCCCCTACATGAAAATAATTTACCAATCTTCAGCACAATGGCCAAATCAACTCTTACTGAAACTACTGAGGGAATAAAATATAACTACATAGAGACTTCTGGGAAAATTAAATAAAGACAGCAAACACATACAGCAATGCAATTCTGTATTAATACCTAAGAATACAAAAAAACTGTCTTTTTTATGCAGCTTTAATTTTAAATGAAAACTTGGTTTGGGTTTTCTTTCATCATGCACAGCTCAGCTGTGTAGCTGCAGAGTCAGGCCATGCAGAGGGGCAGTACTGAGAGCAGCCCAAACACCTCAGAACTCCAGGTTGTTGCATGAGGAGATGCACTCACCAGCCCAGGAGGGACCCTGCTTTGAGCTATGGCCATCACCCAGCTCCCACAGCTACTCTTCCATATCACCTAGGCCTTCCCTTGCAACAGTGCACATCCATAACTTGCAGGGACAGCTACAGGTGGACAGTGCGAACAAAAACTTTGATGGACAACTGAAGGGCAGTGACAGCTAATGGATTTGTCGCCTCCATTTGGCTCAGTTACAAACCCTGAGTTCAGGTGCCAGCACGTGGCATCCGTGTGAAAGTGTGTGCCACAAGGGCTGCTGTGCACTCACATCACTGGCGATGTCCCGGGAAGCTTTGGCAGACTTGATGGGAATGGCATCTGCCCGCATGTCGTAGCCCTTCTTCTTCTCCTCCTCCATCGCCTGCTTGTACAGTTTCTGCAACAGACACCACCAGGCCCTCACACAATGCTGCTGCCCAGGCACAGCAGCACCCAGGGATGGACACTGCACTCCCAACAACCACCCACCTCGCTGAAGTTCACTTTGTTCTGCTGCGCCAGCAGGATCCCTGGGGTGTCCGGCATGATGTGGATGCTGGTTTTGTCCTTCTCCCAGGCTGAGATGTACGAGCGCTGGGAACGACACGAAACAAGAGCACACAGGGTTAGGGAAACAAACTCAACAAGAACATCAGCTCCACGAACTGAAGTGTCACTTTGCACTGACTCAGAAACTCGAGACCTTTCTCCAAACCTTTCTAAAGCTTCACCCTTTTCCACACTGTACCCCACTACTGCTCCAACCACAAAAAAAGAGTTTTATCTCAAACAAGAGGATGCAATATCCCCCCCTGAATAACCCAGGCTGTGGAAGGACATAGAACAACATCCTGGGAAAGGAAGGTGCTCGTTGCCTTCAGGATGCAAACACAAGGAAATCTCACTTGGTCCATGATTTTGGAGTTGTGCTTTGCCAGCACCATGGGCATGGAGTCAGGAAGGCTGGTGAATTTGATGGTGTCTGGGTGCTGACGATACTTCTTGTCACTCAGGATCTCGCTCGCCCTCTTGTTCTTCTCAACGTCCAGTGATCCAATTGGGGACCAGCCAATGCCCCTCAGCCACTGCAGGTCAGACTTGTACACGTTCTGGAAGGACAGGAGAGGAAAAAAACAGCTCAGCAGCCTCTTTACTCCAAGAAACCCCAACTCCTACCAATGGATGTTCTTCTGAATGGAGCACATTCCACTGGGTCAACCCACCAGCCACCCATTCAGTGTTTGGACCTATCTCCTAAGGCTCTCCCCTGGCCTCAGCGTTTGTCTTTCCCAACTGCTCGTTCTCCATAAGAAAAAACTTTACTCCATTGCCATTTCCCTGCCACACAGACCCCTCCTTCAAAACTAGAACAGAACCCAGGACAGTCCACCCAAGGCTGTGACACAGCCAGCAAAGAACAACTCACATCACTCTGCAGGTCGTACACTGTCTTGGCATGGACAACGTCGTTCTGGTCCGGCAGGCACGTCCAGCGGTGCAGAGGGTGCCGGTAATCGGCATCACTGACCAGCTCCTGGCATTTCTTGGCCAACACCACTCCCAGCATGTCCACGGGGCTGCTGAACCTTGTCTTGGACTTCTCAAAGTCCTTCTTGTACTCCCTGTCGCTCTGGATCTTGGCCACGTGCATTGACCACATCATCTTGGGGTCATCCTCGATGTTCCTGGCCCCAATGTGGTGGCCCAGCTGTTTTCTGTATGCAGTTTTGTATTTGTACTAATTGAACACAGAAACAACAATTAACACTTCTTTCCAAGCTGCCATTTCAGTTTCTCTCTTGTTAATACAGTAGTTAATAATTTTGAGTCTAATGTATTTTAACTCGCTTCTGGTTTTCCCCAAAGTTTTTTGCATCTGTTTTAACATCCAGGAGATATTATGGGATTCTCCATGGTTATATACTATCATCTTTATATTGCATTTCATTTTTATTATATTTAATTATATCTAATTTTTATTATTTTTTATTTTATTTCATTTAATTAGTTTTACACCATTAAGAATTATATAACCTTTTAGGCGGGCAGCAACACAACAGTGTCAAAATTTCACATATCTCCTCCTGTTAAATAGAAACTATTTTTCTCCAAGATTAAGTGCCCCCTCTGTGCCCCACTGTGATTGTCCCTCTGCAGACCCACCTCGCTGGCAATGTCTCGGGATGCCTTGGCTGCCTGGAGGGGGATGGCATCAGCAGGGAGGTCGTAGCCTTTCTTCTTCAGCTCTTCATATCCTACTTTGTAACGTTTCTGTTACAGAAAGATTCAAAGGAATTAATGCAGATTAAACTCACTAGAGAGTTTTTCAATGCTACAACTTTCCACCTCTGACTATTGAAAAGAAAGAATGGGTTTCCAAACACAGTTTACTTAATTAAATCAAACTCCATACCTTGTTATTAATGACAGGTATTTTGTACCCTTGGATATAAAGTACTTTAAAATTTAAATGCTTTCTGATTATTTCATTGAAGATCAAAATTTTCCTTTAGCTAATACATTAATCTGAATTATTCCCAGAGCTTTCTGTAGAGGTGAGTAATACAACCCTGTGATTCTCTATACCCAGTTTCAAATGCAAACTTACATCACTTGTGTTAATCAAGTTTGATTTAGCCAACAAAATTTCAGGCGTATCAGGCATGATGTGAACCTTAGTCTTGTCCTTGTTCCAAGCTTCTCTGTAAAGTATCTGAAAGAGACACAAGCAAAATACCTAGTCTGATCCAAGTTGCACCTGCACAGCAGTAATTACAGTTCACCTTTTCTCTAAATTAGCAAAGAAAAGATATACTAAGCAACAATTAGGGATGCAAACAAAATAAGACATTAAAATCAAATAATACAATGACTTCTTACTGAAATACAACCCTTTTTCTTCTTTACATCTATGTAACGCCATGGAAACAGCATTAAAACAATACATTTACATACTGTCTATTAAAGGTCTTATTTGCAGTTATACTGAGTAAATTATCAGTGTTTAAGATCTTAATCTTCTGAACAAGGCACAAAGAGCAGTGAGGCCCTGACTGTAAACACCTGCTATCTGGATATTTAAGTGCATGTTCTGAACCAGAGATCCGTTTAAAAATGTATATTAACGTATTCATTTATGGAATCCCACGTTCTGTCACTAGAAGCAACTTACATCACTCCTATTTTTGGCATTAGATTTTGCCAAAACAACATCCATGGCATCGGGGATACTTGTGAACTTAATCGTGTCTGGGTGCTGCCTGTACTTCTTGTCACTCAGTATTTCAGAAGCCTTCTTGTTCTTTTCAGCTTCCAGAGATCCCAAAGGACTCCATCCAATGCCTCTGAGCCACTGCAGATCTGACTTATACAGGTTCTGTTAAGGGTAAAAATCAAAACCATAGCAGATTATTCCACTGTTCATTGATTAAACCCTAGGAAAATTCTAACTGGCAGTTTAGCTCCAATCTGATCTATACTGATATCCAAAGCGAGTCATCAAAGATGCTTTCCAATCAGCAGTAATTATTTTACATGGAAATAAGTGAATTAAACCCCAAGGGTAAGCTTACATCACTCTGCAGCTCGTTGACCCTCCTTGCCTCGGTGACATCGACCTGGTCTGGCAGACAAGTCCAGCGGTGCAGAATGTGTTTGTAGTCCACATCACTGACCAGCTCCTGACACTTCTTGGCCAGAAGGAAGCCCAGCATATCCACAGGCATATTGAACTTGGTCTTCCACTTTTCAAAGTCTTTCTTGTACTCCCTCTCACTCTGCATTTTAGCGACTTGCATGGACCACAACATCTTGGGGTCGTCCTGCAGGCTGCGGAACCCGATGTGATGTCCCTGCTGCTTGCGGTACCCTTCTTTGTACTTGAACTGCAACGGCAAAGGTGGCACCACTCAAACCACAGGGACAAACATGTGAGTGACAAAACACCCAATGTATTCCCTCATCTTAATGTTCCTCATGAAATTACCCCTGGAAGTGTCCAAGGCCAGGTTGGGTGAGGCTTGGAGCAACCTGAGATAGCAGAGTGTGGCCCTGCCCATAGAAAGGGTGGAAATGAATAATCCTTAATGTCCCTTCCAACCCAAACAATTTTGTGATTCTACAAATACACAACTTATTATGTTATGGGCTCTCATGTAAAGTTTTAGCAGCCCCTTGACTAATGTGCATGACTTGGTGTCAGTGAATGCTCTCCCTGGGAAAGAAAGAGTCCTTGGAAAGGGAGAGAGCACGGCAATAGGAATGGTCTCCAGTGCCATCTGATTCAGAACTCCCTGATACTGACACACTGGAATATTTTGATGAATAATATTGTCAACAATGAAAAATTATGAAATACAAAGATACTTCAGCACAGGAAACATTTCCCAATGATTAATAAAATATCTTCTTTTATATATATTATATAAATATATAATATATATTTTTATATATAAATATATATAATTATATATATTATATATATAATTATATATAATATATAATACATAAATATATATTTATATATATTTATATATATATTATATATATATATTCTTCTATTATATATATAATTCTCTATACATAAAAATAAAACAAATGCAGGAGTTGTATTTTTACCAAGTTATGGTAACAGCAGTCCGTGTGTCACCACATCTGTTTCAGAGTTGTAATGAGGATTTCTCTGGATAGGCACTGGGCTCAGCTAACTGGACCAAATTTGCTGCTGCTCTGAAAATGAAGCAGCCCAAAGAGCAGAAAACTCCTCCCTTTTTATGACCAACCATGAATGGGCCAAACTTTGGACTTGTTAAAATGCCAGAGAAACCCTTGGTAAACTGGACAAAAACAGCTCAGGAAGGAGTTTTGTCAGTGACGTCGGTTTTGACTCCAAGCCACACCTTAGCAGAGAAGTGTATCTCAATTTACTGTGGCTCTGCAGGTTGTCACAACCAGGTCAGTGCACGTCACACTGAGTTACAATGCTGCTTACATCACTTGCAATGTCCCTTGAAGCTTTGGCAGCTTTCACTGACATGGCTTCAGGTGTGAGGTCATAGCCTTTCTTTATCATTTCCTCCCAGCCAAGCTTGTAGAGTTTCTAAAATTGAAAACAATATTAATTAAAACCAGTAATATGTATGTCACCTGCTATTTAGATACACTAATGATCCAAACTCTGGTCACCTCATTGGCTTCAATTATGAGAGAAGGGCTGCTAGAATAGAAATTGAGAAATGGGAAACTGATAAACAAGAAATGCTGGTCTTCCAAAGCTTAGGAGAGGGACTAAATAGTTTTTCACTATTCAGCAGGTTCCTACTGTACCTTATCTTGATTTGAAACATATCTGGAAATTTGAAACACATGCATCTGAGATAACTGAACACTTTTTGATTGCCTTGGCAAAATTTTAATAAGGTTTTCATGAAGTCATTTAACAGTAAAGTCAGTTTGTGCACAATTAATTTTAAGTACGGTATTTTAAGTAAGGCATTCTTAAGTCAAAGATTTGCCTCTGAGCAATGATGCAAAGCAAAACCTGAGTGTTTCCTACTGGCACAACTGTCACTTTCTCCTATCTGAAAGCTGAAAGAGAAGCTGGAATCACTGCATCTACTTCTTCCCATAGGTTAGGTTAAAAATATACACAATTAACTTGTAATTTTACAGTAAGGAATTTTTAACAAGACTGAATTCTATGCAAAGCATAGAGTATGGACTGCGTACTTACAGACTTCAAAAGCAGGACTTATATTTTCCACACATTATAATGCAATTTAGTCTGTTAGTTTGCTAGCCTGAAGCCGGTACTTATTTAACCCTGAAAATATTACCCACATAAAATTCTCGCCTGTGTTCTTAAATCTCCAGTAGACGTTCATTTAAAATGTTGATAAGATGTATCAAAATACTCCACCTGGCTGTAGTTTGTCTTGTTCTGTTTGGCCTGTAGAATATCTGGTGTGTCTGGCATCACATGGACCTGAGTTTTATCCTTCTCCCAGGCTTCGGTGTAAGCATGCTATGGACAGAAAGTCACATCAGATGTGTCAATATAAATGACAAAATATGGTTCTTCCAGGGTTTTCACCTTTCCATTTGGATATGGATGAGTAAACTGTGTTTATTTATATTACATACATATTACTTTATATGTATGTAATACATATTACACATATTATACATATTTATATTATGCATATTACTTTATGAATAAAGTGCTGACTCAGATTTATTTTACGAATTAATGATCTAATTCAAAATCAGCTGAATTATTGTCCAGTCTTGCTTCTAATGAAAACAAACTATCAAGATTTTCAGGACCAGTCATTTCTATGTAAGAATGGGATGAACAGAGGTTGGAGAAAAATGAGAAAAGATTTCTTTCTTTAAGCAAAGCTGTTTCATTGAGAAAAAAGATGAAAAAAGAGGAGCCTGTGATAGTTATTTTTCCCAGGGGAACACTGCCACTTAAAGGTGTGACAGAGATTTACAGACTGGTTATCGGAATGGATGAGATGTGAATGCCTGCCTGGCTTTTCCCCTAAACACTCACTTTGTTCATGATATTTGCATTCTGCTTGGCAAGGACCAGGTCCATGGCATCGTTCTGCTTGGTGAAGCGGAACATGCTGGGGTGCTGGCGGTACTTCCGATCGCTCGCGATCTCCGTGGCTTTCTTCGACTTCTCCACATCCAGAGAACCAATGGGACTCCAACCAATCCCCCTGAACCACTCCTTGTAATCCTGCTTGTACTCATTCTGCCAAACAGGACACAAAAGCAAAGTTGACAATGTACAAACAGCTCATACAGAATAAACCAGCTCTTTCCGAAACACTGCTGTGACAGAAAAACAAAACCCACAAAAAGAAGATAGCTCATACAAAATAATCCTGTCCTTTCCAAACTGCAGCCACGATGTGAAAACAAAAGTCACAAGTAGAAAACTTACATCGCTTTGGATCTGATTCATGTTTCTGTAGAGCTCCAGGCTCATTGCATCTGGCAGGAGCATGTACTGGTGGATCAGGCGTTTGTAGTTGGTGTTGGTGACGCGGTCCTGGGCCTCCTTGGCTGCCACCACGCTGAGGGCATCAGAAGGTGTCTGGTAATGGGTCTTGCTCGCCTCATAGGCCTTCTTGTACTCCCTGTCCGACTGCATCTTGGCCACTTGCATGCAATGCACCAGTTTGGGATCATCCTGGAGGCTGCGGAAGCCAACGAGTTTCCCTTTGTCTTTTTCATACCCTATTTTGTATTTATACTGGAAGAGAAGAGAAACAGAGAATTTGATGCATTTAGATTTGAAAATTAAGGAAAAAATTCTTCCTTATGAGGGTGGGGAGGCCCTGGCACAGGTGCCCAGAGAAGATGTGGCTGCCCCTGGATCCCTGGCAGTGCCCAGGCCAGCTGCAGCACCCTGGGATAGTGGAAGATGTCCCTGCCCATTTTTTCTCCCAAGAACTTACATCACTGGCAATATCCCTGGAAGCTTTGGCAGCTTTGACAGGAATAGCATCAGCCCTGAGATCATATCCTTTCTTCCTGGTTTCTTCAAATGAAGATCTGTACATTTTCTGCAAAAGGGAAAAAGAGGCATCTTTTTAAAAAGCAAAAATTTACGTGTTTTCCACATGCACAAGTATTGGTGAAAAGTTACATCTATGAGGATGTCATCTTAAAAAATAAAAAAATATAAAAATGTCTATTTCTGCCCACATTGCAGATGTGCATGATTACAAGCAATGCTTTATTTAGCATATGCAGATTTAACAAGTGTTTACCAAAACCAGTCCATAATGTCATCAAAAAAAAACCTCCATGTGCTACCTACCTTTTGAACCCTGTATAAAACTTTGTGCATGGGGAAATAAAATAATCAATAATAAAATAATAAATACAGTAACAAAAGTCTACTCTGTTTTGTTAGCAACTGTTAATTTTTAATGGTCTGCATGAACACCTCACAACCTGACTATAAACATGGCTTTTTCTTGGCAATTCTGGGTATCTAACTTTGGGAAAGGAAGCAGGGAAAAGGAAAATTAATAGGTTTTGTAAAATTACTACAGGTTAGCAAGGTGAGATTTTGCATGCTCTCATCTCACTTATTCCTAATAAAAAAATAAGAGCAAGGACACGGACCTACAAACAATACTCACTTCACTTAAATTGAATGCATTTGCTTTTGCTAAAACAATCTGTGGAATATCTGGGGTGATGTGAATTTTCTTTTTGTCTTCTTCCCAGGCTTGTTTGTACTTGTGCTGGAAGGATAAAAATAAATTACACACCTCAACATCCGTTGTTATTTTTAAATAAAACAATTTAAAATACTATTTTCCACTTGAAATCCAAACTGCCTTGACAATGATGTGCTACTACCACCAGAGCAACATTCATCTTTTTATTTTAGCACTTAAAACACATTAATTAGCTACAAAATAAAATCATGCTTTCTAAAGTTCTGCATACAATAGGGTTGACTGTTAAATCAGATGTGGATCGTTGCCCACTTCTGAAATGAATTCTGATGAGCACTTTCTTACCTCATCCATGATTTTGGCATTATTTAAAGCCAAGACCATGTTCATGGAATCCATAGGAACAGAGTACTTCAACTTGTCTGGATGCTGGCGATATTTCTTCTCACTCACAATTTCCATGGCTTTTTTGTTCTTCTCAGCTTCCAGGGAGCCCAGTGGGAGCCACCCAACACCCTTCATAGTTTCATCATACTCTGCTTTGTATTGATTCTGCAGGCAGAAAGTAGATAAAAAAACAATATGAAGCATTAAATAATTCAGAAATTTGGAAGTAGAAGATAAAATGTATTAAGGAAAAGTGAAGCTTTTCCTGTCTTGGTCTGCACATAACTATTGCTCCTGAAGAGCCTGATGGAGTAAATATTCCTAAAATTGCTTATTTCTAAGCTCAAATTCATTAATGAAATATTTCAGAGTCTAGGAAAAAAATAGAACGGTCAAAAAACTTGTATAATTTACTGCATTTTTGTAGACATATGGCCTAATTCTACTAACAAAATAATACTATTTATCTTACAGTGTTTTTTCATAAACTAAGCATCTTTCTACACAATGCAGAGGCTGAAGAACGTCTTACTTACATCACTTTGTAACTGCATCATGTTTTTGGCCAGTTCAATGCTCATAGCATCCGGCAGGACGTTGTAGGTGTGGATTAAGTTCTTGTAGTTTGCATTTGTAGCCACTTCCTGGGCTTTCTTGGCTGCCACCACGCTGACCATGTCAACTGGAGTGTGGAAGTTGGTCTTGGCCTTCTCATAACCCTTTTTGTACTCCCTGTCAGATTGCATCTTGGCCACCTGCATGAAGTGCACCAGCTTGGGGTCGTCCTCCAGGCTGCGGAAGCCGATGTGCTTCCCTTTGGCCTTCTCGTAGGCCAGTTTGTATTTATACTGAGAGAGGAAAGAGAAAGAACAGTAAAAAACTCAACTTAAAAATGCAGTATCAAGTTCTGCTTTATCACTGAAAAAACAGACCGCAAGATCTCAGGTTTAGTAATTTACTTTAAATAAAGTCACGGAATGGTATCACACGACCAGACTCACATCACTGGCGATGTCCCTGGAGCTCTTGGCTGCTTTTATTGGAATTGCATCTGGCTGCAAGTCGTAACCCTTCTTCTTGTCCTCCTCCCATCCAGCTTTGTAAAGTTTCTAAGTTCAGATGTGAAAGAGAACAGGGGTCATGAAGGCAGAACTCTGAAGCTAAACAATTTCAAACAGGGCATTAAAATGGCAGCGAGGCACTGGAGGCCCACGGTGAGCACAGCAACTCACATCACTCATGGTCATCTGGTTCACTCTGCACTGCAGGATTTCTGGGGTGTCTGGCATCACGTGAATGCTGGTCTTCTCTTTGTTCCACTTATCTGTGTACAGCCTCTGCAATTACAAAGGAATTGTTAGCACTGAAAAGGAACTGAACTCATAAAATAAGAGTTTGCTTTTGTTCTGCTCGTTTGTAATAAATAATATTTCCTAGAAATATTATCAGCACCAGAAACAGTCTTCACAGAGCTGCTGAGGAGAAACATTATCTTCCTCCTTTCTTTAGTATTGTAAGAAATTTGCAAAGTGTGTTTTGATAATTAACAAATATTGAAACCGGAAATTTCTTCTTTCCTGCATTAATGAGAAGCAGAATTTATTTTCACAGACATTCTTTCCATGGAAAACAAGGAATAAGGATCAGTGGTGTCCTGGATAACTAGAGACAAGTGTAAAGAATTCCACTTTCCAGGAAACTTGTACAAAACTGACAGAATTCCAGGTTTTCTGCACTTCACTTATTGTGAATACGTCCTACAGAAAAAGGATTATCAAAGCACTATAAATCTGAAGAATTCTTTAATCTTTAGAAACAGAAAATGAAACTCCCTTAATTATGGGCATTCAGAGGCTCACCACAACCTCTCAGTGCCCAGTCTTAACCAAGGAACTACCACACCCACTGGAAATTTTAATAAAAACTCCAGTGGGAATGCACCTTGCCCCACAACTTTGCAAGACAAAGACCCAAATTTTGGGTCAATCCAACCACTTCCCACCTTGTTCATGGTCTTGGCATTTTGCTTTGCCAGCACTTGTTCCATGGCATCCATGGGGATGGAGAACTTGAGCTGGTTGGGATGCTGGCGGTATTTCTTCTCACTGAGAATCTCCGTGGCTTTCTTGGCCTTTTCTACATCCAGTGACTGAATTGGGACCCAGCCAACTCCTCTCAGCCAGTTAGTGAAGTCAGATTTGTACAGATTCTTTTCAAAAATAAACAAGAAAAACACAGTGAGGCAAGAAAAATTAGTGTCTCTACACATAAAACAAATAAAGCCTTAAAGCTTCCCCCGGACATTCATTTTTTGAGGGGCAATTTAGATTTAATAAAAATTTAAGTATGATAGAGTCAGTGTTTAAGAGAAATAAAATCACAGTAATTAAAATCTTACTACAAAAATACAACAATTAGTAAAACATGCTCATTTACTGGGAATATGCCAAATATGAAGAGATATAAAAGAAGTTGTCACTTGCTAGGTAAGTTTCCTAGAACTTAATAGCTGCACATAATTCGGATTATGTTTGGAAAATAAATGGCTCCAGACCAGTCACTTCCATCCCAACCTACTGTTAATCCAATATAATATATATTGGATTATACAAATTAATTGTTTAGCCTTAAAACATTAATGATGTCACACGGTCATGACAAGAATTAAAAATGGAGCTGGTTCTTGGTGACATACATCACTCTGAAGCTGCATCACATTTTTGGAGAGCTCCAGGTTCACAGCATCAGGCAGGAGGGTGTAATGGTGAATTGGCTGCTTGTAGCCAGTGTTTGTCACCACTTCCTGGGCTTTCTTGGCAGCTGTCACACTGAACATGTCCAGAGGAGCGTGGTATTTGGTCTTGGTGACTTCATAATCCTTCTTGTATTCCCGGTCCGACTGGATTTTGGCCACGTTCATGTAGTGCACAAGTTTGGGATCGTCCTGCAGGCTCCGGTACCCGACCTGTTTGCCTTTGTCTTTCTCATAGGATTCCTTGTACTTGTACTAGAGACAAAGGAAAAACAGCTTTACCCACTGGGGAAAGGGAAAACACACTCTGGGTGGGTTTACAACAAGAGTTTCAAAGTGCTAATGCTGCAGTTTGTTCTGGAACCTCATAAAGGGTTTTTACAACAGCACAGGATTATTTTTTTAGATCAAAAACAAAGGGGATTATTGCATTTTTTTTGTCTTGACACCTGGTACAAATCTCAACCCACAACTGCAGCAACAAGCCCTCCCTCACCACTGTCATGGATGTAGGCTTGCAACTCCCAGGGACATTCAGCTTTTAATTAAGATTGTGATAATAATAAATAAATATAAACTACTGAACTAAAATAAATAAATAAATATATATATAATAAATATCTAAATATAAATAATAAATAAATATAAATTACTGAACTAAAATAAATAAATATAAATATATATAATAAATATATAAATATAAATATAAATATAAATATAAATATAAATATAAATATAAATATAAATATAAATAATAAATAAATATAAATTACTGAACTAAAAATAAATTACTGAACTATCACCAAACAATCCAATATCCCAATATTCAACTGGAGATGTTCAAGAGAGGAATGAAGAGTCACTTGCTAAAGCAGGAGGACAGGTCTCCAGCACAGGTAAATAATAATAAATAATGAAATGCAGGAGGGGTATGTGCTTCACTGGATGTAAATCCTACTTACATCACTTGCAATATTCCGAGAAGCTTTAGCAGCAATAATTGGAATGGCATCTGGTTTCAGATCATAGCCTTTGGCAAGGGTTTTCTTCCAGTCTGCTTTGTAGTTAGCCTTGGAGGGAGAAAAGGGGAGAGGTTGCAGTGTCAGGAAAAGCAGCTCTAAGAAAGAGTTTAAACCCATCTTCCTATTACAGGAGATTTTATTACAGGAATTAAATTATCCAGTTTTGTCCATGTAATCTCATGGAAAAACGTTAACCTGTACACAAACTACAGTTCTATTACAATAAATAAATCTACTACAAAGATAATCGTGAATGCCACAAGATTTTTTACACTTTTTATCTAGAACAACTCTATCAGTGGCATTTTTGGCCTTTCTTATGCAAAACCCTTTTTCATTTGACTGAACCTTTAGAAATTTTTTCCTGTTAGCTTCAAACTCAGCCTTTGTGCTCTAAAGGAACTGGAGAAAACAGCCTGGCTGGATTTTTTTATCAGTCTGGCCAGACTATTAAAATTCTAAGGCTGTTAAGGGAGATGTCCATTTTTATCTCATTCCTGGAAAGCTGATAATGCCACCAAAAAAATTAACATCACAAAGGCAATAAAAGTGATAATATCAGTGGAGAGCTCCATGGTGTTGCAATTCAAAATATACTCACATCACTGATGTTGTAGGCATTGACTCTAGCCTGGATGAACTGGGGCACATCAGGAGGGAGGTGGTACTTGTGAATAATTTCTTCCCCTTTGGATTTATACAAAATCTGCAAAGAAAAATAAAGGAAGATATTTAGCAGCCTAATTTATACACTCTGAATTAAAAAACTATTTCAAAAAATCTGTTTTCCAGGTGATGTTCTGCTGGAATAAAAATGTGAATACACACAGCCACCTACACAATTATTTCAGGAGTGCTCTTAAAGCTGGAGGATGAAGTGAAGGTGGGCACAGGGCAGAAATTGGGAATGTCAGAGTGTTTCCAAGGTTTACTTACATCACTCAGCTGTTTGCTGTTGATCTCTGCTTGTTTCTGCACTGGAGAGTCAGTCACTGAAGTGAATTTGGTTTGATCAGGATGCTTTTTGTAGGTGTACTGAAAGAAGATTAAAAAATGTTTGTAAAAAACGCATATAAAGTATTTTCCAAGTATTGATAAAAAAATAAAATTATTAATAAATTAAGTACTTTTGAAGTATTAATTTGAAAAAAATATTGATTGAAGTAGGTGAATGCTTGAGGTTCGTTCTTCATTTTGGTACTACTGCTTTCATTTTATGGGTTTACTTGTTATAAAAAGGATTGTGCTATATCTGCTTTGATCACTAGATGTCACAAAAGGCCCTAAAATAGAGATGAAAATGTTTGGGTTTTTTTAAGTCACACATGGCAATGAGGCCAAACTCAGAATCATTGATGCTACCCGGGATCACTCAGTTAATTTTTCTGTGGTGAACAACTGCTGCCCTGTACTCACATCTTTACATTGCTCCAACTTCTTGATTGCTTCATACTCTTGAGTTATGGTCTGAGGGAAGTAGCACTTTGTCTTTTCCTCCTCATAATCTGCTTTGTAATTTTTCTAGGAAAAAGAGCAACACTCAGTAAGGAACCACAACTGAGCTTTGTCTGAACTTTGCCAGAGTGATGGGGAAAACACAACGATTGCCACACTTACATCACTTTTCATAGCTTCAACCTTCATGCAGTGGATTTGATGTGGGTCCTCAAAGCTGCCCAAGTAGTGCCCCAAAATATTCTTCTGATATGCATCTTTATATTTAACCTGCCAAAATAACCATGAGTTGAGAGGCAAAAGGAACCAAGAGGGTCAGTACTGAAGGATAAGCTCCAAATGAAATACCTACATCACTAAAGTTCTTCAGTGCAGCATCAGTCTGGAATTTGGGTGTCTCACAGTAATTCATCTTGTTTCCTCTGGACTGTTCATAGGCTTCTTTGTATAATTTCTGCAAATCAAATAATACCAGATCACACAGGAGATTTCCCTGCAAGTCACCCCCACCATGTTAAAAATGACAAGAGTAAAACAGAGAAACGGTTCCAAAGAAAAGCTTTCTCACAGGACTGAGAAACAGATGGCACTGTTTTCCCAATGGTTTTTAAAAATAACTTTTTTAGGTTTGTAAGGGAAGACAGAAAGGTCTGGTTAATGGTTTTTGGTCTTCTGACACGGAGAATATTCAATCTCTTCTCGTACAAATAAAAGAGTAATTGAGAAGACCATTACAGTGAATAACCAAAATATAATATAAAAATATTATATAAAAGCACCACATATATTACCATTATTAGCTGAAATTCCTTACACAGTAAGGAAAGAACTGTCCTGTTGTGATTCATTATCCACAAGGATCTAAACGAACTATCCACTAATTAGCCATCCATGTGCCACTGCTGTTGCTACACCCATCTGTGGAGAATTCATTCTTTACCTGAGTTGTTCTGGCTGGTGCTATCTCATTACAAATATGGGTCCACAAAACTAAAAATACTCCAAAGGAGAAGCTTTGTGAAGAAATGATGAATGTGGTTTCTGGTACATGACTGAAAATGATGTAGCTGCACATTGATAATACTCACATCACTCAGAATATTTGCTGCAGTTTTTAATTGCTTCAGCAATGGGTTCTCTGTAGCAGGGAGCACATTATAATCTGCAACAGCTTTCTTCTTTTCATAGTCTGCTCTGTATTTGAACTTGAAAGAATAAAAATAAAAAAAGAGGTTTTAAAAATCAACATTGAAATCCAAATGCTCACCAACCTGTGTGATAGCCCAGAGCAGCTGTGGCTGCCCCATCCCTGGAACTGTCCCAGGCCAGGCTGGACAGGACTTGGAGCACCTGGGACAGCGGGAGGTGGCCCTGGCCATGCCAGGGGTGGCACTGGGTGGCCTTTAAGGTCCCTTCCCACCCAAACCATCCTGTGACATGAATCTATTCTGCAATATAATCTTCAACTTTCCGTGAAAAATGCCCCTGTTATTTCACTTATGGTGGCCAAGGACCATGAGAGGTCTTGCCAAAACAATGTCAGCACAAACTTGGGTTGTCCGGTTTTCGGCTGTTTGGATGGCCTGGAAAGGCCCGGGGTGGCCTTGGGGCAGCCCAGGACGAGAAGAGGCTTCAGTTCTTTTCTCGGTCTCGGTGTTTATTAATTGTTTATCTAAAAGATTTTCTCTCGGCCCGACAGAGCTCTGCTCAGCAGCCAGCCATGAGCACACTCCCTGCCCTCCGGGCGGTCACCTATCTTTATACCCAAAGTTACGTGTACAATATTTATCATTTTTCCCCAATACCTTTCACCCTTATTGCCCGGTGCACTTTTAGTAATGACCAATCCCAAAGTGCCACCATCACCACAGAAGATGGAGGAGAAGAAGAAGAAGAAGAAAGACAAGACACGCCCCAATTCCTCCATCTTACTTCTCTAAACCCCCCTGTACAGAAATCCTAAACCCTGTGTTTCACTCTCTAATTAACCAATCCCTTCACCATTCACCCCGGTGAAACCCTCCTATCCTCATACAGGTGTCGTCTCCTGTGTAGGGTCAAAGTGCAGCCACCAGACACTTCTGGAACATTCCAGGACTCCCGAGCCCCCCAAGGGTGGTCTCGGTGACACCTCAGTGCTGAGGGGCTGAGATCCCACATTGGGTGAGTTCAGAACTGTTCCCAGGCTGAGCAGGTGGCGCTCAGCTCCCTCACCTTGCTGACGTTTTCTGAAGCTCGTTTGTTGGCTTCGTACTCTGGAGTCTCAGTCTGCATGAAGTAGATTTGGTCTTTCATGTTTTCAAAGTCTTCCTGGTATTTCCTCTGATAGGAACAGAGACAGACAGAAAACAACACATTCATTACATTTCATTGTAAATTAGACACCTACAACAGGGATTATTTAGGAAATAAGCAAGGCCACAAATGGAGCCTCAGTATTTTCCAAATGAACATAAACAGGGACAAAGCTGTTGAAGATTTTCTGCAGGATTCACTCACCATACTGAGATTTTCTGCATTCATTTTTGCAACTGCCACGTCATAGCACGGAGTTTGACTCCACTTGCCTTTGATTTTGTTTTTATAGTCCTCATGGTAAATAACCTATAAGGAAACAAAACAATAAAATTGAATTTCCAAGACACAGTTCCATTTTCACCTGACAGATTCATTTTCCAAAGCTGTCTTTTTAAAGCTGCTTCATATTTGATGCCTGCCTTATAACTGTTTTAGCAGGTATGGTAAAAAACACCTTAAATATGATTTGGCCAAATCATTCCAGTGTTATTTCCCTTAGTACCTTCCCTGACCTAAAAAGGATAAATAAATCATCTCTACCAAATTCCTTTAGTTCTGTTTTCTCCCTGGTCACATAATATCAGGATATTGCCCATTAAGTCAGAATTTACGGGGATTGCTGCTGGAACTGGTTATAAGCAAACCCTTTTAATTACCTGATATTTGTGATTTCCATTATTTATCCAAGCTCATAGAAATCAAGTATTAAAAGTTTAAAGAGTTTTTCTAACAACAAAATACCTGCTTGAGTTTTACTCAGTGCTCCAGGGGCATTTTCAGCCACAAGTGCATTATTTTCCATAAAATATAAAACTCCTCCAATGCTTTTTTAACATTGCTGAAGAACATATATGCCAAAAAGAACCTTTAAAAAAATCTATATTTTATCATTTTGGAGATACCTACTAAGCTTATTATTCTATTAATTTCAAAGAATTATGGTACTGACCTTTTTTTTTTGCATGTTATAAAATTTTCTTGGTGACAATTTAGCTTTTAAGCTATGGAAATATAAGATTAAAGAAATTTTCTCAGAATGAATTATTTTACCTTACAAGCAGGTTCAAAGTGGTTTCTCCACCATGAGTGAATACTGCAATTCTCTAATCTTAAAATGTAGATAATTTTCAATACACAGCAAAATAAATTTTTAAAAAATAATTAAATTCTGAATGGAATTAAAACCTGACATCTGCATTACAAGATTATGCAACTTGGTCACAGTTTCTCCTGCAAAAATTGGTTTTTCTCTGTGTTTTTCCTCTTCCTAAGGTCCCTTTTTGGCTCTCTCCCTGCAGGAGTGGGGTTTGGGCAGAGGTTCCACTCACATCACTCAGCTGCCGTGACACCTTCTTGGCTTGTTCCACATCAGGGGGGTCTGGCAGAGAGGTGAATTTTGCTTTCCTTTCATCGTGCCCCTTTTTGTAGACAATCTGAAAGGATGGAAGAAATAAACATTTATTTGAGGATCACAGCATTGAACTGTGCTACCACCACATTAATGAAAGTTCTGCCCACAGCCCCTGCAGCAGGAATTCTTTAATCTGTGTGTTACCAGGGAACTTCTGAACCTCTGCAAAATTCTCTGAAATCTTCATGTCAGAGCTGCAATCCCCTGCTGAGTTCTGTGTATCTAAATATCAACAAATCCCACCAATCTCTGACTTTTATTATCACTGTTTTAGAGGCACATTTGCACACCCACAAGAGTGAACTGGACTTGGAGACAACCCTGAGAGTTTCTGCATTTGGGGAGTTACACAAAATCTTCTTGCTGATTTAATAAATCAATTATTTTATTCATTCCTAACCCAGCATCAAACTGCCAATGGATTTCAATATTCTCTAATTTGTATTCTAGTATCAAGTACATATTTTACATATTTTTCTAAGAAGTATCACTACTATCAGAGCTCACTTAACACACTTTTATTTTCTGTTCCACTGTGAAGCTTTTATATCTAATCCAAGTCCATGGCAAGTCCCAGGCTACACCATAACCCAGCAGCCTTTGGTACCCACATGCAAATCCCTGCTTTGATACTCACATCACTCAGAGTCTTCTGAGCCTGTGCCACCCTTCTGAGCTCTGGACTGTCATTGTAGGGATAAAACAACGTTTTGTCTGCATCCCAGTCTTCAGTATAGAGTTTCTACAAGAAAAATGCCAGAATGCTCATTATTAATTAATTTCTGGCTTTGAAAGCTCATTTTGCTTCAGCTGCTTAGAGCTGTGGTTAGCTTTTCTTACCTTGCTGAACATTGCTGTGTTTTTTATTGCGTTCACAAGCTCTGGAGCATCAGGGGGAAGCAGGTACTTGTCCTTATTCTCCTCCCAGTTCTGTTTATATAATACCTGGAAGGAAAGATCAGCAAGTTGGTCACTCTATCATTAAAAAAAAATATTTACTTCTGAATATTTATTACTGGATAAACTGCCTGCTTTAAAGTTTGGGGTTTTTTTCGAAATCAAAGTCTCAGAGCACTAACATCTGAAGAGAGCAACTGGAAATATTTAACATTATATTTATATTTGCCTTACCAGCTTCTCTGCTATCCCTCCTGTGCTTCTTAACTGTTGCATAAGTGTTGTTTTGTCACCCTGAGCTCAAAACTTTGTTCTTGTCAGCAACCTCAGGATCCAGCAGTGTAGGAAAGTCAGCAGTCACTCACCTTGCTCACTTGCTGTGACACTTTCTTTGCATGCTCTATATCCATGGCCTTTTCATCCACGTGGCAAATGGTTCTGGCAACTCCCCCAGCCATGCGGTATTTAACCTGGAGCACCACAAAACTCACTGATTCCACAGCAAAACTGACTCTGATTTTTCTTTAAAAAACCCAGAATTATTACATTTTCACCCTTCATATAAACACCCAGAACCTGGATGAACCTAGAAATGCAGTTGTGACCCACCTCACTGAGCTGGTCCTGCACTTTCTTGATCCTCCGGATTTCTGGGGTATCGACTGTGGAAGCATATGGCTTTCCTTTTTCTTTTCTGAATTTTTCCTTGTACTTGTTCTGGAAGAAAATAATGATAAAAAACAATTAAGACATATCCCTAAGCTCTGGCAGAACTGTATTAGCAATTACTGCCATATTTATCTGGTTAGGACAGGAATTTGGACAGATTATTGAATAATATAAAGTAAAGTTATTCAACTACATTTGCACTTTGGCTTATTTTAGCCAACTGAGTTTATTCCATCAGACACAACAAGAAAAAAATCCATCTCTAACTTGGATCACATCTAATTTATTACATTCTCCCCATGAGCTTAGTATTGATAAACCCAGATATTTGCAATACAACTATCAAACAACCCCTGTAAAACATTTTTAAAGCTGGTGTTCCTCAAGAAATAAGAGACATGGGACAACCTACCTCACTGAATAAGTCCTTCATTTTATTGCTGTGTTCCAGGTAAGGTGTCAGAAACTTGGATGGGTCCACTTTTGTGCGGATTGTTTTCTTCCTGATGGGAGGAGCTGCATCCTCCACGGAGGGCTGGGTGTGCTCAGCGGTGTACGTGGTGGTTGTGGTGGTCTCAGGGACTGAGTACTCTGTGCTGATGGTCTCAGTGATCTCTGTGACCACCTGCAGATCCAAAAAATTCAATAATCACTTGTTTTATAGCTGTAAAAGTTTGTTATCTTAAGTGTTTTTCACTGCCCTGAGCTGGGTGTGCTCTGCTGTGTAGGTGGTGGTTGTGGTGGCCTCAAGGCCTGAGTGTCATCTGTGCTGATGGTCTCAGTGACCACCTGGAGATTAAAAAATTTAATAACTCTTGTTTTAAATCGGTAAAAGTTCATTAGGATAAGAGTTTTCAGTGCCCTGAGCTGGGTGTGCTCAGATGAGTATGTGGTCTCAAGGCCTGAGTAGTCTGTGCTGATGGTCTCAGTGACCACCTGGAGATTTAAAAAATTTAATAACACTTGTTTTATGGCTGCAAAAATTCACTAGGATGAGTGTTTTTCACCCCCCTGAGATGGTGAAAGGGTGCTCTGCTCTCATCCAGATCCACAAGGAGACAGAAAATCAGGGACACTTTTCCTACTGGGATTACCATTGTGTTCCCTATATATCACCCACCCTAAAAAAAACCCACAAGGAATGAACTCCCTGGCTGGTTCCTGCATCAAACTCATGGAATTATTCTCCAGAGGGTCTGGGAGAGTGAGGCTCCAGCTGCCTCTGCTCTACATAATTGAATTTCCAATCACTTTAAATGTTTTATACACTTTCTTATCAGCATAGTCATGCTGCAAGCAGTAATTTTAATACTAAGATTCTAATGAAAAGCATCTAAAAATAATTATCATAACTAAAAAAGGTGCTCCAAGACCACCCAAATAAGTGTCACGTTTTATTTTGTATCAATTAGCTTTATAAAAAATTGCTTTTATGAAGGAATTAATGAAGGTCAGAGTTCTGAGTTATTTGCATCGATGAGACAGAGCTGAAAATGCACCAAGAATGAATAACTTCTGTTTCTGCAGAAGCCCATGCCATAAAGAATATTCATGATAACACAGCAGAGAGTTGGGTTATAGCTGTTTCAGAGGTAGAATTTCAAATTATGGCAATCACTCCTTGGTGACCCAAATCGTTGTTACCAGTGACATGATGAAAAATCTACAAAAGTGTAATTTCTCAGTGAAATTACACAGGGTGAAGGGAACAGAACTGATACATGTAAACTGATCTTACATCATCACACAGCACGGACTTGAAGCAAAAATAAAGCATTAAGCAGCAACTGTTCACTGATATTTGTGTGTTTAATGTGAAAAATTAAACCTCAGGATACAAAAGGCTGCTAATTTAAGTGTTTCATGTTAATTACATGCATTTATGTGCTACATGCACTATGACAGGGATCTTTACCTCGTGAGGCTCACCCTCCTCAATAACTGTCTCCTCAATGTAGTACTTTGGAAAAAAAAGAGAAAAAAACATCATTGTTAGGCCAGATCAGCAAACTGTAGCTTCTGTGAAGCTGTTTTAAAACACATTTCTGGAGAAACAGGATTTTAGTTCACAGCTGCTTATGGAGTCATTTGGTAACTCTGAGTATCTGTTCAAATTTTGCATTAATGATTGGGTTTTCATTTCATACATTCCCCAACTAATAATCGTCCAAATAATCAATGACAGATTGTTATCTAATTTTACCCACAAGAGGGAAGACATTGATGACCACATTAAAAGAATCAGCATTTAAACCCCAGGATTTTCCTGGTTTTTATTTGGTGACACTCATGACTGTTGTCCTCAGGGCTGCTCCTACAAGGACAACAATAATTTCTGGCTGCCAGTTAAACTTTGTTGCTGATCACAACTCTGAGCCTGATGATTTTTCACCCATTTTACTGCCCATTGTCCCCTCATAATTTATAATCTCATAAATTTGGGGATAAAACCACAACGGGAGGTGTCCCTAAAGCAGACCAGGTACACAACCTTCACTGGTCTCCCCTTGTCCACAGCAGCTGTGAACTCATTATAAAAATTAATGAGATTCATCAGCCGCAGACTTCTCTTGATAACTTCGCCACATGACCTTCATGTGTTTAAAAATAGCTTCTGAAGGGATTTGATCCACAGCCTTCCCAAAGTGAGGTTGACCAGCCTGTAGCTCGCTGGATCTTCCTCCTTGCCTTTCTTGAAGACCAAATCCAGCTGAACATTGCCCATGGGTGTAGGAATGGAGTTTGTAATGTTTTAAATCTTTATGTTTCTGCCAAGTTTTCTGCTCCTGCTTCCACCTTCAGTATATCTATTTTTTTGTGTCATTTTCCTCAGTCAGGAGCTCTGTGTTCCTCCACTCCACCCTTCTGCTGTTTGATTTCTGCACTTTGGGCTGAGTTGTGTGCTCAGGGAAAATCGTGCTGGAGGATTACCCAACGACCCTGGCTGTCTTTGCTGTTTCCCATGGGAAACAGCGCCAGGTTGTGCCAGGGGAGGTTTTTGTTGAAAACTTTTTTTAAAATTTATTTCCCGTCCGCCACTTCCCAGCCGCGGCCGCACGGTGGCGCCGTCTCTCGAAAATGGCGGCCGGCGTGAGGGAACCGCCGGGGCCTGCGCCTTCCGCACCTGCCCCGGTCAAAAATGACGGAAAAAAGCTTTTAAAAACATTGCTGCACGATCAGCACCCGCTGTCTGCGGGGTGTGCTTCAACTGCACTAAGATAAAATGGAAAAATGCGGGGTTTATGTTGGAAAGTCTCCTTCGAGCAGTAATTGCTTGGGGTCGCTTGCCACAGCTGCGGGAACGGAAAATCCTTTGAACCTAAAAAAATTGTCTTTAAAATTTAAGCCCCTTTCTGAGAGCTTTTCCTCAAAGTTAGTTCAAGGGAGCAAGCCGTACTTGCCAAGCTGTGACATACTGGGCTGTTCTGAGGTGATTTCCGTGCTGGACCCACCTCGACAACACCTTCCACAAACCTCCCACAAAATCTTCCACAAAAGCTTCCTCAAACTTTCTACAAGACCATCCACAAACTTTCTACAAAACCTTTCACAAACTTCCTACAAAATCTTCCACAAAAAACTTCCCACAAATTTTCTACAAAATCTTCCACAAAATTCTCTGCAAAACCTTCCACAAGCTTTCCACAAAATGTTCCACAAGCCCCCCTGCGAAATTGTCCACAAACTTTCTACAAAACCTTCCAAAAAACCTCAAGTAACTCGACAGCAAATATTTGTAGCACTCACTGTGGATTTTTGCACATCTCAAGACAGCTACAACATCAAGTAATAGCTCGTAATTCCAGAAAGTTAAAAAATAGCATTTTAAAATGGTTGGCAATGCCTCAGCCACTCAATATTCAACAATCATGTCCTTCTCTTTCAGAAGGGGAATTTCTGGTATGTTTAAATTCTTGGATTGATGCAGGAATTAAGAAAATTCTAGAAAGGCTTAAAATGGTACTGGATGCTGTTGTTCCTGTTTTATTTAGCATCTCACCACGAGTATCCCAAGGGAAGTGACTAAATCAGTGTGTCCTCAGCCCAAGGGATGTGGTTGCAGCAAGGTGGTCATTGAAAATTAAAAACAAAGGATGAAATGGGGCTGTGTGAACAAAAAGCCCAAAATACCATAGCTCCTGCTGGAATAAATAAACAATGAGAGCAAATAAATATCCATTGCAGAGAGCACACAATGCACAGGAAACATAAAGGCGATTACAAGTAACATGGGAATAAGGAATTTAATGAAGGGCTGGTGTCATTGTAGCTAGGTAGTAAAATGACTTTAAAATCGACTTTATAAGTGCTGACACCTATTTTGCAAAATGCATTTAACTACTCAGATGGGCAAATCAATTGGCTTCACTTCATTCACCATTTGAAATATATAAAGCTGTCAGTGCCCTCACACCACGTGAAATCTATAGTCCACTGAACACAGTGTGGCGGCAATGAGTTGTAGGATGTTTACATTTATACCCTTCTTTTCCTCAAACACTGATTTTTCACAAGTCTTTGTATATTTCATAACACAAGTTAATTTCAGAATAGTAGCAATGCAACAAGTAAGAGCACACTGTTAATTTCGTGTACTGTTTCAATAAGAGTCATTGTTCCCATGGTCCCAGCTGTAGGTTGCCCGGTTCCTGGGGAATTTTTTATTCAGTTTCCTGAGTTTTAATGACCTACTGGCAAATTAATGGAGATAGAATCATGGAGTCACAGAATGCCCTGGGTTGGAAGGGACCTTAATGATCCTCTATTCCACCCCCTGCCATGGGCAGGGACACCTCCCACTATGCCAAGGTGCTCCAACCTGGCCTTGGACATTTCCAGGGATCCAGGGATAGCCACAGCTTCTCTGGGCACCCTGTGCCAGGGCCTGCCCACCTTCAGGTATCAGGATTTCTTCCTGATACCTAATTTAAATCTACCCTCTGTCAGTTTAAAGTCCTCCCCCTTCTCCTGTCACCTAAATCTGACTCCATCTCTGCAATGTCTCAGGCTAAATTGGTTTGTGGTGGCACAAAGCTGCTGCATTTCTGCAGAGGCAGGGCTAGAAGGGAGCTTCCAAAGCCATCTTCACCCATGGATTGGGTGACAGAGGGCAAGCCAGCAGGGAAAAGAGCTGGCCCAGTGCATCTAAAATTACACAGGGAGTAATCAGAAAACCTTGCACTGAGTGTGGGATGGTTCCAGTCCTTATTTAAACTGAGCAACTATGACAGGAACCAGGAGACTTTGCTCCTCCGAGAGCAACTGTTGTTGTTGTTGTTGTTTTAGTGATGAAACCATTTAATAGATATCTAATCATCCCTAATCTTCGGAGAGCAAACAGCAACCTCTGCTCCTGAGCAGCGTCTCAGTACGGTGATTAATGCACTCAGTCACAAGGCAGGAACAAACATTTCTGCTCTCACATTTTCTTCTTACCTCCACAACTTCCTCGTATTCTTCTTCCTCCATTCTGAGGGTTTGCTTCTGTCTTTCCCCCACTCACTGGTCACACAGCAGGTGAAAATGTGAATAAACAGTATTAGCCCATGACTGAAAGCGCCATGAGAAGGTGCAAGTCAAGCTCATAAAGCTCTTGGGGTCATGGTTAGTAACTAGTCAGACCCTAAATAAAGTTGGGATCTGTCATTACTTGGACTGTTATGGAAAACCATTGGATTAAGTTTCAAACATACTGATATAAATTACAATTCTGGACAAATATCTCATTCCAATTATAACATCAACTCTGGATCAAATGAAAATAAAATAAAATAAAAGCGATAAATAAAATAAAAGAGACAAAGAAGAGATCTCTTGAAACATGATGTGATATTTTCATTACAACAGAATTATTTGAAGCATTTTTCTTCTCTCTGTGACTGTTCTACACAATTTCATTATATCATTCAAGCTCCTGTTTGAGTGGGAGATTTACATTCTACTAACTTCATTCATAAGTAGGAGCATAATGTAGAAAAATATTGTAAATATTATTTTCAGTGACCTTAGGTTAATGAGGCAATTTCTGTCTTCCCAGCATCAGCCTACAGAGATGCTCTGGGGTTGGGTTTTTTTTAAGCTCTTGTGGGTTTCTTCTCTCTGTTTCTTCAGACCTGGAAAAGATGAAAATCCATAGAGTTGGCTGAAGTACAAAGCACAGATTAGTGGCAGACCCTTTGAACTAATTAATCAACACACTGATTTTGCTGTGAGGCAAAGCTACAATTTTCCACCAGAGTCTGCAGCCCTGTTTCTAATGTTGGGAGGGGATGAGGCTTTGGAACAGCTGCTCCTGAGTCCAGGGATATTTGCCGTGTAAGCTAATCCTGCCAACTGACGGGGCACTTGGGTTGAGCTGGCTAAACTGCAATTCCTTCTGAGGCAAGGGAAGTCAAGTCATGCAGGTTAAATATAGGAACACAGAATACTGGCCCTTTTTAGTCCCAACGGGCTGAGAAAAATGGCCAAAAATCAATTGGGAAAACCGTGTTGTTAACTATTAAAATAAGTTAAGAATAACTCAAATAACGAGGGACAGATCACGTGAAGCAGTAGGCAGAGGTGTATGAATAAACTCAAGAATGGGGTTTGCATGCAAGCACAACCTCTTCAGCCTGTCACTGTTACAACCTCCAGCCACACTTCCAAACCCCACTCCAGGTCTTTTCCTCCTCCTCCAACCCACAGCCAGTCACTCAGACAGAAAAACTGACTTCCATGGGCCAAGCACAACAAGTATTCCCAGAAAACTACAGGATGGGGAAACAGCTCAAGATCCTCTTGTAAGGAAAAGAAGTGAAATGCATTTAAAATGCCCTTACCAGCGACATCCAGTAAATATCCTTTGGAGCAAAGGCTCTCCAGTGTTCCCTCCTGAGCAGCACTGGCGAGAGCGAGGGGCTTTGGTGGCTCCTGGTGACGTGTGTGGCCCACGCAGCCAATCTGGCTCCTGCCCGCTCGAGTTTCAGCCCTAAATATACGCGGTGACCCCGAGGGAGGGCACCTGTTCTGAGCTGCTGCATCAGGGACAGCGAGCCGGGCACCTCCGTGCTCCTCAGGAAACACAGAACGCACCAGAGCTGGGCTGGAGGTGCAGCCCAGGCAAACCCAAGGGACTGCTCCAGTGGAATAAAACGTAATTAGCAGGGTTGATAACAACATTGAATTTCAGTTGACGGAGGCAGTTTCATTCCTGTGACGTGCCTGAATAAACACCATCCAAATTCAAGAATCTCTGAGCTTGAGGAGTCCACACTGCAAACCAAACTTTAGTCAAAACACAGCTTTAATTTCACCCCGTAAGGACACCTGAAATGCTTTTTCACCTTGATGCAAATGTTTTTATCACTTATGAAATGTTTCACAGCTGATCACACAGACCCAGGAACATGTGAAAAGCAACAGTTTGCAGGGAAGGAACCCAACAAAGAGCCAGCATCCCTGGTGAAGGAAGTCCAAGAAGAGCTGATAAACAGATTAAGTGACAGGGGAGCAGCCCTGGTGTTTTGGAAGGTCAGGAATGCCGTGATGTATGGAGCAGAAGCAGGGTGATGATAACAGACGTGACTTCTTAGGGGATGACTCGGCTGACAAATAGAGTTGACTTTGGTTCTTCAAGGAGGTGCATTCAAAAGGCAATATCAACAATGATCCCCTTCCATGTGCTAGATCACATTATTCAATAAACGGTTCTCAGGAGCCCTTGAGAGACATCTTTTTCTTTAACTCTTTCCAGTAGTTCATATTTATATCCAGATGAAATATCATATCTCATTCACTTCTGCCAAGTATTTTAGACTCTGCCCAGAGCTGCAGACCCCTCCCTATCTCCTTTGGCCAAGCCATTTTCAATTACTCTGCATTTTGCTTTACTAGGCAGTCCTTCCCCTTTTAATCTGATTTCTGTTTATTTAACTTTCTTAACCTCTTTTGAAATTGTCTAGAAATTAGCACAGCGTGTTGTTGGAGCCTCTGGAGAGCAGCTCAGCGTAACCTGCTGCTCTCTGCTCCTGATCCTCCGTGTGTGCACTCCAGAAATAACTCACAGGCCCCTTCTCCTCCCAGGAGCTGCTTTTCAATAGACTGGATGACAAACACAACATCTTCATCATCAACAACAAACCTTAATGGAGTGAAGGGTCAGCTTTCCTTATTGAACATGTAATTATTGTCATTCCTGCTCAATCCTGGAAGCTCCTGCAAAGGATTTCTCTCTCAGTGCTCCTGTGCAAGCCCTGTGTTACTGGAGCACACCTTCAGATTTTACACTGCTGTTTGACATCTTGCTCAGAAAGACCCTGAACAAGGCTGAAATTGCATGCAGGACAGCAGCACCCCTTTTTCTGCCACTGAAATGCAGATGTCTTTAGCGTGGCACACCTTCAGCAGCACAGCTCAGGGCTGGAGAAAAGCATGGAAGAACCCATGGAAATTACAGAAGGGGGCTGAGAACAAAGGAATTATTGGTGAAATGAAAAGTTAGGCTGAATGTAGGATTCTTGTTCTGCCATCGGAGCAGGAAGAGGGGAGGAGGGTGCTCAGTTCCTGCATTTTGGGGCTTTGCTCCTTCAGCTCCAGATCCCAAGGAGCAGCTGTGAGAACACTGTGGCCATTGTGTGGGCAAGGAGAATGGCAGGATCCCTGAGGCTGGACAAGCCCTCCCAGCCCCCTGAGTCCCAGCTGTGCCCATGCCCACCTTGCCACCAGCCCAGAGCCCTGAGTGCCACCTCCAGGAATTCCTGGGGCACCCCCAGGGATGGGCACTGCAAACCTCCCTGTTCCTAACGTGTATGAGATAAAGGGAATACCAATGGTTAATATTTTGATATTTCCTCTTTTCTTTTGAATTGTTTTGTTGTGAAAATTTATGTCTGACTCTGATTTCTGCTGGAATAGTCACAAAGGCATAGAATCACTAATGCTGGAAAAGACCTCCAAGATCATCAAGTCCAGCTTTTGACTTTGTTGTGGAAATACTTGACTTTGTGGGGGACATATATTTCAAAAGCATTACCTGAGCCCTAGGTGGGGCCTGGCAGCTCTGCCCCAGGTTAACACCCCAGGCCGGATTTACCCAGGGCACATAAATGAGCTCAGCACTTCTGAGCTAAAGACAGCAAACTGTAAAACTACTGGCAGGAATAAAAAGGTTGTTTTGCATTTCAGTCACAAAGATTAACGCAAAAAATATTTCCTTTACTTAACATATTTAAATATTGAGTTCAGTCAGTCCTGCTTATCCAACAGGAGCCACTCAGGGCATGATGGGTCAATGTCCTGGCATCCCAGGTGCTATATTTAACCTCCTGACATACCTGGGCTTAACAAGCACTGTATCATTGGAAAAGGACATTTAAATACATATTTATGCCACCATGTCTATTTTTAACCTACCACCAGTGAGTTCCTTCTCATTCTTTTCACCTTTCCCCTCAGCAAGGCTCCTCTGCCCCAGCACCTTTTGGTTCAATGCATGGAAATACTGTGGAGAGCATTTTTACAAAAAAAAAAAAAAATTAAGGGTTTGGTTGGACAAATGCAAAGGATTGTCTCCAAATTAAATATCCATCTATTTCTCCAACCCCTCCATTTTTACAGCTGGCCAATATTTTTCTTCTGGATGAAGCCAGGCTGGGAGCACAGGCCTTGTCAGAGGTTGGCTCTGGCCTTACAAACAAAAAGGTTTTTAGGAAAGAATACATATTCTAACAAGAATTCCACCTTTACTTCAGAGCTGCTCATCCTGTTTCTCAGAGTATTAATAGAAAGCATTAGATCATACCAAATAATATTCTTGGGGGCAGTGAATCAAGGTGCTGTGAGTATCTCCTCAGTGTCTTGTCTTCAGGTTTATTTTTTGATGCTGAAGGGCTGCTGTGACTCAAAAAGACTTGGCTGGAAGAGGAGGCATAAAGGAATATTGATATGATTGATATGGAACCAAAATTAATTTTATGCTTTCCAACATTCCTGGACAGAGAAGGAACTGTGGCCTCACCCATCACATTGTTTGGGTATTGACCCAACTTTTTAGTGTTGAAAGTGTCCCATCAGAATATTGCAAAGACTGAATCAAAAGATGATTTAAAGTGGGGAAAAAATACAAACAAACCCAAACTTAAAAGAAGAGGAACAAGGTGCCAAATATTGGTTTACCTTTTTCATGGTAAGATTTGATAAAGCAAAGAGAAATGACATGAACAAATGCTCCTCCAGCTGGTTGTAGAAACTTAAAAATTAGGTTAATATTTAAACCCCCAGCACTGAGGATATAAACTCAGAGTGTAAAAGATCCTGTGTATCGACACAAGATATTCACTGGGGCCACTGGCACAAGGAGAGTTCTCCTCACATGACAGCATCTGTCACAGCCTCCCCTGTTCTTTACTTGGGGCCTTTGAGAATCCTCAAAGAAAATATTTATCCACAAGATGATGTCAAACAGCCCAATTTATCTCCCCTGCTAATGTTCCCAAGGCAGCCACAGGGCCTTGGACATGGGTGCTCATCAGAAAGGAGATACAGAAAGGCAAAGGTCCTCAGGAATTCACAGCCAGCTCTGATTGTATTGATCAGATTTCCTGGTGAGGGAAGCTGAGATTCAGCACCCAACTCAACATATTCAGGTTTTGGAATATTAACATCAGTTCCTACAAACTAGGAAAGGAAGGTGAGATTCTTCTCCAGCCTTTTGTTCTTCCTGCTGTTTCTAAGGCAAATAAACTTTTGTATTTTTAGAACAGAGGTACAAATATCAGCTGTAAATGCCAGTGAAAAGCCCTGATTGGCAGCCAGAGCTTCAGCTCTTACCCTGCCTCCCACACTTGTCCTTTGGACAAGCCTCTGCCTCACTACCCTTCAATAAAATAACACAGCTCTTTTATCGTTAAAAGACAAAATTTTTCATTATTAGCACCATTTTGCAAATCATTACAGAACGGCAGTGACAGCTGTATAGGGCTGTCCCATCCATGGGGTGTCACGGCCAGGTTGGATGGGGCTGGGAGCAGCCTGGTTTGGTGCTCTGACGCTGCTTTCCCCTCCTCAGGGTGGGTTATTGCTGAGGAAACACAATTCCTTCCTGGAGTGTTCCTCCTTGGAAGAAATCCCCTCTGGGCGCTCCCCTCAGGTGCCCGCGCACGCTGTGCCACCCCGGCCCCAAGTGCTGCTGCCATGAGGGCACATCCCCGTTCTCTCACCGAGCGCCAGCCTCACATTGCAAACCCACCGGTTTCCTGTGGGGAATTTAGCTGCTAGAGAATGGAAAAGTACAAAGCCATGGCTAATTCCAAGTCCTGCACCTGCATAGATAGCGTGTCCTTGGGCCTAGCTGTGGTAGGATAACAAACAGTGAAAGAGACATGAGAAAAGAGAGATGTAACCCCTGAGGAATGAAGAGTTGATGGCATAGTTTAACCAATAGATTGCTTGGCTTACAGAATATTCATAAGCTTATTATTTGCTGTATAAGTGTCTGATGCTCTCTTCAATAAACAGAACTTGCTGATCACTCCTATGGAGTGTCCGAGTCTCCCCTCACCGACAAATGGCTCACCCCGACAAAGGCCTCTTTCTGCGACAGTTTCCATCTCCTGCCTCCTTCCCCCGGCTCCTCACTGAACTCCCTTGTTGCCTTCTGATCCAAGGCAGGCGGCCTGGTTTCAGGAAACAGCATGGCGACCCTCTTCCCCAGGGTCGCTTGGGCCTAAGAAACACGTGGACACCAATGTGGTGGAGGATCAAAGGCCTTTATTCTCTCTTCCCGTGGGGTTTTATAGTCTAGGGGGCTTCTACGTCAGGTGGGGGTCTGTCCTTACCATCTATGGTTAGTAGGGATGGAAAGTTACTTGGGCAAGTGGAAAGTTACTGGAATCCGGTTCAGGGGGCTGCATTCCTATGTTAATTTTCTTATCTAAGGGGGCAGGGGCCCTGTCTTCCCGTAACATCACGAGATCTTCCGAACGCCAGGCCCTACCTGCTACACTCCCTGCACTGAATTTAGAGCAGAGTTGGTGTTTCCTCACAGCACCAAGCTGAAACAATTTATGGAGAGCCATAACCCACACCAGGCTCGTTTCTATCCCAGATAATTTAATGTCTTCACATTTCTACCAGAGCAGGAAGGTTTCACATGGGGTTCTACAGCCCTGCCAACTTTCCACATCACCAACAAAGAGATGGATTAACACAGAGGCATTTCCTGCTGTAAATCCTCTGGGTGGAGAGCAGGGCTGAGCACTCCCTTAGAAACCATGAACCATCACCTTCATCCTGCAATCCCCTCTGCTGCTTTTGCAGTTCAACATTGCCCTGATGCTGCTGGCAGATGTTCGTGCCCTGTGTGAGAACAGAGGGGAGAAATCCAGTATTTACTCCCCAGGCCTCCATGCCTTTTTCACCCCGGACAGGCTTTCATTGCAAGAGTGAACAAACTCTGAACACAAAGGTGTGATTGAGGTAAAATTGTGACTGAGTCCCTTTTCACCTTTTTTCTCCTTGGGCAAAAGAAGGACAAGTGTTGCTGTCCCTCTTCCCCATTCCAAGGGTTTTCCAGCTAGTGCAGGGTTCCTCTGTGGAGTTCCCAGTGAAAAGGGCTCACAACTTCCCTGCCTGGATCCCTGTCCCCCCGAGCCCCTCTGACTCCCCCACACTGCAGAGCAGCTCCCACAGCTATGGAAAATCAAACGTGCCATTCATGGGCTGGGACAGGAACTGTCCCCAGATCACAGAAGCTGCTGCAGGAGAAGGTCAAGGCTCAAAGCTCAATGAATCTACTCAAGAAATCCCAGAATAACCAAATCTCCCCACTGACAGACAATCCATGCACCTTGAGTCTCCTCAGTCTGCAGGATGCTGAACCAGAGCTCACGTGTCCAATGTCACAGCCTTTAGCAAACTGCAGCCCATGTCTGAGACTTGTTTTTAAAATATCCTCTCTCATTCTGCTGATTTAAAAGGGACATATTTCTCTGAAAGGTTCAAACACCTCTGACTGTAAAACGAGGGGGAAAAGCAATGTGCTTCACATTCCTGGGGTGGTGTCTCATAGCCTGAAATACAACCTGCAGCAGTCCATAAAATATTAAGACTGCTGGCTGGCCGTGGCCAGGAATGCTCTGCAGCAGCAGCTCCCAGGGGCAGAATGCTCTGAGAAAGGTCACTCACACAGCACTGAGGTCACCAGCACAACAGCCACCAGGAGTAATTCTTCTCTGCACTATTATTAACAGCACTGAGCAGCCACCAGGAATCTGCTGGGCTCCCACTGCCCTGCAGCGGCTCCAGACAATACAACCCAGGAAATACAACTTTGTTACTGCACCAATAGAGGGACATTTAACCACAGTGGAGAATGGTAACATCACAAATTCCCTCCCCTCACTCACTTGGCGCTGGGCCGTGCTCTCCTAGGGGACATCTCCTCAGTGGGGCACCTGCAGGAGCTCCTGAGCCAGCAGAGACTTTGCAAACTGAGCTGGCCCCTCTGACATCCCAGCAGTGACATGAACGGGGATCTCACCTGATAACTCACACAGGACAGCTGGAGCCAGGCTGGGAGCGCTGGGAATGTTCCCCTGGAGAAGGGAAGGATGCAGGAAAACCTCAGAGCCCCTGGCAGGGCCTGAAGGGGCTCCAGGAGAGCTGAGAGGGACTGGGGACAAGGGATGGAGGGACAGGAGCCAGGGAATGGCTCCCAGTGCCAGAGGGCAGGGATGGATGGGACACTGGGAATTGTTGGGAATTGGGAATTCCAGGCTGGGAGGGTGGGCAGGCCCTGGCACAGAGAAGCTCTGGAGCGAGTCCTGAGGAGGCCACGGAGAAGCTCCAAGAACTGGAGATTCTCTCTGGAGACAAAATGCAGCAAAATAATTGTTCCAAAATCTCCTTTTCTTACCCCTCCCTGCCTTCTCCCCATGGTGCCTCCCAAATCCTGATGCTGGGCCAGAGCAGCACATGGAATTGTGGATGATGGCTGGAGAAGGGAAGGCTCCAGGCAGAGCTCAGAGCCCCTGGCAGGGCCTGAAGGGGCTCCAGGAGAGCTGAGAGGGGCTGGGGACAGGGATGGAGGGACAGGAGCCAGGGAATGGCTCCCAGTGCCAGAGGGCAGGGATGGGTGGGACATTGGGAACTGGGAATTCCTGGCTGGGCTGGGATTGCCAGAGCAGCCCCTGGATCCCTGGCAGTGCCCAAGGCCAGGCTGGAGCACCCTGGGATGGTGGGAAGTGTCCCTGCCTGTGGGTGTTGGACCTGGGAATCTTCAGGTCCCTGTGGGCCATTCTGTGGTTCCATGGTTCTGAGATGACTCCAGACCTTTGCTGGGGAAAGCTGTGGAACTGAGTTGTGCTGCTGCCCTCCCCCTGCCCGCAGAAAGGCTGGAGGTGCCCCCACCCTGCCCATCCCACACCTCTGTCCCTGCCCAGTGCCACACAGAGCTGCTCACCTTGGTCTCCTCCATCTGTCCAAAGTGATCCAGGCTTCTTCATGCACCTTTTCTCTGCAGTGAGGGGTCAGGGGGGGAGAAACCTTTATTCGTGGAATACTTTTCATTTCCAAGGGTCTGGCAGACTTTCAGCTCTTTGAAAGCCATTCCTGATGACTTCATGGGGCTTTTTATAAAGTGAGATAATGGCAGTGGAGGGACAGAAGCAGCTGCACAACTCCCTGGCTGGGGCAGGGGTGGCCCGAGCAGCACAGCCCCAGCAAATGCAGCCCCCATGGGTGCCAGGAGCGCGATGCTCATGGACAGGCTGGTGCCAGGGCAGGAGCCCACTCGCCCTCCATGTGGGAATGCCTTGTGACACATCTCCAGCACATCCCCTGTGTCTGCTCATCAGGCCTGCTGAAAGCTGGGATAGTTTAGTGCAATATTTCCTTTCACAGCCTGAAGATTCAGTGTTCATCTAACACAGGTTACACCACGTTGAGCCTTTTCAGTGCTGGAGATTCCCTGGCAAGGGGAGCTTTGCTGAAAAGCACAATAAAGATCAAAACACAATCTAACTCTTGCAGAAGTGTTGTCAATCCACAGATTTCTGAGCCACAAACACGGAACAAATATTTTTGTGTACTGAAATTTTTTGGCTGTGACACTGCAAATCAATTTTCAGGTTTGAATGAAGCTGTTGCTACAATGACACAATTTTCCTGCTGTTGACAGCCAGCAAAACAATCTGTGCAAAAACAACCCATCCCTCCACCGTGGAGAAATACCAGAAAACACAAAAATGTCAAATTTACAGAAGGAGGATTTTTTATAAAGCAGAAACAGGATAGACTACGGCAAGACTAAAGCTAGATTGTCCCAGGCACGGCAGGAGCCCAGTGAAACAGCACAAAATTGCTGTGACTGTCTGTGATAAAAGCTCATCCTGAGAGATAAAAACGAACTTCAGGGGTTTAGTGGTCTGTGAAACAGCTCCTTAAATCCGGGCTCAGAGGGGGTTGGGGTTTAGCAGCACGCTCAGCTGAGGGGGCAGAGGAAGGATGGATGATGGTCTGCAAACCCACCGGGGGAGAGAAGGGCAGGGATAACCCCACAGGCTGGGGAAAATTCCTCCATGGGAATTCCTGCCCAGCCCAGGCAGGACGGAGTCCCCATCCCTGCAGGGATTTCACAGCCCTGTGGCACTGGGGACGTGGGGCAGAGTGGCCTGGGGGTGGTTGCACTGATGCTCTTGGAGGGTTTTGCCACCCCCAGTGATTCCGTGCTCCACATCTCCCTTGTGTGACAGCAGTTCTATGACAATTAATTCCCCAAGCCCCACCCAAGTGATTTGGTACTGCAGGGAAGGAGGGGGCAGGGGATTCCTTTTGGGGCTGCACTGGCCTAAAGAATTTCATTCCCCTGGATAAAGCACAATAAAACTCTTCCTTTGAAGTTTTGCTATAAAGAGGAGGATCCTGCCCCCGTCTGGCCTCCCTGGAAGGGAACAGCTGGAGCAAGAAATCCCAGATTCACAGAGCTGCAAATCCTGCTTTGGGAGGGACTCACAGGGATCACCCAATCCAGCTCCTGCCCTGCACAGCACAGCCCCAGGAATCCTTCCCAGCGTCTCTGGGGAGCGCTGGATGGGAACACTGAACAATTCCCAGCCACGCTCTGAGCTCAGGACAGACAGGAACTCCAGCTTTGGGTGTCCCATCCACTCTCTGAGCTCAGAACAGACAGGAACTCCAGCTTTGGGTGTCCCATAAACTCCCTGAGCTCAGGACAGACAGGAACTCCAGCTTTGGGTGTCCCAGCCACTGTCTGAGCTCAGAACAGACAGGAACTCCAGCTTTGGGTGTCCCATCCACGCTCTGAGCTCAGAACAGACAGGAACTCCAGCTCTGGGTGTCCCATCCACTCTGAGCTCAGAACAGACAGGAACTCCAGCTTTGGGTGTCCCATGCACTCCCTGAGCTCAGAACAGACAGGAACTCCAGCTCTGGGTGTCCCAGCCCCTCTCTGAGCTCAGAACAGACAGGAACTCCAGCTTTGGGTGTCCCAGCCACGCTCTGAGCTCAGAACAAACAGGAACTCCAGCTTTGGGTGTCCCAACCACTGTCTGAGCTCAGAACAGACAGGAACTCCAGCTTTGGGTGTCCCATGCACTCCCTGAGCTCAGAACAGACAGGAACTCCAGCTTTGGGTGTCCCAGCCCCTCTCTGAGCTCAGAACAGACAGGAACTCCAGCTTTGGGTGTCCCAGCCCCTCTGAGCTCAGAACAGATAGGAACTCCAGCTTTGGGTGTCCCATCCACTGTCTGAGCTCAGAACGGACAGGAACTCCAGCTTTGGGTGTCCCAGCCACGCTCTGAGCTCAGAACAGACAGGAACTCCAGCTTTGGGTGTCCCAGCTGATCCCTGAGCTCAGAACAGACAGGAACTCCAGCTTTGGGTGCAGGTGGATGGCAGGGAAGTGGAGATCATTAGAACCTTCCTGGAGCAGCTCCAGCCCTGCCATTGCTTGTTTGGGGTGCAGGTGGGTCCCACTGGGGGAATATCCACCCTGCCACCCTCCAGGGCATGGCAGGGGCGCACAGTGCCCTCACAAAGCTGTGCCCACCCCAGGAAACACAACAACGATGGTTTAACTCCCTTTGCCTCCCTAAATCCCTGCCACCCCGCAGGCTCCCTGTCACTGCCAGGCAGAGACCCCTTCTGGCACAGTGACCCGGCCTCAGAGCTGGCTCATTCTTGTTTACAGAGAAGCACAAATAAGGTTCCATTTTAAATCTCTGAAGCCCAGATGTCCCCCAAGCCCTTCCCCCTGTCCCTGCTCCAGCCCCCCTGGCATTCCTTCCCTGGGCTCCGCCTGGAACTGTGCTGCTGCTGCTGTTCCTAGCAGGAAAACCCTGCAAGAATGGGATTAGGAGACCTCACTCACCAATATGCACAATTTATGCATTATCCCAGTGTTCTCTTGGAAACACCAGGAATGAATGGTCTCAGCGCGTGGTGGGAAAATTGTTGTGCCTGGATTCAGGCAAAGAGGGGCTGCTCTCCCTGTCCCCAGGGAACAGCCCGCACTGCTGAGCTCTGTCAGCATCCCAGGATTTCATCCTGGAGAAAAGGAAGCTCGGGGGGAACCTTATTTTTATCTCCAACTTACCTGACAGGAGGGTGCAGCCAGCTGGGGCTCAGCGCCTGCTCCCAGGGATGAGAGGGAACAGCTTCAATCTGTGCCAGCGGAGGGTGAAATTGGATATCAGGGAAAATTCCTTCGTGGAAAGGATTGTGCCCATCCCTGCAGGACAATCAGACATTGGGATTTCTCTGGAAAATTTGCACATCAAGGAAAATCCAGGATTTCCTCCTTTCATCACCTAAACCTTTGCAGCACCTTTGGGCATGGTGGATCTCCAAGGAATTCCCTGGCCAGCTCCACACAGACACTTTGGTTTGTTTGTTGCTCACACAGCTCTGATTTTCTCCATTAAGCCAGGTTTCAAAGCCAAACACACAAAAATGACACAACATCCACAAGGATCCCACAGCACGAGGCCCTCCCTCAGAACTCTTCAACATTTACACTAAATCTTGATTTCTGTACAAAAATTTGGACCATTTTCATTGTTCCCAAGGAAATTTGCAGGACCTTTTTGCAGGACCTCTTTACATGACCCCACGAGTTGCCTACATATATATACACACAAATATTTGAAACAGAAAAAAAAACCTCTTCCAGTTCTGAAGAATGAAGGTAAAACCCATCAGAACTGAAAAATTAATGACAAGAATTAACTGTATTTATTGTCAATATTGTTGACTATTCTGTAGCTTTACATGTAGTTCATCCCCATATTATAATAAAAACGTTCAGAATAACTCAATACAGACTGTGCAACAAGAGAGGAGCGACACAACCTGTTATTTAAAAAGTGGTAATAGCATCAAGAAAGTGTTAATTATTAAATGAATTTAAAAGTATTATTAAAAAAAAAAGAATTAATGAGAACTCAGCAGTCTTAACTTTCATACACTAAAAAAAGAGCCAAAAAGTAACAGTTTCTGTTCAAAAGCCTATTCACAGTTCCACACACCAGGCACAGAGGCCCAAGGAATGCACAGTTGGGCTAAATCAGACAAAAATAAAGTGTGAGAATGGTGGCTTCTCTTTTAATCACCTAATATTCAACTGGATTCCAAGAAAACGAAAAGCAGTTTTCAGAAGTTCTGTCAAAGTCAAGGAATGATGGAGTTGAGAGGGACAGGCAGGAAAGGACCTGGCTTTGAGGCAGCTCAGCATTCCTTCACTGCCACAACAACGTCCCAGGAGCACCTCGGAATACCAGACTGCTTCGGGCTGGAAGGGGCCTTAAAGATCATTTAATTCCCACTCCCTCCATGGCAGGGACACTCCCACTGCCCCAGGTGCTGCCAGCCTGGCCTGGGCACTGCGGGGATGCAGGGCAGCCCCAGCCTCTCTGGGCTGCAGAGCAACTGCAGGGCCCGGCCTGTCCCAAAGGAAACGGCTCCAAGCACAGCCAGGAGCGGAGGGGGGAGGATAAGGAATGTGCAAAGGCATTCGGGCATCTCCTGCCCCATCCCAACGGGGGTTTGCTGCAATTCCTCATTCCCCAGAACTCCGAGAACTCTGGGCGTTATTTACAGGGAGGGCATTCCATGGGATCATGGGGTGGGAAGGATCTAAAGAGGTCATTCCATGGGATCACCCATGGATGCAGCTGGAAGGAACCCAAGGAGGTCATTCCATGGGAACACCCCAAGGATGCAGCTGGAAGGAACCCAAGGAGGTCATGCCATGGGATCACCCTATGGATACAGCTGGAAGGGGCACAAGGAGGTCATGCCATGGGATCGCCCCACAGATACAGCTGGAAAGGATCTAAAGAGGTCATTCCATGGGATCACCTCATGGATGCAGCTGGAAAGGATCTAAAAAGGTCATTCCATGGGAACACCCCAAGGATGCAGCTGGAAGGGGCACAAGGAGGTCATTCCATGGGATCACCCCATGGATGCAGCTGGAAAGGATTAAAGATGCCATCCCATGGGATCACCCATGGATGCAGCTGGAAGGGACCCAGGGAGCCCCAGATGCCCACCCAGGGCTGGGGGGCTGCAGAGCTGGGCAGGAACTCCCTTTACAAACCCTGGGGTCACCAAGGCTGGCAAAGCCTCCAAGGTCACCGAGTCCAACCTGTGCCCGACCCTCCCTGGCACCCAGCCCCGAGCACTGAGGGCCACGTCCAGCCCACAAACACAAATCTGGGAATTTGATCTCCCAACTCAGCTTGGATCCATCTCTTTTGCTTTTTGAGAAGTTTCCTGCAGCGCTCACAGGTACCTGTGTGGGATATGTGGGTATGGAAGAGGGGCACATCCCTGGGATTCAGCATTTCTGACAGAAAAACATTTCACACTCATTTTAATTCCCATTCTTGACACCAACCAACACAGACTTATCACCAAACTTGCCCCAGACAAACCCCCTCCATCACAGGCTGGGCAGAACAGCACATTTCACCCCAAAAACACCTGAACAGCCCCAAAAAGCAGGTCAGCAATCACATACTGGCTTGAAAACTTTCACTGCAACTCCCACAAACAAAGTTTAATGCAAACAGGCACATTTTTACAAGTGTTTTCAACTTAAAATCATAAATACTGGTAGGTTTTAAAGAATTAGCAATGGACATCATCTATAAATGCATAAATATGATGGTACAGAGCTCCCCAGCCCAAATCTGTATTTGCTCCACTTCAACAAGAATTAAGAGAATGAGTTCCCTTCAGCTGCTTGAGAAACAGAGTCTGAAAGCGGCAAAGGGGAAACAATTCAAGGAATGCTCTGATCAAATTTCAGGGGGGGAAAAAAAAAGTTGCTTAGTAGAATCCTGGTTTTCCTTTACTATAATAAACAGCTCTGTGAAATGTTTGGGCTGAATGACTTTAATGCCCATGCGTGAGTGCAGCCCCAGCTCCAGCCCTCCTGAGGCTTGGGATTGATGTGAAGCCATCGCTTTGTACATTCTGAACTCATCATTTTGTACATTCTGAACTCATCATTTTGTACATTCTGAACTCTGTCCTTACCCAAAGTCTGGCTTAAAAGGCTCAGGGTGGTAAAGTGACTCCACTGTGGATAAAGCTACAATAGAAAAATTCACTGGTAAGGCAAGGAGAGAATTCCCGCTCATGATTCTCACACGTGCAATAAAAAGCTACAGAGGCAGCCCCTCATAATTAATCATTTTTGGCCATTTAATGTATTCACCACTACAATATATTCAAGTCAATCTGGATTTATAACCAGGCCACATCTGCATTATCCACATCTGGATTATCACATTTTCCTTCCTCAGTGCCACTCCTGGTGCCAGGGATCAGCCCTGCCCTGCCCAGCACATTCATCTCAATTAGCTGACAATTCCTCTTCAGACCTAATTAATCTGACAGTGACAAACTCCAGTGTTCCACCAGGCAGCATGGAAGGAAGCACAGCCACCAGGAGCTTCCCAAGGCCAAGGATTCCTGGATTGAGTTATTTAAAAAGTCCCTCAACAGGAATTCCAGCCAATCAACCTGACACAAGGACAAATTCAGTATTTCCTGTCCCCAGCTCAGTGATGCTTGATAAATGGAAAAATGCTTGGAATGGCAGGGATGGGAGAACTGGAACAAATTTATCACAAATCCTGTTAAAACTTGGGTGTGGGGAGGGGAAACCCACTCACTTCCACACACTGGGAGGCTTTCATAGATCTGTATCTCTGTTCTAAGGGAATGGGAAATAAAGCTGATTATGGAATTAGATTTAGGCACTTGAGCTGCAGAAGGTGCTGGTCAGGTGCATTTACCATCCCACACCTCCTCAGTGCTCAGCAGAGCAGCTGCTCAGCCTCCCAAAGAGAAAAGATTAAAAAATGAAGCTGTTCACGTTCCCCAAGTTTATTTTTCACCTCTCCTCACAATTAAAGACCTGTATAATTCCCAGATGCCAGAAGCAGCACATCCAGAGATGATTCACCAAACTGATGATCTTCTGAACCAAAAGAAATATCAGAGTATTGAAATATGACCTTTTTCTTTGTTTTGCTACTAAAATGCCATTTTGCAGCAGCACTTCAATAACCATTTTTAAGGCCCCTCCCTTTTGCTGAGAGTGAATTTCATGGCGAACCAAGGCAAAGCTTGAGCTGCAGCTGGAAGCCAAGGCAGCAGAACCCCGAGGGTGGAACAGCAGCAGCATCAATCACACACCAGGTGCCAGCCAGGGGAGGAACCTGCGGGAGCAGCACTGAGCAAAGCTCCTGCACTGGGCTGGGAGAAAAACGGCAATTTCCCCACAGGGAAAAGAAAACAGCTGTCAACAAGGAGCACTTACACACCACACAAAGGGCTGGAGGGATCAGAAGTTTGGCTGCTCCTCTCGGTGAGGAAAGTTAGAACATTTCTGAGTTCACACACGTGCACTTCAAAGCACCATCACAGCAAATATTCCAGGTGAGAGTCTGGAATTGATCACAGAGGCTGGAATTGATCACAGCAACCATTCCAGGTGAGTCTGGGATTGATCACAGCAAATATTCCAGGTGAGAGTCTGGAATTGATCACAGCAACCATTCCAGGTGAGGCTGGAACTGATTACAGAGGCTGGAATTTATGACAATAACCACTCCAGGTGAGTCTGGGATTGATCACAGCAACCATTCCAAGTGAGTCTGGAATTGATCACAGCAAATATTGCAGGTGAGAGTCTGGAACTGATCACAGAGGCTGGAATTGATCGCAGCAAATATTCCAGGTGAAGCTGGAACTGATCACAGAGGCTGGAATTGATCACAGCAACCATTCCAAGTGAGTCTGGAATTGTCACCTCTGCTGACCACCCCTACAGACCAAACATCAGCATTTCCACCCCAAAAGCCCTGACAACACCACAATGTGTCAGGAAACATCAGCCACCGCTGACTTCTGGCGACATTTGCCCTGAAGAACACAAAGTACACGGAGAGCTCACAGTGACCATGAGATGTCTGCAGTCAGGGTAACACTGCACGTTGGCACGTTAAACCCCAGGGCACAGAGAGCCCTGTGTGCCAGCCTGAGGTGTGCAGGCACTCCCAGGCCCTGTTAAACCCCAGGGCACAGAGAGCCCTGTGTGCCAGCCTGAGGTGTGCAGGCACTGCCAGGCCCTGTTTGTTAAACCCCCGGGCACAGAGAGCCCTGTGTGCCAGCCTGAGGTGTGCAGGCACTCCCAGGCCCTGTTAAACCCCAGGGCACAGAGAGCCCTGTGTGCCAGCCTGAGGTGTGCAGGCACTCCCAGGCCCTGTTTGTTAAACCCCAGGGCACAGAGAGCCCTGTGTGCCAGCCTGAGCTGTGCAGGCACTCCCAGGCCCTGTTAAACCCCAGGGCACAGAGAGCCCTGTGTGCCAGCCTGAGGTGTGCAGGCACTCCCAGGCCCTGTTAAACCCCCGGGCACAGAGAGCCCTGTGTGCCAGCCTGAGGTGTGCAGGCACTCCCAGGCCCTGTTTGTTAAACCCCAGGGCACAGAGAGCCCTGTGTGCCAGCCTGGGGTGTGCAGGCACTCCCAGGCCCTGTTTGTTAAACCCCCGGGCACAGAGAGCCCTGTGTGCCAGCCTGAGGTGTGCAGGCACTCCCAGGCCCTGTTTGTTAAACCCCAGGGCACAGAGAGCCCTGTGTGCCAGCCTGAGGTGTGCAGGCACTCCCAGGCCCTGCTGTGGCCACGGGGAAACCAAGCCAAGGTGAACCTCAGAGGCCACAGCGAGGGAAGTGGCGCGGGCAGGGCCAGAGTGAAACCAACCTAAGGGCTGTGTAAACACAGAGGATCTGCTTTGTAGCACAGCCCACACCTGCAGCATCTGCCAGAGCTCCTGCAGAGGCACAGCCAAGCAGCAGAAACCCAGCACTGCTCCACCACCACCAGCAGCAGCTCCTTCTCTCACCAACCAGCTCAGCCAGCCTGCAGGATTCAGCCCAGGGAAGACAAAACTCAAAAACCAAACACTTGGGTTTAGAAGCAAGTCTGCTTTTTCTTTTTTTAGACTAGAAAATGTACAATTCCGTTTCATATGCAAGTGTGCACAGAGCTCGTTGCTTGTAGATACTGTCAGAGAAACTGAGAGAGTCTTTGCATTAAATTGTTAATTCTTCAAACATTGATACATTTTGCAATACACCAGTTAAATACCAAGATCTATGTGCATGCACTAGAGATATATGCATGTACACCTTAATGGTTAACAAAGACAGCAGATCCCCCAGCCAGGGAGCGTTGGAGATACCAAAAATAGATTAAAAAGTTAAATTCTTTACCTGCCTTTGTTAAATACAGACTTAGAGATTGCCTCCCCTCCTTTCCCCAGGATTGCCATGCTCCCAGGGAGGCAGGTGGGCAGCAAGGCAGGAGCTGACCAGATTATCCCAGAACCAAAGAGAAGCACCTTAAAAAGTTCAAACTAAGCTTTAAAATGTCTTTAAAATGCCTTTTCCTTGCCAGGCACGGGGCTGAGAAAGGGAAGAACACTTTAAACACAGTTTTGTTTCATTCTGCTGAACTCCCAACGCATCTCCCACAGAAGAGCCTGACATTTCCAACCACCCCATTGCCTTCCCTGGGTCCTCTGAGTGGGAATTGTGACGCCCTTGTGCCTGGGACTGCCATCCCAGCAGGGAAAGGTGATCCTAGTGTTCTCCCACTGCCTGGGGACCATGCAAGGGGGCTCTGCTCTCAAGTTCTGCCCTGGAACTCGTGTGGGTCACCTGGAGCTTCTCAAGTAGTGTCATCTGCTTTGTCCCCAGCCAGTCCCCTCCACTGCATGTTGCTATATCTGCACATTTTAGTATCTGCACACTTTATGCAGCAAAGAGAGTTTTATCTCTGAAAAACACTTCATTAGAGTCTGACTTGTACAGTTCCAGTGACACTTTCAAACTTACTTTTGTGCCTCTTCTTTGGTTAAGAAAAAGAAAAGATGCTTTTCCCTTTTTGACAGCCAAAGGTATTTCTGCCAGACCTGAATCAACCAGCACAGCAGAGAAGGAAAGCAATGGACAGGACCTGCAGCATCACCCAATCCAACGATGACCACAATGAAAGAGGAAAATCCATTTCATCTGCAACTCTTGGGCAAATTTGTTCTGTTTGCCAACCCTGGAATTTGAAGCTCAAACTGTGTGTGCCTCAATCCATTCCAGCCTCCTCCCTAACCCAAGAATCATGTGGAAAAACAAGCAATGGGCTGAAGAGAGGGTTTGCTGACCAGGTGTGATTGACGTTACAGCCGCACGGACACGGAGGGACGGGGGACACGGGGACGTGGCCGTGCCACAGATCAGCACTACTGCCAACATACTGATTCAGCTTTACACTGGGCTGAGCAGATTGCAATGAACCTAGGATTGAGGTATAAATATACACAAATATGTACAGTACACATACAGGAAAAGAGTTCTGCCTTGGTAACGTCGGCCGCCTCAGAAACGCTGGAGAGTCGATCCCTGCGCCAGTGACTGGCTCGCTGATTTCCTGGGACAATGAAGCAGCACCTCCCACTGGAGAGGGCCACAGTGGGATCAGAAAACTCTGCACTGAAAGCTCCTTCCCCTCTCTCCATCCTCCCCAGGCCCGGGGCTGGCTGTGCCGAGGGGCAGCTTGGAAACAAGGTTGGTCACAGCTCCGAGCGCGTCCTCGAGGAGCCCGACCCAACCCAGAGCCCCGAGAGCTCCTGTGCTCTGTGCCTGCTCCCACTCCTGTCCGTGTGTCTGTCTGTGTCTGTCTGTCTGTGTGTGTGTGTGTGTGTGTGCAGCTATGTAGAAAATACAGTTGCCATCAGTTCCGTATAAATACATCCACCCCACCAATGTGCCACTGGAACAGCTCTGCTGCAGCAATGTCTGTGCAAAGAGGTCATTAAAAATCATCTGATCTTCAGGCGGGACATCATCCACTCCAGTCCTTGGCACAGCCTGGGGACACAGGAGACACCAGTCAGGGAATGCTCCAAAGGTAACTGCACACCAACAATTTCAACTCTTCCCAAGAACTCTCCATCATTTCTGGAAACTCCTCACTCCCTGTATTGCTCAATTTGTGGCCAGAGAATTCTGATCCCAGATTTTCAAGACAAATTAAGTTCTCTCTAATTAGGAACATTCTTAAGGAACCACATTTCAGTTTGCCCCCACCTCATCCCACCCTCATTAAACCCAAATCATATCAAGTCTTATTGCTGTGAGGTGCCACTGTGGGTTTGATGTGGATTTGGTGTTCTGAGCCCAAAAATCTTGTAAGTATCAAGATTATGAAGCGGTGATGCCCTGGCACAGGTGCCCAGAGCAGCTGGGGCTGCCCCTGGGTCCCTGGAACTGTCCCAGGCCAGGCTGGACAGGGCTTGGAGCACCCTGGGACAGTGGGAGGTGTCCCTGCCACGCCAGGGCTGGGATGATTTTAAGGTCCTTTCCAACCCAAACCATTCTGGGATTCTGGACAGGGCAGGAATGTGTGTTAAACCCAAACACCACAACACAACCCCCAGAATAATTCCAGCTTTCCCTCCTGAGGACACAAATCCCTCTTACCCCTCTCCAGTGAGAGCACAGCAGGCCTGAATGTGCCACTGGTGATCCTTAATTGAAGTCAGCTTCAGGAACTGGGAGATCTCAGCTACTGTCATGCACTCCTTCACATCCTGCTTGTTGGCAAAGATCAGCAGCCCTGCTTTCTTCAAGTCCTGGGGAGAAAGGAGAGGAGGCCATGAGAGAGCAGAGCAGCCCCAGGAGGGAACACCAGAGCCCAGCCAACAGTGCTCCAGAGCAAGGAGCTGCAGGAAATGCCCTGATCCAGCTCAGCAAACAGCCAATTCTTGCCTTGGATGAGGAGTAAAAATCTCAGCACAACGTTTTGCTGTGTCCATGAGGTCAGAGCCCTGTGCACCCCTGCACCTCAGTGTCACAGATATGTTTTATGGAAAATCCTTCCCTTAGGGTTTTTTCTCCTGAGAAGCTGGGAGGCCTCAGGAACAAAATGCAAACAATGATTATCTGCTGCTGTGGGATGCAACAGGTGCATCTGGGATTGGGCTCATGGGGTTGTTTCTAATTAATGGCCAATCACAGTCAGCTGGCTCAGACAGAGAGCCCAAGCCACAAACCTCTGCTATTCATTCTTTCTTTTTCCACAAACCTCTGCTATTCATTCTTTCTTTTTCTATTCTTAGCCAGCCTTCTGATGAAATCCTTCCTTCTATTCTTTTAGTATAGTTTTAATATATCATAAAACAATAAATCAGCCTTGTGAAAGATGGAGTCAGATCCTCATCTCTCCCCTCATCCTGGGACCCCTGCACCCCCACACCTGAGCAGCACTGACAATCTGGCACAGTGACTCCAGGGATAAGCTTATTTTACCCCAAATTGCCTGGGATTACATGAAGGCTTGGGTATATTATTGAAAATCTTTCCCTTAGAAGCAAAAAGGAGTTCCCAGAAGCCAGGCCAGCTCAAGCACTGAGCTGCCTGTCAGGCACACTCCTGTTTGCAAGCAGCCAAATTAATTCCCAAATAATCAACTGCTCCAGAAAATAGCTGGAACTGAGCTGGACAACTAATTCTGCCTTAACAGCAGCTCCATGGAACCGGCTAGGAGAAAGAAAAGGTTTTCAAGGAGCGAAGAAAAGCGATTTAAAATCAATATTTGACTTTGATTGCTGCTCTCTCCCAACGTCACAGGCAGGTCTGGAGCGGGAGCCTGGGAACATCCTGCAGGACACAAAGGGCACATTCACAGCTCCCCAATCCTCTGCTCTGCCCGAATTCCAGACCTTCCCTGCGGCAAAATCAGCTCGTTAGCAACTTCATCTTCCTTGAGACAGCAGCAAACACAAGATGCAGCTTGTTGCAACAGCATGAGGAGCCCAGCTCTGAAATCCCAATCCTGGGCAGCAGCACCAAACCCCCCGTGCCACATTTAACACCCCACAGCCTGAACTGCTCTTTTAGAATTTATTTTATTAAAAACAACTTAAATTAAACATCAAAAACTAAAAAAAAAAACAAAGACAAAACCAACAAAACAAAACAAAAAAAAAAAAAAAAATATCAAAACTTGAAAGATCCTCAGCAAAGCCCCTGTTTTTCCTCAAAGGAAATCCATAGGAGGCTGTGCCCTTCCTGCATGCTCCCAAACCGTGGCTATAGGTTAAATATAGATGGAATATTTTAGGCTATAATTCCATCATTTTTATGCATATTTTTTTATTCTGACACTTAAATTCGGAAGCTCGGTGTCAGCTCACACACCCTGATCCAGTTTGCATTCAGGTCATGCCACAGATGCTGCCTGGCTTGTACACCAGCCCAGCTCAGGTTTAGAGCTGACCCAGGGCTCAGCTTTAAGGAGGGTTGGTACAATTCAGCAATTCCCACTCTGGAATTCCAGACACCCCCAGAGCAGTGGCTGCTGCAGCCATGGGCTAAAGTTCCTTTAATTTCGAGCTGGGTGCTCTAACACACACTGTAAATGCTCTAAAACCTCAGGCAACCATGAAGATATCAAAATAATTATTAAATTATTGCAGGATATTTTTTTATTCTTTAAAGGCTCTGATTCAGATATTAACATGGATTGAAGTCCAGAACCCACAGATGTCCCTGACAGGTCCCAGCTGCTGTTTCACTGGAGCACTGTGACAGGCCACTTCTGTAATTCAGTATTAATTAACAGCTTTGCTGGGAGTGTCACTGGGAGAACACAGTGCAGCTGGGACAAGGCAGTTCAGGGTGTAGAACTGTTTCTCTTGGCATGTGTCAGCCAGATAATTTAAAAAAATATTACAATAAATATTAAATATTAAAATAAATATTAAAGACACGGCGCACTCACCTCGTGTGCTAACATTTTGTACAGCTCTTCTTTAGTCACAGAAATTCTCTCTCTGTCTGTGCTGTCCACCACAACTATCACAAACTGCAAAAGGGAGATGATTAGGCAGAGCAACTCCTGCTGTTCCCACTGCCAGCCCTTTATCCAGCTGGATTATCAAACCCCATCCCCTTCCCAAACCTCCCTCCAGCCCCAGTAATCCCACACTTCTGGGGTTGTTCACTCTTGCTGTGCTTTGGGGACAAGGCAGCTCTGACACGACTTTTCACTTTCTGTTCTCCATTTTTCAGTGAAAAATTCATACTGAAAGCAAGAAAATTCTCTGTAATCCCAGATCTGGTTTTGTTCTTTGCTTGGTGTAGCTGAGGCACCACACAGATCCCTCAAATCATTTGTTGCAGTTTTTTAAAACAAAATGAATAAATTTTGTCTAGATCAAGAATAACATGCAAACAGGTATTTGCATGGGATTTAAAAAGTCCTGAAGCTCCAAACTCCAAGAACACCCTCCCAGCTTCATTTAGGCTGAAATGAACTTTAAGGAATCTCAGCACCGCATAGGAACGAACTGGAGAACAAAGGTAATCATTGTGATAATTGTATTTAACCGTACAAAATGTCATTTGTATAATATGAATATTTAAATATAAATCAAATAGTTAAATATTTCTATTATTTATATGTATATTATGTATAAATATAAATAATATAAATATAAAAATATAAATCTATAACTATAATATAGATATTTATAAATATAATATAGATATTTAAATTTTATTTGATAACATATAGGAAAGCTTGATTTAAAGCATTGTTTTTATGAAGTTATGTGGTTGATAAAATTTATATACATATCTTTTTATATATATATAATTTTTTTATATACACATATGCGTGTGTGTACTGCAACTGCACCTCTGAAGAGCTCTGAGAACTCATTGAAGCTGGTGATGAGAGGAGCTTGTGAGGCAGAGCTGCCAAGGTTTTGGAGGGAACTCTGGGGCTGCCAGGGAGGTTTTGGAGCACCCACTGCAGGGAGAGTGAGCGGGCACACAGCAAGGGGATTGTGCCATTCCCAGCCACAGCAAGGGGATTGTGCCATTCCCAGACATTGTGCCATTCCCAGCCACAGCCAGGTGGGATGAGCATTCCCAGACCCAGCAAGGTGGGATTGTGCCATTCCCAGACATTGTGCCATTCCCAGCCACAGCCAGGTGGGATGAGCATTCCCAGACCCAGCAAGGTGGGATTGTGCCATTCCCAGACATTGTGCCATTCCCAGACCCAGCAAGGGGATTGTGCCATTCCCAGCCACAGCCAGGGGATTGTGCCATTCCCAGACCCAGCAAGGGGATTGTGCCATTCCCAGGCACAGCAGGGTGGGATTGTGCCATTCCCAGCCACAGCAAGGGGATTGTGCCATTCCCAGCCACAGCAAGGGGATTGTGCCATTCCCAGGCACAGCAGGGTGGGATTGTGCCATTCCCAGGCACAGCAAGGTGGGATTGTGCCATTCCCAGCCCCAGCAGGGTGGGATTGTGCCATTCCCAGGCACAGCCAGGTGGGATTGTGCCATTCCCAGACCCAGCAAGGGGATTGTGCCATTCCCAGCCCCAGCAGGGTGGGATTGTGCCATTCCCAGGCACAGCCAGGTGGGATTGTGCCATTCCCAGACCCAGCAAGGTGGGATTGTGCCATTCCCAGACATTGTGCCATTCCCAGGCACAGCCAGGTGGGATTGTGCCATTCCCAGCCCCAGCAAGGGGATTGTGCCATTCCCAGGCACAGCAAGGGGATTGTGCCATTCCCAGCCCCAGCAGGGTGGGATTGTGCCATTCCCAGCCACAGCAGGGTGGGATTGTGCCATTCCCAGCCACAGCCAGGTGGGATTGTGCCATTCCCAGCCCCAGCAAGGGGATTGTGCCATTCCCAGCCCCAGCAGGGTGGGATTGTGCCATTCCCAGGCACAGCAAGGGGATTGTGCCATTCCCAGCCCCAGCAAGGTGGGATTGTGCCATTCCCAGGCACAGCAAGGGGATTGTGCCATTCCCAGACATTGTGCCATTCCCAGCCCCAGCCAGGTGGGATTGTGCCATTCCCAGCCCCAGCCAGGAGGGATGAGCATCCCCAGAGCAGTGAGGGCACCAGCCCAGCCCCTTGGACAGGACAGCAGAGTGCCGTGCAGGGCAGGGGCAGGGCTGTCACCTCGGTGTTGGTGTAGTAGGTGTTCCAGGAGGAGCGCAGGGACTCCTGCCCCCCGATGTCCCACATCAGGAAGCGCGTGTTGTTCACCACGATCTCCTCCACGTTGCTGCCGATGGTGGGAGAGGTGTGAACCACCTCGTTCATGGAGCTGCACAGGGGACAGGGACAGGGACAAGGACAGGACAGTCACTCAGAGCCGCCCCCGGAGCTGCAGCCCGGGGCAGAACCTCAGCAACGCTCCCTGGGCAGCCAAGGCAAGGGCTGCTGGTGGAAGGGGCAAACATAAATAAAAACAGCAATGAAAAGGACTCAGTGAACTATGGAATAATCAAATTATGGAGCTGAGAGAGCACTTGTGAACAAAATGTGTTATAATTAATTAAACCATGGAGCTGAGAGCATTTTTGCTTCAGAAGCTTTTGGGAGCACTCAGCTCTTCTTTCTCCAGGCCCATTTTGGCTGACATGGGACACAGCAGTTGTTTTGCTTCAAGAATGTGGTTAAGCCACAAGATTTCCAAGGTTTCAGAAAAACAACAGCTCATCCTCCAGCTCCACCAGAAACACTTCACCCACTCCATCCCCTCTCCTTCCAGGGCAGGCCACTAAACCCACTCTTCACAATGCTCCTGTCCCAACTTCCTCCTCTTCTCCCCTCAGCACAGCCCATACACAACTTGCTGGAGACAAATGCAGCCCTTAAACATTTCAAATGTACTGTTTAGTGATACTGAGTGTGACTTTGTCACTAAGAGCACCAGTTGCATATCAAATAACCAAATGTGTGCTCTGGATTCTCCATAAGTTCAAACTATTTAAACTCTACTGTAACAGGCAAAAAAAAATTAACAGTAGCTCCAAGGCAAACCATCTGTGTTCAAAAGAACTTAATTATTTTTTCTTCTGATCATCTTGATATAGCTTTTCATTTTGTATGAACCTTTTTGAAGTTCCAGCAGGGCTTTTAGTTACAGTGACAGCAATTTGAGACCTGTAATGGTGCTGGGATATTTCCTGAAGAGGATACAGAGAGCCAAGGAGATAAAGGGATGGTGCAGAGCTCTGAAAAACAATCCCAGTTACCCTGGGCCAGTGCAAGGAGAGCTGAGTGTGAGAATGGGAGACGAGGAAGTGTCTGCAAGAGGAAAAATGGGATCTGCAAGGATGGGGCAGGGTTAAGGAGGAGTAAGGCAGGAGAACAGGGGAGCTGGGAATGTCCTGTGGAGTCAGAGTGGGTACAAAGAAAAAGGAGACAGACAGAGATCTGTATGAGAGGGAAAAGAAAGCACTGAAACTGCAGAAATAAGGGGAAGAACAGTGAGACATTTATGGAGGAAGTGGATTAAAAACCACCAAGGACGGCCCTCAGCTGCAGCAGTTTCCAGACTTAAGAAATACCCTTCACTCTGTTTGTGCTTTTTAACATCTCTCACTCCCTCTATAAATCACCATCACCTTCACCTTCCACTCTGAGCCCTGCAGCGTGGCAGGGCACCAGCAGCCAGAAATGTCTGGGGAAAGGCAAAGCAGGTTGGGATGTGACAAACCCCAGCCATTCCACAAAGCCAATTTTACGTGTGGGCTTGGAGCAGCATGGCCACATCATTTATCAGGAATTATTTCTGACTCAGGAACACTCCTCAGTGCCACACGGTGCACGTGGGAAAGGCCAATCTGTCCCCAGCACAAACAGACCTTGAGCTGCTTCTGAGCCTGTGGACAGATTGGTGTCCTCTATCAAACTGCAGCTGGGAACTGAGATATGAAACTCATTTGAGCTCCATGTAAACCAGGAGCAAGGTTAATGCAAGGCAAACACAAATCAATGCTGCTGTGGAAGGCAGAAGGTGCAGGACAGCAGGGGGGTGTTGTCCTGGGTTTGTGCTGGTCCAGCCTTCCTCCTTCATGCCATCCCACAAACAAACTGATCTCAGCGCTGGGGACACAAGTCAGGGCAGGCAGAGGTGCTTTGCCACTCACAGAGTGATCTGGGTGCTGCTCAAGTCTGTGCCGTGGATCAGTTTTGCAAACGTGGCCAGCACTCACTCCAATCCTATTTTATGGGGCTGGCAGAGAGCCAGGGCCGTGCCACCAAGGGTGCTGGGAGTGCCTGCTAACAGCAGGTGATGCATCCAAACCCCCTGAACAAACCCTCATCCATCCAGCAGAGCCCTTCCCAAGCTCCAGGCACCCTGTGGCACCTGGAAAGCTCAGAGTGAAGCACCCAGGGCCACGGAGCACAGCTGGAAATGCCCCCACAGGTGCTACTTACAATTGGTACAGAATGGTCGTTTTCCCTGCATTGTCCAGGCCCACAATGATCACCTTGTGCTCTGCAATGAAAACAGCACGGGTAAGCCACAGCCATGGGGCTGGATCAGAGTCAGTGCCACGTTTGCCTCTGGTTTCCTGAGCCAACAGTGCCCAGCTCCAGGTGCCGTGGCCAGGTGTGTTTGTGGGCCAGCCCAGGAAGTTTGTGTGGGCAGGGAAGGGGCTGGCAGCTCTCCCCTCCACAGAACCGGCCCTGAGAGATCTCAGAAGGGTTTTCCATCCCTGACTGCCAGGGTCACGCTGGGATCCTCTCCCAGGCTCCTGCAGGCTTGTGCAGCCTGTGTCACACTGCACCCCCCAGCCACAACAGCTCTCAACTCCACTGGGAACTCTGCAGCTCCCAACTCCACTTTCAGCTTTTCAGCTCCCAACTCCACCTTCCCTTCACCCAGGCAATCTCTTGATGTCTCTGCAAAGAACAGGTAAAACCCAACCAGACCGGGGTGATCCCTGTGCCCCCCAACATTTCACAGGACACATTCACCCAGCCTGGCCTTGGACAAGTCACCACACCCCACCTCTGACATTGTGGAGCTCAATGCCCCATCAATCCTTGCCTCCCTTCAGCACCTGCTCTCCTGTGCACCACAAAAGTGGCTGGGAACTCTACAACTGGTAGTCAAACACATCAAAACGGATGATTTCCAGTTTGGGAGAGCACAGCCAGCTCTCAGCTCTGTTACTCAACTTTCACTTGCACAACCAAGCAGGAGCAGTCCAGTAAAAGCTTGGTGACAAGGGGGTTTCTCCCCTCCTTCCCCGTGTTTCTCAAGGGCAACAAAAAGCATTAAAAACATGCCCAAGCTTCAGACACTGAGATCAATCCCTACCAGCAAACTGATTTATCCCACAGGAGAGGGAGGGGACAGGGGTCAGGTAAGTGGGGCTGTCTGGGGTTTAATTTTACCAATATTGTGTGGTTTTGCAGAGTTCTTTCATGCCCTCCAATACAAATTCCAGTTTTAATAACTTTGCACAACTGCACAATATTGTAAAAGTGTCTGCTTACCTGACCCCACATAACTAGGAACTTTTGTTTCAGGTGGGATGCTGCCAGCATAGTGGATGTTAGGAAATCAGTTGGAACAGAAGCTCTGAGGTGGGGCTGGACGCTACAAGACAAAAATATTTTGCTGTATTTGCACTACACGGTAACGGGGACATAACTGGGACATTCAACCAGCAGGTGTGAGAGTACTGAGCTTCACTCTAAATCAGATCCCAAGGACTTCAGGAACATGGAAAGAGCATGGCGAGGTGTTTTGTAGTTGAAGTTACAACTCTCATGAACACCTAGCTGTAAGGACACGGGTGTTTAAAATGCCAGAATCCCGGAATGGTTTGGGTTGGACGAGAAATCAAGGATTAACCAGTGCCACCCCCTTGCCATGGGCAGGGACACCTTCCATGTCCCAGGCTGCTCCCAGCCCTGTCCAACCTGGCCTGGGACACTTGCAGGGATCCAGGGGCAGCCACAACCGAAGCTATAAATAACATTTACTCCGTGAACGAGCCACTTATCCAGCACTGCCACTGAAACCCGCACTCTGCCGACAGCAGGACGAACCCACCCGCCACGCCGCGCCACGGCCGTGCTCCTCTGAGGAGCAGCACACGTTAATAATTTAACAGGCGGCTGTCAGGAAATGAGCACTCCAGTAATTGAAAGAAGGTGGAAAAAAAAAGGTTAAAGCCCCCGACTTCCAGGAGCCGGTGCGGCCGCCCCGGAGCGGCTGTGGGTCCCTCCCGGATCCCCCCGGGCCTCACCCTGGTGGTTGAAGAGCCTCCATATCCTGGTGAAGAGGATCCCCATCCTCGGCCGGGCCCTCCGGGCCTCGCCGGCCGCGGCTCTGCGGGGCCGCGGGCGCTCAGGGCCCGGCGCAGCGCCCCGAGTGCCGGCTGGGGCCGCGCCGGGGCCGCTGCCGCTCGGACATCGCCGCGGGGTCGGGACGGGGCTCGGGACGGGGCTCGGCAGCGGCAGCGGGGCGGCAGCGGCGGCGGAGGCAGCACCGGGAGCGGAGCAGCGCCCGCGGCCGCCTCACGGACGGGCCGGGCCGGGCCGGGCCGGGCGCGCTGCGCTGACGCGCGGGGGCGGCACCGCGGCCGCCATTACACGGCACCGCCTCAGCGCGCCCGGCGGAGCGGGGCCACAGCGCCGGGCTCCGTCAGACCCGGTGCCCGCTGTGCCACAGCGCCGGGCTCCGCACACCCGCTGCCCGCGGTGCCACAGCGCCGGGCTCCGTCAGACCCGCTGCCCTCAGTGCCACAGCGCCGGGCTCCGCACACCCACTGCCCGCTGTGCCACAGCGCCGGGCTCCGTCAGACCCGGTGCCCTCAGTGCCACAGCGCCGGGCTCCGTCAGACCCACTGCCCGCTGTGCCACAGCGCCGGGCTCCGCACACCCACTGCCCTCAGTGCCACAGCGCCGGGCTCCGTCAGACCCGCTGCCCGCGGTGCCACAGCGCCGGGCTCCGTCAGACTCGGTGCTCTCAGTGCCACAGCGCCGGGCTCCGCACACCCACTGCCCGCTGTGCCACAGCGCCGGGCTCCGTCAGACCCGGTGCCCGCTGTGCCACAGCGCCGGGCTCCGCACACCCACTGCCCTCAGTGCCACAGCGCCGGGCTCCGTCAGACCCGCTGCCCGCGGTGCCACAGCGCCGGGCTCCGTCAGACTCGGTGCTCTCAGTGCCACAGCGCCGGGCTCCGCACACCCACTGCCCGCTGTGCCACAGCGCCGGGCTCCGCACACCCACTGCCCTCGGAGCCTCTGCCGGGCCCGCAGCCCATCCCGGCCCTACCACGGGCACCTCCCGCTTCATTGCTGATCCCGGTAACAGCGCCGGGGCCTCGCCGCTCTCACAGACGGTGATTTCTCCTCGGTACCACATCGAAATCGCCCCGTCCCTTCAGGTTTAACCGTTCCTCCGTGTGCTGTCCCTCCATCCCTTGTCCCCAGCCCCTCTCAGCTCTCCTGGAGCCCCCTCAGGCCCTGCCAGGGGCTCTGAGCTCTCCCTGGATCCTTCCCTTCTCCAGGGGAACATTCCCAGCTCTCCCAGCCTGGCTGCAGTTTATGAAGAACCCACGTTCACTTTGCCGTATTAAAACTTGGTGCTCTGAGGAAAACTCAGGAGTAACGTGGGTGAAGCTGCTCCCCAGTAGCTGTGGGTGAGTTTGCATATGGGCACTTCTGGCACTGGAATGGGCTTTAAGATCTGCCAAGAGCCTTCTCTTCCTTGAGATAAATTTCTCTCTGTCCAAACCCTCCACTGAGTTTAAACCCTGATGGATTTGGAAATCCCAGGCAATAATAATTAGGTTGTGCACAGCTGTGCTGCTGCCTTAGACAAGACATGGAGTATTTGTCCTCTCACTTGTCCTGGCCCTGACTATAATAATTTGTGATATGGGTAATGAATAAGTTTTATATCTCTTGTGTCTCACTAATAATAGAATAAAATCTTTTAAAACCTCTCAGTTACCCCATCTCTGTAAAAACTAAGAAAACCAACACCTGACACCTTTCCCTGCCATGGCAGGAACACCTTGAACTGTACCAGGCTGCTCCAAGACCCAATGTCCAGCCTGGCCTGGGACAGGAAATCTCCTTTCTTATTCCAGAAGTTTTTCATCTTCAACCAGCTTTTATTCCCACAGCAGCTTCTTGTGTTTAATTTTCCCTGCTGGTCCAGAACCAAAGCAGCAAGGCCAGAGTAATCTCCAGTCTTCTGTGTCCAGAGATTTTGTGTTTCCTGTTGCTCAGGAGGGGAATTCATGGCCCTGAAGAGTTTAAGAAGAGAAATACCGTGGTAGCCCACTGTGCCAGTCCATCCCGCACCCCGGGTGAGCTCCTCCGGTGTAAAACATTCCACAGGTTCAGCATCCAGCCTGCAATGGCGTTAATTATTCATTAGCTGGCAATTATCCCCCTTTCTGCCGGTCCTCAGCTTGGAATTTCAGAAGCACTCGGCGTTCTTCTGTTCTCAGCTCTCGCAGGCTTCGGTGGCTGCACAGCTGTGGGAGAGCTACCAAAGTTCAATTAAACCGTTTATTCTGATTATTTCAATAAAAACCTCAGAGGATTCCCCCCACCCCCCCGTGCCATTTGTTTGGGTTTTTCCCTAGGGCAGCCTGGCTGAACCTGGATAGTACTGCTGGTTTTTATGGGCTAAGCTGGGCTTCCCAGTGCTGCTGGAAGCTTTCTAGGGAAGCATTCCAGTGGGCAGGGCTGGTACAGCCTCGCGATTCCCTCTGGAAATCTGGGAGGGCTTTTTCGGGTCGTGTACTGCAATTCCCTCCTGAAAATCCGGGAGGGATTTTTCGGGTCGTGTACTGCAATTCCCTCCTGGAAATCTGGGAGGGATTTTTCGGGTCGTGTCCGTTTTGTTCCAGCTGTAGCACAGACAGGGTCGGGCAGTCTGTGCTGGGGAAGTGCTTGGAGTGCCGACGGAAGGATTTCATCATGGAAATGCTTCTGTGCAGGAAAAAGCCCAAACGGAGGGAATGTGGGATGGCTGAGGCTGGAAAAGGCCTCCAAGATATCCGAGTGCAGCCATTCCCAGCACTGCCCCGTGTCCCCGAGTGCCACATCCACCTTGAAATCCCTGCAGGGATAAGGACTCCACCTGAGCACTTTTTCCTGATGGAATTGCCCCAAAATCCACGCTGAGCTGTTCCTGGAGCTCCAGCCCCCTCCCCAGGACACAGGCAACTTAAGTGGCTTAAGAAATTTGAACCCCTAGGATCATACAAAAACACACCAAAGGCATTTTTTTTGCTCCGTTATATTTATTTGAAAACCCTCCTGCTTTTCATTAACAGCTTCGATGAAAACTCATGCCTTAAGATCTAATTTTGAACCCACAGCCAAGCAAGTCCTATTAACCAGAATTTTAAGAGCTTTAGATCTGCCTGAGGGTGCAGCTCACCTGGCCAGCGTGCTCCTGTCCCTCCAAGGCAAGGTCTGGCTGCTCACAGCATCTCCAGGAGGTTGCTGGTTCCTGTTTCTCCTTTTTGGGAAGAGGAGGCTGCAATCTTCCAATGCTTCTTCAAGATTCCAATGGAATCTTCCAGAGGCAGCACCTTCCAGTGCTTTCAGTTTTCCAAGATCCCATAAGTGGCTGGAGGTGGCACTCGGGTGGGGATCAGCCACAGTTGGACTCTGTGGCCTTGGAGTCTTTTCCAACCTTCACCATTCTGTGATAAACTATTCATTACCTTATAATTATCTAATCCTTAATCCCTCCCATCATTCTGCCCCTGCTCCTGTGTAGGAACCAGGAGATCCCACCAAGGAGCAGCTCCAGAGCCCTGAACATTCCTGAGAATCCTTCAAAGGAGCGGTTGGCTGCCAGCACCTCGCTCCCTGCTGGATCAGCAGGAATTATCTGGATTTCTGTACTTCTGGGTCACAGCTATTTAAGCTCGTTACAAAAATAAACATCATTTATTTCGCAGAGCAGATGCATCTCCTTCTTCAGAACCTCATTAAATTTTCCTAAAAATGCAACACGTGAGGCTGCTGCCAAAATCTATTGGCAAACAGCAGAAATGCCACAGGACTCCGGGTTCCTCCTCAGCATCTTCCCAATCTTGGTGCAGCACACAAAGACACTGGACAGACTTTTAAACGCTTGGTAGTTTTGTTCATTTATTGTAGAAAAGTTATTGTAATGCAGTTCATCTTTGTACATCTAAATTCCAGAAAACGAATCCATAGAAATGAGGATACTATGGGCATGCAGTTTGCATGATCCTGGTCACAAAAATAACACCACTTTTTTTTTTATTCTTTTCTTTTTTTTTTTTTTCCAATTTTTGTAGTTTTCTCTGAAAGCCACTAAAAGCAGAGGGAGAGCAGAGCATGCACCACTGTACACATTGCATAGTATATGGTACCCACATGCCTGGTCAGGTGCTACACACACGGGGTCTAGAGGGCAAAACAAAGGGAAAATCAGCAGAAAACACAAATTTGGCGTGGCTCTGTCCCAGTAAAGGCAGTAATGTCTTCACCAGTGTGGCTCTGAACTGGCTCCCAGCGAGGCAGCGCTGCCGGGCTCTCCCTGGGAGCCAGTTTGGCTGAGAAACAGAGATTGGCCAGGATGTGAGCAGCCCAAGGTCTGGAGTGTGCAGCTGCAATTGCAGATCCCAGCGTTCTCCCCGCTCTGCCTGCACACAATCGGCATTTGCTGCCTCACTCTCCTGTCTGCCCCACGAGGGAACACTCAGGGGTGTCCCAATCCCAAACACACCTGGGCCCACACACAGTTCCTCACTCACCTCCCTTCAGGTTTCCCTTCAGGTTTCCCTTCAGGTTTGCAGGGAATTCTTGGAATTTGGGGTGCTGTGATTCTTCCCACCCCCTCCAAGCTCTGCATCCCCACAAACATTTCCTGGCAGCGTTTCATTCCCGACCTTGGGCTGCTGCTGGGTTCACCAATCCCATCCCAGATCTACACATTGGCCAAAATTAAAGTTACTCATGTGATTTCAGCTTCCAGGAGGAAATCAGCAGAAATGAATGCAGTGGGCTTTGTGATTTCAAAAGGTTCTTTTTGTTGCCATTAATTAATTCATATGGAAGGGATACAAGTTATTGAAAAATCAATCCCATGTGCAAAATGCCAAAATCAACTGCTGAAGTGTCAGGCAGCGAGTAAACAGATCAAAAATGCAATAAATCCACTGATGCTGGATCAGAAATCTCCCCCCTGGTTCCAAACCCACGATGCCAGATGCAGGAGTGGAATTATTGTAAATTTGTGCTATTACAAATGTGCTTCTTTTCCCTGGCTCTGTTTTCACACTGCTGGCAGAAGGAGAACTCTGAGCTCTGTGGGTTCCCTGCTGCAGAGCAGATCCACCATGGGCATGTCGCAGTTCATTAATTAATTAATTAATTCATTAATTCCAGCTCGGTTTTCAGGCAATCCCGGTGAGGCAGGGGAGGATCAGGAGGTGCAGACCTTGCTCTGGGACCAGACAGGAGTTGGTGCCACTGCCAAGGGGTTTGGGTTCCCCAGTTCCTGAGGCAGCTCCATAAACCCTCCTGGGGCCAAGGCAAGGCTGCTCCTTCCCAGGAGTAAAGGGGAGACACTGGGTAACGTCTGAAATGATTATTTCTCCTGACTTCTTGAGTGCATTCCACACACACTGAAAGAAATCTGAACTTCCACTCCTAAGTAGCATTTTCGCCTCTGAGTTAATTCCTTACATGTATTTTACAACTTTGTTAAAACTTCTGAGTTTTTTAAAGATTAACCTTTATTTTTCTATATAAAATAAACTGGGCTTGGTAACAACCTCACCAAGGTTATGGAAATGCCTCTTAAAATGACACCACACTCTCTTTTAGGATCATTTAAACTCCATTTCCCCAGAGTTAAGCTTGGCTGCATTACAGGATCCTGCAGCCTTTGTAGGACTAACATTTGAAGGAATGAGAGGCAACTCCAACAAAATCCCATGGATCCAAACCTGGACTGGCACCAACAGGGGTAACAGAACCTGATGTTCAAATGCACATTTTTAGGAGCAAACCCAGGTTTGTATAAATGGCATTTTATAAAATATGCATCTGATTTTTTCGTGTATAGTCTCCAATTATTTTGCCGTAAAAAAAAAAAAATCGGGAATGTGGGATCAAGGACAAGTTTCAGAAGTTCTGAAGCTGTGAAAGAAAATACAGCAGAGGACACACTTAATGGATTATTAAAGAAAAAAGGAGTGTCAGAACCCCTGACTTACCCAACTCAGTGTGCTGTGAACAACAGGAATAACAATATTGTTTTAGAATGGTCAGGTCAGTAAAGACAGGAGAGTCTGGAAGCTCCAGGGAATTCTGTGGTGTTGAGACCAAACTGAATTCAGAAGATTTGGCATCAAACTGAAGTTACAAATATCAGCAGCTGTGAGTTGCACATCCCATGGGAGAAGTGTTTGGCTTCAGGAAAAGAATCTGTACATGTTAAATACAACTCCAGGGAGAAAGTATTTGAAGGTTAACAATTAGAATAATTGATGCCCAACCATAGGAATGTGCTGAGTTTTCTCTGTAGAGATTGTTGTTATCACCTTGATTGGTTAAATCCTTGTTAATCCCAAAGTGTCTGAATGAGAAACTCGGATAAGAACACAACTTAAAAAAACTCCCTGTTTTATAAACATTTGTAAACCCTCTGTCCCTGCCAGAGCTCCCAACAGAGCTCTGGTCTTTAGTTCTATTTTAACAACAAGAAATGATGTGAGGGCTGGAGAATGAGGCCGGATTGCTTCACTCAGGAACACATGAACTCCTCAACTTCAGCTGAACCACAGGAGAGCTGCTGAGCAGTGCTGGAATCCCAGCAGGAACCACCAATCCTGATCCCCAGCACAGCTTTCACTCCTGACTGTGTCCTGAACAGAAATCCCCTCTCCAAACAAACCCTGTCCACAGCATCTGCAATAAATGCAGAGTCTGCCAGCCTGGCTGCTCTCTCTGTACTGCAGGAATCTCTCTCTTCACAGAATTCGGCACCCCAGCAAGGAGGGAGACCTGCAGGGCCCCTTTGGTGACAATGGAATGGGCTCAGGGAGAAACTCAGGGCAGCTTAACCCCAGGGCATGAAGGAGCTCAGGCCCATCCCTGGCTTCCTCACAAGTTTGTTTTTGTCAAACCCAAGCAGTTTTGGCACTTGAGATGTTGAGGTGATGGACTGTGCAGAGTGTGGTGGCTGGGGATCCCTCCCTGCCCTCGGTGACGTGGAAGACTGAAAACAAGGCTCCAAAAGGCTCTAGCAAGTATCTGACTGCAAATATGCAAATATGCAAATCTCCTCAAGCAGTTAACGAGCTGATCCCTAATCTGGTGCAGAATAAAGAGAAGCAGCTGCTGCCCAGGGTTCTACAGGACTGCAATGCACAAACAAGGAAAGCTCAGAGGAGCAGGGGCTGCGGAGGCCTCCTCTGTCCTTTCTGTGTGCTGGCCATGGAAAAGGGGCTGGAGAAGGGGCTGGAGGACGCTGCCCTGTGCTGCAGCACAGAATCCTGCAGGAGCTGCCACAGCCAGGTCCTGCCACGTCCCCCCAGAGCTCCTCTGGCACCTGCAGCCACAGGGAATGGGCAGGATCAGCTCAGGATCAGGCAGATCCATCCACAACTCTGTGGGTGCACAGATTTCCACATTTCCCTTGGTAACTGCTCCATCGGGATCACCCAGTGGTGCTGCAGCTGCCTGTTGGGCAGTGGGGGTCATTAAAATGATTAATTAATCAGGTGTCTGCCACCTCTTAATGCTGCTGGGGATGGTGTGGGTTTGGGTGCCCCACAAAGGACATGGATTGCTTTTCCCAGCAACTTCAAGAGGATAATCTGACTCCAGGATGCTGGAAACACCAGTGGTCTTTGCCAGCTGGTCCAGGACGTAGAAGAAACCAGAATATTCCAGAAATTCCTGTAGTGCTACATGCTTTCAAAGCCTGGGTTCAGCAGGCTTTGGGAGGAAAACAAGCAAATAAAAAAGATAATGATCCTTATTTTGGGGAAAACATAGCTGTGATGTGAACCTGCACAAACAAATGCACGTTCAGCATCACAACTGTGCCAATTCCAGGGAATGGGTGCGGTGGGAATCTCGGGAGGCTCTGCTGGAAGATGTCAGTGGTTGTACAAAATGGGCAATGGGGCTCAATTTTCAATCCCATGGGATCTAAGGCTTCACAGATGGTGTAAAACACAAGGTCCAAGCACAGAAATTCATCTCTTGGAAGGAACTCAAGACTCAGCAGGTGACAGAAATGACTGATAGGAAGTAAGGCAGCAATATCTCCAAGGATTTATCATAGCTCTTGGAATGCAAAGCTTGGAATCAGCTCCACGACTTCCCTGGGAGCAGATTTTTGTCTGATGTTCCCTTTTTATTGCAATTCTGACCGAGATGTTGTTTGAAATGTTTGTCAGTGATGGCTGGGGAAGCCCACTCCCTCCCCTTGGGTTTCATGGCTGGAATGGATCTTCTGGAGGGTTCTTGTGCGCTGCTGGAATGGTCAGACCTGTTCAGACATCCCCAGGTGGGCCTGGGAAGATGGAACATGTGGGCAGCTACTCGGGGTACTGGGATGTAGGGACTTCAACACAGGGTCAGAGGAGGGGATTGCTTTCCATTTAAAAAAGCAGGATAAAAATGGGAGAAAAATCTGATGTCTCTATGCTCCTGTTCCATTTTGGGACTTGTAGCTGTATTCAGGTAAAAGAGTGGGAAAAAATAAAGACTATTCCCGACCCCCAAGCACACAAAGGATGGAGTTTGTTCCTTTTCCTGTCCCTACTTCCTGTCTCCTGTCGCAGCTCCTCCCTGCTGGTCCCAACAAAGCTGTCAGGACTGGCTGAACTCAAGAATCATTTGGCTGCAACATTCATGCCAGGTCTAAAAATAATTTGGAACTGGAAAGTGTTTTGTAACTGCTGCAATAATTTGGGATATTTGGCACTCTCGAGAGTTTACATTTGGTTTGTCTGAAAAAGCCATTCTGGAAAGAAATCGTTAGAATAAATCCTTTTACTCCAACCTGAAATGGAAATTGAGCTCCCAGCAAAACAAATACTGGAGCTGACTTTCTGACTTGCAGTGGTTTGTAATTTTCAGATTTTTCTTCGTGTTTGTTTTTTTTTTCCCAACATGCTCACGTCGACTTTCCAGTCAATTCACCCAAATTCCAACAGGAATTGGTTTATAAATTGGTTCCAACTGGAACTGGTCATTTGGAATTTCCAGCACAGGAAATTATTTTATAAGTGCCTCGATAAGTACCCAAAATTACAAACGGATGTGTCTAATACCTAAGGACGAGAAAAAAAATATGGCTATAAATGCGAACGCTGTATGAAACCCAAAAATAATCCCAAAAACAACCTCTATGATCGGGCAGAAACGGAAGGGCCGGGCTGGGTTTTGCTGCCCCCTAATTAAACATCAGTGACAGCAGGGTGCGACCGCGGTGTCACGGTCACGCCTGCCAAATGAACGTGGTATAATTGATACTCCTATAGCTACTTATGGCGAGGTACCAGCGGGGGATGCCGCTCCGCCCCAGTCCCAGCACTCAGAGCCGGTGCCGTGAGTCGTGGCTGTAGCCGCCGGGGGAGCCGCGGGTGCGGTGGGGTTTGTACGAGTCCTGGTAGGGGTCGGGGAACTCCTCTTCCACCAGGGGATAGTGCTCTCGGCTGTGCTGGGAACTGGAAGACAGGCGGTTCCTGCTCTTGCGAGCCCTCTCGTTGTGGTAGTTCTCGTCGGAGCTCATGAGGCTGCGCCGCTCGAGGGGAGAGCTCTCGGCGGAGTGCGCGCCGTGCCTCCCGCGCTGGCTCTGCGGGGCCAGAGAACGCAGTTAGTGAGGGCCCGGCCCAGCTCTACCCGGCCCCGCAGCAGCTCCCGGCTCTGCCCGGCCCGGCCCGGCCCGGCCCGGGCCTGCAGCAGCTCCCGGCTCTGCCCGGCTGTGCCCGGCCTGGGCCTGCAGCAGCTCCCGGCTGTGCCCGGCCCGGCCCGGGCCTGCAGCAGCTCCCGGCTCTGCCCGGCCCGGGCCTGCAGCAGCTCCCGGCTCTGCCCGGCTGTGCCCGGCCTGGGCCTGCAGCAGCTCCCGGCTGTGCCCGGCCCGGCCCGGGCCTGCAGCAGCTCCCGGCTCTGCCCGGCCCGGCCCGGCCCGGGCCTGCAGCAGCTCCCGGCTCTGCCCGGCCCGGTCGGCCCTGCAGCAGCTCCCGGCTCTGCCCGGCCCGGCCCCGCAGCAGCTCCCGGCTCTCCCGGTCCAGCAGGGCCCGGCTGCTGCAGGGCCGGCCTCGGGCAGCTGTGCTTGCTGCAGCTCCTCGCCCTGCTGAGTGTTACACCGAGCATGAAAAGTGAGCTGATGTAGTCAGCATTTATCACTTTTCTCTGATCAGGAACAGAACATCCACGCTGCTGCTCTGCTTAGGGAATGGCTAAGCGTCCATTTCTGTGGTTCTGGAAAACATCTGAAGATGTTTGGGCTGTTTTTTAAGGTGCAGCTCTGGGCCTCACTTAAAACCCTTCCTATGGCCAAACCATTGATGGTTAGCCAAGGGGATGCTAAAATCATTGGATAATAAATTCTTTCAACTGAAGCACAGTATTTAAATATGTGGACAGAAAATCCCTTCCTAAAATAATTTATTAATTAGAAGGCCTTAACTCTCCTCACGTTCCCGTAATGACAATGCCCATCATTTTCCTGAGATAATTTATTAATTAGAAACCTTAACTCTCCTCACGTTCCTGTAATGACAATGCCCATCATTTTCCTGAGATAATTTATTAATTAGAAGCCTTAACTCTCCTCACGTTCCTGTAATGACAATGCCCATCATTTTCCTGAGATAATTTATTAATTAGAAGCCTTAGCTCTCCTCACGTTCCCATAATGACAATGCCCATCACTTGTCACATGAACAAAATTAGTTCATGGTTTTTTGCCAGTTAATGGAACAGTGAAGAAATAGCCTAAAACAAGCACTTTGTTTGCTTTCACCACACATTAAACCTCTGAGGAGCATCAGCACCCATCTCTCAGGACAAACTGCGTGCTGAAACTCCAGCCCCTGCTCTCTGGGATATAAAACCTTCCTCCTGCTGCTACAGCCTCTGCCTGGCGACTCCTTCCTGAATCATTGATGTGCAAGGCTGCTGGGGCCGGGGCAGGGATGGAGCAGGGTGTGTGCTCACAGCTCGGGGCTGCTGCTGCCAGGGAGGCTCCTGAGAGGGGCCCTGAGCCAGGGACCCCTCTGCAACCTCAGCCCAGAGCCGGGCAGAGCTCCTGCAGGGGATCCCCACTCACAGCACCAGGCTGTGGTGGGGGTTATGGCAAAGGGCTGCAGAAACTGAAGGCAGGATGGGAGAGATGGGGGGGTTCATCTGGGGAAGGCTCCAGGCAGAGCTCAGAGCCCCTGGCAGGGCCTGAAGGGGCTCCAGGAGAGCTGAGAGGGGCTGGGGACAAGGGATGGAGGGACAGGAGCCAGGGAATGGCTCCCAGTGCCAGAGGGCAGGGATGGATGGGACACTGGGAATTCCTGCCTGGGCTGGGATTGCCAGAGCAGCCCCTGGATCCCTGGCAGTGCCCAAGGCCAGGCTGGACATTGGGGTTTGGAGCAGCCTGGGACAGTGGGAGGTGTCCCTGCCCATGGATGGGCTTTAAGGTCCCGTCCAACCCAAACCATTCTGGGGTTCCTTGATTCCATGATGAATTATCCTCGAGTTTATCTGGCACAGATGCAGTTTGGATGTACAATCCCCTCATCAATTGTAGCTTTATCTCTGTGCTCACCCCTCTGCCTCCCCTGTGGGAATTCACCTCTGGGGCTGCAGGAACCTTCCTGCTTCCCTGGCTGTGTGCTCATCCCAGGGCCTGCTGAGAGCCCGGGGTGTCAGCGTGGCACACGCCTGGCCTGGGTGCACCTGGCTCTGATGGCCCAGGTACCTTCTGATCTGCTGTGAGACTGGGATGACTGCCTGCAGGAATGGACCTGAAACCCCACTGCCCTGGAGCCTAAGGAACACATCTCTCCAAAACCGGAGCTCCAGGAGTTGAATCCAGGCACTGAAATTGGGCTAGATGTGTTTAGAGCTAACCAGTCAGAGGGAAACGACTGGTGCCAAGGAGTTAGAGAATCCCAGGATGGTTTGGGTTGGAAGGGAAATTGAGGATCACCTAATTCCTTCCCCTGCCATGGGCAGGGACACCTTCCACTATCCCAGGCTGCTCCAAGCCCCATCCAGCCTGGCCTGGGACACTTCCAGGGATCCAGGGGCAGCCTCAGCTTCTCAGAGCAATAAATATTTTCCTGGCAAAGATCTAATTTACTGTTCCCCCTCAGCTCAGCATCGAGCTCTTCCTTTAAGGAAGGCAATTCCCTAGGATGAGGTGTGGCAGAGCCAGCAGTGCCACCTGTGCCCTCTCTGACTGCTCTGGATCTGTGCCACAGACTGTGGCCCTGTGACCCCCCTGAGTCAGGAGCTCAGGCAGAACTTTCAGTTCTCAGCAGGCCAAAGTCCAGGTGGAAATGGGAGCCTCCCAAAGTGGATTTGGTGAAGCAGGGACAGCCTGTCCCAGCACACCTCTATCTATCAGGTCACTGCTATGTACCCTTTGGGCTTTTGCTTTTCAGTCCCCGAGGTACCAAGGGCAGAAGGAATATAAAACCTTCCTGCACCACAAGCACCTTTGCTGGTTTAATTAGCCTGAGGGCCTTTTAATTACCACGCACATCACCACAGTGAAAGCTGATGCAAATCCTTCACAGGTTTGAATGGGCATAAAACCTCCTGGTGGGCAGCAGGGATGGTGGAGGTCCTTACTGAGAGATACCCATGGAAAACAGCAGGGCCTGAGCCCTGGCACAGAAAACCTGCAGCTCTGGTTGGGCATGGATCACTCCGGGAGAAATTTACCCCTCTGCAGAGCACCAGCACCATTGATCCCACCGAAACCCTTTGGAATTCGGGTGAAGTGGGGATTAAGTGATGCATACCTTCAGCCAGCCCACTGCACAGGGGTGATTTTCATCTTCAGTGTGAGTTTTCCCTAAGTAAATGGAGCAACATTTCACAGTTATTGCTGGTGTCCATTGATCAGAGAGAAATAAATGCCTGAAAAAAATTCTGTGGATACACCCAGTTCTCAAAATGAAACTGAAGAGGTGAACGTTCTGCAGATGGTATTTTATTGGCATGAAGGGATGGAAAACTGAAATTTTAAGGCAAGTGGAAAATGGAAACAACAGTTTACATGTGCATGTTATTATTAGTAACAGAACAGTGCTTGTGCATTCAGCCACTCAGGAGACAGTGACTTGCTGGTCCCAATAAAACCAAGCAGGGCTCTAGAAAGGTGAGTGCAGGAATTAAGCACCTTCAGGGAAGTGCAGCTCACTCACAGCAAAGCCAGCTGGATGTTAACTGAAAACACCAAACAACAGTCATTTCCTCCAAAGCTGTTACCTGCTTCCAGACACTCCACAAGCAGAGCAGACATTTGTTACATTTGTCAGGTGAATTATTCATTAAACGTCATTTGTTCAGTTCTATTTCTGACGTACATTAGCAAGTGACACTCCTGGAGTCCCACACACCCTGAAACTTGCAGGGTTTAAAGCTCCCTGCAATCCTGAGCCCCTCAAGCATCCCCAGTTATCAGCCCCAAACATTTCTGGTTTCAAACTTAATAAAGCACGTACTTCTCATTAAGGACTATTTACATGCCACGATTGAAGTGTCAAAGTTCAGCCGAGTCTGAGCTATCCCTGTGGAAAAAAAGGGTCACAATTTTTTTTCAATGGGTAAAAAAAATAAAAAAAATAAAATAATGCCTTTTATTCACACTCAAAGAACAAGCTTTTCCACCCATAAGCCAAGGTTTGGTGAAGTTATGAGGGTAGAATAAAAGGGATCACACCGAGCTGCCTGCTGGCTAGGAAATGGTGTGGCTCCCACTAAAGGCAGAGCACCGATTCCCAGAGGAGCTGGCAGAGCCCCCGGCAGCCCGGGCAGCCCCGGGCGCTGCTGCCGGCCCGGGGCCCGTTCCTACCTGCAGGCCGGAGATGGCGGCGGGGTACGGGGACAGCGCGGCCGGGGCCAGGCTCCTGCCCAGCAGGGGCGTCATGGGCGCGGCGCTGGCCGTGTGCGTGGCTCTCCAGTACGCCTCCAGGTACTCGGCCAGGTGCTCGCACGCGTCCTCCAGCTGGTTCTCGTCCAGGATCACGTCAAACATGTCCTGGGCACAGGGACACAGCGTGGTCACGGCCGGGGACACGGCGGTGGCACACACTGGGGGTGGCACACACTGGGGTGGCACACACTGGGAGGGGGCACACACTGGGAGGGGGCACACACTGGGAGGGGGCACACACTGGGGGTGGCACACACTGGGAGGGGGCACACATTGGGGTGGCACACACTGGGGTGGCACACATTGGGGTGGCACACTGGAATGGCACACACTGGGTGGGGGCACACACTGGGGGTGGCACACACTGGGGGGGTTGGCACACACTGGGAGGGGGCACACACTGGGGGTGGCACACACCGGGGTGGCACACACTGGGGGTGGCACATACTGGGGGTGGCACATACTGGGAGGGGGCACACATTGGGGTGGCACACACTGGGGGGGTGGCACACACTGCCCTCACAGCCAGCCTTGGAGCTGGTCAGTGAAAGGGAATCAGCACAGGGCAGTGCAGAGGGAGCTGGAGGCATGGAGGGGGGGTCCTGTAACAGCAGGGAGGGACAGGGGGCATGGATGGCACACTGGAACACAGCAGGGAGGGAGGGGGCATGGATGGCACACTGGAACACAGCAGGGAGGGACAGGGGGCATGGATGGCACACTGGAACACGGCAGGGAGGGACAGGGGGCATGGATGGCACACTGGAACACAGCAGGGAGGGAGGGGGCACTGCAGAGGAATTCCTGCCTGGGAGGGGGGTGAGCCCCTGAGCAGCTGGGGCTGTCCCTGCATCCCTGGCAGTGCCCAAAGCCAGGCTGGACAGGGCTTGGAGCAGCCTGGGACAGTGGAAGGTGTCCCTGCCATAGCAGGGGAAGGAATTAGGTGATCCTCAACTTCCCCTCCAACCCAAACCATTCCATGATTCTGTGTGTAGTACAGAAAATGGTACAAGTATTTCTAGAAGGTGACCAAGAGCCAAAGCCCTCAGGTTTTGTCTCCTGGGTGCTGCACGAGCCCTGGCACTGTCCCTGGGTGCTGCATGAGCCCTGTCACTGTCCTGGGTGCTGCATGAGCCCTGGCACCATCCCTGGGTGCTGCATGAACCCTGGCACCGTCCCTGGGTGCTGCATGAGCCCTGGCACTGTCCCTGGTGTTGCATGAGCCCTGGCACCATCCCTGGGTGCTGCACGAGCCCTGGCACCATCCCTGGGTGCTGCATGAGCCCTGGCACCATCCCTGGGTGTTGCATGAGCCCTGGCACTGTCCCTGGGTGCTGCACGAGCCCTGGCACTGTCCCCGGGTGCTGCATGAGCCCTGGCACTGTCCTGGGTGCTGCATGAGCCCTGGCACTGTCCCTGGGTGCTGCATGAGCCCTGGCACTGTCCCTGGTGTTGCATGAGCCCTGGCACTGTCCTGGGTGCTGCATGAGCCCTGGCACCGTCCCTGGGTGCTGCATGAGCCCTGGCACTGTCCCTGGGTGCTGCATGAGCCCTGGCACCGTCCCTGGGTGCTGCACGAGCCCTGGCACTGTCCTGGGTGCTGCATGAGCCCTGGCACTGTCCCTGGGTGCTGCATGAGCCCTGGCACCGTCCCTGGGTGCTGCATGAGCCCTGGCACTGTCCCTGGGTGCTGCATGAGCCCTGGCACCGTCCCTGGGTGCTGCACGAGCCCTGGCACTGTCCTGGGTGCTGCATGAGCCCTGGCACTGTCCCTGGGTGCTGCATGAGCCCTGTTTTGCTCCTGGGCACAAAACCCTTCAGTTTATTTATCAATTTCCAGTGCTGCTGCCCCCAGAGCCATTCCCCAGCAGAGGAGGCAGCAGCAGCATTGCTGCCTCAGGGAACTCTGCAGACACCTCCTCCGTGTGCTGGCTGAAACCACCTCCAGCCCTGCCTGTCCTCCAGAACCAGCAGAGCCCCTCGAGAGAAACACAACCCTATTTTCAGCACTTCGACTTCCTATCTCATCTCTAATCTTAACTTTGCAAAATACTGTGAGAACAGCACAGGAAATGGAAAATAAGTGCAGGTGCTGTGGGTGTAAAGGGCAACCAGCACCAACCACAGGCTGCTCTCTTCCACCTGTTTTTGCAGCTCTCAGAATAAGATTTAAAATGATAAAGCAGTTTTTCTTCTTTTTTTTATTTATTCTCTCTTCCCAGCATGACAGAGAAAAGTTTCCTCCTCTGCCAGCAAGGAGGAGTTTCCTTGTAATTAGAATATTCCCAACACTGCATCCCCTGGTGCACTTCACTGTTTATTTCTCTTCTTTTGCTCCTCTCTTTATTTACTGCTTTTACTCTTTTGCTATTCACCCACATGTTGGTGCAACACACATTCCAGTCCATCACTCACTTGTGGAAGAAGTAATCAATTTAAACACAGTTAAATTACAATATTCCTGTGCCCTGCACTGTTCCTGTGTCCTGCAATATTCCTGGAGCCCTGCAATATTCCTGGAGTCCTGCAATGTTGCTGTGCCCTGCAATGTTCCTGTGCCCTGCAATGTTCCCGTGCCCTGCAATGTTCCTGTATCCTGCAATGTTCCTGTATCCTGCAATGTTCCTGTGCCCTGCAATGTTCCTGTGCCCTGCAATGTTCCTGTGCCCTGCAATGTTCCTGGAGCCCTGCAATGTTCCTGTATCCTGCAATGTTCCTGTATCCTGCAATGTTCCTGTGCCCTGCAATGCTCCTGTGCCCTGCAATGTTCCTGTGCCCTGCAATGTTCCTGTATCCTGCAATGTTCCTGTATCCTGCAATGTTCCTGGTATCCTGCAGTGCCCAAGGCTGGCTGGAGCAGCATCAGGGGCAGATTAGCAAGGAATTAATAATGAAAGCAGTTCCTGAGCTCAAATATGCCCAGCTATTTTTACAGCTATTTTTACAGTGTCTAGACATGCAGCCCCAGCTCATTCCTTATGGCTGGCTCTCAGCAGAGGAACAGAGCGAGGAGTGCATCCTGGGCAAGGACCTTCCCTTTAAACCAGCACTCCAAATTCTCCTCTTGCAGGAATCTGAGCTGCAGAAGGGATGAGCAGGAGAGAGGGAGCAGTGCCTTTGCTCTCAGCAATGAACTTTTACTTCATTAAACCGTGGGCCAAGTTTAATTTCAAGCCAGGCCAGACTGTCAGCTCCCTGGGAGAGCTCCAAGTCAGCACTGCCCTCATTTCCTGCCCATCACCAGTGCAAATGCTGAGCTCTCTGTGAGCAGCTCCTGGGCAGGGCAGGGTGAGACAGCCCAGAGCAGGGCTGGGCTCAAGGCTGGAGCCTGGCACTGACATTTGGAGAGGCTTTTCTGCTCCAGCTGAGGCCTCCAGCACTGCAGTGCAATTCCAGGCCTGGTGTTGAGGCAGAGTTCAGTAACCTGGGGATGGACAATCCCAGTGCCCCAGTGCACCCCACATGGATTATGTAATGGAATTTAGGAATCCCACGGGTTGGAAGGGACCTAAAACCATCTCATCCACCCCCTGCCATGGGCAGGGACACCTTCCACTGTCCCAGGGTGCCTCAAGCCCTGTCCAGGGACACTTCCAGGGGATGGGGCAGCCACAGCTGCTCTGGCGCCTTCTCTCATTTCAGCTGATGTGAGCAAAGTGAAGCTGAGTGGGAGGAAATCACTGAAGAAAGGGCAAAAAAAGGCTGTGAAACTCCCAGGGTTCTGTGTGCAGGTGCCAGAGGAAACACCTTTCACACAGGACAGTGTGCAGAGGGCTCTTCTGTGTGAGAGCTCAGGGCAGACACCACAGACAGGGCAGCTGCACTCCAGTGCCTCAGCTCAGCTTGGGAAGGGATGGGTTTTACAGGGATCAGGAGCTGGGAAGGGATGGGTTTTACAGGGATCAGGATTGGGAAGGGATGGATGGGTTTTACAGGGATCAGGAGCTGGGAAGGGATGGGTTTTACAGGGATCAGGAGCTGGGAAGGGATGGGTTTTACAGGGATCAGCAGTTGGGAAGGGATGTGTGTTACAGGGATCAGGAGCTGGGAAGGGATGTGTTTTACAGGGATCAGGAGTTGGGAAGGGATGGGTTTTACAGGGATCAGGAGTTGGGGTGTGTTTTACAGGGATCAGGAATTGGGAAGGGATGGATGGGTTTTACAGGGATCAGCAGTTGGGAAGGGATGTGTGTTACAGGGATGAGTTTGCTCTCCAGGACAGTTCCAGTTCTGGTTGGGTCAGTGGGGCCTGGATGGCTCACAGGAATAACCCAGCAGCATTTTAAGAGATCACAACTCAGTAACAAATTCCATGTGAGAAATGTAACCCAGCTGAGCTCTGCAGAAGAACAGGCTGCCCAGAGGGGCTGTCACTGCCCTGGCACCTCTGCACTCCCATCCCAACATCCCACAGAGATCCCACAAAGCCACATCCAAGCCCACTTCCACTGCCTCTGTCCCAGAAACCAGGTGTGCCTTTCAAAACTAAAAGCAAGTTTGAGCTGCCCTGTCCCAGCCCCGGCAGAGCCTCTCCCCAGCCCTGCCCATGAGCCCTGCAGGCTGTGCTCCATCAGCAGGATGAATTCAGCACTCCAGGAGCTGGCAGGGCAGTGGCTGTGCTCTGCTGAGGGGCTGCATGGCCTGCAGGGTCAGGAGCAGGGCTCACACGCCTGCTCACTCCCTTTCCCTCTCCACACACTCCAGTGCAGGGAGGGGAGGCCTCTCCAAAGCCAGACTTTGTCCCTCTGGGAGCTGCAGCTCCACAGATGATGTCATTTGCTAATGAGCAGATTTGCTGTCCCCTCCACGTCACTCCTGCCCTGTCACCCTGCCAAAGGCCAGAACAAACCCGGGGCAGGAGTTGGCAGGGTGAAAGTCTGCAGCCCTTTGTGCCTGACGAGTGCAGGGCCGTGTGAGCACAGCAGGGAGAGATAATGGAGGGAGCCAGCCCTGCACAGGGATCAGCACAATTCCACAAAGCAGGAGCCCTTCAGCCTCTGCTCTGTACTTACTGGGGGGCACTGTGCAAGTTTATCAGCTGCCACCAACTGGACGTTGAGGTGTTTGCTCTGTGACTTCCCCCTGGACTTGATCAGTCGCTGCAGGACCTGCCAGCAGGAAAGGGCAAAAGGTGAATTTAAGGATTATTTATCTCCCTAGAGCTCAGCCTGACATCCCCCTGAGGGATTACCAAGGGCAGAAGCTCTCCATAAAACGCTGCCCTTGAATATCCCAAACCTTTGTGATAACCCTTGTGAGAACTGGGAACATTTCCCTCTGGATCACGTTTGAGCCCTTGAGAAATTTCAGTTGCATTTCTGCTTTATCCCACTTTAAGTCCTAAGTTATTTGTGACAATAGAGAAGCATGAAAATTGTATTTACAGAGAATTATCTGGATTGCTGGATGGACTGTAGCACACCAGCAGTGCTTTATGTCACTTTTTCTCCTTTTCAGGTGCAGATTCCACACTGCCCATTCCCACCCTGCCCTCCAGCTCCCTCCTGGATCTTCAGGGGAGGAATTACCTTTGGAGAGGACACCTTCACATGGACAATAATTGGTGCTAGAGATGTCTTGATAAGCTGTGCAGGGTGATTGATAGTGTCTGCATCCAGGACAACCAGCTGTAAGGACCTGGCCAGCTCAAAGATTCTTTCAATCTCACTCTGCACTTCAGCTGCAAAGGAAAACAAAGCAGCTGAAACCACTGGGATAAAAACCCTCTCCCTCTTACTGTCACACACCCCACATGTGAACTGATGGCATTGACATGGAATAACCTGTTACCTGTACCATGGCACAGATTTGGAATTTGGGCTTTTTTTTTACCAAACCCAACTCCTCCTAGATCCTGGGAGGGTGTCCCAGAGAGCAGGATGTTGGAATGCATGTGACACACACAAATTTCCACCCTTGTACAACAAAGAATCACACAATCACAGAACCATCAAGGCTGGAGAAGACCTCCAGGATCATGGAGTCCAAATAAAAATTCCTCAGGCCACTGTTCCCCAGCAGTTCTGAGGAGAGGAGCAGGACCCAAAGTCTCACAGCCAGACAGCAAAATTCAGCTGTGACTGCTCAAAATTAACCACACAACTGGTCCCAGGGTCAGGAATGACATTTCCTTGGCTGGACAAGTGAAAGCTCTTTGGCTGCTTGTGATGTGGAATTAAAAGCAGAGGGCTGGGAAGCAGGAGGAGCTGAGAGGCCAGCTCAGGATCGTGCAGTAAAATGCTGCAGACACATTTAAATCTGCACCTCTGCTGGGATCTGATCCTGGGAATGGCTGGAGCTGAGCCAGGGCAGGGTCAGGCTGGATTTCAGGGCAAGGCTCTTCCCCAGAGGGTGCTGGGCACTGCACACTCCCAACAGCTGCAGGAGGGTTTGGACAGCACTCAGGGACGCCAGGGTGGGATTCTGGGGTGTCTGTGAGGGCCAGCAGCTGATCCATGGTGCTGGGGCTCCCTCCCAGCTCAGATGGAAGGCTGGCACGCTGTCCTGCCCCTGTGTGCCAGCCCAGCCCAGTGCCAGCTGTGGCAGGGCCTTACCTAGGCTGGACCTGGTGTTGGAGCGCTCGATGATGGCTCTCTTGCTGGGGTTGTTGAGCACTGACCTCTTGGCCAGGGAGATGTCAGCTGTCACCCTGGTTATGGATATCCTGCCAGGAGAGCACAGCACACACAAACACACCAGTGGCATTTCCACGGGCACAGCCCATTCCAAAGGGCAAACACAAGCAAACACGCTCAGGCACGTTTCCAGATGAGTTCTGGCACCATTAAAGAACCAATGAACAGAAGTGCTGGCTGGCTGGGATGTGTTTCCTATTCCCTGAGCCCTGGCATGGAGTTCCTGCCATTCTCCTTGGTGCATTAATGAACTTTCCTCCTCCCAGCTCACTCATCTCCTGCATGAATTTACACAGTGCCATAAATGCTGGGAGTTATGTGAGGCTTGGGGCACCCAGAACAAGGAGCTGCAGTGAGGCAGCGCTTCCTCTTCCCCACAGTTACACCAGGAGTAACCCAGCCCAGCTGACAGGGGCTGGCATCAGCAGGAGAAAAGGAACTGGAGCTCTCTGGGCTGCCTGAACTCAAGTTTAACTTCACTGCACCTCTTTCACTTAAGGCAGGGGATTTATTTACTTCATCTGTCAGTGAGTCAGAAAGACACAAAATGTTACAAGGAAAAGACAACACAATCCCTTAATCTAAAATCCAATTAGGAGGCCTGGGATGAGCCAAAGACCCAGGAAAAATGGGAACAAAGCAAGCTGGGAATGACCAGCAGCTTTTGCACAGAACACAAGATTTATGCAGCTCTAAGTGGAGTTTTCAGCTGCAGGGTTATAAAGAAGTGCAGTTATTTTTCTGTATAATACATAAATAAATGTACACAGTGGAGGCCAAAGGTAAAAATGAGTTTAAACCAGAAATGAATGGACTGTGGGCTCAGTGACCAGCAGGGGAGGTTGCAGTTACAGAGGAAGGAGCTGCAAAGCCAAGGGAATTCAGGGGCAGGGAAGGAGTCAGGGCTCTCTGATGCCTCTGGAAAGCTCTTCCTTGGACACTCAGCTCCTTCCTTGGAACATGGAACCTCCCCCAGAACTGCAGAGGAGATGGAAAGGAAGAGAGAAGAAAGAAAAGGGAGGGAGGGGGAAGACCACAGAGCCATAGAAGTTGGCAGAAGGACCAAGAAGCAGCTTTTTCCTGAGTTCCTCAGAGCTAAAATCAATGGTGCCAGGCTGCTGGTGGCACTGAGCTCTCCTGTGCTGAAATTTCACACTCCCACCTGAGCCAGCTGCCAATATTGCTGATGGAATCAGCACTTCCAGAAAATCCCTTCAGCTGAGCAGCTCAGGACAGGCCAGAGAGGAGAGGCTTTGCACAGAGGCTGATCATGAAATGTTCTGTGTGAGCAGGACTGCCACCTCCTCACTGCTGAAATCCATCCATCCTGCTCCAGCTCTTCCACAGAACATCCCTTCCCTGCCCTGGTGCTTTGGGCATTTCAAACCTGACTCAGTGTGATGTTTCACCAGAACAGCCTCTTTTCCCAGCTGGAATATCTGGACTGACTGGGAAGGGCAGAACATCCCCAAGATGCTGCAGGCACCTGCAAGGACTGAGGGGATGCCATGACCAAACCTGTGCTCCCAGCACGGAAATCCCAAATATCCCCTACAGCTGGAGATGAACCCTCCTTACAATTCTTTATCTGGGCTTTATTCCTCAGCATTTCCTTCTTCAGTATTTTTGCCTACTTAAGGCAGACAAAATAAAATCTCAAATAAGGAATATTTTAGAGCTGATTTTTCTTAGGGAAGACACTGAGACAGAATTCTTGTGTTGAACTAAGAACTCCTAGCCCAGCCATGGCAGAAATGCAGACATGTGCACCCCTAGGAACACATGAGCTGTGTCCCACTCTCCAGTGGTGACACAAAGCCAGAAAATCAGCTTTGATCATGCAGCAAACCCTCTGGCATTAAAAAAAAAAAAAAATAAAATAATTGACTGAAATGTGAGTAACACATGGGCAAAGCAGCATGAGAAGGACAGAGTTTCTCACCTCCCATCAAACCTGTGCTTCAGGAAGTCAAAGAGAGCTTTCTGCATCATGTCTGTCACCTTGGCAGAGGGGAGCAGATTGAGCAGGGGGATGGACAGGGAGAGAAAGAAGCCAAAAGGAAGGAAAGAGGTGAGTAGAAGGCAGGGACACAGCCAACAATCCACACCCTCGCTGGGCAGAGCCGTGCCAGTGCCACAGCCTGCCACCACAGCACTCAGCAATAACTCCCTGCAGTTTCCTCATTTACTGAGCAGCTCCTTGTCCTTTGCAGCACAGCTCAGGCTGACAATCATCATCTGCCAGGCCAGGCTGCAGCTCCATCAAAGCCCCCAGGCCTCTCTGCCCGTTTATTTCCCTCCTTCCAACTGATTCCTTCAGCATTTAGGCAGGAAAAACCAGTCAAAATAAATTCCCCCAAGCAAGATCGAGTATTTTTGTTATTGAAATTAATTTTCCACACAATTGTATGTTCAAGGTGTTGTGTTTGGTGTTGTTTTATTAATTTATTAATTTATTAATAAATTATAAATTTATTAAATTTTTTATTAAATTATAAATTTATTAAATTTTTTAATTTATTATTATTATAAATAATAAATTTATTAAAATTTATTAATTTTCCACACAATTGTATGTTCAAGGTGTTGTGTTTGGTGTTGTTTTATTCAAAAAAAAAGAGACAGGGTGGCAGATTTGAAGAGGTTTTTGTGATTTTGAAGAGGTTTTTGCCTCTCTCCCCTCCGAACTCGAGAGGTAAATTGATCTGTGGTGCAGCACAGAGGGAACTGACTCCTGTCAGAAAAGTTCCCCATCAAATGAAAAGGCAGAGAGCAGAACATGAAGTACCTGCTCTGCTGAGCTGCACCTCCAGCCACTCTCACATACAAACAAAGCCAGAACACTGCAAAAGCCAGGGCTGCCACCTCCCCAAAAGAACCATTCCAATATGGTTAATAATATCCTATCAATTACTGACAACATTAATTAAGCTTAATGAAGTGTATCTTTGATTTTATGTTCATTTAGCTCCTGGTTCAGCACTTCCCACATGGCTGAGCTCCCTGAATTGCCCTGCTAAAGTCTCTGCTTGTTTTAGCACGTGGGAAATGGGAAATGCTCACTTGAACCTGCAGCAGCCCAAAAAACCAGTCCTGGTTATCTGGGCACGTTATCCTGCCCACTCCCACCTGGGCAATCTTTTAGGGGGGTTAAAGGTTCCTCTGCAAAATATTTGAATTTATTAATAAAGTGAAAAAAGGAGAACAACAAGGAAGCTCCTTCAAATGTTTTGCTAATTAAGTTCAAAGCATGGGCTGGTTTGATGAATATTTTTCATGTGTAGAGTCCAGCTCATTAATTTGACTTCTTGTAGCAGACACTAATTCTCCTTTTTACTTGATTTAATCAGGAATGAGTGCACTGAAAAGAGTGGATTTGCACTGTGCTTAAAACAGTACAAGCCAGAAGTAACCCTCAGCTCTCACAGAACATTTTGGTGATTATTTAAGCTAAATCACTTGAAATTATCATAAACCAGTTGCACTGAGCCACACACAGAATTACTGAGGATGATCAGGGATAATGAAGGTTGAATTAATTGCAAACACCTCAGTCCATACCTCATAGCCTTTGAGGGATGGGCCCACCAACACCACAGGTCTCATTGATGGCACCACATCATAGGGGGGAATGTGTTCTGTCTAGAGGGAAAAAACAACAGCCCTTCAGATCACCAGGCAAACAAATCCACAGGGAAATCCTGGCAATGATGAATTAGGAGGAAATAAAATGCAAACAAAAGCATTACTTACCACTTTTTGTTTCTGTTTTGCTAGAAGACCAAATGAGAACTTGGTTAAAACACACCCAGGCAAGCAGAAATCCCTTTGCCAAAGCACTTTGATTTCTGTCTGAGCACCTCCCTCTGCTCAGGCCTGACTGAACTGGGAAATCTCTGCATTTAACTGGGCATTCTATACATTACACTGGGAAATCTGGGCATTAAACTGGGCATTCTATACATTACACTGGGAAATCTATGCATTAACTGGGCATTCTATACGTTAAACTGGGAAATCTGTGCATTTAACTGGGCATTCTATACATTAAACTGGGCAATCTGGACATTAAACTGGGCATTCTTTACATTACACTGGGAAATCTGTGCATTTAACTGGGCAATCTGTGAATTTAACTGGGCATTCTGCATTAAACTGGGCATTATATATATTAAACTGGACAATCTGTGCATTTAACTGGGCAGTCTGCATTAAAGTGGGCATTCTATATATTAAACTGGGCATTCTATACATTAAACTGGACAATCTGTGCATTTAACTGGGCATTCTGCATTAAAGTGGGCATTCTATATATTAAAGTGGGCATTCTATATATTAAACTGGGCAATCCGTGTATTAAACTGGGCAATCCATGCATTAAACTGGGCATTCTATATAATATATTAAACTGGGCAATCTGTGCATTACACTGGGACAGCTCCACTGTTCCCAAGGATTTTTCCCAGCCCTCAGCAGCTCCAGCAGGCTGGGAATAGCTGTCCTCCTGCCCTGTGCATGCAAACACTTTGTTAGAAAACACCTCAGTAACTCAGCAAAGGGGAGAACCTGCATTGCTCATGTAGGGTTTTCAGACAGAATTATGAGCAAGGGTTTCCTTGAATAAATCCTGTCTTACCTGTGGCTGTAGGTGTGGCTCGGAACGTGCCAGAGACCATCTCTCCAAGGCTGGAAGAAGAATTCCCACTGGATTTCCTGCAGCAGCAGAAAGACCCCATTAGCAGCAGGCACCCCAAAATGTGGGAGGTTTTGGGGAGGAATTGTCCCATGAGGAATCACAAGGTCATACCAACATAAATGACTCTAACTAAAAAAGCGAAATATTAACTGTTTTATCATTATAATATGGAATTTTATCATACAAATCCAGGAGCATCTCACTGAGCTCAGTAATCTCTCTGTATATTGAAACCCGCTGGCTGCCCCTGAAGTTGTGTCAAAAATTATAGGAGAAATTTGGATGCTGTTCAACTATTCTGAAAGCATTTCCCAGGTTTATCTCCCAGACCTTTTTCCAGGGATTTGCAATCTCCAGGTCTAGCAGGTGGACACTCAAAAACCTCAGGCTGGAAGCTGAAGAATAAAGGATGGCAAAGCTGATCTTACAAAGTCTGGTTTGGGCCAAAGTAGCCACGATGTTTTCTGAAAAATCCTTTCCTTAGGTTTTTCTCCTGAGAAGCCTCAGGAACAAAATGTAACCAATGGTTATCTGCTGCTGTGGGATGCAACAGGGGCATCTGGGATTGGTCAGTGTTGGTTGTTTTTAATTAATGGCCAATCACAGTCAGCTGGCTCAGACTCTCTGGTCAGTCACAAGATTTTATTATCATTCCATTCTTTTCCATTCTTTGCCAGCCTTCTGATGGAATCCTTTCTTCTACTCTTTTAGTATAGTTTTAATATATCATTTTCTTTTAATATAATGTATATCATAAAATAATCAATCAGCCTTCTGAAACGTGGAGTCAAGATTCTCATCTCTTCCCTCATCCTGGGACCCCTGTGAACACCACTATAGGCCAAAATGGAGAAAAATGGAAGAAAAAAGAAGAAAAGCTGGGAAAAATCTGGGAGACTTTGAGCCCAAGCTGACTTAAGGCCATGGGCACACAGAACTCTCAGAAACTGCTGTCATGATCCCTCCCTGCTCTTCCCTGAAGTCAGACCCGTTTTGTTTCTCATCACCAACATCTCCCCCTCCCCACAAATCCACACTTGCAGTGGGGATCCCAGAGCCAGCCCTGCAGCCAGGCAGCAGCAGGAGACCTTTGGAAGTACTGCCCAGGCTGAGGGAGGATTTGGGGGGCTCTGCAAGGACAGGCTGTGCTCACTCACCCCCCGTGGAAGCGGCCCCTCTTCTGCTCCTGCTGGATGCGGATGTTCTCCAGGCGCAGCGGGCTCGGGATGAAGCCGATCTCGCAGCCCTCCTTCACCAGCCTCCCTATCCACCAGTCGTTGTTGTATTTCTGCAACACAGCAAGGCTCCTGCCCACTCAGCTCCCCAGTTCCCTCCCCTGGCACCTCCTCTTGCAGGTAACCAACTGTTACTGCAGTCCAGGGGTGTGGAGAGCTTTATTAATAGTGGGTTAGCTGAGAAAGGCCATGCTGACATATTGCCACTGGTCAAGCTGAGAAATCAGCAGTCAGCAAGCTGAAAGGAGATGTCAGCAGCTTGCAATCAGTGGCCTTGCTGCAACATGGAGAAAGGGAGTAGAGATTAGTCCTGAATATCTCCTAAGAATATGCAGAAAGTATCAAAAGTAGGACCATAGGAATGTAAAAGTAGGTGTAACTGCTGATATGTAACTAACCAATCCTGAGCTCAACTTTTGCAATATGCATGAAGTTAATTACGAACTGTATTTAACCCGCTGTGCTGATCAATAAAATTGGGCCTGTGATGATCAACTGGATGTCCTGGTCTCCTTCTGTCGACACAGGGGCATGGCTGACAGAGCCTGACAGCCCCAGCTGCAGCCAAGCCTGAAAACCCTTCCATTTTGGTTACACTGCATTATACCCTTTTCTTTGCTGAGCATCTTAATACATAAAAACCAATCTATATCTTTACTTTTACCTACAGCCTATCATGACTACTGTCATTAACATATTATGGTCACTACTATCAATCACATGAGTTAGTATGGCACAGTTTAAGCTTAAAGCTGTTTTTCAGTTTTCTTGCAGTGGAAAATTCTTAAAACCTTTTTTCTACTTGCTACATGGACACGTCCTGTTTGCCTGTGGCATCTTTCTGCTTGGTAAAAACATCTTTTTGTTTGTGGTCAGCTTATCAAAGTCTCTTTCCAACTTGACATAACCTTTCCCTTCTTAGCTGTCCAGCAAGACAGGCTCAGCAATCCTCAATTTACACATCTGTTATTCTTCTGTATCAAAACTTGCTTCCATCTCTATTTTGGTCTCAGGTTCTACATTCAGAGCTTTCTGCCAAGCACACATATCTGTGAGGCTTTCCTGTCCAGTTTTCATCCTTCCCAACAGTCACCCACACTCCTTAACTCCACTCTGCATAATGAACCAGGCTCAAGTGTGAGAGCAGAGCACCGAGGCCGTTTCCCCTTGTCCTGGCCCTTGCTGATTTAATTTCCAGGTTGATTTAATGAGCAGAACTCATTTCTTTGAGCTGAGGCCACCAAACAACCTCCCAGCAGCAAACACAAAAATAACACCTCCAGCTTCCCATCAAATATTGCTTGTCACATTTAATGGTCTAGACAAAAGATCACCACTTTCCCTTCCTCCTCTCCACGGATTTGTAGGAATGTTATTAACAGGTTATGACAGATGAAGAGAAATTCACCTTTAGGAAGAAACTTCAATATATACCTAAAGCACAGCATTTTATCATTGACCTTTAGTAACATAAATTCTTCTGCTTTATTGAAAGTCTGGTCTGTCCCTAATGATGGCAAAATGAAAAGCGGGATCCTGGTAGATATTGGAGTGGAAAAGGATTTGTTGTAGCTGCTGCCAGCAGAGCTTTTGAAGAAAACTATCTGAAAAGCCTCTCCTCTGTTCTGCTTCATTAGGCAGCTCGGTGCTCAAAAGAAACATTGCTTATCACAACTGGCTCTGGAGTCATTAGGAGCAGCACGAGTGAATGGGTTTTGTTTGCTGCCTCGAGGGAAAAGCCATCACAGAGATCTCCTCTTGGAGATATCCCTGCTCCTGGCTCCACATTTGCAGGCACTGCAGCTCCTGCAGGAACACACAAACACCCAGGCCCTGCTGTCAGAGGTGCAGCAGTGCCTGGGGATGGCTCTGCAACACAGAGACCCAGCCCTGAAAAATAAATGGGTTTTTATCAACCCAGATATCTGAATATGAACCCAATCATAAATATGAACATGTAATAAAAATGATGGGAATGCAAAGCTGAAAAACCTCTTTATCCTCTTTTATATATTTAGGCAAGAGGTTCCAGTTGATCATTCCAGTTAGGTATTTATTGCTCCTGCTGTTCTGACCTTGATTCACACAGTGGCAGTGAGCAAAGCTTTATTTGAAGTATGTTAAGTTACAGAACTACTTCCAGTCTGTGAACCAGACAGATCCTTCAGCATTCAGCATCCTGCTGCTGGAAATCAGTGAACTGAGAGGCTGTGGGACATCATTAGGGACAGACCTGGCCAGGCTGGAAGGGCTTGGAGCACCTGGGACAGTGGGAAATGTCCCTGCCATGGCAGGGGTGGCACTGGGTGGGCTTTAAGGTCCTTTCCAACCCAAACCAGTCTGGCTCTACAACACCTGAGTTCCAAGGGCACTGCCTGCTCCATTTTGGCTCCAAAGGCACAGCCTGACCATGGGAATCTTTCTTCATGGACATCTGAGTGATGCCTCCAGCCATGGGATCAGAATCAGCCCCTCTGGAGAGGGACCTGGGACAAAGGATGGAGGGACAGGACACAAGGAATTGCTTCCCACTGCCAGAGGGCAGGGATGGTGTTGGAGATTTTTTCAGGGATGGCTTGGAAGGCAGCTGTGAGGAGCAGATTCTCACAGCCTGCTTCTGTGAACAGCAGAGGTTCTCAGGTTGTTTTTAACTACAGGTAAAAGTGGCAAACATGAAGGCCTTGAGAGCCTTGCACATCAGAGTTCTCAGGCAGCTTTCTCATAACAAGTGGATGTTCTATCTTTGGCTGTTTTGGGAAAGCAAGAATAATTTTGAGAACCCAAATCTTGGTATTGGAAACATAAGGAGGAGTTGGTATGTTATCTCTGACCTATTGTGAGCTCAGATTTTGCAATATGCATGAACTTGATTAACACTGTTATAAAAAGTGATTGATGGATTAATAAATCGGAGTCGATGGCTGACCAACGCAAGGTGGGTCGTCTCCCCTCCAACTTCAATATATGGTGAACTTCAATAGGATGGGATTCTGGGCAGGAATTCCTGCCTGGGAGGGTGGGAATCCCTGGCACAGGTGCCCAGAGCAGCTGTGGTTGCCCCTGCATCCCTGGCAGTGCCCAGGGCCAGGCTGGGCAGGGCTTGGAGCACCTGGAACAGGGGAAATGTCCCTGCCCATTCAAGGTGCCTTCCATCCCAAAGCAGCCTGGGCTGTGCTGAGAGCACCTGAACACACAAATGCCAAGGCTGCAGTGAGGAACTCGGGATTTATCTGCATTAGCTCACCCCCTCCCCTCTGTCAGCCTGTGTGTGGGAGGAGCACGTTCCCTCCCCTGGTTGCCATGCCCATGGCTCCTTCTGCTCCGTCAGGAATTGTTGCCATTTCATCCTTTAGGCAGGCACACAATGTATAGTTTGGAGGAGACAGATGAGACACACAGGACACAGCCTGAAAATAGCAGCTCCTCACTCACTGCCAGAGGGTGACCTGACTCTGCACCCAGCTCAGCAACATTGCAAACCCTGGAATCACTGAACAAACAAATCCTGCCAAGCCTCTCTGCAGCATGGGGAGCCATTCCCCAAATCCTGCTGAGCTCCAGCTCCAGGCAGGCTGAGCTGACAAACACCAGCACCCAGATGGTTTCCAGCTCAGTGGCACTGTGATCCTGGCATTTTAGACCTTGGGAGACAACTCATGGAATGCCAAGGCATGGATTTGGGACACTTGTCTGCAAAAATGTACAGGGCAGCATGCCAGGAGCTTGGAGTGTGCAACTCAATCAGTGCCCTGACAATTAAGGCGGCCACGTCCAGGAAAACCAAGATTAAAAACTGGAAAAGGGAATTTACTGCCTTTCCCTGTCAGGGAGAGGGGGTGTGAAGCAATTCCTGCTCCAGCACCAGAGGAGGGGCAGCAGCAGGTGTTTTCCTCCTGAATGTGCTCTGTCTAAGGGAGATCAGTGCTCTGGAGTGATGATGAACACGTGTTCAAAGAAAGACACAGATGAGCACTGAACACCCCAAAATAAACCCAAAATGCAGAGATGAAAAAGTGCTTTTGCAAGCTGCAAGCCTCTGTACCAATCCACAGCACAACAGGGGGTTATGCAAATGTGGAGGGCTCACTTCAGATAAAAAATTGCATAAAATATGCTCAGCATGCAATAAAATGCAATTTTCTCTACCAAAGCCCATACTCAGGGCTCATTTATTCCATTTTTTCCCTTATTTTTGCATCTGTCCTCTTCAGGATTTTCTTTGCTTACTGCATTATCCTAAGTGTTACTTCCTCTCTGGAAGGGAGCCTATCTGGTGTTTTTCTGAAGACCTGGCATGACCTGGTGCTGCTCCATGGAATCCCTTTCTCCTGCACCCTCTCTGATCCACCACAAACTGGTTCTGATGAAAAGAATCTGAACCCACCACTGTAAAGGGTGGGATGTGTTTCCTGTTCCCTGAGCCCTGCGATGGAGTTCCTGCTATTCTCCTCAGTGCATTCATTAACTTTCCCCCTCCCAGCTCACTCCAATAATAAAGGGCATTATTTCCTTCCTCTGTGATGAAATTCCAACATGTTGGTAACACCAAGTGTTGCAAAAGGGCAGGATAAGCACCCCAGGGAGGGATGAAGAACCAGCTCATCCTCACTGTGCCCTCCTGGATAAGGCTCAGCTGTTCAAATCAAAGCCCTTGGCTGTAGAAAGAGTCCCTTTTCCATCCCCTTTTCCTGGGTTTTACCTCTTTAATGTGGAGGAAGTCCTTGGCATCGAAGGAGATGGCAGTGCTTGGGACAGGAACATCTTCATCCAGAGCCCCACAGTAACTCACGTTGGTCTTGACAGCAAATGCTACTGGTTTGGACTACAAACAGAAAAAAACCCTTCAAAAACGCTGGGAACTTCTCATCCATAAAAATTCAGCCCTAATAATTTCACCCAGGCCAGCAGAGCTCAGCTCCCTGGAGAACATCCCCATTTAGAGGAGGATTTACACCAAATTCCCCAAACACCTTCTCTGCAGATACTCTGACTGAACTGCCCAGGCATTCCAGAAGGAAGTGTGGATGTTACCAGCAGGAACCCTGGAAAAAGTTCAAGATAGAATCTAAAACGTTAGGCTTTGTGCTTTCCCAGATCAACTACACCTGCGTAATATGATAAATGATATAATTGTCAGATGTGATGATTGTTTAGTAATTAAAAGTAATTATTATATAACCATAAGAAGAATAGTGAGAAACTATGTTGGAAATTCAGAGAGGGGCTACATTTATGTATACAATAGAACAATATAAGTTTAATAATTAACATGAAAGTTATGTAATGATAGAATATAAAACATGATCATTTCGGATGTATGGTCAGTCAGATTTGGGTTGAACACACCCCGATTCCCAGAATAAAAAGCACTTAATAAAAAGCACCACATGTAATCCCCGTGATTGTGTGGTTTTGAATGTTACAGAAGGAGCTCCATGGTCAGTGAGCAGCACACACCTTGGCCCTCTCCAGCTGGATGGCTGCTTGCTGCTCCCTTTCCTGGCGGATTGCTTCCCTGTCCTCTTCCAGAGACACATCAGAGTCTGAGGGTCTGCTCGTGTACGAATCTGCTGAGCCCTGAAAGGAAAGCCAGCTCACTGAGAAAACACTGAGGGAACAAGCAGAAACCCCCTCCCCACCCAAAATTTTAAAAATACTTTAGAAGTAATTGGTTTCTTTGTAGTTTTGGAGTGATTTTTACATAGACAAAAATGCTGAGAAAACCTCTCTCCTTCACATTCTTACTGACACAGTAAAAATCCAGCTCAGCTCTGGGCACTGTCCAAAAGTCTTTATAATATTCACATCCTGTTTGACAGCCTCAGACCCAGGATTGTCAAGGGTTAGGTCACATCAAATATAATTAAGGAATTATAAAGCTTGGTTTGAATCATCCCTCCCCATGAATATGCTCTGTTGTGTAAGAGCTTTGTTCCCATTCCCACAGAGGTTTCTTCTGGGCTTCCAGGGGGGAAAAGTGGCAAAAATGACATTATTAAAGCTGCTCAACAGCTCTGTATTGATATGACATGAAAGCAGCATGTTCAGGCAGCAGCAGAGAGCATCAGCCTGCAAGGGGGCAAAGAAGGTGCTGCCACAGTTGGATTTTTGCCTTTTTTTGACATTTTTCAGGATACCTGGCAAGCCCTGAAGAGTGGAGTGGCTCCTCTCTTTATAGAGACCAGCCTGACTCCAGCATCCCACTGGGGCCAGTGGAAAACCAGAGCTTTAACCTTGCAAAACAGAGAATATTTACTCCTGATCAGTCTGTGGCTCTGTGTGTTCCAACAGAGCCACTCTACAGCATTATATCCCTATTCTTTGTTTTCCTACATTGATTTATATCCTGCAGCACAGGCACTGTAGAATTCAATATTCTTACTGTCCATGGAAAGTCACATATTCTTAAATACTGCTGTGAATATATGGCCATTGCTGTACATCCACATCCATCCCTATGGATCCATGTCCATCCCTGTGAATCCCTGTCCATCCCTGTGGATCCACATCCATCCCTGTGAACCCTTGTCCATCCCTGTGGATCCACATCCACCAGGATTCTGCTGGCTCAGAACCACTGGTGACCCTGTGCTCTTTCCTTGTTCCACACTCATTCGGGGAAAGGCAGATTTGCTTCAGGCCAAGAACAGGATTTGCCAACAGGAGCTTCACCCACAGCTGTGATTTTAAACACAGCAGAAAATTCCTTCCAGGACATCCTGCACCCAGGGAGAGCTGGGAAGGGCTGGGAAAAGCTGGGAAGATGCAGAGTTCAGGATCCTGAGCTGGAAAAAGTGCAGCATGCCCAGGCTGAGCAGTGGCATCAGGAGCTGGCAGCAGCTCAGCTCTTCCCAGCTGGGAAGCTGCACATCCTGCTCTTCCTTCTGCTTCCTCGGGGATGGAGGAGAGAGCAGGGAACTCACAGCGCTGGGCCAGGCCTGCTCCAGACACCTCCCAGTGCCTGAGCCCCCTTTGCATGGGGAAATTCCTGCTGGGCCCACCCTGAGCTGCCCTGGGCCGGCCTGAGGCCGCTCCCTCTGCTCCTGTCCCTGTTCCCTGGGAGCAGAGCCCGACCCGCCCGGCTGTGCCCTCCTGGCAGGGAATTGCAGAGAGGGAAAAGATCCCTGGGGATCCTCCTGTGCTCCAGGTGAGCCCTGCCCGGCTCCCTCAGGGATTGTGCGGCCCCTGCCCGGCTCCCTCAGGGATTGTGCAGCCCCTGCTCGGCTCCAGCCCATCAGCCCCTTGCTGTGAGGGAAAAATCAAAAAGTGGGAGAAAACATGAAGGGGGGAAGCAATGAGGGGAGTCTGAGGAAGGCTTTGATGCAGAGTTTTTCCCTCCTGGATCCTCTTTTTCTCTAGGCCAAGCCCTTCCCAGCTCCCTCAGGAATTCTCCAGCCTCTTCCCCAGCTGGGTTCCCTTCAGGGTCTCTCCTGCCATGAGGGGAAAATCAAAAAGTGGGAGAAAATGGAAAATGTGAGGGAAAAAAGAAGTGAGGGGAGTTTGAGGAAGGTTCTGCTGCAGAGCTTTTCCCTTCTGGATCCTCTTTTTCTCCAGGCTGAGCCCCTGCCCGGCTCCCTCAGGGATTGTGCAGCCCCTGCCCGGCTCCCTCAGGGATTGTGCGGCCCCTGCCCGGCTCCCTCAGGGATTGTGCGGCCCCTGCCCGGCTCCCTCAGGGATTGTGCGGCCCCTGCCCGGCTCCCTCAGGGATTGTGCGGCCCCTGCCCGGCTCCCTCAGGGATTCTGCAGTCCCTGCCCGGCTCCCTCAGGGATTCTACAGCCCCTGCCCGGCTCTGTTCCCTTCCTTGGCCCCGCTCCAGCCCCTCAGGGTCCCTCCTGTCCCAGAGCTGTCCCCAGCCCGGGAGGTGCCCAGCAGTGCCCTGGGGCTGTCACACGGGGCTGGCACAGCCCAGGGACCACTGCCCTCCTACCCACCTGGGCACCCCTGGGGCACTGCTGGTAGTTTGCTCACTCAGGTCTGGTGCTCCAGCCCAGCTCAGTGAGGGGATTTAGCTGGATCAGACCCCTGTGCTGGGCACCCAGTGCCCGCACTGGTTTGCACTGGTGTGTGCTGAGCATTGCTTCATTTGCTGCCGTCAGAAGAGCTCAGGCTGAGGCAGAGCAGCCGCTGCTGCCAGGCCACCCCCGGCTGCTCTGGGTGCCAGGCTGAGCGGTGCCCAGTGCCAAGTGCCAGCACTGGTACATCCCAGCCGCATGATCCCGCTCTCCCAAGGCTCTCCCGGCAGCCTGTGCCTTATCTGGAAGCTGCAGCCCCAGGACTGTGACTCACAGGGTGCTGAGCTGCAGCATCACACTCAAAATCAGGCACCCGTCTGCAAATAGCAGCGAGAGGGGCAGAAAAGGAGCCAAACTCGTACTGAATTTTGGGTTCTGTTTGAAATGTTTGATTGGAGATCAGGATTATTGCCAGAAATATTGTGGAATATTGACAGAATATTGCCCAACAATCCAACACAAACACTGCTGTCTGCTCAGCACCAAGAGCAGTGAGTTCTGCTCTGACAGCTCCCACTTGCTGAAACTGCAAGAGGGAATGAGAGATACAGAAAGAGGAAAGCCATTTCCTATCTTTTTTTGTACACCAGGATGTTCCTAAAGGGAGAATTTGTTAATGGAAAGGGTGTCACAGACATATTTTCTGAAAAATCATTTCCTTAAGATTTTTTCTCCGGAGAAGCTATGTAAACAGTGATTGTCTGCTGCTGTAAAATGCAACAAGTAGAGCTTTGATTGGTCTCATGTGGTTGTTTCTAATTAATGGTCAATCACAGCCCAGCTGTCCAGACTTCTCAGTCAGTCACAATTCTTTGTTATCATTCTTTTTCTATTCTTAGCCAGCCTTCTGATGAAATCCTTTCTTCTATTCTTTTAGTATAGTTTTAATATATATATATATAATATATTAATAATATATAGTATATAATATATTAATAATATATAATATATAATATATAATATATATAATATATATATTAATACTATATATATATATATAGTATTAATATATATATTTCCCATTGCTTAGAGCAGCAGCCTGGTCATTTGGGGATATCACCTGTGCCCACAATTTCACAGGTAGGAGGACAAATCACCAATCCCACCCTTATCTAACCCCAATCCCTCTGGGAGACAGAGGAACTTTGTGGGGCTTCAGTGAGTTCAGCTGACACCAGATTTGGCAATTTGAAAGAAACAGGCTTTTCCAGATAATTACATTATTCAAGGCAATGAAAGACTTGTTGCTTACTCCACAGCCCTTATACTTTGGGCTCCTGTGAATTCATTTTTTGTGCAACTTATTATTTATTTCTCTCTCTCTCTCTCATCAACTAATGTAATTCAGCTTAGCTAAAAACAATCCCAAATCCATCCATCCATCCATCCATCCATCCATCCATCCATCCATCCATCCATCCACCCATCCCTGCCCTCTGGCACTGGGAGCCATTCCCTGGCTCCTGTCCCTCCATCCCTTGTCCCCAGTCCCTCCCCAGCTCTCCTGGAGCCCCTTCAGGCCCTGCCAGGATCTCTCCAGAGCCTCCCCTTCCCCAGGCTGAACCCCCCCAGCCCTTTCAGGGGTTCCATCAGCCCATCCTCCCTTTCCCCCAAGGCAATTCCATCACAGGCTGGAGCCTGAGCTCAGAAGCAGCCCAAGAGTGCTCAGCCCTGTGCAAGCTCCCGGGAGGATCGAGGCCCCCCCTGTCCCTCCTGACACAGCACAGGGAGGGCAGGCAGGCACGGGCATGGCTGCAGGGCCATATGCCAGGGATGTTCCAGAAACCACCCAAAACACCCCACAAAACCCACGGCAGAGTTAGTGAGGCTCACTCCAAGCCCCAACACAAACATCTCCCTGGTCCAGGTGCACAAAGCAGGTTTAACTCACAGGTTACTACCAGAAGTGAGGAAGCGAAGGGAGTCGACCCATCCTTTGATCAGCATCGAACTCCGATTTATTGATCCAACATGCACATTTTATAACCGTGTTAATTAATTCATACATATTGCAAAACCCGAGCTCATTATTGGCTACAGATTAGGCACCAACCCCTCCTTTTGTTTTCAATACCTGTGGTTTGTTATTGAGACCAAAACTTGTTTTTCTCATCCAAGGCCTCCATGTTTGTCACTCTGCTTTCCCATCACTATCCAAGGGCAAGGTATTTACTTGTTATTAAAAAACAAGCCTGAGAACTTTGCTGTTTACAGGAATGTGTCTGAGAACTTTGCTGTTTACAGCTGCCTTTTACTTTTCAATCAGCTGTATATTTTCATGGCCTTTTTTCCTTCAAGCCATGTCTGAGCAAAATTCTCCAACACAGAGGTATGTCATGGAGATGGGGGTCCCAGAAAATAAGTATTGACTCATTTTTACATGAAAACAAGAACCAGAAGTTGAGGACTTAAGAAACTCCCACTCTTTAAAAACCAATGGCCGCCACACTTGGTGCTCACCTCATCCCAGCACTCAGGGTGGGCAGCTAAATTTAATTACAGGGCCGGTGATGTAATTAATTAAAAGACAAACACAAACCAGTGGGGATCCCTTCCGTTGGCGTGAAAACCTCGCTGTGCTGCAATGGAAACCGGGGCCAGGAAAATCTGTGTGTGCCCAGCAAAACTCTGCAGAGCTTCCATGGAGCTGCAGCAGGGACAGCACAGCACTGTTCCCATGGAAAGGGGGCACAGAGCACACCTGCAGCACAGCCCGTTTCTGGAATTATTCACATCCTACTCAAACCACAAAATCCATCCCAGCCACTGCAGTGTTGAACAGGGAGCTCCAGGAGCAGAGTTCAGTGGGACTTTTCCAAAAAATCCCACATGGAACGGGGGCACAGATCACACCTGCAGCACGGCCCATTTCTGGAATTATTCACATCCTCTTCAAACCACAAAATCCATCCCAGCAACTGCAGTGTTAAACAGGGAGCTCCAGGAGCAGAGTTCAGTGGGATTTTTCCAAAAATCCCATGGAAAGGGGGCACAGATCACACCTGCAGCACAGCCCATTTCTGGAATTATTCACATCCCCCTTGAACCACAAAATCCATCCCAGCCACTGCAGTGTTTACAGGGAGCTCCAGGAGCAGAGTTCAGTGGGACTTTTCCAAAAAATCCCATGGAAATGGGGGCACAGAGCACACCTGCAGCACAGCCCATTTCTGGAATTATTCACATCCCCCTCAAACCACAAAATCCATCCCAGCCACTCCAATGTTAAACAGGGAGCTCCAGGAGCAGAGTTCAGTGGGACTTTTCCACAAATTCCCATAGAAATGGGGGCACAGAGCACACCTGCAGCACAGCCCATTTCTGGAATTATTCACATCCTCCTCAAACCACAAAATCCATCCCAGCCACTCCAATGTTAAACAGGGAGATCCAGGAGCAGAGAGTTCAGTGGGACTTTTCCAAAAAATCCCATGGAAAGGGGGCACAGATCACACCTGCAGCACAGCCCGTTTCTGCAATTATTTACATCCCCCTCAAACCACAAAATCCATCCCAGCCACTGCAGTGTTTACAGGGAGCTCCAGGAGCAGAGTTCAGTGGGACTTTTCCAAAAAATCCCATGTGGAAAGGGGGGCACAGAGCACACCTGCAGCACAGCCCATTTCTGCAATTATTCACATCCCCCTTGAACCACAAAATCCATCCCAGCCACTGCAGTGTTTACAGGGAGCTCCAGGAGCAGAGAGTTCAGTGGGACTTTTCCACAAATTCCCACATGGAAAGGGGGCACAGATCACACCTGCAGCACAGCCCGTTTCTGGAATTATTCACATCCCCCTCAAACCATAAAATCCATCCCAGCTCCTGCAATGTTTACAGGGAGCTCCAGGAGCAGAGTTCAGTGGGACTTTTCCAAAAATTCCCATGGAAATGGGGGCACAGAGCACACCTGCAGCACAGCCCATTTCTGCAATTATTCACATCCTCCTCAAACCACAAAATCCATCCCAGCCACTGCAGTGTTGAACAGGGAGCTCCAGGAGCAGAGTTCAGTGGGACTTTTCCAAAAAATCCCACATGGAAAGGGGGGCACAGAGCACACCTGCAGCACAGCCCATTTCTGCAATTATTCACATCCTCTTCAAACCATGAAATCCATCCCAGCCACTGCAGTGTTTACAGGGAGCTCCAGGAGCAGAAGGTTCAGTAGGACTTTTCCAAAAAATCCCACATGGAACGGGAGCACAGAGCACACCTGCAGCACAGCCCATTTCTGGAATTATTCACATCCCCCTTGAACCACAAAATCCATCCCAGCTCCTGCAATGTTTACAGGGAGCTCCAGGAGCAGAAGGTTCAGTAGGACTTTTCCACAACTTCAAAATTTTTGCCAGAAATAATGGCAATATTCCCACGTGGATGAGGCACTGGGAGCCCAACAGGACAAGGTTCAGTCCCCAAGGAAATGATTTTCCTGCTGAATCCCCAGCACACACACACAAGGCAGCTGCACAACCGCTTGGCACCGAGTTGGGATTTCAGAATCAAATGCTCAGCAATTATTTCCTTCTATATGTTGGGTAAATTTATTTAAGACAACTCATTAGGTGTCTCAGCAATTTGGAAATTACTAGGTAGTCAGAACATGTTTTTTTTCTTTGGGAATACTAATTGTTAGAAAATAGGGCAATTCTTCCAACATTTCCTGATCTCTTTTTTTCCCCCTGGATTTCAAATCTTGCAGTCTATCTCCTTTCTCCAGCTGCCTTCAGTTGGGCACAGATTGTGTTGCCACATTTAAGAAACAGAGTTTAAAAAAACACTGGTAATATAGATCTCTATTTACTGCCAAAATACTCCCATCTCTTTTGGTGATGTTCAAATGAACATGCAAGGCACAAAAAGATTTTGCTTAGCAGGCACTGCAGGTACACACAAAGCCTGAGGGAGTGGTTAGAGAATACATGAGCTGCTCTGAACTTTCCCTTTTCACAGGTGAAAAATCCAGATCTTCCTCCACAAAACAACACCCAAAGCTCTTTTCCTGCAGCCTCAGAGCCCCGGGACAGGTGAGGATCACAGCCACGGGCTCAGGTGGTTCTCACCCCACAAAGTGATCCAAATTTGGACACACAAACCTTTCCAATTGCACAAAGCAGCACAGAGCTGCCTGGGAACGCTCTGATCTGTGCCTCATTCCAAATGCAGCTTGTGAGACCTGGCACTGAATCCACACCTGAACACCTCCAGCCTGAATTCTGCTTCACCCTCTGCAGCTGCTGCCTCTTTTTCAGGAAAGCTATTCAGCAGTCCCAGGAGAGGAAAAAAGGTGCTGCTTTTCCACGATAAAAGGCTCCAAACTAAAGCTGACACGGCACAGAGACACTGCTTTATTTTGTCTAATCACTTCAGCTCTTGAAAGCACTGAATGATCTTCCCAAGGCTCTGGGGAAGCTGGGTTTGATGAAACCTGATCATAAAAGTGCACCTGGTATCCTAAATCAGCTCTGCTGTGAGGAGGATGCTCTGTGTCTGTCCCACATAACACGTTGGGAAGGCAAGAACGTTCCGTAAGTCTCCAGGAAAAAAAAGATAAATTACAAATACTGCCCCCAAACGAAAGTTAATCATCCTGCCAAGTACCCAGGCGTCTGTGGCTGCCATATGTGGTCTGCCACAGCATCCCCTCAGACAGGCAGTGCTGGGATAACGTGGTGTGCTCCTAAAGCACCCTCAGCCACCCTCCTGTGTGCAGGAGAGCTCCTGATCACAAGTGTGGATCACTAACAGAAATAAATCACACCTCCAGCCAGCTCCTGGTTACTGCACCAGGGATGTTTAACCTGGGATCTGCAGGAGGATCAGCTCCCATTCCTCCTCTCATTTCATGTGGGATCTCAGCACCTCGGGACTGAGGTGTCACCGAGAGCACCCTTGGGGGGCTCGGGAGTCCTGGAATGTTCCAGAAGTGTCTGGTGGCTGGACTTTGATCCTACACAGGAGACGACACCTGTATGAGGACAGGAGGGTTTCACCGGGGTGAATGGTGAAGGGATTGGTTAATTAGAGAGTGAAACACAGGGTTTAGGATTTCTGTACAGGGGGGTTTAGAGAAGTAAGATGGAGGAATTGGGGCGTGTCCTGTCCTTCTTCTTCTTCTTCTCCTCCATCTTCTGTGGTGATGGTGGCACTTTGGGATTGGTCATTACTGAAAGTGCACTGGGCAATAAGGGTGAAAGGTATTGGGGAAAAATGATAAATATTGTACACGTAACAATGGGTATAAAGATAGGTGACCGCCCGGAGGGCAGGGAGTGTGCTCATGGCTGGCTGCTGAGCAGAGCTCTGTCGGGCCGAGAGAAAATCTTTTAGATAAACAATTAATGAACACCGAGACCGAGAAAAGAACTGAAGCCTCTTCTCGTCCTGGGCTGCCCCAAGGCCACCCCGGGCCTTTCCAGGCCCTCCAAACAGCCGAAAACCGGACAATTTCACTCTGTTCCAGTTGATCTATTTCCCTCTTTATTTGGTTTGCTCTGCCCAGGGCTCTCCTGTCACCAGGTCACCGTTGGGAGAACCAGGATGGGCTGGAATCTGAAATGCAGGGAACTCTCAGAACTTCGGGCCTGGAAGCCAAAGTTCAGAATTAAACACAGGATTTGATCTGAGACCTTGGAAAAGGCTCCCAAACTCAGGTGCTCGAAGTGAGAATGTGGATTTATAGTTTAAAGTAGAGATACATTAAGCTAAGTAAAATTTAGAGTTTTAGAGTTTAAGATCTAGAAAAAATAAAAGCAGTTCCAGAGGTGAACAAGGAGTTTAGGATGCAGCACTGTGGGTTTGTGTGCCATAACATGATGGCTAAGAAAGCTCACACACGAGTCCATAAGACAAAATATTTAAGGACTGGGTCAAAAGCATAAATATCCTTTTTGGCAGTGCTTTATTGGTCAATAGATCCTTAAAAAGCCTTGTACTGAGGGTCTTGGGACCTTCTGGGCCATGTAATGAAGCTGTGAATCAAATTCACCATTCCTGCCTGTGTAGAAGAAAAATAAACCACAGCATCTAAAAAACCTCAGTGCTCCCATCTGTAACTCACTTGGAATTCCTTCACCAATCCCCAAAGGATGACCTGTGCCAAGCTGGGACTACCACAGAATCCCAGAATCCCAGCCCAGGCAGGAATTCCCAATTCCCAATGTCCCACCCATCCCTCCCTCTGGCACTGGGAGCCATTCCCTGCTCCTGTCCCTCCCGCCCCTGTCCCTCTCCCTCACTTTACAATCCCTCTGGGATTGTGTCCCTTTAGGACACACAGAGGTGTCCCCAAAGCCTTTTCTTCTCCAGGCTGAACAAAGGAAAACTTTCACTTGATTCTCCTGCAGCACTAGGAGAACAAACTGAAATTTTTCAGTTTATTAGCTGAAAACGATTTTTCATTTTCATTAGCTGCAATGGTTTTTCAACTTCCCACCAAATCAAACCAGCCCATCCCTTTCAGGCACACAGAACACTTCAGTGCCCCGAGCAGGGATGTGCAGCACAAGAACCCTCAGGGTGTTCTACATGTGAGGGGTGAAGTGGAATTTTCCTCACTGCTGAGAAGATCCTTGCCACCTGTCTGCTTTCAGTGCATGCTCTTCCTAATTCCAACAGCTAATTTAAAGAATATCCATCTTTTTTTAAGGATTTTGGTGATTACAGTGTCCTGATTTTCTTCTAGAGTGGTGTCACCACTTCCCACACCATCAGGCTTTACACAACCAAAATAACCCTGAATATTTATTTTACTTTTTTTCAACAGAAGTGCTTTAGAACGTCACAGAATCAGAGAGAACCAGAGTCCCATCTTCAACAGAATCATAGGAAAATGACTTTGTTTCAAATGTTCACGCTGGGCAGTGAATGGGAAGGAATTGTGGCATGCTGGGAGGGCATTGTTGAAATGAATTTCACGCTGCTTCATTTAAGCCAAGCAACTGATGGAGTTTGGGCCTAAGCTGGGTATGTTGTGTTATGTCATGGTGTTAATTAGCTCCTTCCTTCCAAAAGCTTCCAAAGCAGGAGGCTTAGAAGCTGCTTTAAACACTGATAAATGAAGCTTACAAACAGAGAATTTGATTTTTATTTTTTAACATTTTGTACTTTTCTTTTTTTTTTTTTTTTCCCATGATCTCTGATCACTTTTCTTGCAGCCAGTCCTGAAATCACTTGCCTGCTGAACCTACAAGAAGCTCTTCTGGACTGCTGGGGCTCTCTCAGGAGGAAAAAGCCCAGATTTCCCAAGGGCTGTGCAGGCTGCAAATGGCAACTCTATTGAAGTCGGAGGGAGAGATCCACCCTTATTGATCAGCATCACTCCACTTTATTGATCAACCCGACACCTTTTATAACAGTGTTAATCAAGTTCATGCATATTGCAAAATCTGAGCTCCTGACAGGCTGTAGAGAAAACTTCAGCTCCACCTTTTGTTTACAATACCAAAAGTTAGTTTACTGAAACCAAGATCAGTGTTCTCACCCTGATATGGAGAGTTCTCAAAACTTTCATCTCTGTTCCCAGACTGGCTGTCTGCTCCCAGCAGCAGCCAAGGACAGAACGGTTTGAGAATCTTGTTGTTTATATGAAAGGTGGCTGAGAACCTTAATTATTTACAGGATCAAGCCTGGGAAAAGCTGCTTTTTTCCTTTAGCTGAATCCCTTCATGGCCTCTTTCTTTAAGCCATGCCTGAACCAGGCTCTCCACACAACTCCTTCCCCGAGCCCTTGCAATCCAAAATCTCGACGTGCTGAGAGCCCAGGACCAGAGAAAGGACATTCTGCTGTCACCTATTTGAGTGACACTTTAATCTCTGTAATCAACCAGGGAGCCCAAGGACTTTCTAGGACTTTGCTGCCCACTGGGAATTCACAGGGATGGGCTGGGAATTCAGTGGGGCCAATTCCAGCAGCTCTGGGAGCACTCTGAGCTCCCCCAAAAATGGTTGGTTTTTATCATTACTGCACAACATGAAGGGAAATATCCCCCAGTGGTAATTCTGCTGTTCCCATATCTGCTCCACACACTGAAAACAAACCACTGCTGTGAGAGGATTTGTTGTTATCAGTGTTCCCAGGAGGTCTGTGAGGACCAACAGAACACAGGACAAACAACCAAGCACCTGTCATTGTGGGAAATGAGAAGCAGCAACAAATAAATACCCAAGGTTTTCAAAAAGCCTGGGGATGCCACTGGCAAAAGAGTCTGTCCATGGATTCCCTGCTGGGATAAATGAATGTGGTAATGATAGGTGGAAACACAAACCCACAAGGAGGGAACAGCCAGAATTCTGTGCTACAGCTCAACTGCAGCCACTAGAAACCTTTTATTTACATAATATGAACGTATTTCCCGAAATTCTTATGATTATCTGGTCATCAGGGCCTTCAAACCCAGCCCATTCTGGGATTTGATGACTGACAGTAATTTAGAGAATTAAACATTAAAAATTCAAAGACAATATTTAAATTTTTTAATAACTGCCTCCAGTTTTATCTACAAAATGGATTCTTAATGAAATATCTTAGGAGAAACAATAGTTTAATATTCCTTCCTGCCAGCAACCAACAAGCATTCCCATCAAGAAAAACTCCTTTAGGAATCACTATATTACTCACAACCCTTTTGATTTGGCATAAGCAATAACTGAGAAAGACCCTGGTGGTCTCATTCTGTGCAAAATCTCCTTCTCCATCACAGTTCTCATATGCACCAGCACACACAAACCTGCAGGAGCAAACAGGACAGCTTTAATCACCTGGATATTGTTTTTTTGCTGAAAGAAGGTTAAAAAAAAGCCTTGTCAGGAGAGGAATCTGTCAATCTTGACAAGGTTTAAACCTTTAAAAAAAGCTTTGCCATTCTTGTGGGATACTGCAGCAGAGGTATATCTGCTCCAAAAGAAAATGTCAAAGGTTCTGCTGGTGCCCTATAAATCTGCACTGAAATGCAATCAAAAAGGCAGGGAGTGGGGATGATGAGTGAAGTCAGAGCCTGGTCAAATGCACAGAAAAACATCCAGCAGGAAGAAGGAAAACGTTCCAGGGTGAGCAGGCAGAGTAGAAAAGCCCCAGGTAAGGAACCCATCCCAAACCGGGGAGCTGGGGCTGACATGACCCCAGGTGAGCTCTGGACAGGGAATGTCTCACTGACCAAGCCACTCCTTGCATTTCCTAAGCAGCAGAAGGATGGGGGAAGGATGTCACTCACAAACCAGAAAAGGTTATTCTGTTGCTTTTGACCTGTGTTTTTTTAAAATTAACATCTGTCAAGCAGAGTTGGCTCTTATCTCCAAGCCTGAATGTTCTGAGCAGTTTTTTGGCTCCTTTTAGAGCAAGCTCAACCCTCACAGAAACTTGTTGCAGTCTGGTTTTAAGAGGCCTCATTTTCCTTACAAGTGTAGCATTGGGGTTTGTTCTTTAAAAACTAAATATATTTATAAAAAGTAAATATATTTATAAAACAGGGAAGTGTCTCACTGACCAAGCCACTCCTTGCATTTCCTAAGCAGGAGAAGGATGGGGGGAAGGATGTCACTCACAAACCAGGCTGAGCTTCAGAAGTTCCAGATCCCCTTTGTGCCCTGAAAAAAGCAAAGCCCCCAGTGCCAAGGCATTGAAGATGGAGGGAGAGCCCCATCTTCCTTGATCAGCATTGACTCCGTTTATTCACTCAGTCAATCACTTTTTATAACTGTGTTAATTAAGTTCATGCATATTGCAAACCCGAGCTCACGATAGGTCAGAGATAACACACCAACCCTTCTTTATGTTCCCAATACCAAGATTTGGGTTCTCAAAATTATTTTTGCTTTCCCAAAACAGCCAAAGATAGAATATCTACTTGTTATGAGAAAGCTGCCTGAGAACTCTGGTATGCAAGGTTCTCAAGGCCTTCATGTTTGCCACTTTTACTTGTAATTAAAAACAACCTGAGAACTTCTGCTGTTCACAGAAACAGGCTGTGAGAATTTGTCTGCCACAGCTGCCTTCTAAGCCATCCCTGAAAAAATCTCCAACACCAAGGTGCTGGTGCTGGCCAGAGCCCTCCCCTGGCACTGCATGCTGGAGCAGAGATTTGCTGTGTGCCAATGTGACGCGGAGCAGATTTCCCGTGTGACACGGAGCAGAGATGTCCCGTGTGCCAATGTGACACGGAGCAGAGATGCCCTGTGTGCCACAGAGCAGATGTCCCGTGTGCCAATGTGACACGGAGCCAGGCACATAAGCAGCAGGGCCTGGGGATGCAGCAGGCACGGGTTATGTGCCAGTGCACCCCTGGCACTCCCTGCAGGGCACAGCTCACGGGAGAGCTCCGAGCTCCACAATCATTCCCTGCCAGCGCCCGTGCCCTGAGCTGTGGGATCTCAGCACCTCAGGACTGAGGAGTCACCGAGAGCACCCTTGGGGGGCTCGGGAGTCCTGGAATGTTCCAGAAGTGTCTGGTGGCTGGACTTTGATCCCACACAGGAGACGACACCTGTATGAGGATAGGAGGGTTTCACCGGGGTGAATGGTGAAGGGATCAGTTAATTAGAGAGTGAAACACAGGGTTTAGGATTTCTGTACAGGGGGGTTTAGAGAAGTAAGATGGAGGAATTGGGGCGTGTCCTGTCCTTCTTCTTCTTCTTCTTCTCCTCCATCTTCTGTGGTGATGGTGGCACTTTTGGATTGGTTATTACTGAAAGTGCACCGGGTAATAAGAATAAATGGTATTGGGGAAAAATGATAAATATTGTACACGTAACAATGGGTATAAAGATAGGTGACCGCCCGGAGGGCAGCACAGTGTGCTCATGGCTGACTGCTGAGCAGATCTCTGTTGGGCTGAAAGAAAATCTTTTAGATAAACAATTAATAAACATAAAAACCGAAAGAAGAACTGAAGCCTCTTCTCGTCCTTCGATACGCGGGCTGCCCCAAGGCCACTCTGGGCCTTTCTAGGCCCTTCAAACAGCCGAAAACCGGACAGAGGAGGAGGAGGAGGAGCCACAGCGGCTCCATCCCGCAGGGATGAGCATCCCCAGGGCTCCCAGCACGGCACGGGAACAGCCAGCCCTCCCTGGGACACGGCAAGGGAGGGGACAGTGCCCCGTCACATTCCATGGATGCGAGGACACGGTCTGCCCTGGGCACACACACTCAGCTTCCAGCCCCAAAGGAGGATCCTCCCCGGCCCCACAGTGACCCACGGCACAGTGAGGGTACAAAATCCTGTCTCCCCTCTCCCAGGAGCACTGCCCACAGGAGCGGTGCTGCCCCATCACTTGACAGTGGAAGGTGACCCTGCCCACGGCACGGGGTGGGAGCAGAAGAGCTCTGAGGTCCCTTCCAAGCCCAGCCATTCTGTGATTCCTGCATTCCTATGAAGTTCCTGCACAGTTTTCCCAGCAGGGAAGGGCAGAGTGCACACAGAGCACCACAGGCACAGCCAGGGTTCGAGCTGGCTCCTGACAGACACATTTGTGTGGGGATCTCTCCAGAGCTGCCCTGACACAGCTCCTGACACACACATTTGTGTGGGGATCTCTCCAGAGCTGCCCTGACACAGCTCCTGACACACACATTTGTGTGGGGATCTCTCCAGAGCTGCCCTGACACAGCTCCTGACAGACACATTTGTGTGGGGATCTCTCCAGAGCTGCCCTGACACAGCTCCTGACAGACACATTTGTGTGGGGATCTCTCCAGAGCTGCCCTGACTGTAGCAGGTAGGGCCTGGCGTTCGGAAGATCTCGTGATGTTACGGGAAGACAGGGCCCCTGCCCCCTTAGATAAGAAAATTAACATAGGAATGCAGCCCCCTGAACCGGATTCCGGTAATTTTCCACTTGCCCAAGTAACTTTCCATCCCTACTAACCATAGATGGTAAAGACAGACCCCCACCTGACGTAGAAGCCCCCTAGACTATAAAACCCCACGGGAAGAGAGAATAAAGGCCTTTGATCCTCCACCACATTGGTGTCCCCGTGTTTCTTAGGCCCGAGCAACCCTGGGGAAGGGGGTCGCCGTGCTGTTTCCTGAAACCAGGCCGCCTGCCTTGGATCAGAAGGCAACACCTGACACAGCCCCTTCCCCACCTCCATTCAAACCGTGCACGGAGCTGCACAAGTCACGCTGCTGACACCCCCAAATTAGTAAAAGGACACGAATAAATGAGAGGAAAACGTGCTGAGCCCTGGGGAGGAGGGGCTGCTCCTCCTGCCCGTGCAGCCTGGCCAGCTCCCTTGGATCTGGAAAGCAGGAGAGGAGCAGGACGGGGCTCATTGCTGCCCTGCAGTGTCGACGGAAGGAGACCAGGACATCCAGTTGACCATCACAGGCCCAATTTTATTGATCAGCACAGCGGGTTAAATACAGTTCGTAATTAACTTCATGCATATTGCAAAAGTTGAGCTCAGGATTGGTTAGTTACATATCAGCAGTTACACCTACTTTTACATTCCTATGGTCCTACTTTTGATACTTTCTACATATTCTTAGGAGATATTCAGGACTAATCTCTACTCCCTTTCTCCATGTTGCAGCAAGGCCACTGATTGCAAGCTGCTGACATCTCCTTTCAGCTTGCTGACTGCTGATTTCTCAGCTTGACCAGTGGCAATATGTCAGCATGGCCTTTCTCAGCTAACCAACTGTTAATAAAGCTCTCCACATTAAAGCTCTCCACACTGCAGCCCCTCGGAGCCAGCAGCACCATGGCAGTGCTGGGCACAGCACACAGGGACTGGCTCTGAGAGAAACAAAACAACACAAACCCCCCTCAGCCCCCCAGAGACTACAGCAGGACCCAGGCAGGCAGCAGCACTGGGGAAAGCTTTGCTGACTGCCCAACTCAAGTGCTGCCATGGGAGAAAGCTGCTTCAGCTCCAGCTGCTGCCAAGTGCCTCCTTCTCCTTTATTTTTGCAAGTAATGCAGCAACTGCACTTGGGTGAAAAGGCAAAGGGAGGAATTATTTAGCAGCTGAAAGGAACGTGCAGCCATCAGGACTTTTGGGCTGCACTTCATTGAAATACATCAGTGCAGCTCCTCTGAAAGCTACGTTTGGTTTTATCTCTCTGTTCAGTTCTGGCCCCAGATTTCAGGTTTAAAGGCACACATGTTTCTGTTTTAGATTGGTTTGAAAATGTTCAGCAAAACCAGCCTGAAAAGCTGTGATGCCTTTGGAGAGATGTGTTCACTGACAGTTCTCAGCAAAACAACGCTGCAGTGTTTGTGTTTATTTGCACTGTTGTGGTTGTTACTCTGAGAACACAGCTGGGATTGCTTTACCTGTATTGAGATCAGAACATCCAGAAGAAAGGCAGACAAGCTTTATGAATAATTACATGTTGTTGTGGAATGTAAAACATCCAATTCTGATACCAAAGAGATCTCATACATCTTTTATAAATTAAATTCTCGCTTGTGAAGGAAGACACAAAATATCTGTGCAAAGCCACATCCCTTTGAAGGCATCTTCCCCCTCAGCAGGTACAGGCTGCATGCAGAGCAGCTGAATCAGAAATCACAGGACAGAGCTTCCTCCTGCAGCCAGCACGGAGTCTGTGCAATCTGATGGGTTTGTGTGTGACATGCAGAGGTGCTCGCAGAAGCTGTGGCTGTCCTGTCTCTGGAGGTGTCCAAGGCCAGGCTGGACAGAGCTCTGGGATGGTGGAAGCTGTCCCTGTCCAAGGAAGGGCACCAGGACACCAGCTGGCTCATCACAGGTCCAGTTTATTGAAGAAAGCTTTTACAGCGACCTGAGGAGGTCTCCATGGTGAGAGAAGGACGAGAATCTTGTTCCTTGATCAGAAGGCTGGATTTATTGATATATGATATATAATACATTATAACTATACTAAAAAGAATAAGGAGAGAGCTTGCAGAGGCTGCTCAGCTAAGAGTAGAATAGAAGGAATGAATAACAAAGTTCTGTGTGCAGGGAATCTGTCCCCGAGCTGCTCCTGGGATTGGCCCTTAATGGTACACATGGAAGATGAGCCAATCACAGGAGCATCCTATTGCATTCCACAGCAGCTGATAACAATTGTTCACATTCATCTTCTGGGCTTTGCTTCCCAGAATATGGACAAATGTGAAAGAAAGGATTTCTATGAAAAAATGTCTGCGACAAGAGGGGTTCTTGGTTCTTTGCTGAGCGGATTCGCATCTCTGTTGGTCCATCACGGTGGTTGAAGACAGGCAAGAGGGGTTTTCTCTTGGAGGGGGGGGAGCCACCCCAGAGCTCAGTGCAGCCAGGCCTGAAGTTTGGAAGAAAGCCCAGTTCCATTGTTCAGAACAGGGCAGCATGCCCCTATTCCAGTGACCTTTGACGGTCACTGTGGTGAGAGAAGGACGAGAATCTTGCTCCTCGATCAGAAGGCTGGATTTATTGATATAAGATATATAATACATTATAACTATACTAAAAATAATAAGGAGAGAGCTTGCAGAGGCTGCTAAGCTAGGAATAGAATAGAAAGAATGAATAACAAAGTTCTGTGTGCAGGGAATCTGTCCCCGAGCTGCTCCTGGGATTGGCCTTTAATGGCACACATGGAAGATGAGCCAATCACAGGAGCATCCTATTGCATTCCACAGCACTGATAACAATTGTTTACATTCATCTTCTGGGCCTTTGCTTCCCAGAAGATGGACAAATGTGAAAGAAAGGATTTCTATGAAAAAATGTCTGCGACAGAAAGCATCAAACACTTATACAGCAAATAATAAGCTTATGAATATTCTGTAAGCCAAGCAATCTATAGGTTAAACTATGCCATGAACTCTTCCTCATTCCTTAGGGGTTCCATCTCTCTTTTCTCATGTCTCTTTCACTGTTTGTTATTATACTACAGCTAGGCCCAAGGACACGCTATCTAGCAGGTGCAGGACTTGGAATTAGCCATGGTTTTGTACTTTTCCAGTCTCTAGTCAGCTAAATTCCCAACATGTCCCTGCCCATGGAACTGGATGGCCTTCAAGGTCCCTTTCAACCCAAACCAATCTGGGATTTTGAGAAAGCCAACAAAAAGGGAAGGTTCCTATGTGCTATATTCAGTACAGAGCAGGGAGGCTAAACACTTAACAAGGCTCTTAAATATTCTAACAGACAGAGCATCTTCAGCATCAGCATTCAAAGGGCATCCAATGGCAAATCTGAAGGCCCAAGCCAACTTCTCAAAACAAGCTGTCCGTACCCAGCAGCAGAGCATGAATTTTGAATGTGGAAGGGGAAACACTGCAGTGCGTGACTCCTCTCCTCCCAGCTCCCACTGGCTGCTTACATTGATCTATTCAAGGGAAATATCACTTAATGCATTCCTGGAATGAATCTGCTGCAGGCAGAGCACAGCAGCTACTCAGCAATGCACTCCTGCACTTACTACCACTCTGCTCCTTGGGGCAGCAAGAAAAACCAACAAATGGCTGTCATAGAAAAATGGAGGGGGGCAAAGTGTAACTCATTTGTCTGTTTTTCCAGCTGTCAATAGCTCCTTCATTTTCCAATAAGAGATCAATAACACGTGCAGAGCTCCAACATTCCTGGTTTAGGGTGTGCAAAACCATCTGGAGAACATTTTAACCAGAACAAGCACCACCGTGGGGATAAAGCTACTTCTCTTACTTGTCAGAAACTTTGGAAATAGATATCCTTGGAAGCAGTTTTGCTGCTCCAACAGACACTTCAGGGGCACATTCCAGTTCAAGTAACTGCTCCCAGAACACGAGCTGGCGGCCTGGCTGTGTCCCACACTGGGGAAAGCTGCCCTGAATGAGCTGGGTACAGGCACAGAATGCCAGGCAGCTCCTCTGTGGGGCCCTTGGACACTGATTTTGTGGGAATCCATAAAGTTAGAGGGTTTTGAGGAAATGGTTAAAAAAGAGTATTTAGGCCTCAGGATGTGGCCCGAAGTTCTGTTACAGCAGAAAAGTTTCCCAAGCAGTAGACGTGACAAATAACAATAGGACTCTGTAGATTTGGCTTTAGGATGGCAACAAGTTTATTTAATGTATATCTTTAGAAGGTTACTGTGAATAGAGCTCTGTTCTTTGTCTTTTATGAACCAGTCTTTGTTTTAACTACGATTACGTATGTTTTATAAGATTGGATGGAAAGCTTGTCAATATGTCTTGTTTTGGTGTGATTGGTTGAAATCTAAACTGAGATGGTTTTATGTCATTCCGTTTTACCCCACCTTCGGGGACATTTCCCATTAGGCCAGCATGCTGTTAACATCTAACAATGTTCCGAGGCTGATGTGCTAATAAACAAAAAAGGCTGGTCTGAATTTGTCCAGTGTGGTCCATATTTGGACTTTTGCCGCGGCAAGTGGGTTCCTCTCTTAAGACGTGGGTTCCTGAAACCATTGGATCTATAGCTACCCTGGTGCCCGTCATGATTTCTGTGGATCTGTCACTCCTGGCAGCTTTGCTCCTCAGCTTTATCCCAGAGGCCTCTCACAGCTGCCAGGGCTGGGCCAAGCTGCCACTGCCTTTTTTCCTTGCTGAGATTTTCCAGTTATTGGTCAGAATTGAAACATCCCTGGCCAAGGGTGATGCTGGGGCTTGTTTGGTCAGGACCTGGTGAGCTCAGCACTAATTGTCCTGGAACATAAACTTTTATCACGGTGTCTCATGACCTGTATATCACAGATTAAGTGGTGATTTGTCAGAACACATTCTGTGTGTTTTCCCAAGCAAGAGAGAGACATTCTGCAGGGAATCCACCAACCACAGTGGAATGGGGGTCACAATATTGCCAGGAAATCGTGCATGGACACAGCCCCTGGGAGGAAGCAGAGAGCACAAATGAGCTGAGCAGAGTTCAGGGAAATGTCCCAGCACGGGGAAAAACCAAGGGAGGACTCACAGGGAAAATGTGGTATATAATCTGGTATTTGGTATAAGCAGAATTCTGCTAACAGTTCAAACTGAATTCTCCCAGAACAGAAAGGCTTGTGAAGTTTATATGAAGCACACTTCACTCCTCCAGTACTCAGCATGATGATAGGAAGTGGTTTTTCCTCATGATTTCTGCCTTGTTGCTGTAATAAATCAAATCCCTGCCAGGCTGCATTCCCCATGCTGGTGCAGCAGCACAACCAAATGGCTCCATTTCTGTAACTTATGGAGCCTTTGTCCTGGGGGGCTTTTTAGGGAGAGAAAACCCAAAAGAACCAAAGCAGAAGAGCAGCCCCTTGTCCTCCTCTCCTCTGGTGAAAGTTAAAACCCTCCTGAGGAGCAGAGCAGAACCTGTGGCCACCACAGGACACTTCAGACAAGGCTTTAGAGAGAATCAGAAAAAGCAGATTTACATCCTGTGTTGTGCATCCACAAACTCAGGCACTGCTGGTTTCCTCCAGCTCTCCATGGCTGGCTCTGGACAGTGGAATATCCTCCAAATCCAAAATGCAGCTCGCTTGATCAGTACCGTGGGGCAGACAAAGCTGTGCTCCACACACTGCACCTGAATGGCTTTTTATGCTGAGATATGAAAAGGAGAAAGAGCATGGCAAAAGCAGACACTCTAGAGCTGAAACCAGTTCACTGCTGGCATGCAAACCAGTGACAAAGCACTGTGGAAAAATACAAACAGGAGCTGAGGGGAGGCTGCAAGCAAACCCTGACACCACCTGGGATCCCTACGGAACTCAGCACCCCGCCAGCTCTGTGACATTTTGGAATTCAGCACTGGATTCCAAATGACCAGGAGCAGCTGTCCTGTTTGTAAGGCAATCTGCATTTGGGGAAGTGCTGGTTTGGAAAATCAGCCTCTCCTGTCTTTATAAATGCCTGCTCCAAGGGAAAGCCTCCAACAGCTCAGGGTCTCCCGAGCAGAGCGTGTTTTTGGGAGATACGGAAGCGAGCCATGGCAGCAACAAATCCTGGGTTAAGCTCCTTCCCTTGTTATTTATTATTTCTGTGATGTGCTCCTGGTGCTCCAAGTGAACTCAGTTTTAGCAACCACACCCTGGACCAGCAGCTTTTCTTGATTGATCCTTGAAGCTTTTCTCTTTTTTTTTTCCCCATTTAATTTCCATGTGTTTCTGGTATTCCAGTATAAAAGAAGCAAGCACCTCTATGGAAACAGCAAGCAGCAATTTATAAAAATGACTTATGATTCTTCCTGAGTGTTTTATTTGACTACTATACTATCAAATCACAATGTGGCATTTAAGGAACAGAAGATCTGAGTCACACAGAAAACCATCCTCACAAGAGCACAGAGCAAGGCAGGCATACCTAATGCTGTAGTAGTAGAGCTTTGAGTATTTTAGGAGGAAAATCTGAGCAAAACCACCCCAGCAAACCCCCAAACAAAGCACCTTGCAGCCTCTCAGGCAGCCCTCTCCACAAGATAAATATCAGGCAGCTGATGATTCATTAGTCAAGGCAGTCTATTAGGGGCTAATAGACACGAAAACAGATTTGGAACTGTCAAAAACACACAGAAGCTCTGACCACGTAAAAGCCAGATTGCAATGAGAATCCAGGAGACATAATGGGCAGAGGATGATCTCTTTTTGTTGGAAAATATTGATTGTTGTCCCCATCAAGGCAGAGCTTAGCACACATTTGAAACTAAAAATCCTACATAAACAAGCAGCAAGCAGATAGAAAAGATGCTGCATGCCTGGGTCCTGACATACCTCAGCCCATTTGGATTCAGCATCAGGAACTGCACTAATTGGAAGGGGCAAATTCACAACAGTCAAGCCCAAAGAGAAGCAGGAGAAGGGTGTCCAGCAAACCAACAGCACTGCAAACTTCTCCCAGTTCACATCCCTCTCCATGGCAAAAATCCTTCCCTGGCAGGGTGGGCAGGCCCTGGCACAGGGAGCAGAGAAACTGTGGCTGCCAAAGCCCTGGGAATGTTCAAAGCCAGGCTGGGCAGGCCTTGGAGCAACCTGGGATACAGGAAAGTGTCCCTGCCTGCAAAATCCATCAAGACATATAAATAAACCATCAGATCTCAAGTACCAACCTTCACCTTGACAATCTCAGAGGTGCCCTGTGGACATGACAAACCAAACAAGCACTGACACCTTTCCAACCAACCCCCTGAAGTCCCAGGATTTATCTGGCAGCTGGATAAAGCCTCTGCTTGCTCTCAGCTGCCTGTGGTACAAAGATGTTCTACAGAATGGACTGGGTGCTGCAGAACCCAGCACATGATCAGAAGAGACAGCATGAAAAACACTTTTAAATACACATTTTGGTTGTTACTCAACCCACAACAACTGAGGCACACAGAGCAAGCAAAGTCCACCTTTCCTCCCCCTTTAGCAATCACAGAGGCACCAGACACAAATCCAATCAATATTTGGGTATGAACTTCCCTACCAAGGTTTGTTTTTCTATAATCACTTTTCCTGCTTGAGCAGCACACAGAGATGTGCCTGTCTCAGGTGCCATGAGAAAAGTGTGCACTGGCAGCAGAAGGAATGCAGTCTGGGGAGCAATGGCACTGAAAAAGCAGGGGAGCACTTTTGTGTCCTCACAACACTGTGCTGACCATTCACACAGTGAGCAGAATGTGCTTCCCCACCATTCCCATCACCTTTTTCTTAAAAATTCTCAGCAATGCTCTCAAGAGTTGTATGGAGTAACTGGAGACAAACCCTGTTATACTGCAGCACCACTCACAGTCCTGCTCAGGGCAAACTGGGACCAGTAATTACCTGGGTTCATCTCACTGGTGCTCAGTCCCTACAAACAGCAGAGGAAAGAGGAAAGACGCCTTTCAGAATGTCAAGCACTTTTGTGGGCACGAATCCCACCCCAGGGGTTTGTCTAACCCTTGGTGAGAGTCTGAGCTTGCACAGAAGGGCATCAGCCTGGCTCACAGCCCCACAGCAAAGTGGGGCATCCACAGCCCCGCTGCTTCCCGAGAGCCTGTCTGGTACCAGCAGGAGCTGTGGATGCAGGGATGGCAATGGCCAAGGGAAGCCAGGCAGGGGTAGATGCACTTAAAAGAGGTCGAGGAGAGAAGGAGCTCCTCTGGCTCAGGAGAGGAGGATGTGCTGGGGAAGGAGCAAGCAAGTCAGAGCAGTTACTGAAAACATCTACTACAACAGGGATACACGGGGCAAGCAAAGCCACCTTTCCATCTGTACGGTCAGAGGCACCACGTGGAAACCCAATCAGTAGGAACCTCCCCAACAAAATCCCCGATGGAAGAGGAAGACATGAGAGAAATGCTTTTGTAAATGGCTGGGACAGGAGGGGGCAGAGCTGCCTCGCTTGGGGAGCGCGGGATGACCCGGGAAAAGGCACGGGGCTGTCACCGACCGGCTCCTGGGGCTGGCACCGACCGGCTCCTGGGGCTGGCACCGACCGGCTCCTGGGGCTGGCACCAGTGCCCGGGGCTGGCACCGGCTGTGAACAGCGTTGGCACCGCGCCCTCCCTCCATTCCCGGCCCCTCCCAGCGCTGCCCTACCCTTCACTGACCCCACACTGGCCCTGGCTGACCCTATACCGTTCCCTCACTGACCCCACACCGTTCCCTCACTGACCCCACACCCTTCCTTCACTGACCCCACACCATTCCCTCACTGACCCCACACCCTTCCTTCACTGACCCCACACCAGTCCCTCATTGACCCCACACCAGTCCCTCATTGACCGCACACCGTTCCCTCACTGACCCCACAGCAGCTCCTCACTGACCCCACAGTACTGTCCCCATGCCCGCAGCTCCTCCCAGGCACCCCACAAGGCAGTGAAGCAGCCCAGATAAGCAGTGAAGTATCCCCAATAATGCAGTGAAATATCCCCAATAAAGCAGTGAAGTATCCCCAGTAAAGCAGTGAAGCAGCCCAGATAAGGCAGTGAAGTATCCCCAATAAGGCAGTGAAGTATCCTCAATAACGCAGTGCAGTATCCCCAATAAAGCAGTGAAGCAGCCCCATAAGGCAGTGAAGTGTCCCCAATAACGCAGTGCAGTATCCCCAATAGGGCAGTGAAGTATCCCCAATAGGGCAGTGAAGCAGCCCCATAAGGCAGTGAAGTATCCCCAATAGGGCAGTGAAGTATCCCCAATAACGCAGTGCAGTATCCCCAATAACGCAGTGCAGTATCCCCAATAACACAGTGAAATATCCCCAATAAAGCAGTGAAGTGTCCCCAATAAGGCAGTGCAGTATCCCCAATAACGCACTGAAGCAGCCCAGACAAGCAGTGAAGCAGCCCAGACAAAGCCTCACGTGCTGCCAAGCCTGCCCCTGACACCCCCAGACCGAGGAAAGGTGTTTCACATCCCAGGTGTTGTTCAAGGGATAAACAGAAGCAAACGACCCAAAAGGGGCCGTTCTGACAGTTCTGCAGGTGCAAACACTGAGCCCAGGCAGGCTTTGTTCCTGGGGACTTGTTGCTAACTCCTGCAGAGAATTTTTTCATGAAATGCTGCCTTAATGGAAAGGTAATTTTGCAGAAGGAAAAAGCGATTTCTTATGGGAAGGTTTCACTGAAGTTTGTTTCTGAAAAAGGTGGAGTCTTTCCCAAAATCCAAGAGAAACCCTGGACTGGCTATGGAGCAGCATCCCAGTCTCTCCCCACCACAGACACACGACAGTGAGTTCCCAGCTGTGAGAGGTAAAACAAAATTCATTTATTATTTGCTTGCCCAGGGGATCTCCCTGCCTTAAGCCCCTGTGCAAACGGGCATTTATATCCTCTTGTGATCAAGAATGTGAAATGCTTCCCTGCAAGCTGTAATTCCCAAAAGGGTGACGCTGTTTAGAACTACCCAAAGAATTTTTAAAAAGACCTAAAAATCAAAAAATCACAAGGCAGGACAACAAGCAAGGAAAAACCTTCAGTGGGAAGATGTTTCCCCCTGGGGTGATGCCCTCTCCATCTTCCTGTGCCCCTGCCAAGGACACCTGTCCCTGCAGAACTGTTCACTTCCATATCCCTGCACCTCTTTTCCTAAACCTGGAAATGACTTTTTGTCTATCTACAGTCACTGGAGTTTTCCTCAGCTTCAGCAGTGTAATTTTCCTCCTCCAAAAAGCCTCACACCAGCTACTGCATCATCTACTTCACGTTAATCATCACAGCTGGTAATGGACTGTAATACCATGCACACGCTCATTTCTTTATATATCCATCAATAAAAATGGTATTTTTGCTTGTTTTATATCTATGCACACACACAAACACATTATGATAAGAGATGCTGTTACAAAAATCACAGAAATATCTGTTCACTGTTAAGAAATGTTTGTTGCTGAGCAGTGAATCAGGAGAGGTTAGGTACAAATTTTACAGCACCTTTGCAGAAGTGAGCATGTTTAGAGGGGATGAGTGGCACTCACTGCCCATCATTCGTGCCCTTAATGCAGAGCCAGGGCTGGGTGGGTTCAGGACAAATGCCCACTCCAGGCTGAGCTCTGCACACAGGGCTGGGTGGGTTCAGGGCAATGCCCACTCCAGGCTGAGCTCTGCACACAGGGCTGGGTGGGTTCAGGAGGGCAATGCCCACTCCAGGCTGAGCTCTGCACACAGGGCAGGGTGGGTTTGGAGGGCAATGCCCACTCCAGGCTGAGCTCTGCACACAGGGCTGGGTGGGTTCAGGGCAATGCCCACTCCAGGCTGAGCTCTGCACACAGGGCAGGGTGGGTTTGGAGGGCAATGCCCACTCCAGGCTGAGCTCTGCACGCAGGGCTGGTGGGTTCAGGAGGGCAATGCCCACTCCAGGCTGAGCTCTGCACACAGGGCTGGGTGGGCTCAGGGCAATGCCCACTCCAGGCTGAGCTCTGCACACAGGGCTGGGTGGGTTTGGAGGGCAATGCCCACTCCAGGCTGAGCTCTGCACACAGGGCTGGGTGGGTTCAGGGCAATGCCCACTCCAGGCTGAGCTCTGCACGCAGGGCTGGGTGGGCTCAGGAGGGCAATGCCCACTCCAGGCTGAGCTCTGCACACAGGGCTGGGTGGGCTCAGGAGGGCAATGCCCACTCCAGGCTGAGCTCTGCACACAGGGCTGGGTGGGTTCAGGAGGGCAATGCCCACTCCAGGCTGAGCTCTGCACACAGGGCTGGGTGGGTTCAGGAGGGCAATGCCCACTCCAGGCTGAGCTCTGCACACAGGGCTGGGTGGGTTCAGGGCAATGCCCACTCCAGGCTGAGCTCTGCACACAGGGCTGGGTGGGTTCAGGGCAATGCCCACTCCAGGCTGAGCTCTGCACACAGGGCTGGGTGGGTTCAGGGCAATGCCCACTCCAGGCTGAGCGGGTTTAGGAGGGCAATGCCCACTCCAGGCTGAGCTCTGCACACAGGGCTGGGTGGGTTTAGGAGGGCAATGCCCACTCCAGGCTGAGCTCTGCACACAGGGTGGGTGGGTTTGGAGGGCAATGCCCACTCCAGGCTGAGCTCTGCACACAGGGCTGGGTGGGTTCAGGAGGGCAATGCCCACTCCAGGCTGAGCTCTGCACGCAGGGCTGGGTGGGCTCAGGAGGGCAATGCCCACTCCAGGCTGAGCTCTGCACACAGGGCTGGGTGGGTTTGGAGGGCAATGCCCACTCCAGGCTGAGCTCTGCACGCAGGGCTGGGTGGGTTTGGAGGGCAATGCCCACTCCAGGCTGAGCTCTGCACACAGGGCTGGGTGGGTTCAGGAGGGCAGTGCCCACTCCAGGCTGAGCTCTGCACACAGGGCTGGGTGGGTTCAGGGCAATGCCCACTCCAGGCAGCCGTTCCCGTGCCAGTGACTCATGGCTGTGCTTTATTCCGGGCTGTGATCAGCAGAGCCCTCCCTGCAGTGCTCCAGGGAATCCCAGCCGGGGCTGCTCCAGCTCTCCAGCTGCAGGATGAGCCCTCAGGTCCTGACCCAGAGCAAGGCAGAGCCCTGCTGGCATCTCGCTGCTCACAGTTACTCGCTGTGCACCACAATTCCAGCACCACCATTCCTTTCCCAGCGTCTCCATCCTCTCCCTGGCTCCTCTCTGGCCTCCTCTCCTCTCTCTCATGTGAGCCATCCCCAGTACCTGTTTGCCAGGCCATTGTCTCAGCAGGCATTCCCAGGCCCTGAGTCAGGAGCTAAAATAATAAGGTTTAATGTTTTAATGTTCAGGAGCACAAAGCAAACAGACACTCAGGGAATTTTAACTGCTTGGTGCCTGAGCCTTTGGGGTTTATGGCCTCCAGTTTTTCCATACAACTGGGAGATCCACAATGCTTTAAAGGTTTGGGGTGTTTTTATTGAGAAAAGGGAGGTTCTCACATATTCCTGTGACTCTGGAAATTAGGTCTATTAAAAGCATTCTCAATTGCAGAGAGGCTGTAAAATTGAACCAGCTGTAAAACTGCATTATCATAAACTGCTTAACAGAGTATTAGGGAATCTGGAAATGACTTCCTCATTCCACTGCTTCCAAGTGGACATCTAAAAACCAAGTTCTTCTCATCCATAAACACAGTTCTTCCAGCACAAACCCTAACCCAGATGTTTGTGCAACAGGTGCCATCAAAGCTGCTTTTCCCAAATAACGTTTTTGGAAGAGATCACCGGGGTTTACTGAAATATGAACTAAACCACAAGAAATTCCACCTGACCATGAGAAAGAACTTCTCTCCATGGAGGGTGGCCAAGCACTGGAACTCTGTCCAGGGAGGCCGTGGGGTCTCCACAGACATTCCAGACCCCCTGGATGTGTTCCTGTGTCACCAGCTCCAGGTGACCCTGCCTTGGGAGGGGGTTGGAATGGGATATGATCTCCAGAGGTCCCTTCCAATCCCCTGGGATTCTGGGAATGCACAGAGTTGAGCATCTCAGAAGCACCTTTAAATCCAGCACACATTTACCTGCATTCTCTAATGAACTTTCATAAATGTCACATTTCTTCTACACCAACCACTACCCAGCAGCTCAGTTTTCTCAGCCCTAATTCTGCACTTCTAAGTTATCTTCTTAAGAGCATAGTCAGACTTTGCTGAGAGACATTAAACCAGCACAAGGCAGACTCGGGATGCAGAACAGCTCCCCAGGACTCACAATCTGCCTGGGTTACAGAAACATCCAGCTGGATCCCAAATCACATCCCTAAAGGAACCAACACACTCATCTGCACAAGCCTGGCAGCTTGTGAGCAACAGCAGGACAGGGAACCCAAGGAAGAGTTAACACACACACACCAAAAGGGTTTAGATTTCTAAACTGACCCAAAGCTTTCCTCATCCCAAGGCCAGGCTGGACAGGGCTTGGAGCAGCCTGGGATGGTGGAAGCTCTCCCTGCCCACGAGATGAGCTTTAAACTCTCCCAACCCAAACCAGTCCAGGCTTCTAAGCAGCAGAGTTTTAAAATAATTGCAATACCCAGTTCGGAAGGATTGCAATACACAGTATTTCCTCTCAACATGGTGCACTGCATTAATGACAATTTCGCCCGGTTGTTGTTCCTCTCTGCCTGCAATAAAGGGATGCTAAAACAAGCGAGGTAACACTTAAGAGGGATCGCACTTCCAGATCAACACTGACACAGGCAGGAAAAAATTCCTCATCCGAAGCCCTCCAGGACCCATCCATTCTCCTGAGGACACCACATCATACCATACATACGTCTGCATTGACGTACACTCTATATTATGTTGTTATCTATGTATTTTACGAGCTGTCCACACCGCCTTATGTAACGGATCCCTGTTTAATATGGAGCAGCGTGTCCATGGCCGCGGCAATCCCGGCAATGCCCAAAAACCCCCAAAAACCCCACTCGGGCACCGCCGGGGAACGCTCCCGAACGGCGGCGTCCGCCCGCGGCACCGGGGGCTCCGTGCAGCCACAGACCCGTTTGGTGAGGGGCGCCGGGAGGGAGAATTCCCCAGGGAACCACGGCAGCCCGTGCCGGCATCTCCGGGGCAGCGCAGGGTCACCCCCCGGCACCGCGCCCGCACACGGACACCCAGCCCGCCCGTGCGGGCTCCCCGCCCCGCGGCACTCACCGCCTCCGAGTCTTCAAACCCATGCAGGTACAAGTTGTCGTACATGGAGAGCCGGTGCGGGGCCGGAGGGCCGGGGAGCGCGGCGGCGGAGCGCGGTGAGGCGGCGGGGCCGAGCTCCCTGAGCGCTGCGGCGGCGCCGCCTCCCGCCGGAGCCCCCCCGCCTGCCCCGCTGCTTCCCGCCCGCCGCGCCGCCGCCCCGCATTGGCTGAGCCCCGCCGCCGCCGCCGCGCCATTGGCTGGAACGCACCGGTGCCGCCACGCCATTGGCTGGGACGCGCCGGCCGCGAGCAGCGCTGCGCGCTGGCGCCGCCTCACGGCCCCTCACGGCGCCTCACGGGCTGATGGCGGCGGCCGCTGTGCCCCGCGGGCGGCCGACACGGCGGCGGACACTTGCTTATTTGTAATAAATCTGGTTTACAATAAAATAATACCGTATAGTCTAGAAACGACTGACGTAGGATCTCATTAATGTATACAAATATCTCCAAAATACGCTGGCGCCAGGCTCCGTTCAGTGGTGTCAGTGACAGGTGGAGGAGCAATGGCCATAAGATAAAACACAAGTTCCAGCTCAACATGGGGAAAATCATCTTTCCATGAGGGGGGCAGGGCACTGGAACTGCTGCCCAGGAAGGGCTGGAGTCTCCGGGTCATTCCCAACACCTGGTAACATCCCTGTGCCACCTGCTCCAGGTCACCCTGGATGGTCTCCAGAGGTCCCTTCCAGCCCAATCCCGTGATTTAGTTACAATAAAACACACGATTTAATAAAATAATAAAATAATAAATCCAGAAGTTAAATACAGCCTTTCTTCTTCAAGACTCCAGAGAACAGCAGGTGGTTTCCAAAAAAACCATCCCTCCACCCTCCAACAATATTTGGAAACCCCGAAGCCACTAAGACTAAACACTAAGAATTGACAGAAAACACACACACACAATGTCTGGAAACAAGAAAGCCAAATCCTAACCACCAAGAATTAGAAGAACAGAAGTGTGAACCTGATTTACAACTAAATTAAGAAACAAAATCTCTAAACAGGTTCCTCCTGGAGCTCTACAAATTAAACTTCTGGTGTAACACTACGTGATTAAAAAGTCAATAAATAATTAAACACTAATGACAGAACTAATTTACAATTTACTTCCTACTCTTATTAAAACAATTACTTAAAATCTCATCTTCAGTGCAATCTGATCCACCACTGCAGTTTCACAAACGCTTCCTATTTGTGTTTTCCATTTGCTTCATCCACTTTTCCTCCCAAAAGCTTCCATCAATTCTGCAAAATTAACACTAATCCCATGGGAAGTGTCCAACAGGCACCCGAAGCAAAGCCAAAGGTGTTATTCTTGTGAATGTTCCCATATTCACAGTTTCTTACAAATTCAATGGAAGATCCCCCAAAGTTATGCTAAATCTTATTCCCAATTTACTAATTCTGATGGAGGAGGATCTCAGTTTCTAAAATGGTCTTTAAAATGTTTATAAAACTCCCAATTCAGGAGTTAATTTTTGTAGCCTGTTCTACAGATTTCTTGAAGATTTGTGCTGTTCCAGAGTGAAAGGATGAACTATAAGAATAATTTGGTCAAGAAGTGAACTTCACACAGATTTGTAATAAAACAATTCAGAAATCAGGGGAATCACATTTGATTTCCAGTCCTTACATTTCACACTATCCTTTTTAAGACACAGAAGTTATTAAAAATACATATTTAATGACTCAACTCCAAAGGCTTCTAAAAGATGCTATAAAAATAAAATTCCCTGTAATAGAGAGGAATTCTAAATCAAAGACTGTTTTGAATGTTATGAGGTAATTTATCCAAGAAACACACACCGAGGTGAGGGAGGAAGACACCCAGCTCTTTCAAGTTGACTGGGAAGTAATATAAATATAATAAATGTGCTGAGGGAACGGGGGGCTGAATGGAGCTGATATTATCCTGCAGGGAATTCCACTGTTCAGCACTACAGAAATGACCTGCTGAAAACATGCAATGGCTAAGGAGCAGAAATGAGCCTTGGTAAAGTCTAATCTTTAAAAAATGTCATTTTTTGAATGGCTTCAGTTGCTGCATTATTCCTTTTTTTTAATAGGATTCGCTGATGATGTTAATTGGAGCCCACAACTCCACGTTTCCAAGGGTACAGGAGATTTTGAAAGAGATGTAAACAAAGACCACGAGTCATCCAAAACTTTTAATGCCCAACAAATCACTGAGAATATAACCCAGACTAAAATATCTTCAGCTTGGAGGTGGGAGAAAGAGAAAAGCTCGAAAGTCAGAATACTTTGAGTATCCACAATCCTCCAAAAATACTTGGCTTCCTCCAAATACTCTGCTGCCATTAGAGATTATTCACATCCTCTTTATTTTTAATTAGAGTACAAAGGAAATCTCTCTGAGACGTGCATCCATCCATCCCAAAATACCATTATTTAGTCAGTCCTGAGCTACCCAAATGTGGGAGCACTGGGGTGGTTTTTTTCCGAGGGCGTGAATACAGAACCAGAGAAAATTTTATTTCCAGCCCCGATCTAATGATTCCTCAATCAAATGACAGCACTTGTGTGGTTCTTTCAGGAGCTGGAGCAATGAACTATTTGCATAAACACACTGAAGAGCTGCTGGAATAAATAAATGTGCAGGATCCAGATTGCCGAGGCGAGGGAACGCCTCGGCACCGCACTGCGCCAAGCGGGATGGGAGTCAGCAACTTCTGCTGCTCCCCACTCCAGCAAACGCCCTTCCTTCCACCTGGGGTCTCACCCAGGGCAGCAGCAGCAGCACTGCCTCCCTTCCTGCTGCTCCGGGCAGCCACAGCAACGTTGAACCTGAAGCAGCAAAACCCCAGCACAGCCACGTTCTTGACGGCCTCTCCCTGCTCCTGGATTCCTGGCATTACTCAGGGATAATGAGGCAAACCCCCCAGAAGGCAAGGGCACATTAGCAAACAGCATTAGTGGTTGCATTAAGAGCAGCCTTGGATATGGATCTGCTCCTTCCAGCACACAGAGGGCTCCAAAACCCACAGTCCCCATCAGCATCCTCCCCATCAAACACAAACTCTGCGTTTCATCTTGCCCCACCTGAGGAAAACTGCTCTCCCCTACGGAAAGCTGCTCTTGTTGCCATCAGCAGAAGAACCTGGGCATGGATTTCAGTGATGGAAAGGAAAAGGGGATCAAACACAAACTCTGGGTTTCATCTCGCCCTGCCTGGATTCCAGGCCCTGCTAAAGGAAAATTGCTCTCCCCTACGGAAAGCTGCTCTTGTTGCCATCAGTAGAAGAGCCCAGGGATGGATTTCAGTGATAGAAAGAAAAAGGACCATCCAAAACCAATCAGCATCCTCCCCATCAAACACAAACTCTGGGTTTCATCTCGCCCCACCTGGATTCCAGGCCCTGCTAAAGGAAAATTGCTCTCCCCTACGGAAAGCTGCTCTTGTTGCCATCAGCAGAAGAACCTGGGCATGGATTTCAGTGATGGAAAGGAAAAGCACCATCCAAAACCAATCAGCATCCTCCCCATCAAACACAAACTCTGGGTTTCACCTTGCCTCACCTGGATTCCAGGCCCTGCTAAAGGAAAATTGCTCTCCCCTATGGAAAGCTGCTCTTGTTGCCATCAGCAGAAGAGCCCAGGGATGGATTTCAGTGATGGAAAGGGAAAGCACCATCCAAAACCAATCAGCATCCTCCCCATCAAACACAAACTCTGGGTTTCACCTTGCCCCCCCTGGATTCCAGGCCCTGCTGAGGAAAATTGCTCTCCCCTATGGAAAGCTGCTCTTGTTGCCATCAGCAGAAGAGCCCAGGGATGGATTTCAGTGATGGAAAGGGAAAGCACCATCCAAAACCAATCAACATCCTCCCCATCAAACACAAACTCTGGGTTTCATCTCGCCCCCCCCTGGATTCCAGGCCCTGCTAAAGGAAAATTGCTCTCCCCTACGGAAAGCTGCTGTTGTTGTCATCAGCAGAAGAACCTGGGCATGGATTTCAGTGATGGAAAGGAAAAGCACCATCCAAAACCAATCAGCATCCTCCCCATCAAACACAAACTCTGCGTTTCATCTTGCCCCACCTGAGGAAAATTGCTCTCCCCTATGGAAAGCTGCTCTTGTTGCCATCAGCAGAAGAGCCCAGGGATGGATTTCAGTGATGGAAAGGGAAAGGACCATCAGCAATCTCCAGCAATCCACCTTGCCTCCATCTGTGGGAAGGAGGCCAGTTCCTCACTCTCCTAAATTACTTGGCACAGCCCCACTCCTTGCCCCTTCTCCCTCTAAAGCAATTTCCCTGCCTCTCTCCCTCCTCCTGTGTTTTATAATAGAGATTAGATAAGAACCTGGTGCAGTGACAGCAGCTTCTGCTCTGGGAGGAGGCACAGCCAGGAGAACCTCCCGAGATCCCCTCTAGCCCTGTTTTCCAGCAGAATGGGACTCGTGGCACTTGGAAGTCCTTGAAGCCAGCAGAGGAATAGGGATTTATTTCTGTTTCAAACTGTTTTGGTGTTTGGGATATGTTGTGGCACAGAGGGTTCGGTGAATTTCAGGGTTTTATTCAAACAGACTGGGTGGACGGAGTGCTTTAATCCTTGGAATTTCAAGTAATAAATTAGTCTGGTCTAATTTGACAGTTCTGGAGGAAGCGAGGTGCCACCTATCCTAAAACACATTTATCTGACACTGTTATGTAAAGGCTGCTATAATTAAAGAGTGTGAAGACTCGGTTGTCACTTCCTCTTGGTTGGAAGCACCTCCAGTGAGAGGTAACTGGGCTACATTTGTAGGTACCCTCTATATTTAACGAGCTGTGAAATGCCTCTTTCCCTGGCACTGGGAGACCTGCAGGAAGCCAAGGCCTTCCAGAGGGTTTTGCACAGGGAACAGGGGACAATCCCAGCTCCTGGGGCAGGCAGGCTGTGCTCCAGGGGTTCAACAGCTCCAGCCAGCTCCAAATGTGGCTTCCACTGGAGCACAGGATTGAGAGGAACAAATCCCAAATGGCCTCAAGAACAGCCCTGTGTGAGCACAGGGATCCCTCTGGAACATGAGGAGCTTGGAATGAAGGATCCATGGGCAGGCACAGGGATATCCATGGACACCAAACCCTCTGGAAGATGGAGAGCTTGGAATGAAGGATCCATGGGAAGTCACAGGGATATCCATGGACACTGAGCCCTCTGGAGGATGGGGAGCTCAGAATGAAGGATCCATGGGCAGGCACAGGGATATCCATGGACAGCCACACCTCTGGAGGATGGAGAGCTTGGAATGAAGGATCCATGGGCAGCCACAGGGATATCCATGGACACCAATCCCTCTGGAGGATGGAGAACTTGGAATGAAGGATCCATGGGAAGTCACAGGGATATCCATGGACACTGAGCCCTCTGGAGGATGGGGAGCTCAGAATGAAGGATCCATGGGCAGGCACAGGGATATATCCATGGATACTGAGCCCTCTGGAACATGAGGAGCTCAGAATGAAGGATCCATGGGCAGTGACAGGGATATCCATGGACACTGAGCCCTCCAGCAGCTCCCAGGCTGCTGAGAAGGTCCAAAACATCAAGTCACACTCCAAAAAGCCAGAATGGATTTGTGGCTGGAATTGTGTCAGATTTCCTGGCTGGAATGGAGATGGGGAGGGTTCTGTTTTTAGGGAAGAGCCACGTTTTTATCTGCCCTGCCAAAAACCATCTGGGCCAAAGGATTAAGCACTTGTTTTATTCCTTATTTTCAGCTCCTCTGCTTCCCTTATGAATGCTAATCAATCTCCTGCCATAAGTGCTGATGCCGAGTTTCTGTGCAACTCTTCAGCCTGCAACTGTTGGGATGATGGGAAACGCTCTCTAAAAGCCAATTACAAACTTTATGGGAAGCTGCTGCTGCTTTCCCCGAGCAGGGAAAGGCACCAGGGCATGCTGGAAACCCCATCAACAGTGGGACAGACCCACCAGGGCTGCAGCCATCCCCTGGGCCTGGGAACAGCCAAGCTGCAGGGAGAAGGGGCTCTGGAAGTGTGCTGGGAATGCCAGGACATCCCATGGCTGAAGATCCAACCTCTACAGAGCAAGAACTGAAAGGTTTTCCTGTCTCAGAACAGGCAAACAGCCCAGAGAGCTCCTGGTCGGGGTTAATTTCCCAGATGCATTTAAATATTTGCAGTTTTATCAGTGCACACTCATGAAAAGGTTGCTTTAAATGTATTTTTGGTAAATTACGATTATCATGGAATAGTTCTTTGGAGAAAACAAAGTGAGCAAAAAGACAATCTGCAAGCTATAGTGAAACTCCAGCTTCTGTAAAATACAGGATCTCATGCAGATTTTTTTTTTCTTCAGCTAAACTAGTAAAACTACATGTTTTATTTTGTTTTTAGGCTCAAGGAGTAGGGCAAAGGGTGTCACACACAGAGCTTTTAATTCCAGTGCTAAGAAGAATTTGCTGCTCTTGTTAAGAGGTTAAAAGAATAAATAAATAATTTTTTAAATGGGCAGACACAGCTCAACTTCATTCCCATTTGCTGCTTCCCCTTGGGACTTTACAGGGATGCCTTGATGAGGGATGCTGATTTTATTGCCTCTCCCTGTGCTTTATAATCCAATTACCACAGGCTGCAACACAGCACTGGGAATTCCATGGCAGGGGATGGCAGGAAACTCCTCAGCTCCCTGCAGTACATTTCCATGCCTCCTGTCCAAGTGGAGAAACTGATCCAGAAATAACAGATCAATGAAGGAGGAACCACTCGTCCAACCTGATTTCTTGAAATATTTAGGCAGAGTACTTGGGAGCTGAGCTGAGAAGAACAAATATTCCTGGCTTTAGCTCTGCATATTTAAGTGAGCTGTGCTGCTTCCTGCAGAGTCTCTGGGAGACCTCTCCTTTTGTACCTGCTGAAACGATGACTCTGGGATGGGATGTTCTCACCATCCAGGAGCACAACACACAATCTGTGGAAAAATCCTCAAAATGATGACTCCTCATCTTTCTTACAGCACTGCCTGCAACGTGTAAAAACTCCATTTGCTGCTTTTCCCAGCTGGCACAGAGATGGGCTAACTGAGAGGGGTTTGAAAAGATTTTATTCTGTTATCAGTCTCGATGAAGGGTGAGACACAAGAGATGTAAAACTCAGCACCATTCCATCAGAAGCCACCCTAATTCCTGGTTACAATCCCTTAGGAATATTTTTCAGCCTGGTACCTTTTGCCACACAATGCTGCTGATAATCACCTATATTTTTCTAACACCAATAACCTATATTTTTTCTAACACAAATCACCTATATTTTTCCTAACACAAATCACCTGTATTTTTTTCCTAACACAAATCACCTGTATTTTTTTTCTAACACCAATAACCTATATTTTTCTAACACCAATCACCTATATTTTTCTAACACCAATCACCTACATTTTTTTCTAACACCAATCACCTATATTTTTACCCCACATGGTCCTGCTACAATGCATCTTTCAATGCATTTTTACAATGAATTTTTCACTAATCTCAAACTCTGCATTAAAAAAAGACCAGGATCATTAGTTTATTCCAGGCTTTTACAACATCCCTACAGAGATGACTTAAAAACCCCCAAACTCTAAATAAACTGCTGAAAGTTCTGTCCTAGATCTAAAACTACCTACGAGACAGGAAGGAAAAATTAGGAGGAAATAGGAAAGCATTAATATTCAGTGGCCCCCAAATAATTAATATTTTAATTAGAAAATTAATATTAAGTATTAATCAATATTTTAAGTATAAAATTAATATTTTAATTAAGAAATTAATTAATTTCTCGATTCATATTTTAATTAGGAAAGCATTAATATTTTCTGCGGCCCCAAAAAATTTTGGGGACTTTTATTTTCACTGTATTTCAAGTGAGAATTGGACTTCACTTGAGAGCAAAAAATGGGAAAATTCAGCCTGAGCAGCTCAGGCTGACAGAGTTACAAGCAGAAAACAGAATATTCTAATTGTGGAGAATAATAACTAATGGCAGCTCTGCCATCCCTGCCTATAATCATGATGAGCAATAGAGGAGCAGATCAGAACCTCATGTTCTCAGCATTTAATTCAGTGTCCAGATGAGGGAGCACGGAATTAAAAGGTGATAGAACTCCAAATTCATAAAAGGACTTATTTATCCCAAATGGAGAAAAAGCCCAGGCTCTGTTGGAATGAAGAACTTGGAAGCTCATCCTGAAAAAAAAAGATTTGCCATAAATTGGAATATTACCCCTGCTGCAGCTCTGCACGTTGTGCTTAGCAAAATTTAGGGATAAAGGCAAAGCTTTGACTTCAGCCTGGATCCCTTGGAGGAACAGGTTTAGCAAGGGACCTAAAGTTGATTATTTTTTTTTTTAATATCTGTTTTGCACTTAATTTTATTCTCTGAAAATATCTGCTGTGATGGGCAGAACAACAGCTTAAACACACAATAATTCACTGAATCCTGCTTTGCCCAGCACCCTGTGCAGCCAAGGGAAACCCAAACTTTTTGGGCTACACCAGAAATTTAGCAGCAGAATTTTCAGATACATCAATGCTGTGATGAAAAATTGGGCTTGTTCCAGTTCAGGCTAGAAATAAAATGGCTCATTATGGCAATGAAATATTATATTCATGTAAAACACGTGAAATGCCTTAGCAGGGAATATTGCTGCCACCTCTTGGTTCAGCAGGATGAAAGGAGCAGGGTAAGAGGAACCAGAGAGCTGCAGGTGGAGCTTTCCTGGCTGCTTTCTCCAGTCAGAAATGTGGCTTTTGGAAACCTGTGGGTTTGGGATGGCTTTCAAACCCACCTGGAAATGGGATACTCGGAAATCACCTCTTGATTTTGAGTGAAGGAAAATTGGCTGGGCATGGAGGGAGTTTGGAGGGGGGAAATCCATAATTTGACTTTACTGTTCAAATCCTCCTTGGAGCTGCACCAATGGCCACAACAAACATGGAATTCCCAGCAAATGGAAATCCAGCAGGCACCAGCAGTGTCCCTTTCTCCCATCCATGTCCCACTGGGACTGATTTCACCAGGATGTGCCCAAGCTCCAAGGCTCCTCGTGGTCTGGCAGGGTCAGGAATTGTCATTGTTGCTTTAGAAATGAAGGGATGGGATTATTTTCAGGCTAAAAATGATTTATTGCTCAGATAAACATCAACCTCAGGGCTGTGAGATTTTAGAGGAGCAAGTGTCAGCCATAGCTCAAGAGTAATCACAAGTTCTTCATTACAAGACAATATAAAACTTTCTAAATTAATAGACAGCTGCCACAGGGTTTATTTTACTTTTCTGACCTATCAGCTTTACTTACTTCTGCTGCACTGTGGATACTTTTGTCCAATGGCTTCTGTCTCACATACACACAGATGCTTCTATTATAACTTCTAAACTCTGTTTCTAATTTCTAAACTCTGTTTCTATTATAACTTCTAAACTCTGTTATAATTTCTAAACTCTGTTTCTGTTATAATTTCTAAACTCTGTTTCTGTTGTAACTTCTAAACTCTCAGCTTACTCTATACAACCCCACCCCTACTATAAACCCTTCATCATCTTACCCATAGTTTCTCACTCAATTTCTCACTTATTTATAATATTTATAATAATTAGTTTCTCACTTATTTAATTATTAAGCACATTCTTACCTACAATTATAGAAACAGAAGTTTATGATTTTTCTGCTCAATGTCTGTGTGCTGTGTTTTTACATCAAATCTCCCAAGGCTGCAGATCAACCCCTCCTGTGTCTGTGGAAGTTTCTGGTTTCCTGCTCCCCACAAGGAATACCTGACCCAAACCCTTCCTGTCTGGCACCAGCAAAGCTCACTTCCCTTTCTCACTCACTCTACACTGAGTTTCTGGCAAAACTGTTCCAGAGGAGGATTCTGAGCCTTTGGTTGTGCCTCCTCCGCACAGCTGAGTCAGATTTTGGGTACCCCAGGCGGCATGGAGGGACCCCACGCTGCCCCTCTGGAGTGTCCCAGCCCTTCCCAAGGATCCAGAGCCCTCCCCAGCTCCAGCTGGGCTCCCTTTGCTGCCCCTGGATGCCATTCCAGCCCAGGCATGGAAGGAGGGCAGGCACAGGGAAAGCTGCAGCTCCATCCCACCCCAGAGCAGCCACAGCCATCACTGCAATCCTGCAGGGAAACTGGAACCCCACAGCCACCCCTCTGGAGTTTTCCAGCCCTTCCCAAGGATCCAGAGCCCTCCCCAGCTCCAGCTGGGCTCCCTTTGCTGCCCCTGGATGCCATTCCAGCCCAGGCATGGAAGGAGGGCAGGCACAGGGAAAGCTGCAGCTCCATCCCAGCCCAGAGCAGCCACAGCCATCACTGCAATCCTGCAGGGAAACTGGAACCCCAGAGCCACACGTGAGCAAAAGGAACTGGGGCAAGTCCACTGTGAAAATCCACACACAGCCCTGATCCTGCCTGATGGAGGGGCCAAAAGCTCTGAATCACAGGTGAGGTGACCCCCCAAAGGCTGGATGTCCTTCAGGCTGCACTCACACACTCCAGAGCCACAGGGTTTAACCACAGCAGCTTTACAGACTTAGTCATGGGGAAAAAAAATAAAAATAAAAATAAAAGGGTTTTTATTAAACGTCTTTGGTACTTTTCATAGTAGCAGGAAGCAGGCATGAAGGATTTCACGGGTTCTTTTGTCCCTGGGCTCATTGCTGCCCACACACGTGCGTGCCCACTCTCCCCACGGAGCTGGAGAGCCCTGAGCTCCTCCTCGTGCAGGAAATTTGGGTTTATTCATCCTGTGCAGAGCCCACCTAAACCCTGGGGGTGTGAGTGGATGGGGAGGGCAGAGGGGACTGAGTTGTGCTCACAACTGGGAATATCCAGCTCTTGACAGGGCTGATCCATCCAGGAAAGCATTTCCTTAAAACACCAAATGGCTCTAATTGAAAGCAGACTCTTAAATGCCTTTATCTTCAATGAGCAGGTACGAAGGGGTAATGAGAATATTCCTTCTGCTGCAGACAATTCCTCCCCTCCCTGCTGAGCACTGACAGACAACAGCTCCAAAATTCCCTCCCAACATCCAGAATGCAGATTAAAGCTCAGCTTTAGGAATCTCAGGAGCCATTTCCAGACAGAGCTCTTGTGTTGCAAGACTCACAGGAATCGTTTTCCTACCACAAAAAAACCCAGCAAACAACCCAAAAGCAATGTCTGATTCCAGAATCCTCCTCACAGGTAATTCACAGTCATTTCCAGCGCAGCCAATCAATTCATAAATCCCCAAAATACATTTAATGAATGGAATAAGCACGTTATGGCCATTTGGGGCCCAGGAATGCTTCACACCCAGTGGCATTTCCTTCTTTCAAATGAGCTGGTTGAAGTCCAACACCTGAAAGAAGTGCCAATTAATGGAGGTGCATTAATTAGCAGCTCTGGAGACCTGGGCTCTGATTTGCAGCACTCCTGCACAGACACGTGGGCAGGGCAAACAGGCTGCTGAGCCCAGGCTGGACTGGGGCCACAAACCCAGAAAATGAACCCAAAACACGACAAGCTGTGCTCAGGGTGACAACACAGACCTGCCAGCCTGCTTCTGCTCGAACAAAGCACCACAAATCCCACAAAATAAACTCCAGCAGGAGGAAATGGCACACACAAAGTGGGCAAAGCCAGTCCTGGGCTCCCCTGGGTCCTGCACTGAGCCTGTGGTGGCGAGGGAAGAGATGAGAATCTTGACTCCATCTTTCAGAAGGCTGATTATTTTGTGATATATATTAATATGATTGTTATAATATTAATATGACATATATTATATATCTATAATAGGATATATGATTTATAATATATTATATTATATTATATTATATTATATTATATTATATTATATTATATTATATTAATTACTATACTAAAAGAATAAAAGGAAGGATTTCATCAGAAGGCTTGAAAGGAATAGGAATGGAATGATAATAAAATTTTGTGACTGACCAGAGTCCCAACACAGCTGGACTGTGATTGGCCATTAATTAGAAACAACCACATGAAACCAATCAAAGATGCACCTGTTGCATTCCACAGCAGCAGATAATAATTGTTTTTCTTTTCCTCTGAGGCATCTCAGGAGAAAAAATTCTAGCAAAGGATTTTTCAGAAAATATGTCTGTGACACCAGTCCAGACATACTGGGTCCTTTCCAACCCAAACTGTTCTGGGACTCTGGGATTCTCAGGCATTGGGATTGCTGGGCTGTCTGTGCAGGAGGCAGATCAGTGATCCTGTGGGTCCCTGTTGGAATCTGAAATGCAGGGAACTCTCAGAACGTTGGGCCTGGAAGCCAAAGTTCAGAATTAAACACAGGATTTGGTGTGAGACCTTGGAAAAGGCTCCCAAACTCAGGTGCTAGAAGTGAGAATGTGGATTCATAGTTTAAAGCAGAGATACATTAAGCTAAGTAAAATTTAGAGTTTTAGAGTTTAAGATCTAGAAAAAATAAAAGCAGTTCCAGAGGTGAACAAGGAGTTTAGGATGCAGCACTGTGGGTTTGTGTGCCATAACATGATGGCTAAGAAAGCTCACACACGAGTCCATAAGACAAAATATTTAAGGATTGGGTCAAAAGCATAAATATCCTTGTTGGCAGTGCTTTATTGGTCAATAGAACCTTAAAAAGTCTTGTACTGAGGGTCTTGGGACCTTCTGAGCCCTGCAGTGAAGGTGTGAGCCCAACTCACCCTTCCTACCTATGCAGGAATGAATCACATAATCTAAAAAACTCAGAGCTCTTGTCTCTTATTCATTCAAAATTCCTACAGGTAGTTCCCCTGTGGATATTCTGTGATCCCCTCTCCAGCAGCAGCTCTCCTGCATCATTCCCTGCTGGCCCTGCACAGATCAGAGCTCCCTGGGCAGCTGGACAGTGGCAGAGCCTTTTCCCAGTTCTGTGCTTCCATGGACAGCCAGGGCTCCCCTCCCCGGCAGCTCCCAGAGTGACTCAGAGCACACAGCTCACATTTATACTCATATTTATACACCCGCGATGTGCAAAACTGCACAGCATGACAAAGTCCTTCAGCTTCAGCACCAGGGTAACACTGAATGCTTTCCTCAACACTTCCATTTCTGGAGACAGGGAAACATCAGAAATCAATCAATCAATCAATCAATCAATCCATCAATCAATCCCAGCGTTCATTTGGAAGCTTCTCCAGCACAACTGGGGAAAAAAAACTCTTTGATTTCAATAAAATCACAGCTACAAATTTCAACAAGCACAGCTAAATCACTAAAAAAGGAATATACACAGGGAGAAAGTGGCTCCAAAGCAGCTGGTTTGGGAACAAATGAGGGCAGCTTTTACTGCTGAGGGTTGGAACATGTCCAGGGAAGGGAACAGGCTGGGAAGAGGCTGGAGAATCCCTGAGGGAGCTGGGAAGGGCTTGGCCTAGAGAAAAAGAGGATCCAGGAGGGAAAAGCTCTGCATCAAAGCCTTCCTCAGATGCCCCTCATTGCTTCCCCCCCTCATGTTTTCTCCCACTTTTTGATTTTCCCCTCACGGCAAGGGGCTGAGGGGCCGGGGCGTGTCAGGGAAGGAAATGGAGCTGGGCGGGGCCTGCAGAATCCCTGAGGGAGCCGGGCAGGGGCCGCACAATCCCCGAGGGAGCCGGGCAGGGGCCGCACAATCCCCGAGGGAGCCGGGCAGGGGCCGCACAATCCCCGAGGGAGCCGGGCAGGGGCCGCACAATCCCTGAGGGAGCCGGGCAGGGGCTGCACAATCCCTGAGGGAGCCGGGCAGGGCTCGCCTGGAGCACAGGAGGATCCCCAGGGATCTTTTCCCTCTCTGCAATTCCCTGCCAGGAGGGCACAGCCGGGCGGGTCGGGCTCTGCTCCCAGGGAACAGGGACAGGAGCAGAGGGAGCGGCCTCAGGCTGGCCCAGGGCAGCTCAGGGGGGATTTTGGGGCAATTCCTGCAGGAAAAGGTGCTCAGGTGGAGTCCCCATCCCTGCAGGGATTTCACAGCCCTGTGGATGTCACATTTGGGGACAGGGCAGTGCTGAGGGAATGGCTGGAGTTGGTGATGTCCAAGAACCTTTTCCAGCCCTAATGATTCCAGGATAATCCCTAAATCAGTTCCCAAATTCCATCCCCTCATCCCAGAGGGTCCCACAGCCCAGAGCCCCACACTGCAGCTCCAGCACAGCTCTGATGGCTCTGCCTTCCAGAAACACCCAAAACCATCCTGCCCTTCCCACCTGGGAATTCTGCCTGGCACAGCCACTCGTCCTCCCTCACTGACTGCTGCTGGAAAAGCCCAAACCCTGTGGCACAGTTGTGCAATCTGAGGGTTGGGTGTCGCAGGAGAGACTCCCTGAACCACAGCATCTCCTCCCTTCCCTGGAGGATTCTCCCTGTCCCACAGAGCTGCCATTAGCCAGGGCAATGGCTCCATTTTAGGGGTTTCTCTCCCCAAATCTCTAGCATGAATCAGTTAATCAGGGATGAGCCCTCTGGATGCCTCATGCTAAGTGGCCTTGCACTGCTATTTTCCATGTGGGTTTCCATGGCAATCGGCAGAACCCGGAATAAATTTGTTTTGTCATAATTGCTGCACAATTCTGGGCAAAGGGAATAAATAAATATTCTCTTACTATTTCTCCCAGCTTGACTCAGGAGCTGGAGCTTTCCTGAAGCTCCTGATTTAGTGAACAAACCCAAAAATCACCAAATATGACAAATTTCAGCAATTATGGTTATTTAGGATAACCAAACCCGAGCCCTGCCAGCGTGTGGGAGTGTTTATTAGTGTCTCAGTGACTCAGAATTATTCCATCTTTAGAGCTTTTCCCAGATTTTCCCCGTGCTCCACGGCGTGAGGGGGAGAGAGCAGAGATTTGACATCAGCAGAACATTTTTAGGGCTCTGAGGAGACAAAGCAAAGGCTGAGCCAGCTCTGAAATCCCCCCCAGCACTCCCAGTTCCACCAGTCTGGGACAAGGAGAGCAGACAGCCCTAGCCCACATTCCCAGGAGATGTATTAGAAATAATGAATAAATAAATATTTAATTTAATTTCATTAATGAACTAAAATTTTATTTTATTTATTTTTATTTTATTATTTTTATTTGTATTTTATTTACTTAATTATTAATTTACTTAATTATTTTACTTAATTTACTTAATTATTTATCTATAAATTATTTACTTAATTATTAATCTATAAAGTCACCACAGAGAAGACCTTGGAAGACCTTTTCCTCTGCTGGCTTCCATGTGAACATTTCCAAACAAACTTGGATTTTAAAAAAAATTGAATATATAAAGATAAATAATATAAAATAGAATATAAAAATTATATAAGTATAAATATATGATTTATAAGTATAAAATATAATATTGTGGAGTAGATAGCTGGAGATGGAAGATGTTTTTGGGGGAAAAGCTGTGATTCAGACACAGCCACGTGCTCTTATTGCAGCTCTCAGGGAGACAATAGGGCAGTGGCCTCTCCCAGAGAAATCCTAATGGCAGGATGGGGGAATAACTTCATTTTCCCAATTAAAGACCTTTCCCTATGGAACATCAAGGGGTGGGGCAGTCAGCTGGGAAAACTGCACCTCCTGAGTGCTCTTTTCATCACATTTCTCACATTTTTATGGTGCCAAAGCAGCACAAATGGGGTCATTTACATTACGATATCTGGCTGCCTTGCCCAGTTCTTTTTTAAAAGTTTAATCTATAAGGAAATCCAAGATTTTATCATTAAAAAGCCCCAATTTTTAATTTACTTCACCCCCAAATCTCAGCAGTGCCACCGTGCACCCCACCATACTCCACTGGGGATTTACAGTTATTTCTGGGCTGAAACATGGAATCTTCTTCCTTGGAAAAAAAGTGCTGGAATTCCCATCCTCTACTCTCAGGACAAAACATTTTTATGCAACTTAAACCAACTTTTTATGCAACTTATAAACCAACAGGTCTGTGAGGAGATGAGAGAAATTAATGAGCATTTTGCGCCAATCACAACAAAACAATGGTGGTTTGTGGGGTAAATAGAAGGGCAAAAAAGGGAATCATGGATCAGAAAATCCTGGAATATTTTGGGTTGGAAGGGAGCTCAAATCCCATCCCAATCCAGCCCTGCCATGACCGGACACCTCCCACTGCCCCAGATTCCAGCCTGGCCTTGGACAATTCCAGGGATGCAGGGGCAGCCACAGCTGCTCTGGGAATCCAGGTCCAGACAGGAATTCCTTCCCAAAATCCCAATATCCCAAATATCCCATCCATCCCTGCCTAACAGAAAGTGTCAGTGAGAGAAGCGAAAATACCCACCCACCCAACCAAAAAAAACCCCAACAAAAAATTCCAACCTGCCTCTGGCATTCATAAGTTACAAGTTATTGATAAATTACTAGTTATTGATAAGTTACAAGTTATTGGTAAATTACAAGTTATTGATAAATTACCAGTTATTTATGAGCCACAAGTTATTGATAAGTTACCAGTTATTGGTAAGTTACCAGTTATTGATAAGTTACCAGTTATTGATGAGTCACAAGTTATTGATAAGTTACCAGTTATTGATAAGTTACAAGTTATTGGTAAGTTACAAGTTATTGATAAGTTACCAGTTATTTATGAGCCACAATTTATTGATAAGTTACCAGTTATTGATGAGTCACAAGTTATTGATAAGTTACAAGTTATTGGTAAGTTATAAGTTTTTGATAAGTTACAAATTATTGGTAAGTTACAAGTTATTGATAAGTTACCAGTTATTGATAAGTTACAAGTTATTGGTAAGTTACCAGTTATTGGTAAGTTACCAGTTATTGATAAGTTACCAGTTATTTATGAGCCACAAGTTATTGATAAGTTACAAGTTATTGATAAGTTACCAGTTATTTATGAGCCGCAATTTATTGATAAGTTACCAGTTATTTATGAGCCACAAGTTATTGATAAGTTACCAGTTATTGATAAGTTACAAGTTATTGGTAAGTTACAAGTTATTGGTAAGTTACCAGTTATCGGTAAGTTACCAGTTATTGATGAGTCACAAGTTATTGATAAGTTACCAGTTATTGATGAGTTACCAGTTATTGATAAGTTACAAGTTATTGAGTTCTGGGCAGCCAGAGCCTGGCCTGGCACAGGCTGAAGGTTTCCCACATGGAAAGGAGCACACAGCTCTGCAGGAGCAGTTCTGGGGGCTGGCACAGGGTTTTATTTCTTTATTTTGTTATTTTTGTTCTTTTATTTCTTTATTCTCACAGCCACAAAGTGCTGCCAGTCCTGCCTGGAGATGAGGAGTGGCATCCCCCCCTGTGGGCATGGAAATATTGCATTTGGGAAGTTGGGAAATGCTCCAAAATGGAATGTTCACCCTGCCCGGTGCATCCTGGAGCTGAGCTCCTGCAGGGAAGGGGCTCCAATATCAGAGGGACCTGGGGCTGTTCCAGGGCTGGAGCCGGGCTGGGAGAGCTGGGAATGTTCCCCTGGAGAAGGGAAGGATGCAGGAAAACCTCAGAGCCCCTGGCAGGGCCTGAAGGGGCTCCAGGAGAGCTGAGAGGGACTGGGGACAGGGATGGAGGGACAGGAGCCAGGGAATGGCTCCCAGTGCCAGAGGGCAGGGATGGATGGGACATTGGGAATTGGGAATTCCAGGCTGGGATGGCATTCCCAGAGCAGCCATGGCAGTGCCCAAGGCCAGGTTGGACAACTGGGATGGTGGGAGGTGTCCCTGCCATGGTGAGGGGCTGGATTAGGTGCCCTTTAAAGGTCTCCTCCAAGCCAAACCATCCCGGATTCCACGAATTTTTTCCACCCCCCTCCAGAACCCACCACTTCCAGGAGAGCTGGAGAGGGGCTGGGGACAAGGGCTGGAGGGACAGGAGCCAGGGAATGGCTCCCAGTGCCAGAGGGCAGGGATGGATGGGACATTGGGAACTGGGAATTCCTGTCCCTGGCAGTGCCCAAGGGGCTGGATGGGGTTTGGAACACCCTGGGACAGTGGGAGTGTCCCTGTCCATGGAATGGGTAGATTGGGATGAGCTTTAAGCTCCCTTCCAACCCAAATCATCCTGGGATTCTACAAATTTACATTTAAGGCAAGAGAGAGCATCATGGTTGTCTTAGCAGGGCTAAAAAACTTCAGAAATTCCTGGAAGCCAGCATTCCTTGTACCTCCAACTCATCTCTCCTGGGATAACCCAGGCTTCTCACAGACATCCAGCACTGCAAATTATTCCCCAGAAATCAGCAGGAGCAACCCTGGAAATCAGTCCCATTGTGTCTGTGGTATTTGCACCTGAGCTGACGTGCTCAGGACTTTGAAAAATAGGAAAACATAAAGATATAAAAATATCAACCCCACATTTAAATTGTGAAAAGGACCTAAAGTGGTGAGGACTGGGTGCTGAACACTGGGATGCTCCAGCGAGCCTCAATCCAACATCCCCATCCTGTGGCTCGGAGCAGAACTGCAGAGCTCCATCCCACAAACTCAGCTCCGGCTGCCACCTAAGCCGAGATGCACACCGGGCATGGGATTCCTCTTTTTAATTATTTTCCTGCCTCTAATTCTCTTGGAAAAGGATTTTCCTATGGATCTGAGCTTGTAAAGAAATGGGAATTGTGTATTTGACAGCCACGAGACTCCTTGTAGTAAATCAAGAGGATCTTCATCCTGACACTGCACCAGAAACAAGGAGCAGACTCCCCCAAATTCCCCTCAAAACCTGGGCTCACCACCTGAGCCAGGATTTGCAGCTTCCTCCTGCTTGAAAGAAAACTAAGGATAAGGAGGAATCTTGTGAAAATGGATTTTTAGAAGGTAACTAGTGACTTTCTGTGTAAGTGAAGACATGTCCCAATGGTCTGACATTCTTATAAACACTGCTCCTATTTTTTCTAGGACCAGATATTTAATTCCCATGAAATTCAGCGTTGTGTGTCCCTACAAAATGCTTCACTTGATGGCACGAGGGTGGAAGGACTCACAGAAAAAGCAAGACAGCAGCAACACAAGCAAACTGCAGCAACCTGCTGTTCATGGGAGCCAGCCGAGAAAAAGCAGCAGCAAAACCCCCCAAACCCAGCACTTCTGGAGCCCAAACCAGCATCTGGGGGTCAGACAGCAGCTCAGGGGTTTGTGCTTGAATCCTGCATTAAATCTGAGAGGCTGAGGGAGGGAACACAGCCAGGGAAGGGCTGGGGACAAGATCCAAACCAGGGCAGGATCCAAACCAGGACCAGGATCCAAATCAGGGGCAGGATCCAAACCAGGACCAGGATCCAAATAGGAGCTGATCCAAAACCAGAACCAGGATCCAAACCAGGATCCAAACCAGGATCTTGATTCAAACCAGGACTGAGATCCAAACTAGGATTTTGATCCAAACCAGGACCAGGATCCAAACCAGGGCAGGATCCAAACCAGGGCAAGATCCAAATGGAGCTCATCCAAACCAGAACCAGGATCCTATCCAGGATCTTGATCCAAACCAGAACCAGGATCCAAACCAAGGGCAGGATCCAAACCAGGACCAGGATCCAAACCAGGGCAGGATCCAAACCAGGACCAGGATCCAAACCAGGACCAGGAGCTGACCCAAACCAAACCAGGATCCAAACCAGGATCATCTCCCATGATGATCACCACTCCAGGGAAGACACAGGATTTATTTTGGTCACAACTTTACATTTTGGAAGATTGTTATTACTGCTGGGTACCTGCTGGAAACACAGGGACGCTTGTGCCTGCTCTCCTGGATGTGGGGAGGAGAGCTGGGAGGGACTGGGGACAGGGATGGAGGGACAGGAGCCAGGGAATGGCTCCCAGTGCCAGAGGGCAGGGATGGGTGGGACATTGGGAATTGTTGGGAATTGGGAATTCCTGGCTGGGAGGGTGGGCAGGCCCTGGCACAGAGAAGCTCTGGAGCGAGTCCTGAGGAGGCCATGGAGATGTTCCAAGCACTGGAGATTCTCTCTGGGGACAAAATGCAGCAAAATAATTGTTCCAAAATCTCCTTTTCTTACCCCTCCCTGCCTTCTCCCCATGGTGCCTCCCAAATCCTGATGCTGGGCCAGAGCAGCACATGGAATTGTGGATGATGGCTGGAGAAGGGAAGGCTCCAGGCAGAGCTCAGAGCCCCTGGCAGGGCCTGGAGGGGCTCCAGGAGAGCTGAGAGGGACTGGGGACAAGGGATGGAGGGACAGGAGCCAGGGAATGGCTCCCAGTGCCAGAGGGCAGGGATGGGTGGGACATTGGGAATTGGGAATTCCTGGCTGGGCTGGGATTGCCAGAGCAGCCCCTGGATCCCTGGCAGTGCCCAAGGCCAGGCTGGAGCACCCAGGGACAGTGGGAGGTGTCCCTGCCATGGCAGAGGGGTGGATTAGGATGGGCTTTAACCCTTCCATCCCATGCTGGGATTCTGGGATGCCCAGGGCAGACTGGAGATGTGCCACATGCTCTCCAAGCCCAGCTGAACCCCCTCAACTCCAAACCAAGCCACAGCTGCCAGGGCCAGGGTGGAAGCCAGGGAGGCAGATCCCTGGGATCCCTTGGGATCTGCTGTGCCACGAGTGGTGATGAACATCTGTAATGGACACATGGACACCTCCCTGCAGGCTTCTCCCTCCAGATGGTCACGGATTTCCAGTCATGCTCTGAAATTTGGGGTTTTTTTCTCTGCACAGTATTTTGCTTCCATAGGAATAGTGCAAGCTCATCCCACCCCAAAATGTTGCCTTTTAGGTACAACCCAAAAAGGGCTTTTCCAGGAACAAAGGATTTGACCCCCTCCAAGGCAGTAACATGTGGGTGGACACAGCAGGACCAGTTCAGAGGCACAGTCCTGCCAGGGGAGCCAGAAACCATCAGCACAGTGCATTTTGATTTGGGCTTGTATTAAAATATACCCTACCAAGAAAGTGTTCTAAGAATAGAATTGAATAGGAAAAAAACCCAGGGATTTTATTAAAATACATTGTACCAAGGAAAGGTTCTAATAATAGACCTGAATGGGAGAAAGGCACAGCTTGGAACTGCTGTGGATGGCAGAGCCACCCCTCTCCCAGCCAGACTCAGCTGAAATTCCCCAAACCCCGGGGAACTGATGCTGGAATTCAGGCAGAGCATCCTCCCTGCTCGCTCATTAGCTGCTCATTAGCATATTTTACATTAGCATATGGCCAGGGCCCGAACCCAAGTGCTCTGGTATTTGTGTGTGGGGAGGGAGTGCTGTGGCTCTGAGTCACAGCCCAGGCTGGCCGGGGCTGCAAGGACCCTGAGGCTCAGCCTGTTCCACCCCCTGCCACGGCAGCGACACCTTCCACCAGAACAGAATGATTGTGCTTCAAAGATGACACAAACCGGGGGAAACTGCACACATTCCTCATGAAAGCACACATGAGATGGGTTAAATATAGCCCAGGCAGGCTCCTCACACAAGACAATAAAACGTTCCCAGTGTCTCTCTTTAGCATCTCGAAATGCTGCCTGCTGCAGCCATGGCAAAATCCAAATGGTTTTCCAGGACTGGGTTTGACTTCCACGATCCTCCCCCCTGCATCTCCTCATTCCACCCCTCTCCGTGGTGCCTACGCCGCTCCACCCGCTCCTTTATTACCATGAGAATCACACTTCCACTCCTCCTTTCCACCACGTTCTGTATCCTTGGAGCAGCCTCATTTTAGGTCCAAAGCTGTTCCATCTTCTCCTGTTCCAAACCCCTTCTCTTCACCTTCCACTCCCTCCCCAAAGCCCTTCCCCAGCAGCTCCTGGATGTTCCCTCTGCTGCAGGGGAGGAGGTCAGATCCCAGCCCAGATATTCCCCATGGATAATTCCTAGGCATTCCTCTAAATCCCCCCTCAGCCTGCAGAAATATCAATATTATTTCTGTATTTTACACCCCCAAATACAGGGTGAGCAGCAGCATCCTTCAGGAATATTTTCCAATGATATTCCAATATCTTCCCCAGATATTCCTCATGGGCAATTCCTAGGGCTGCACTCAGCATTCCTCTAAATCCCCCCTCAGCTTGCAGAAATATCAATATCAATATCAATATCAATATCAATATCAATATCAATATTAATATTATATCTGTATTTTGTACCCCCAAATACAGGGTGAGCAGCAGCATCCTTCACTTTCTTCAGCAATATCTTCCAATGATATTCCAATATCTTCCCCAGATATTCCTCATGGATAATTCCTAGGGCTGCACTCAGCATTCCTCTAAATCCCTCCTCAGCTTGCAGAAATATCAATATCAATATCAATATCAATATCAATATCAATATCAATATCAATATCAATATCAATATTATATCAGTATTTTACACCCCCAAATGCAGGGTGAGCAGCAGCATCCTTCACCTCCTTCAGGAATATCTTCCCAATTCCTTTATTTTCCTGCTCAGTCCCAAAGTGTCACCCAGGCCCTTGGCTTGGAGGCCACAGCTCCAAAGGCTCTAAATCCATGGATGTATGCACACCAGAGCAGACTGCACCTTCCTAAACCCCCATTTATTCCCACAGATCCTTCAAAACCAGCTGAGGGATCTCTCCAGAGATCTCCAAAGCACAAGATGGAAAGTCCATAAGATGGAAGGCTCTGGGAGCAAATTTAGGAGTCCCTTTTCCAAAGGGGGAAATTCTTCAGAATTCCTCAAGGAAGGGGGAAATACTTCAGAATTCTCCAAGGAAAGGGGGAAATTCTTCAGAATTCCTCAAGGAAGGGGGAAAATCTTCAGAATTCCTCAAGGAAGGGGTCTGTGGTGAGGAAAATAAAGAAGCATCCGGAGCTGGGAGTTCAGCCAAAGTTTAGAGATGACGTAAAAAGAAAGGTGGGGCCAAAAGGAGACATTTGAGTCAATGTAGGTACTGTAGAAATTCAGGGCATGATTCATTAGCCAAAAAAACCCTGAACCCCCTCCGTAGCTATTTCCAAGGAGGTACATCCATAATTTATGTGGAACAGGAGTGGGCTGCAATTTCCCCCACACTGCTCCTGCATAAATTACACCAGCTTGTGATTCCCCAGCTCCCGGTGTTCCTGCCTCTCATTTTCCCATCACAGGAACCAGAGGCATCTGTGGAAAAAGGAAGGGGAAAGGTTTGCAGGTGAAAGTTTCCAAGTTGGACTTGGAAAGCTGAGAGGCTGTGGGGGATTCTCAGTTATTTATCAGCCTGGGTTACAGAAACCCACAAAAATCTCCTAAATCACCTGCACAGAGCACAGAGAGGAGCCAGGGCATGGAGAAGTTTAAAATATCAAGAGATTTATCATGAGAGCTGCTCCCCCACTTGTGGATGGTTTGGAGCAGAAGAGTCCTTGAGTGCATGAAATAAATGCAGAAAACATTTCCCAGCCCTGGGAGAGCCCAAGGCCAGGACAAAGGAAAGGGAAAATAAGGGAAAGGGGAAGGGGAAGGGGAAGGGAAATGGGAAAGGGGAAAGGGGAAAGGGGAAAGGGAAAGGGAAAGGGGAAAGGGAAAGGGAAAGGGAAAGGGAAAGGGGAAGGGAAAGGGAAATGGGAAAGGGAAAGGGAAATGGGAAATGGGAAAGGGGAAAGGGAAATGGGAAAAGGCAAAGGGAAAGGAGAAGGGAAAGGGAAAGGGAAAGGGAAAGGGAAAGGGAAAGGGAAAGGGAAAGGGAAAGGGAAAGGGAAAGGGAAAGGGAAAGGGAAATGGGAAAGGGAAAGGGGAAAGGGAAAGGGAAAGGGAAAGGAGAAGGAAAAGGGAAAGGGAAAGGGGAAAGGGAAAGGGAAAGGGAAAGGGAAAGGGAAAGGGAAAGGGAAAGGGAAAGGGAAAGGGAAAGGGAAAGGGAAAGGGAGAGGGAAAGGGAAAGGGAAAGGGAAAGGAGAAGGAAAAGGGAAAGGACCAAACCAGAAAGAAAAGAGAAAGGAAAATAAAGGGATGTAAGCAGAGGAAGCTGCTCCAGGAGCAGTGAGTGTGGCTAGGACACATCCAACTGCTCCCAAAAGGAAAAGGAACAATTTTCCTTCCAGAACACCCAAGAATGGGGGAATGAAGTGACAGAAGATGAGTTATGAAAGAGTCACCCACTCTTTAGGGCCACTACCCACATTTTGTGCTCACAGACTCTCTGCACACCAACCAGAGACAGATTCCACCTCCCCTTTCTTGGTCTTTTTCCCCCTCCTCTTCTCCTTCCTCTCACTTTTTTCCCTGGCCATGCTTTTTGTCAGGTTTTGGGGAGCTCTTTTTTTATCCCCCAGTCTGTTCCCATCACTGGGCTGATGTGCCACCCTGTCCTGGGCAGCTCTCACGGTCTGGGGAGGGAGTGCCCAACACTGTCACCTCCAAGGGACAAACACAAGCTGTGGCACACACAATGGGAAATAAAAGAGAGTAACAACATTCCCAGGAAAAACAGAAACAAACAGCAACAACAATTAAAAAAAAACCAAAACAAGACCAAAAAAAAAAAACAAACCACAACAACAAAAAACCCCACACGCCGTCCTTATCCGAATTGAACCAGTTACTATAGTAAAAATTTGGGATTTCCCCTCTTCCCACTCTTTTTGTCTGGTACAAAAGTGGGTAATGAGGCAGCTGCTGAAATTCAGTGCAGAGGAAAGAGAGGCACTGGTGGAAAGGAGAGAGCCAAGGCAAGGCCAGAGGGAGCTTCTGGAGGAGAAGGGGAGAAGAGAGGGAGGAGGAGCAGGGCCACGGGCTGCAGCAGAGGAAACAGCCCCAGTGGGCTGGGGAGGTTCAGGGGAAATGTCAGGATCAGTTTGCTCAGGGATGGGGTGCAAAGGCCTGCAATGGCTGCCCAGGGGTCCCCACCCCTGAGGTGGCACCTGGGGACACGGGTCACTGGGCACCACGGGTCACTGGGCACCACGGGTCACTGGCACCTCGGGTCACTGGGCACCACGCGTCACTGGGCACCATGGGTCACTGGGCACCACGGGTCACTGGGCACCATGGGTCACTGGGCACCACGGGTCACTGGGCACCACCGTGGTGCTGCTGGCTGATGTTGGACTGGATGATCCCAAAGGTCTTCTCCAACCTTAACAATTCCATGGCTCATCCCACAAGGATCCTTCCCACGCTCTCCCCTCACCTCCTCTTCCTCACCTCCCTTAACCCCAGCTCATTCCTCACTTCTGAGCATCTCCCACACCACCTTCTCCTCCGAGGAGCTGGGCTCCATTTGTAATTCCTGGAGTCCCTCTCCTCCCACCCAGCCCAGCTGTCCCTGTGCCACCCCCAGGTCACACATGTCCTTTATCCACAGCAGAGCAGAGCTCTGTCCCACGGGATGGAGCCTTTCTCCCGTGTGGGCAGCAGGGAGAGGGAGCAGAAGCTGCTCCTGCTGGCCCAAGGTGCTCAAAGCCAAAGCAGCAGGAGAATATTCCAGCCCCAGTTGCCAGCAGGCTCCTGGAAGATGAGTCTCAGGCCATTGACCTCCACTGCTCATCAAGGCCCAAGAAATGCCAAGGGCTGAGGGTGTTTTTATCCCCCTCTGATGAATAAAAAACTCCACCAGGTTATGAAATATCTCCTAATGGGAAAATCAGTTCCCCATTGCTCAGAGGAGATCACCCAAGGAATGGACACCCCAATGAATTCCTGGTACAGTAAGTCCACCTGTGAACTTTGAAGTGTGGAGGGAATAAAAGGCTTCAAAAACACTTCACAAAAATGGGAGTGAACATTTACATGTCAAGGGTTGTCCCCAAGAAGGTCCCATCCAGGAGAAGATCCCCTAAGCCCCTGAAGTGGAGAATGCAACTCCCCAAAAGAACCTGGCAAATACAAATCAACATTGGGATTTGGTTGGAAAATCCTCCTGTAATCCACATTTCTCTTTGGGAAGACTCTGTAGTTGTCAAGGTTTACAGGAGTCACTGGTGAGGAGCATCACTGGGATCTTCCCCCAGGACATGGTTGGGATTCTCCTGCTTCAATCCAGGTGTTTGCTGCTGCTCCAGGTCACCCAGCAAATCCCAATAATTATCACAATAAAAGAAATGTCTTGATTTCCAAAGGAGCATTTTCAGAAGGGTTTTGGAAAATTCCAGCCTGGAATTCTTGTACTGCCCTGCCTGGCTGGGGATCTGTGATTTTTGCAGGGATATCAAAGTGCATTAAGTGCAGAAACCTGCAGAGATGTGGAGGCAGGGGGGCAGCTCCTGCTGTCTGCAGGGATAAATGGAAATGATGCATTTATGATTATGTAAGCTGGGAAAAGAGAGCCTGGGTAAGCACTGAAAGCACAGCCTGGAGAGGGACCCCCATCCAGCACAGGCCTCGGGAGAAATGGGATCCAGGGAAAGCCAGGAGCAGGTCGTGGTTTCCTGCCTGCTTGTTCCTGGCAGGAAAGGTGGCACTGCCAGCATTCCAGGGACCTTCACTCAAGGATGTTAAATCCCTTATCTGGGACGAGAAAGGTTTTCCCTGAATTGTGCTGCTCATCATGGACGTGTCCAGGAGAGGGAATGCTGAGGGTTCACTGCTCAGTGGGAACGGGAGGGGTGGAACCAGCAGGGGGTGTGTGTGCCCCAGAACCTTCCAGTGCTTCACACCCCTCCCCAGGGACAGGGCTGGGAGTGGGGACACCCAGGGACACTCGGGGACACCCAGGGACACCCAGGGACATTTAGGGACACCCAGGGACACCCAGGGACACTCAGGGACACCCAGGGACATTCAGGAACACTCAGAGACACTTGGGGACACTCAGAGACACCCAGGGACATTTAGGGACACTCAGGGACACCCAGGGACACTCATGGACACCAAGGGACACTCAGGGACACTGGGGACATTTAGGGACACCCAGGGACACTCATGGACACCAAGGGACACTGGGGACACCCAGGGACACCCAGGGACACTCAGGGACACCCAGGGACACTCAGGGACATTTAGGGACACCCAGGGACACTCAGGGACATTTAGGGACACTGGGGACACCCAGGGACACTGAGGACACCCAGGGACACCCAGGGACATTTAGGGACACTCAGGGATACTGGGGACACCCAGGGACACCCAGGGACACTGGGGACACCCAGGGACACTGAGGACACCCAGGGACACCCAGGGACACTCAGGGACATTTAGGGACACCCAGGGACACTGGGGACAATCAGGGACACCCAGGAACATTTAGGGACACCCAGGGACACCCAGGGACACTCAGGGACACCCAGGGACATCCGGGGACACTCAGGGACACCCGGGGACACACAGGGACACACAGGGACACTCAGGGACACACAGGGACACCCAAGGACACTCGGGGACCACGGCAAAGCTGGCGCCACCATTCCCAGCAGCCCGAGGCAGCAGCACCTCCCACAGAAGGGGTGGGGTGTGAAAGGTCCCCAAACCCACGGGGTTTGTCCCAGGGCAGGGAATGGGGCCAGCACGGATCCCCACCCTCCCTCCCTGGCCTTCAGGGAAGTTTCCCATTTTTGTCAGAGGGAAAGGGGAAGGCAGGCAAGGCCGTGCTGCTCCCAATCCCTTTTTATCTGGAGACCTCATTACCAGCAGCCAAAAATTCAAACAACACAGGAAAGACATGTTCTTATTCCCACTCTAAATTACCTCGTTGTCAAATTATCCATCAGTCATTACCAAAATATTTAGTTGGGACATTGGGAATTGCTGGCTGGGCTGGCATTCCCAGAGCAGCTGGGGCTGCCCTGGATCCCTGGCAGTGCCCAAGCCAGGCTGGACAGGGCTGGAGCAGCCTGGGACAATTCCCTGGTGGAACTGGAGGAGCTTTACAGTCCCTTCCATCCAAACCAGTCTGGGGTTCTGGCATTCTTTTTATCCCACTTGACTATCAGCCAAATCAACCAAAACCCCTTTTAACAGCAGATCTTTTTAACACTGTCAGTGGCTCAAGAATTTTTAGATTTTATTTTCCCAGAGCTCTGCTTGATTATTTTTTAAAGCCAATTTGGAAGATTATTCACATCAGGCTTCCCCTCCTAACCCTGAAACCAACAGAAAGGAATTCAGGAATTCTCTTTTTTCCAGCTCTGTGGGTCCCCCAGAACCCAAGGGGTTTAGGATAAAAAGCTGTTTCAGTTCCTTTGTAAAGGTATTTTTTCATTCTTTCCTATTAAATATTGAAGGAGAACAGCACAAGCATCATGCATTCATACCCTATATATCTATGTACATATATCTCTCTATATATATCTATATATATATATAGATATTTATACATATGTATTTATAATCTTTTTAATATATATATTTACATGTTTGTAAAGGTATTTTTTAATTCTTTGCTATTAAATATTGAAGGGGGACAGCAAGACCATCATGCATTTGTACCCTATATATCGATGTATTTATATCTATGTGTATATATATATATATACATAGATATTTACACACATATATATATTTATAACCTTTTATATATATATATATACACATGTTTGTAAAGGTATTTTTTAATTATTTCCTAATAAATATTGAAGGGGACAGCAAGACCATCATGCATTCATACCCTATATATCTATGTATTTATATCTCTATATATATATCTCAATATCTATATATATAGATATATATTTACACATATATATATTTATAACATTTTAAAATATATAGTTACATGTTTGTAAAAGTATTTTTTAATTCTTTCCTATTAGATACTGAAGGGGACAGCAAGAGCATTGGGCATTCATACCCTATATATATATATTTACTCCCATATATATTTTTTTACATGTTTGCAAAGGCATTTTTTCATTCTCATCTATTAAATATTGAAGGGGGACAGCAAGAGCCTTGTGTATCCGTATATATTATTATATAATATATTATATTATATCCTGTATATATTTTTAAAATATATTTATATGCTTTTATATGTATATATTTACATGTTTGTAAAGGTATTTCTTGCCTATTAAATATTGAAGTGGGACATCAAGAGCATTGTGCATTCATACCCTATATATATATATTTACTCCCATATATATTTTTTTACATGTTTGCAAAGGTATTTTTTCATTCTCATCTATTAAATATTGAAGGGGGACATCAAGACCATTGTGTATTCATACCCTATATATAAATATTTACATTTATATTTATATATTGAATATTTAAATATTTATATCTTAATATACAAATACATTTTTATATTTATATATATGACTATTTATATATTTCTATTTATATTATACATTTTTAATCCCTGTGTTTCCTGCCTGTGCACGTATTTTGTCATTGTCACCTCTCGAGCCTCCCCCATTCACATCCTGCTCCCATTCTGCTGCTCTGAGCACGGAGATGCTCGCTGGGATCACACAGCTCCACCAAAGGGAATTCATTTTATAGGTCAGGCTGCACAGAGCCACGTAAACAAACGCCCACGGCCGCCACAGCCGCACGGATCCCCCCAAACCCCCCAGATTTGGGGTGGGCAGCAGCCAGATCCCGTTTTCTCTCCATGTTGCGTTGCTCTCTGTTAACGCCCGGCTTTGCCGGGTGGCTCCGGGCTCAGTGCAAAGCCCGGCCCGGTTGCCATGGCGCTGGTGGGGCGGTCAGCGCTCCGCTGGGAGCAGGACACGGCTCGGGAGGGACAATCCCAGCCCAGGGAGCCGTCCCGCTCATCCCCCCCATTCCAGCAGCTCCAACCCCAGCCCCCGTTCCAGAGCTGCTGCTGAGCCCCAGCCCCTACCTGCTCATGGATGGTGCCCCAATCCCATGGCAGCTGCACCATCCTGGACACCTCAGCGTGGACATCACCCCTGACGCTCCAAACCTGACCAAACCCAGCAGCTGGGGGGGTTTTCCCTGGAAAACCACGGGGATGTGCTTGCAAACACAGCACACACAGGATCGCCTCCCAACAGAGCCCCGAGTGAGAGCTTAATTGGGGATTCAATTAGAGCAGGAAGAAACATTCAATTAAACCTCCTGGTGCCACGGAGATTCCCGGGCACGCAGCATTCCAGAGGAAAAACGGGAATGTGCAGAAGGCTGCCGGCCCTGGTGATGACAGAACTCAGGAGAGAAGCCAATTTTCCTACTCCTTGCTTTATAATTAAAAGCAAAAGGAAAAATCCATTTCGTTTGCTGGTATTTCAGCCTGGTGAAGGTTCATGGAGCCACAGAATATCCTGAGTGGGAAGGAAGCCACAGGATCATGGATCCAGCTCCTGGTCCTGCACAGACACCCCAAAATCCCACCCTGGGCACCCCTGGGGTGCTGTCCCAAAGCTCCTGGAGCTGTTGGGAATGTGCCCATTCCCTGGGGAGCCTGGGCAGTGCCAGCACCCTCTGGGGAAGAGCCTTGCCCTAAATCCATCCTGGCCCAGCCCCACAAAGGACACGCTCCACGTGCTTCCATTTCCTTCCAGCAACCCTGGGCAAGGCCCCACCTGGGCATGCCAAGGCTCTGACCCATCCACACGGGCAGCACCTGCAGGAGGATGGAGGGATGGCCTCTGCATGGCCTTGGGCCCACCTGCACCTTGCACACTGGCAGCTGGAGGGAAGCAGGGCTGACTCCTCATTTCCCAGCATTTCCTCCCTGAGGTCACTGCAGCCATCCCAAACCCCAGCCCTGCCCCTTGGTGGGATGGTTCCTCTGCAGCTGCCAGGGGACGATGCCATGGGAGCTCCCCCAGTCCCTCACAGGGAATTCCTGCCATGGATTGTCCCTGTGCAGCCCTGCAGGGAGCAAACCAGCCCCAAAAATCACCTGGAATTGGCATCAGGCCGTGAGGACTGACACAACAACAGGGCCAAGTGTCCCAGGCCAGGCTGGACATTGGGCTGGGAGCACCCAGGGACAGTGAGAGGTGTCCTTGCCATGGCAGGGACCTGGGATGGGAGGGGATTTAAGGTCCCTTGAACCCAAACCATTCCAGGATTTCATGATTCTGTGCAATGAGCAGAAAACACTGCTTTCCCCCAAAACAGCAAGGCCCTTTTGGAAAGCTTTTGTAAACTCTGTGGTGCTGAATGCAGGAGAAAACCCCAAACCTGAGGGAAAGTCAAGCAAGACACCCTGGGAACTCTCATTTCACTGCAAGCCTTAATTCCCCTCTTCGATTCAACCTAAATATTTGGATTTACAAAGTCAAATCTTGACTTTTACAAACCAAATCCACTGTTTCTTCATCAAGTGGCACACCCTGAGAGCTGAGCTGAGCTGAGCACCCTGATTCCAGCAGGGATGAGGCACAACCATGCCAGGGCTGCTGCTCTGGGGAGAGGGCTCAGCCTTTTATTCACCTGTCAAATGCTTAAACAGCTCCTGAGTGCTGCACAGAGCAAAATAAGAGCCCAGCCTAAGGAATAATCACATTCCATGACAGTAAGCTGTATTTTAGAAATTAATGACTCATGGCAGGATTGAGCTCATCCTGAGCTAAATTACTGAACCTCTGCTCTGCTCCTCTGCAGACATGATTTTTATCCATTTAATCAGTGCTGGATTTTGAGGAATGCCTGGATCACTGCAGGCTCCTGCTGGAATGGACCCTGCTCCCAGCAGCTGCAGGGGTGACCAGAGTCTCCAGGTGATGCTCTGAGGAAAAGGATTTTGAGACCAAAAAATGCAAAATTCTGGGAAGAATTCAGAGATGGTCACTGACCAGCAGAGCCCTGTGGAAACAAGGCCACAAAACTCTTTTTAAAGATTCTAAATTCTTTTGTCACAATATCCTCAACCTTTGAAGTGTTGTTACAGCATGAGAGCTGATAACACAAAATGCTGCTCTTTTCTTCCTCTCAATATTACACAGGAAAAATTACATTTAAAAGGGGGAAGCACGAGTGCTGCCAGAGATGCAGCACCAGGTGTAACTAAGTCTCAAAAGAAAATTGGCTTTAACCTCAACTATCTCTAAAGAAGCAGCAAAAACTTCCAGAAATAAACTGCACATCTAAATATAGTTTTGTGTGCAGTTGAATGTCCTTGGGCTGCTCAGGGACACTCTGGCTTCACTTGGAGTCTCTGGCACAAACTGGGAAGGATTTCCACTGATTCCCGTGAATGTTTCTGCCCCTGCCCGGCTCCCTCAGGGATTGTGCGGCCCCTGCCCGGCTCCCTCAGGGATTCTCCAGCCCCTGCCCGGCTCCATTTCCTTCCCTGGACACGCTCCAGCCCCTCAGCCCCTTGCCGTGAGGGGAAAATCAAAAAGTGGGAGAAAACATGAGGGGGGGAAGCAATGAGGGGAGTCTGAGGAAGGCTTTGATGCAGAGCTTTTCCCTCCTGGATCCTCTTTTTCTCTAGGCCAAGCCCTTCCCAGCTCCCTCAGGAATTCTCCAGCCTCTTCCCCAGCAGGGTTCCCTTCAGGGTCTCTCCTGCCATGAGGGGAAAATCAAAAAGTGGGAGAAAATGAAAAATGTGAGGGAAAAAAGAAGTGAGGGGAGTTTGAGGAAGGTTCTGCTGCAGAGCTTTTCCCTTCTGGATCCTCTTTTTCTCCAGGCTGAGGCCCTGCCCGGCTCCCTCAGGGATTGTGCGGCCCCTGCCCGGCTCCCTCGGGGATTGTGCGGCCCCTTCCCGGCTCCCTCAGGGATTCTGCGGCCCCTGCCCGGCTCTCTCAGGGATAGTGCAGCCCCTGCCCGGCTCCCTCAGGGATTCTGCAGCCCCTGCCCGGCTCCCTCAGGGATTGTGCGGCCCCTGCCCGGCTCCCTCGGGGATTGTGTGGCCCCTGCCCGGCTCCCTCAGGGATTCTCCAGGCCCCGCCCGGCTCCCTCAGCCCCTCCTGAGCCTGAGGTGTGAGGGAGAACATTCCAAAGGGAGACCCTGCCTGAGGAAGTGTCTCAATCTCACCAGCATCAGGGCTACCGTTGGCCCAATAAAAAGCAAAATGTGTAAATATTCCTCTGGGAGACATTTGGAGAGGAGGTGAAGGAGAAAAATGAGGAGAAAGGGAAGCTGAACTTCCACCCCAGCATCCCAAGAAGTGCTGGATGCTCTGACACAACCTCTTGCTGCTGTCCTGCACAGGTCACAGCTTTTGTCAGTGAAATGAATCTCATCAGAAATCTCAGGGAATAAATTGATCCTGCCAGAATTCCAAGGGAAAACACCAAACCCTGTGTCACAAACGCCCAGAAAACACAAGGAGGAGTTCTGATGCCAGTGTTGTGCGGAATCACAAGCACATGTTTCCAGCTGCCCTAATTAGTGTCTAATAATTGACTCCTGTCCCTTAAGGGGGTTCTTGGCTCTAATTGAGCAGCACCTGCCACGTCAGAGGAACAGTTCTGTGCACCCATTCCTTGCCCAAAGGCCACACTTGACCCCTTCAGTGCCAGCTCTGCTGCCAGCCTTGGCTGTGCCCGGATCTGGGGCCCATCCCAGCAGCTGGGAATCTGCATCAGGAGTCACTCCAGGACAGCAGGGACCCCGCTGCCTTTGGGGGTGTTCAAACATCATCCCACGGATTCCCAGCACCCCCCTGGCTGTTCCTGGCAGCACAGGAGTCCCCCTGTGCCCTCCAGAGCAGCATCTCCCCCAGCAGAGAGGGCACTGCCAGCCTGCAGCTGGGAGCTCTGTCCTTGTGGACACACACACCCCACAGACCCTCCCTGCTTCCCACCACACGGTGTGGACAAAAAAAATGCAAATCCAAAAGCTCCTCCAAACGTTATTCCCTTCCTAAATTAGATTGAGCAACGGATCGAAACCAGAAATTAAATGCAACATAATGAAAAGTCGAGTAATGAGTTCAAATCCCAGGGAGCTGCTTCTCTCCTGGCACAGAAGGAAACCAAGGATGTCATTTCCATAGGTACTGAGGGCTTGGGAAGAAGCTGGTGCTCAGTTTTTCATGTATACAAGATGTACAAAAGATTTAAACTCCTTTGGGACACTGATTACAGATCCCACTGACAGAATTCCCATTTGTTTTTAAATCAGACCCACAAGCACCACAGCGCTGCCTGAAGCTGATCCCTGCTGGTGGCACTTTCTGTTCCACTTGTGCTTGCAGAGCCTGATTGTTATGAGGGAGAACTTCCCTGTGGGAGGGTAAAGGACAGGGAAAACATCCCATCACCTGATTTTCCTGCTTTTAACTGGAAGGGCCCATCCAGTGTGGATGGGGGAATGACCCCCAGAGGGGTCAGGAGGGAAGTGAGTCCCCCAAAACCAGACAAAGGCCTGGCTTCCAAAATTCCAGGTCATTCCTGCTGCCTTGGACACCGGGTGATGCCAAGGACCCTCTGCCCAAACCCCCAGCCCCGAATTCCCAGGCAGCACAAATGCACCTCTGGAAGCAGCTCCCCTGCAGGCTGAGCGCTGCTCCAGGACATCTCCCAGGAGCACCCACGGCAGCATCTCCTCAACCCTCCAGCATAACCCAAAACTGCCTTTCTGCTCGTTTATCCTTGCTTCAACTCCAGTCTGCACGGCTCAGATCACCCTGAACGTCACACTCATCCCGACACTCTCACATGTCACTCTGGGAACGGGGCCTGCCAGCCCCAAACGGCTGCTCCGGGCCGGGGCCGTGACCAGGAGGTGCCCGCAGGCAGTGAAACCTCCCTGGGTTATTGAAATCCCCCTCTGTGACAGAGCAACCTCCATGGCCTGAGCACAGCACGCTGCCACGCGTGCCGAGTGTCCCTGATCCACCAAGGGCCCGACTCTGCTTCCCCTGAGCCTCCTTCAGTCCCTCTGGAGTCCCTGGGATGCAGGGTCATGCTCTGGGGAGTGCTGCACACGCTGGACTTGGGAATGAAATGGATAATATTTACTGCAAACAGGGGTTTGAGCAGAGAGTGATGCTCTGGGGGACTCGGGATGTCAGTCTGTGTCTGAGCAGGGACAGCTGGCAGGCAGAGTGGGAGACTGGGAACGGGGATGGAAAAGGGGAGCAGGGATGGAAAAGGGGAGCAGGGAAGGAAAAGGGAGGCAGAGAAGGAAAAGGGGAATGTTAGCATGAGGTTCCACGCTGATGGCTACCAGTGCTCCTGCAGTGCACGGGGCTGCTGTGCAACCAGCTCCGAGCAGCCCAACCTCACATACCGATGCTCTTGACACACTTAAAACCATTTCCCTTCCAGAAATCCTCAAGTCAGGAGATGACTAAAACCTCAGCTCCCATTCCCTACGCCAAGAGCATCTCCCGGTGTCCCGGGGAATAACGAGGAGATGCCCAGCGGGTCCGACAGCGCCGGGAGCCCGAGGCGAGGACGATCCGCGCGTTCCTCCGGCCGCAGCCGGGCTCTGGGGCCGCTCCCAGCCCCGAACTCCGCCGTGCCCGCAACTCCAGCGGTGCCGGAGCCGGAACCGGAGCCGGAGCATCCCCGGGCAGCGGCACCGCCGCGCTCCGCACGGGGTCCGGCCCCGCCGAGCCCCGGAGCCCCCCGGCCGTGCCCGAGCCCCCCGTTTGTGCCCGAGCCCCCCGCTTGTGCCCGAGCCCCCCGTTTGTGCCGAGCCCCGGCGCTGACCTGCCGCAGGATGAAGCTGGTGGAGGTGGTGCTGCCGTCCGAGCGCTTGAGGCGGCTGCGGCGCGTCGCGGTGCCCCTCGTCACCTGCCCGGGGACAAAGCATCAAGGAGGTGTCCCTGTCCCTGTCCCGGTCCCGGCCCCGGCCCCGCCGCCCCCGGCCCCGCACGCACCGCTGCCATGGCTCCGCTCCCGCTGCTCCCCGCGCTCCCGGGCGCTCTCCGGGCGCAGCGGAGCCGCCGCCGGGGCGGAGCGCGCTGGGGAGGGGGCGGCGGGCGGGGGGCGGCCCCGGGGCGGGGCTGGGACGGCAAAACCCCCGGAGCCCGGCCCCGGCAAGGTTTCAGCGGAGGAGCGAGCCCGGAGCCGGCACGGTTCCAGCCGGGTTCCAGGCGGGGGTCGAGCCCGGAGCCCCGCCGGGCGCTGGGAGGGACCGCTGGGGATGCTCACCGGGAGAGGGGAAGGATCCGGGGCTCCGGGAGAGCTGGAGAGGAAATGGGGACAAGGCATGGAGGGACAGGAGCCAGGGAATGGCTCCCAGCGCCTGAGGGCAGGGATGGATGGGACACTGGGAACTGGGAATTCCCAGAGCAGCTGGGGCTGCCCCTGCATCCCTGGCAGGGTCCCAGGCCAGGCTTGGAGTAGCCTGGGATGGTGGGAGTGTCCCTGCCATGGCAGGGGTGGCACTGGATGGGATTTAAGGTCCCTTCCTTGGGGGATACCCTGGGCAAGCAGCGCCCTCGGTGCCCACCGGGCCACTCCAGCCGAGCCCCAGGCCCTGCCCAGCCCTCCCCACATCCATCAGCACCGACCGACAGCACTCCCAGCCCGGGAGAGAGATCCATGCCCAGGGCACGGAGGAAAACAGCTCAATCAGGAGATGAGGAGCTGGAATAAGATCCGAGGAAGATTTGGAAGCAGGACCTGGATTACCTGCGTCTCACTGCCGAGCATCACCCAGAGACACATCTCACCTCCCACCGGGATGGGCACAGCAGGATTGTGCACACCCTCACTGGCACTGGGATGGGCACAGCAGCAATGGGCACACCCTCGCTCACACTGGGATGGGCACAGCAGGATTGTGCACACCCTCACTGGCACTGGGATGGGCACAGCAGGATTGTGCACACCCTCACTGGCACTGGGATGGGCACAGCAGGATTGTGCACACCCTCGCTCACACCTGCACACTCTGAGCACAGCCAGCATCCTCCTGCCTCACTCCAGACACCAAATCCTTCCATCCTGGGCTGACAGGAGCAGCCTGGTTTCTGTGGCCGAGGTGGATGTGGGTCACTCAGGCTGTGGTCTAAATGAGATTATTTTTACATTCAGCTTCATCCCTCAGCTGGTCCTAGGAAGGCATTTCTGCTGAAACATTAACCGTGAGGTGGCCGATTTCCCAGGGAAACATTCCCTTCAGAGGGAAAACATGCCAGCATTTCCCAGTAACTCAGGATATGATCTGGCTTTTTAAAGGTTCACTTCCAGCCTGAAGTCACCCTAAATCAACACACTGGGGTGAGAAGGGCTGTAAAAAAAAAAGGATGAAAACCAGTGACTGATGTGTAAATGACAATTTTTGGGGCTCTTTGCAGGCATTTGTGGTGTCCACACACAGAGCCTCAGCAGCAGGATGAAGGCCCAGGGATTCACCCTGATTGTGTGGGATGAACCAGAATTCTCAGGTGTTTTTGGTGTCCATGAAAGCTTCAGGAAAAGGATAAAAGCTCAGGGATTCACCCTGATTTTCTGGGATAAGCAGAATTCTCAGGTGTTTCTGGTGTCCATGCACAGCTTCAGCAGCAGGGTTAAAGCCCAGGGATTCACAATGATTTTTGAAATGAGCAGAATTCTCAGGTGTTTCTGGTGTCCATGCACAGCCTCAGCAGCAGGATGAAAGCCCAGGGATTCACCCTGATTGATTGGGATGAACCAGAATTCTCAGGTGTTTCTGGTGTCCATGCACAGGATGAAAGCCCAGGGATTCACCCTGATTTTCTGGGATGAGCAGAATTCTCAGGCAGAGCACAGGACTCAGCTCCTGCCTCTCTGAGCAGGGAGCTCTCCTGGGTGTGTTTGTGAACAAACATTTCTCATCCCACAGACTCTCAGTGCAAGCAGGGGCAGTGCCTGGGAGCTCTCAGAAAAGATGCACAGATAAAAACAAGGGAAGAAAATCATCTTGATCTCAGGCAATGACCCCTGAGAGAGGCCACAGAGTCCCACAAGCCCAGGCCATCCCCACCAACCCCTGCAGCACAAAGAACACACAGGAGCACGTGGAAGGTTTCAATAATCTGATTTTTACCATTATTTCTGGAGCCAATTGGAGAGACAAAGCGTGGCTGACATCAGGTGACAGAGCACAAGCCCTCAGAGCACTCTGGGGTGACAAACTGAACAGACACAACAGGTCCCCAGCTGACACCAAAGGAAATGGATCTCACAGTGACACTTAACACCCATGAAACAAATACACCACGTGGAAAGTCTCCTTAGAAAGGTTCCTATGTTAAGGGTTTGTATGAAAAAGCAGGAGTTCTCCACCCTGAATTCCTGATAGAAAACAGCAGGTAGAAACCTAAGGTAGAAATCTGGAGTTAGAGAAATCCTTTGGCAGCATGTTCAGTTACAATCAGGCCTTAAAAATAAATATGATCATGTCTAGAAGTATGAAGAGAAACACCAACCCCCTCTAAATACACTGGTTTAATAATAATTAAATTATTTTACACTATCTACAAGTTGCATATCACAGAGTTAGGAGTAGAAGAGGTGACAGAAGGACAAATCCTGCTTTTATAAAAGTTCAGGCATGTGTGGAGCTGTGTAGAAAATCTCAGACAAATGAGTATATACATTATTTATACTTAACAATTAACATCATCAAATCACATCTGGCTGGCTCAATTGAAGATTTCTCTTGGCCCAAAGCTCAGAATCCAAAAAAACCACCAATTTAAATTTCCTAACAAACATTGATAGCAACATGAGCAAGGTTTAGTTCTACCCCAAACCAACTTGGAACAAAGTAAACTCTGACAAATAAAAGCTCCAAACAATAAGAATTTGGAACAGCAGCATTGAAATCCATTCATTTCCTCAGAAGACACAAGGAACAAGTTACCAGAACACTTCAGTATTGCCACGTGTGTTATTTGTACTGAGCTACTTCCAGGGCAAGGATCAAGACAAATTAATGTCCAAAGGAAAGACAAAATCCTCCTTCCAATTGCACACATTTCAATAAAAAGTGATTCAAAGAGCACTTTTTGCATGAGCACGAGGCTGCAAATATAAGATAGCAAATAATTAAATATAAGGAGGTGCTGAGTGGAGGGTGGGTTGGGTTTGGTCACTCAGCAGCCTGGGAGTTCCAGTATGGGATGAAGTTTAGACATCAAAAATGCTTATTGAGACATCTGGGAGCTTCCTGCATTTAATGGGAATCTTTTTATCAGTCATTTGCTTCCATTATTTCCCCAAACCACGGGTTATCCCTTAGCAGAGATGGTTAAAAGCAGGATAAATGTGCCCATGCTCCAGTGAGGAGCTAAACAGGAGGATGAAGTGATTTTGTTGTTCTGCAGCTGAAACAAGATAAAGAAGGAATTCCCACATTCCCAAAGGATAATCCAGCTCGTGTGCTGGCTTGGACCAACCCCACCCTTCAAAAAGTGCATCAGGGAAGGAATTCTTGGATTCCTTTTCTGCCTGGCTCCGAGGCAATGCCTCCTGCAGGGAAAGGCCCAATGGCACCCCAGCCATGGATGGCCTCAAACCCCCTTCCCCAGAGCTGCTCTGGGCTCAGGGCTGCCTCACACACGGCCACAGGGCAGAGAGAGCAAATCCAGGGAGGCAAAGCCCCTGGTGCCATCAGGAGGGTTCCTGTTCCCCCTGCAAAGGGAGCAGACCCTCAGAGGCCTCAGCAGCTTCAGGCACTCTCCAGCCCCTCCTTTCCCACCAGCAATCCCAATGCTCCTTCACTCCTACATCCAGCCAGAAAGGGAAACTGAAGAGAGATGCTGTGAGTTCCTGGCTCAGCCCTTGGATCCACCTGGAGCATCCCCGGCCTGCCCTTGCCAAGGAGCCTCGTGCTGGCAGTGCCACCTCTGCCAAGACACCGGGCACTTGGAGGAAAACTTCTTTTCCTCAAGCAAAAACACAACAATCCTCTGTGATTTCCAAACAGAGGCAGCACTGTTAAACCCCTCCTTTTCTCCTGTTTCCACAGGGATGTGGTTCTGAGGGCAGAGGTTCCTCCTGCAGCTGGAGCCAGGGAGCCCTCGGATTGTGCGTGTCCTTCAGGAAGGGGACTCCGGAGTGCAGAGGGTCCCTAAAGCCACTGGGACACCAGGATTACAGAAGACACCAGAGGAGGCAAAGCAACAGCATCTCAGCATCCTCAAGCTTCCAGAAACACATTGCAAAGAGAATTATTTTGGGCCAATCTTTCAAAGATTCACAAGTGACGTTTCCTGAAAGCGCAGGGAAAGAGAGAAAAAAAAAAAAAAAGGACTCGGAGGAACAGGGAATTATTTTAAACCATCCCCTAATCTAGTTCAGGATGCAAAAATGCAAATAACCATCAGAGCTGGTGCCTATTTTTACCCTGCACCAGCCTAACGCAGCGAGCTGGGCTGTTGGAGAGAAGATGGACTCGGATATCCACGGCAGGGACTCCCAAAGGCTGCCGAGCTCGGAGCTCCTCGGTGCCAGCTGTTCACAGCAGGGGCTGCTGATGGAAACCGGGCTGCTGCTGCTGGAGCAGGGAGGCAGCGGGCAGTGCCACGGGGTAAGCAGCTCCTGGGTTGCTCTGGAACGCTGCCATGTCCACGCCCATCTGGTGCTGGGGGAAGGCGGCGGTGCCGGGGACGCTCGGGAAGGGCGGCGGCAGCGCGGGCTCGGGGCCGGGGCTGCGGGGACACAACACCAACCACGCTCACAGCGACACAGGGGACACCCCAGCATCGAGGGCACCCCCAAAACAGGCTGGGAGCCCCCAAAAGATGTACATTTGACCAAAACGGTCACTTTGGAAGCAATTTCATGTTTTGCCGGTTGCAAAAATCCAGTTTTTGACATGCACGCTCTCAACTGCAACCAGCTCTGGCCTTGCACTTTCCCTCCTGTCACTCCTCCATGTTAATCAACAGTTTCCCAGGAATTCCATACTTTTCATGCCTCTAACATGGCAGTTTTTTTGCACAAAGAAACATTTTCACCCTCAAAATTCTTTCAGCATCTCAATAATTCTACTACGTAACTTTTCCTTTTCCACTTACTCTTGCTCTTCAACTTACTCTTGCTCTTCACCTTACTCTTACTCTTCAACTTACTCTTGCTCTTCAACTTACTCTTGCTCTTCAACTTACTCTTGCTCTTCAACTTACTCTTGCTCTTCAACTTACTCTTACTCTTCACCTTACTCTTACTCTTCAACTTACTCTTGCTCTTCAACTTACTCCTACTATTTAATTTTCAGTCTTGGGTGCTGAGTGCTTAAAGCCAAGATCAGAGGTTCCTTTTCAACCTTTCTTAAAACCTTCCTGGGGAACCTCCTTGTGCAGGATCAGTTTTACCCAGAATAATATTCTCATTGCACCCTGGTTTGCTAAAATTGGTATTTTCCGATTTCTCTCCAAAATGACGCGTCGCTAAATGTAAATGCCACGAGAAGGTGCAAAGTGGCAAAATTCCCCCCAGGAAGAAGAAATGGCTGGGTCCATACCTTAAATAAGCAGCTGGAGGTGGCTGAGGGGCTGCAGAGTTGAGGCTCTGGGGCAGGGGCCTCACCTGGGCCACCTGCTCGGGGGCCAGGCTGTACCCTGGGGACACGGACACCCCCTGGACCATGTAGGTGCCACTGCCAGGCTGCACAGGAAACGACTGCAAAGCAAAGCACAGCCAGCAGGTTTGGTGCTCAGCGAGCTCTGGAGTGAACCCACTGCTGTGGTGTGTTCTTAAGTTTGTTAGTTTGCTCCCCCCATTTTCTGTATTAAATGGTTTCTTCCTTTCCCAGGACCCTGTCAGTTAAGTTGCTATAGAAATGAAACTGCTCCTCCCCTGGTTTCTCTTATAAAGTGAAAGTGCCTCCTCCTTAGGCTCAGTCAATCACCCCTTTTCTCCTCCCAGGTTTCGAGAATTTTCTTTTCTCTGGGAGTTATGGTTGGCTGTAGCCCCGGAGCCCCTCCTATGATTTATAACAGTTGGTTACTTTGGTATATCAATTATGTTTCACACCTCCAAATATGTATTTCTATTGGATAGCCGGGTTTCCCTGCCTTCTTCCCCCCTTTTCCCTTAAAACCCTCTCCTGCCCCCTGTTCGGGGCCATTTGCTGGGTGTTTCCCTGTGGGATCTCAGCACCTCAGCACTGAGGTGCCACCGAGAGCACCCTTGGGGGGCTCGGGAGTCCTGGAATGTTCCAGAAGTGTCTGGTGGCTGCACTTTGATCCTACACAGGAGACGACACCTGTATGAGGACAGGAGGGTTTCACCGGGGTGAATGGTGAAGGGATCAGTTAATTAGAGAGTGAAACACAGGGTTTAGGATTTCTGTACAGGGGGGTTTAGAGGAGTAAGATGGAGGAATTGGGGCGTGTCCTGTCCTTCTTCTTCTTCTTCTTCTCCTCCATCTTCTTTGGTGATGGTGGCACTTTGGGATTGGTCATTACTGAAAGTGCACCGGGCAATAAGGGTGAAAGGTATTGGGGAAAAATGATAAATATTGTACACGTAACTTTGGGTATAAAGATAGGTGACCGCCCGGAGGGCAGCACAGTGTGCTCATGGCTGGCTGCTGAGCAGAGCTCTGTTGGGCCGAGAGAAAATCTTTTAGATAAACAATTAATAAACATAAAAACCGAAAGAAGAACTGAAGCCTCTTCTCGTCCTTTGATACGCGGGCTGCCCCAAGGCCACCCCGGGCCTTTCCAGGCCCTTCAAACAGCCGCAAAAACCCGACATTTCCCCTCCTCGTTGGTTCTTCTGTAACAAACCCACAGTTTACCCCCAGCAAGTGGTTGCCTCCTAATTCATCTCTCACCGCGCTGCTCCGAGCTATCCCCCAGCTCAGCCCGAGGCCAGGACGCTGAGGGGGGCTGGATTCAGATGCACAGGGGCCCTGGCCTTCACCCCTCACCAGCCAGCCGGATCCAGGGCCGTGGTCGCCCCCGCGCAACCCACCAGAATATTCTACAGCTGGAAAGCAAAGCTGCACTCTCTGCCAATTCTGCTTGAAATAATGCAAGATTCCCTCCAAATTCAGGTGCCACCTGAATAAACAGGTTTGTCCCAAATAAAGCCCAGCATTATCCTGCATTCCTAAGCACCAGGCTTGGGAGGAAACAGCAAACTCCAGCTGCCTTTTGGCTTAAATTACTTTGTAACCTCCAAATATAATGAATTTTCCATCGTTACTGGAGTTAAGGACACGGAATTACTTTTAACTGACATATTTTCAGATCTAGCAGTTGCCATGGCAACTATTCTTTTCCCACTGAACAATTAACATGAAAGTAAAATTCATTTCAAGTAAAAACCCTCATTCTGTGCTTTTTGAAAATCTCTCCTTCCCCTCCATGTTTATTCCTTAAGCCATCATTAGGGCCAGTGTAAAACAGTTTGGTGCACAAATACCACGTGTTTAGAACTGCTACAAAAGGTTCATTTTTCTAAGGGCAAAAGGAGCTAAAAGCAGAAGTGTTTCTATATTTAGCAAAAAATACACTTGGGATTAATAGAGTGATATCCCAGTTCCCTCCCATCCCCACCATGAGATAAGAAGGGAACATTTCACTTGGAGATTGACATGACTCACAGCAAGAATCCCACCAGGCTGCTGCAACACCCAATCCCAACTGCAAGCAATGAATTATGGAAGGGATCTGCTGGAATTTTCAACAGTGGCCAAGCAAAACCTTCTGTTCCAGTGCATAAATCCCAATTTCTGGCAGAGGCAATGTCAGATTGCTGTGATTGTTTCACAGCAGGGAATGTGCAGATCCCAGGGACACTGACCTGCACAGAGAGCCCGGAGGAGGTGGCTGGGAATTGTGCAGGGTGCTGCAGTTTGGAGTAGGCTGAGTACATGGGGCTCTCATTCATCAGTTTGTTGTAGAGCTCCAGAGCTTCCAGAACCTTCACGTTCAGCTCGGATAACTCGGAATGTTTCCTGTCCAAGACAAAGGGAGAGGGCACTGGGACATCCTGCAGATGGGTAAGATGCTTCTCATCTTACATGGGGAGGAAAGACCAGTGCTGCAGGAAATGTGCAAGAAAAATAAACCCCTGAAAGGTAAATGGTCATTTTCTAACCCATTAATATTGAAAAATTGCTGTTGTGTGAGTGGAAGGAGAATCCAAGAGCTGCACAATCACTGCTGGCACCAAACCAGCAACTCCCAGGTGGAATTCCCTGCTCTTTTCACCCTCAAATATCCCCAGCAGTCACAGAACCATGGAATGGTTTGGGATGGAAGGGATCTTACAAGATTTCATTCCAACCTTCTGCCATGGGCACCTCCCAGTGTCCCGAATTTCAGCTGAATCCCAAAATTCCCGAATGGTTTGGGTGGGAAGGAGCTTAAATCCCATCCAGTGCCACCCTGCCATGGCAGGGACATCTCCCAGTGCCCCAGGGTGCTCCAGCCTGGCCTGGGCACTGCCAGGGATCCAGGGGCAATCCCAGCCCAGGCAGGAATTCCCAGTTCCCAGTGTCCCATCCATCCCTGCCCTCTGGCACTGGGAGCCATTCCCTGGCTCCTGTCCCTCCATCCCTTGTCCCCAGCCCCTCTCAGCTCTCCTGGAGCCCCTTCAGGCCCTGCCAGGGGCTCTGAGCTCTGCCTGGAGCCTTCCCTTCTCCAGCCATCATCCACAATTCCATGTGCTGCTCTGGCCCAGCATCAGGATTTGGGAGGCACCATGGGGAGAAGGCAGGAAGGGGTAAGAAAAGGAGATTTTGGAACAATGATTTTGCTGCATTTTGTCCCCAGAGAGAATCCCCAGTTCTTGGAGCTTCTCCGTGGCCTCCTCAGGACTCGCTCCAGAGCTTCTCTGTGCCAGGGCCTGCCCACCCTCCCAGCCTGGAATTCCCAATTCCCAACAATTCCCAGTGTCCCATCCATCCCTGCCCTCTGGCACTGGGAGCCATTCCCTGGCTCCTGTCCCTCCATCCCTTGTCCCCAGTCCCTCTCCATTTTCCTGATCAGCTCCTTCAGGCCCTGGGCAGCCAAACCTGAGGAGGGAAAGGTGAGGAAAACCTGGAATAATCCCCAACAAACTGAAAATTCCAACCCCTGGACAGGCTGGAGAAGGCTACACAAAATCCCAAAGTAAAAATCCCATGAGCTGTGCAGGGAATTTTGGGAGAGCAGCAATCAAATCTCAGTGCACACACTCAGAACTTGATATTTCAGCATTAAAAAATAAAGTTGTTACATTTTTCTTGCAAGGTTTTCTAGCTCAGGAGATGAAAGCACCACGGAAATCTCATTAAACCTGCCCAATCTGAAGGAAATGAGTGAATAAATTGTGCTCACCTATCTATCTCCTCTAGTTTTTCATCTATCATTGGACCCATCTGTTGGCAGATATCTGTGAAGACAAAGTGTTGAGGCAGTTGATGTCTTGCACAATGAAATGTTTAAATGCAGCCAGAAATATTTTATCCAGCTACTGTAAAATTATTTTCTTATTTATTTCAGGGTTGGGACTGGTAGATGGATCTGGCAAAGCTCAGGCATTTTACAGAGCTGGGAGTTATGCAAATGACTCTGCTAAACGTGGAGCTGCCTTGGAACTATTAAAAAAATTCAAATTATCCCCAGAGCCCCACACTCCCACGGTGAAATAAGTGTTCTCCAGCACTGCTAGTACAGAGCACAGCTCCCCTAAGCCTAAAATAAACACAAAGAACTCCCAGCTCAATCCACAAAAGGTAATTGTGAGAAGAAGTCATAAAAAAGAGCTCATTTAGTGCTGCAAGTACCTTCTGAGTTGAGAAGATCTGGAGAATCAAGCTTTAAATCCGTGGGATCTATGCTCTGAAGCACCTGCAGTGTTTTATCCATCTTATCCTGAAAGGGAAGCCAAGATGAGGAACTCTGATTTCCCAGCCATGCCAAGATTGGTTTAATATTCAAATAACAGTTCTTTATAAACACAGAATCATCTGCCAACACTCAGCACTGAAGGAATATTAAAATATTCACTTTAATATTTTATTTTAAAGTGGCTTCATACCTCATCGATATAAACTGGCTCAGGTTCTGCTTTCTTAATTTCTTCTGCAGCGTCCTCAGGAACGGAGATTTTATCCACAGCTGCTGCAAGAACAGAGATGAGTTTCTTTTCTCTCTGTTGCTGCCATAACTTCAAACAAACATTTGCTCCTTGTTATTTTTCTGCGTGAAAAAGACACTGTGACATTTGAAATGGCAATTTGCTGGATTTGTAAATATGCTGCTGACAAGGAATTCTGGTGAATCGAACCAAATTTCTGTCACAGAAAATGGTAATAACTTCAAAGAGAAACAGAGACAGAAATTAAGGGGAGTTATGGAATATCTGTGCAGGGTGTCTCTCAGTTCTTTCCTGGGGCTGACAGGGATTATTTTGCTGCTGGGCTAATTAGGATTGCAGCAGCAAGGATCCACCATCACTTCAGCAGGGAACTCACCGGCCTCGGGCTCCACAGACAAGTCAGAGGTGACGAAATTGGAAGGGAACAGCCCCACTCCCCTGTGGTTCTCCCCCTTCCACCAGTTGGCATCGCTGGGGAAACAAAAAGGGTTACACAGCCATTTGGGGCTTTCACTGAAAATCTGAGCTACACAGACACATTTGGTGGGTTTTGACCAAAATCCTGAGATATCTAAAAGAGAACTTGCAGGGATGAGCACAAAGGCAAACAGGGGAGGGAAGGGAGGAAGAGGAGTCAGGGGATCACTGAAAATTGAACACAATCCATCCAATCTTTATATTGATTACTTGCCAGCCCTTTAAAGCTGTATGTATCCCTAGAGGTGTTAACAACAATCATTATTTTAGCTTTTTTAAATCAGTTTTATTCTTGGCAAATCTGATTCTTGCTAGTCAGAGGTTTAACAGCTGCTGGAAACAGATGCAATGTGATGCCAGTGTATTTTCTTATGTCAGACAACCAACTAAGATTTATCTTCCAAACTACAAACTGGATGAAATACTCGAGGTTTTCTCTATTTGAGGTCAGAAACAAGGAATTTGCAAAGATAAAAGGAAGAGAAAGGGATGTGAGGGAGGGCAGAGTGACAATGACATTGCTGTGAGGGGGGAAAAAAGCACCAGAGGAAAAATGTGCTACCCTGAGAGAAACAAGAGTGGTGGAACAAAGTCAGCTCCACCTGAGTGTATTGTACCTGTCATCCAAAACAAAAATAATTTCTCCACTTTTAAAGGTGAGCTCATTGTCCTCGACAGCTTCAAAGTCATACAGAGCTCGCACCTTCCGCAGGCTCGGGGGGTTTGGGGCCGTCTCTGCAGGCGGGTACAGGGATTTGGTCTCCAGCTGCTGCTGCTTCTGCTCTTGCAAGGACAATTCAATGGCTGCAGGTGGGCAGAGAGAACAGAACAGCTTTGAGGGGTTACCCCTGCAGACAGAGCAGTGTGATTGTTTGATTTAACAAAACCAGCATTTATTGCTTTATTTAAACAAGGTGTGTATCTGCTGTAGTGTTGGAGGTTAACATGTAAAATGCTGTGTGATGGGGAGGAAATGTGTCTTACCCCACATCCCAAGGAGGAGGGAAACACCTGGAATCCACAATTCCCAACCCACTGTGGCATTCATTTCAATTCTGTGCAGCAGGAAAACGCCCAAATCCCCATTTCCCATTTTTTAACCAAATTTCTGGAGTCCAACCCAAGGCTGGGACAGCAACTCACCTTTAGCTATATCCTCATCTTCTTTGGATTTACTGGATGAGGAGCCATTCTTAGCAGCACTGGTGGAAGCCTGCAAAGGTGGGACAACAGAGGGACAAGTGACAATGACATCTCCATAATTTGGTATTTTTAAAAATTAGCACCGAGTTGTTCCTGATCAGGTGGATTATGGAATCCTAGAAATAAAAATCACCACCCTTCAGGCTTGTTTCTGTTTTCAGCAGAAAAAAAAAACAAAAAAAGGCAAAATAAATACTGAGATTTAATTGATGTAACTGATTTTATGGACATAATTATTTTAGTCATATTTATTACAGTGAGACCACTCACTTAAATGATTCTTTCCACTTTTATCCTCCCTTCAAGAGAGGAGATGCTGCAGTTGGGAGCTGCTGACTGAAATCCTACAATTCTCCCCAGCAGCACAGTGAAATCATTCCTGGAGTTTTCATTCCCACCAGGAACTGGAATTGGGTGCCAGTGCTCAACTCTCCCATGTTCCTGCCATATGTTTTACACATAGATCAGATTTAGAACTGAAAACATCTTTGTGGAGGGAGGAGGGATTGTAAAAATTAAAAAACTCAGTGTTTGTAAAAGTTAAAAAACCTCTGTGTTTCATATAGAGGGACGTAAGCTTTGTGTGAGGAAATTGTAATTTTAATTTTCAGGACTGAATAACATGGAAATATTTAGAATTATCAATAATAGAAGTCAGGAAAAAACCACCTGCTGTCAGATTGGGCACAACAAAGCAGCAGGAGTGAAAAATAAAGGACTCCAAAGGCAGGAGAACTCCTGGGACAAGGAGGAAAAGGGGATTTGGGGAAGGACAATGGGCCTGGGAGCTCCCACCTGGGACCCTGGGGCAGGGAAGGTGACCCCCTCCTCCTTCAGGGATCTGATGGTTGCAGATATCAAACTGCACTGTGGGTCCTTCTGGAACTCTTCTGACCACTCCACCATCAGGGTTTTTAGCTTTTCACTCACTTTTGGGTGGGCCTGGAAGACAAAATTGGATAAAAGGGATGTTTGAGCCTCAAAATGAACCAAAGGAGCTGTTAGCAAAATTGCTACCAAACCCATTTTACTATAAATACACTTAATTATTAATAATTGTGTAGACTGGGAAGATTTGGGGAGCAGAGTGTAGAATATCTGACCTTTTACACCCTGATCTGATATTGCAGAGAACATGCTGAGAGATTCTCAGTTTTGAGATTTCTGGAGGAATTCAGGCTGCCTACCACACTTAGCCCAAATCTCTGCCTCTCTGTGTTACTCACCCTCCATTTAACCTCAATTTTCTCTTCATTCCTTCTCCAGTGTGTTGTTTTCCACTTCCCAACCACATCAACTGCTCTGGTATGAGCTCCTGGCTTCCCCTACAAGAACTCCTCCAAGAAATCTCTCCCTAGAAGAAATCTTCCAAGAACTCCTCCAAGAAATCCTTCAAGAAATCTTTCCCTCCAAGAACACCTTCCCTACAAGAAATCCTACAAGAAGTCTTTCCCTACAAGAAATCCTTCCCTCCAATAAATCTTTCCCTCTAAGAAATCCTCCAAGAAATCTTTCCCTAGGAGAAATCTTCCAAGAACTCCTCCAAGAAATCTTTTTCTACAAGAATTCCTCCAAGCAATCTTTTCCTACAAGAACTCCTCCAAGAAATCTTTCCCTACAAAAATTCCTCCAAGAGATCTTTCCCTACAAAAATTCCTCCAAGAAATCTCTCCCTAGAAGAAATCTTCTAAGAAATCCTCCAAGAAATCTTTCCCTAGGAGAAATCTTCCAAGATCCTCCAAGAAATCTTTCCCTACAAGAATCCCTCCAAGAAATATTTTCCTACAAGAACTCCTCCAAGAAATCCTCCAAGAAATCTTTCCCTACGAAAATTCCTCCAAGAAATCCTCCAAGAAATCTCTCCCTAGAAGAAATCTTCCAAGAATTCCTCCAAGAAATCCTCCCCTACAAGAACTCCTCCAAGAAATCTTCCCCTACAAGAAATCCTCCAAGGAACCTTTTCCTACCAGAACTCCTCCAAGGAATCTTTCCCTGCCATCCACCTTCTCTGGCCTCTGCAGTTCCTCCTCAGATGCCAGGACAGCTCTGTCCCAGCTGAGACCCTCACAAACCCGTGCCCTGTCTCCCTGAACCAGCTTCCCCACAAAAAGGAATTATCCTTAGGGACAGTTTCTATTCCCAAACTGGAGCTGAGCTGGTAAAAGAAGATGATTTGTTTGGAGTGGGGGCACACCAAGATCAATTCATGGCCTGCCTGGAATTCCTGTGGCTGCCCCAGCTCCTGGCTCTGGGACAGGATTCCCACCCCAAGGAATCAGATGCCAGCGGGGCTGGGCAGTGCCAGGTGCCAGGCTCCAACCTGCATTTCTGAACCAGAAACTGTGCTGGGCTCAGGAGCAGCACAAACACATCTGTCACACTTGGCTGAACTCATTTCCTCATGGAGAAGAGGGAAAAAAGCTCAATTTTATTCATTATTCCTCCAAGAGGGCCTGAGCTGGGGATAAAGGGTCAGTATTTCCCAAGAACATTGTGCTCCAGAAATTGTGCTCCAGAACCCAGCCCTGGGAGGGACCCCAGGGTTCCAGCACATCCCTGGGAGGGATCCCAGGATTCCTGTACAACCCTGGGAGGGATCCCAGGATTCCTGTACAACCCTGGGTGGGATCCCAGGACCCCTGCCCATCCCTGGGTGGGGTTTCTGCCCATCCCTGGGTGGGGTTTCTGCCCATCCCTGGGTGGCATCCCAGCACTCCTGCCCATCCCTGGGAGGGATTCCAAGGTTCCAGGATCCCTTCCCATCTCTGAGTGGGATCCCTGCCCATCCCTGGGAGGGATTCCAGGATTCCTGCCCATCCCTGGATGGGATCCCATCACTCCTGCCCATCCCTGGGATGGATCCCAGGATTCCTGCCCATCCCTGGGTGGGATCCCAGGATTCCAGGACCCCTGTCCACCCCTGGGTGGGATCCCAGCATCCCTGCCCATCCCTGGTGGGATCCCAGGACCCCTGCCCACCCCTGGGTAGAATCCCATCACTCCTGTCCATCCCTGGTGGGATCCCAGGATTTCAGGGTCCCTGCCCATCCCTAGGTGGGATCCCAGCACCCCTGCCCATCCCTGTGAGGGATCCCAGCATCCCTGCCCATCCCTGGTGGGATCCCAGGACCCCTGTCCATCCCTGGTGGGATCCCAGGATCCCTGCCCATCCCTGGGTGGGATCCAGGATTCCAGGACCCCTGCCCATCCCTGGTGGGATCTCAGGATTTCAGGGTCCATGTCCATCCCTGGGTGGGATCCCAGGATTTCAGGATCCCTGCCAATCCCTGGGTGAGATCCCAGGATTTCAGGGTCCCTGCCCATCCCTGGATGGGATCCCAGGATCCCAGGATCCCTGCCCACCCCTGGTTGCTGAGGGTCAGGGAGCCCCAGGATGGACCTGCCCAATGGGAACACAGGCAGCACTCCAGACCTATTTTCCCACAAAAGCCAGAAGCACCAGAGCTGTGAACTCATTTTGCTTCCCAGCAATTTGATTACTTTCCTTAATTGCCTTGCTCAGCCTCTGATGATTGCAGGGATGTGAAAACTCCTTTTTAACCCATCAGGCAGGTTTGTCCCCAAGTGGAGCAGGAATTAGGGAGAAGCTGCTCCTGCTCACCCCATTGCTCAGAGCCACATTTGGAGCCCACAGCTGCCTGAGCACAACCATTCCAGTCTCCTTTTCCTCATTTCCTCACTCAGCATTCCCAGAATCTTTGAAAAGCTAAAAAGGATTGTCTGTAACTTCATCCCTTTCCCTGCACAAATGTATTTCACCTCCTCATCATTTTCCCTTTCACCTCAGCCCAGGAATTTCCTTCAAGCCCAATAAAAACTCTCCTCAAGAAAAGCTGCACTTCTCATGATCAAATTAATGGAGCTTAGGATTTTAATTAAAATTGCTCATGTGATTTTGTAAAAGTGTGAAGGATTATCAGCTGTCAGCTCTTTAACGGATTATTTTTTCAGAGTAAAAATGACACAAATTTCAGTGAAAACACAGAAAATGTGCATTAACTACAACATTAATATGGAGAAATTACCAAAATAATCTTTCCCCAGGAAATCCAGGTTCTAAAGCAATTACCTTGTTGATGATAGCTCGAGCTTCAGTGGCAAAATCCCTGGAGCAAACTTCCAAGTGGAAAATCTTCCCACAGTTTGACACACAGGCTCCTAAAAGCTGACAGCAAAAACACAATTGGGAAAAAATGTACAAATAATCCAAAAGAAGAAGAAAAAAAATGAAAATTTGAAAAAAAAGAGTGCAAATAATCCAAAATTTCAAAAAGCGAAAATAAAAAAGAGAGCAAATAATCCAAAAGAAGAAGAAAAAAAAATGCAAATTTAAAAAATAATCCAAAATTTCAAAAAGTGAAAATAAAAAAGAGAGCAAATAATCCAAAAGAAGAAGAAAAAAAAAAAAAAGCAAATTTAAAAAAAGAGTGCAAATAATCCAAAAGAAGAAGGGAAAAAAATGAAAATTAAAAAAAGAATGCAAATAATCCAAAATTTAAAAAAAAAAAAGGCAAAAATAAAAAAGAGAGCAAATAATCCAAAAGAAGAAGGGAAAAAAATGAAAATTAAAAAAAGAATGCAAATAATCTAAAATTTTAAAAAGTGAAAATAAAGAAGAGAGCAAATAATCCAAAAGAAGAAGGGGAAAAAATGAAAATGAAAAAAAGAATGCAAATAATGCAAAATTTTAAAAAGTGAAAATAAAAGAGAGAGCAAATAATCCAAAAGAAGAAGGAAAAAAATGCAAATTTAAAAAATAATCCAAAATTTCAAAAAGCGAAAATAAAGAAGAGAGCAAATAATCCAAAAGAAGAAGGGGAAAAAATGAAAATTAAAAAAAGAGTGCAAATAATCTAAAATTTTAAAAAGTGAAAATAAAGAAGAGAGCAAATAATCCAAAAGAAGAAGGGGAAAAAATGAAAATTAAAAAAAGAGTGCAAATAATCCAAAATCAGGAAAAAAGTGAAAAATAAAGAGTACAAATAAACCAAAAAAAGGAAAAGAAACTGCAATTAAAAAAAAGTGCAAATTATCCAAACTAAAAGGTAAATCCAGCACGGACATGATTTACTGAGGTTAATCAAGGTGTTAATGAATTGCTCAGTAAATATTGAATTGCTGCATCCCATGAGGTTTTGGGGGGAATTTGGGCATTTACTCACTGTAATTTATATATATAAATATATTATTCTATCATTATTATTATATAATTAATATATATAATTTATATATATAAATTATGTACAATATATAATATTATATAACTATATAATATATAATATAAGATAAAAATATATATATAATATATTTATATATAATTTTATATATACATATATATATAATTTTACATATACATATATATATATATATATATATAAATAATTTATATATAATAAAAAAAATAATACTCACTGTGAGAGCCTGCAGAGCCACGTGGGGAACTTTGTGGTTCATCCTCTTCATGATGGCTTTAAGGCAATCCCTGGCTCTGCAAAGGAGCAGAAATTCTGGGGAAATGGGAGTGACAGGGGCTGGGCAAGGAATGGGCCCAAACTGCACCAGGACTGAACCAAAGTGACACCAAAACTGAGATTATTGGGTGAAAATGGCACCAAAACTGAGATTATTGGGTGAAAATGGCACCAAAACTGAAACTACTGAACAAAAATGTCACCAAACCAGAATCTGTTGAACAAAAAGTCACCAAATCTGAGTTTATTGAACACAAATGTCACCAAACCTGAGCCTATTGGAAGAAAATGTCTCCAAACCTGAAACTACTGAGCAAAAATGGCTCCAAACCTGAACCTCATGAACCAAAATGCCACCAAAGCTGAGCCTATGGAACAAAAATGTCACCAAAGCTGAGCCTATTGAAGAAAATGTCACTGAATCTGAGCCTGCTGAACAAAAATGTCACCAAAGCTGAGATTATTGAGTGAAAATGTCACCAAACCTGAACCTGCTGAACCAAAATGTCACCAAAGCTGAGCCTATGGAACAAAAATGTCACCAAAACTGAGGCTGCAGAATGAAAATGCCACCACAAACCTGAACTCATTGAGCAAAAATGTCACCAAAGCTGAGCCTAATGAACAAAAATGTCACCAAAGCTGAGCCTGATGAAATAAAATGTCACCAAACTTGAACCTGCTGAACAAAAGTTCCACCAAAGTTGAGCTCATTGAACAAAAATGCCACCAAACTGAACCTCTCAGGGCTGGGCAGAGATGTCTGTCTGTCTGTCTGTCTGTCCTCAGTTGCATTGGCAGAAATTCCCTTTTTCCCATTCCCACGTCCATTCCCAAAGCTGCAGCCAGGCAGGAAGGGAAGCAATGAGAAGGAAATGTCCCCAGAAAAGGAGAGGATTCAGTAAATGGGCATTTCATGGAATTCATTCAATAAATGGCAATTTCATGGAATTCACTCAATAAATGGGCATTTCATGGAATTCACTCAATAAATGGGCATTTCATGGAATTCATTCAATAAATGGCAATTTCATGGAATTCACTCAATAAATGGGCATTTCATGGAATTCATTCAATAAATGGGCATTTCATGGAATTCACCCAATAAATGGGCATTTCATGGAATTCAGCTCTTGGGTCCCCTTTCCCTCAGCCTGGGCACACAAAGGGTGCCAAAATTGCTTTCAGCACAACCTGAGGTGAGAGGAGAATGATAAAGAATAATAAAGAATAATAAAGAATAATAAAGAATAATAAAGAATAATAAAGAATAATAAAGAATAATAAAGAATAATAAAGAATAATAAAGAATAATAAAGAGCTTTTCAAATGCTTCTGCTGAGGGGTTTGCAATTGAAATGAGCATTAATGGCTGGCACATCAAAGCCTTCATTAACACTCACATTTGGAACATTTAAGACATGAAATCCTAAAAAAGAAAAGCTGATGCAGCATTTAAAAAATAGTATCACTGCCAGATACTGTTAGCAAAGCACAGAAAAGCCTCTGTGCCAGAAAAACACACTTTTAGTCCTAATATTTTCATTTTATTTCATGTACAAACCATTCAGCAAAGTCAACTCAGTTATGTTAAGTTGTATTTTTATTTAGGGTAGGCAAAAATCTTCATTCTTTTCAAGGGCAGAAAGGAAGAAAATGACACAAAAATGAATTAAAAATATTCCAGCAGCAGTGGCTTACCCATTGGGGGTGCTCCCAACCTTGTCACAGATGTCCATGATCAGCCCCCAGTCCTCGCTGGTGTTGTACTCATTTGTGGCTTTTTCTGCAAAGGAAAAGGAGATTTATTAAATGATTTGTTGCTTCAGTTCAGATTCTATCGATGAAATGTATCCCTAATTAATATTTCATGGAATGATTTGGGTTGGAAGGGAGCTTAAAGCTCATCTAGTCCCGCTCACTCTATAGATTAATTAATGAGGGTTAATGGTATTTATTTGTGCTTTTAAGTTTTTATTAGCCAGCTTATTTAAATCCCAATATAATAAACAGCAAATTCAATATTTGATTGCATTTGCTGCTTCAAGATTAAGCTTTAACCAACTGAACTCCATTTTATTTTGGTTGCTCAGCAGAAGGAAATCTTTTTCCAATATCCCAAATTCCTTTTGTTGCAGATGTAAAAAACATGGAAATTTAGAATTTTGGCCATAATTAATCCTCACAAACTGGAATATTTGCTTCAAGGAAGTAAATAATTAATCCTCACAAACTGGAATATTTACTTCAAGGAAGTGAATATTATTTTGAAACCACAAACCTTCTTCAAAAGTTACCCTAAAAATGATAGAATTGCTACATTTTCTTTTAAGTGCATCAATGTTTTAGGGCATGAACAACAAATTCATGGATGGTGTGGAAAATAAAAGAGTGCCTGCAATTTTAAATACTTTAAAAAAAAAGGAAAATCAAATGAAAACAGCCTCTGGAAGCTGCAGATTCCCTGGACATGCAATCCCTAAGGAGTGAAAAGATTCCCAAGGGTATCCTGAAGTACTTCCCAAGGATCCACTGAAATTTCCCTGAGTGGAAATCACTCAGCTTTAATAATCCCAACTTTCCCATGGCAACAGGGAGGTTTGATGATCACAGGCTACACCAGGAAGAGTTCACCTGAGAATTATGGAATTATTTTGGCTGGAAAAGCCCATGGGGTCCCAGCTGTGCCCATGCCCTGAGTGCCACCTCCAGAATTGCTGGGACACCCCCAGGGATGGGCACTGCAAACCTCCCTGGGCAGCTCCAGTCCCTGAGCCCCCTTTGCATGGGGAAATTCCTGCTGGGCCCACCCTGAGCTGCCCTGGGCCGGCCTGAGGCCGCTCCCTCTGCTCCTGTCCCTGTTCCTGGGATGATCCCAAATCCCCCTGGCTGTGCCCTCCTGGCAGGGCTGTGCAGAGCCACAGGGTGCCCCTGATCCCCCTGATCCCCTGTGTAGCAAACCCCTCAGGTTTAGCCAGGGCCCCTTGGAGAATAGAATGCTGACACAGCGGCAAAGAAGTTTCCTGTCTCCAGGGACATCCGCCTTGTACCTTATCCCTATAGCCATGGAAGGCAATATTGTGTTAAACCCTACCATTGGTCACTTATGGTCACTCTAACACCTTTGCCATTGGTCAGGATTGGATCCAGGCCAAGGGTATAAAAGTAGCATCCTGTACCCCTACTAACTGGGAAGAAGAAGAGCTGAGACCCTTCACAGACCCTACAATAAAGCCATACTCGTGGAACAGCCAGCGTCTTCTGCTTCTCCTCTCTCTACCGTCTGCTGGAGCCTTAGGCCAAGGGAAAAGCTACCTAGCAAGCAAAGCTGAAATCACAAGAGCTGCCTGATCACTGAGAGCTGAATATTCCCTGCTTGCTAGGGCTGACCCGCGGCCTTGGTCTGAGAGCGAGCTGGCTTCTGGCACCCAGTGCCCTTGGGGACTGAGCTCTGGAGCTGGAACAGCTTGCATAGGAAAAGACCAAGCAAGGCTCATTTACCCCTCCATGGCCATCCCAACACAAGCTCAGCCCCAGCACCCCACACTCAGCACTGCTCCCTCCCAGCACTTTCCCACAGGAGCCAATTCCCTCTGTTGGGAGCAGCCACGGGAGCCCAGCTCTGTCCTGCCCAAACTCTCAGGGATCTGGGAGATCTGCAAGTGTCCCTCCCTGCCAGCCTCACAAACTGAGCAGCAGCTGCTCTTCTCCTTCCCTCAGTGCAGGAGCAGTTCTGGAGGGTAACTCCCTCACAGATGCTGAGCCAGAGCAGGAGCAGAGGTGGGAGGATGCATTTTCCAGGAGTTTTTCAGCACAGAGGGAACATAACCTTTAAAAACATGGAATGACTTGTCCTCTGCAGCCCCCTAATTAATGAAGGAACATTGGACCTGAGCTGGCTTTTATGGAAATAATGATAAAAGCAGAATGAGCTGCTTGGGGTGCTGTGATAAAGAATTCCAGGGGCATTTTCCCTGGGGGAGCTCCCTGAGCTGAGCTGCTGTGTGGCTCCAGGGAACACTGCCAGCCCAGGAGAGGGGACAGCACTCACAGCAGCGGCTGGAACGGGCTGGGAATTGTTTGCTGCTCAAATTGCCAAAAGGAGAAAAGATTGGAGAGCTCTGCCCCAAAGCACTGCCACAGCTCCTCCAGGAAAGCAGCTGGGAACTGAGGGAAAGGGAACGAAAGAAAAGAAAGAAGGGGGAAAACGAAAGGGGGAAAAGGAAATGAAAGAAAAGAAAGAAAGGGAGAGGGGGAAAAGGAAAGGGGGAAAAGGAAAGGGGGAAAAGGAAAAGGAGGAAAAGAACAGGGGGAAAAGGGAAAGGGGAGGAAAGGAAATGAAAGAAAAGAAAGAAAGGGAAAGGGGGAAAAGGGAAAGGGGAGGAAAGGAAATGAAAGAAAAGAAAGAAAGGGAAAGGGGGAAAAGGGAAAGGGGGGAAAGGGAAAGGGGGGAAAGGGAAAGGGGGGAAAGGGAAAGGGGGGAAAGGGAAAGGGGGGAAAGGAAAAGGGGGAAAAGGGAAAGGGGGAAAAGGGAAAGGGGGAAAAGGGAAAGGGGGAAAAGAAAAGGGGGAAAAGAAAAGGGGGAAAAGAAAAGGGGGAAAAGAAAAGAGGGAAAAGAAAAGGGAGGAAAGGAAAGGGGGAAAAGGGAAAGGGGGGAAAGGGGGAAAAGGGAAAGGGGGAAAAGGGAAAGGGGGAAAAGGAAGAGGGGGAAAAGGAAGAGGGGGAAAAGGAAGAGGGGGAAAAGGAAAGGGGGAAAAGGAAAAGGGGGAAAAGGGAAAAGGGGGAAAAGGGAAAGGGGGAAAAGGAAAAGGGGGAAAAGGGAAAGGGGGAAAAGGGAAAGGGGGAAAAGGAAAAGGGGGAAAAGGAAAAGGGGGAAAAGGGAAAGGGGGAAAAGGGGAAAAGGGAAAGGGGGAAAAGGAAAAGGGGGAAAAGATTAATACTAGAAAAAGTAAATAAAACCTAAGGGAAATGGAAATTCTTGAGGGCTGGGTTGGGTAGGAAAAGGAAATTCCTTTTTCCCCACAGGTGCTCCAAAAAAGAGCAGCTCTGCATGCAGAGGCAGCTGGATCTGCCCCACTGCTGCAGCCAACAAAAGGCACCAAAACTCCAAACTCAGCACCTCCCCAGAGCATCCAAAAGTGATAATCTGATATCTTCCATGCTCTAATTTACAACAGAATACTAATTTGTTTAAAGCTTCTAATGACAAAGTTTTTCTGGAAAGGGACTTTAAGATTTAGCCCCAATAATTCAAGTTCCTATTGTGTTGCATATGCTAAACTTTAATAAGTGATAATAATAAATTATAACTATAAATATTAAATTATTAAAGGAAAAATACACTGAGTAAAGTTTAAGCAAGCAGAGTCCCATTTTTGAAGTTCTGCAGCCTGGGAGTCCTTGAAGCATTTCAGTTTGTTAAAGAATCTTGCAGAGTTCAAAAAAAATCCACGTGAACAAACACATCAGTTTGAGCCATGTGAAATGTGAGTGTGGTCAAACAGCAAACTGCAGCAGGGAACTGAAATTGGAAGTAAAATAATAAATAAAATAAGAAACCAGCTCAACTGATACTACAAACAAACCAGAGATTGTGTGGCAACAAGAGCACTCAATCTCTTCTACTTTGGCAGGGACAAAAATCCCAGGAATGTTGAATTCTTCTCTTTCCTAGGATCCCAACAAGAAAGCCAAGCGTGGTGTCTCGTTTATTTCCCTGCTTTTTTCAGTGCTGCCACTCAGAACAGGCCTTGTGTAACAAAGAGTGACACTGAGCACGAGTGTAAGAAAGCACAAGTCAGGGCAGGACACAAACCAAAACAACTGAGGCACCGTGCTCACCCCAAGCCCAGGCAGGTTTTGTAATCCCTGAATCACAGAATATCCTGAGCTGGACAAGATCCATGAGGGTGATCCAGCCCAGCACAGCCACCCCAACACTCCCACTGTGGTGGTTCTGGGGAAGCTGCTGGGAAGGAATCCCCAATAAAAGGAGGAAAAGCAGCAGATCTTCCACCATTCCCTGGATCCCTGCAAACCCAGCAGGCACAGAGACACCTCAGACATGCTGGAAAAGCTGGGAAACTTCAGGAGTCAGAGCAAAACAGACACAAACCATTCCCTGATGCTGCTGAGGGAAAGGAGGGAGGGACTGAGGGATCCTTTCCCTGCCAGAGCCGCCAGCCCGGCCACGATGGGGCAGGAGCAGCCAGGGACCCCTGAGCTGCAGAGTGCCCTGTGCCCAGCACGGTCACAGGAGCAATCCCGGGATTATTTTGGGTGGAAAAGCCCTCCAAGGTCACAGAGTCCCAGCTGTGCCCATGCCCACCCTGTTCCCAGCCCTGAGTGCCACCTCCAGAATTGCTGGGACACCCCCAGGGATGGGCACTGCAAACCCCCCTGGGCAGCTCCAGTGCCTGAGCCCCCTTTGCATGGGGAAATTCCTGCTGGGCCCACCCTGAGCTGCCCTGGGCCGGCCTGAGGCCGCTCCCTCTGCTCCTGTCCCTGTTCCCTGGGAGCAGAGCCCGACCCGCCCGGCTGTGCCCTCCTGGCAGGGAATTGCAGAGAGGGAAAAGATTCCTGGGGATCCTCCTGTGCTCCAGGTGAGCCCTGCCCGGCTCCCTCAGGGATTGTGCGGCCCCTGCCCGGCTCCCTCAGGGATTGTGCGGCCCCTGCCCGGCTCCCTCGGGGATTGTGCAGCCCCTGCCCGGCTCCCTCAGGGATTGTGCGGCCCCTGCCCGGCTCCCTCAGGGATTGTGCAGCCCCTGCCCGGCTCCCTCAGGGATTGTGCGGCCCCTGCCCGGCTCCCTCAGGGATTCTGCGGCCCCTGCCCGGCTCCCTCAGGGATTCTGCAGCCCCTGCCCGGCTCCCTCAGGGATTGTGCAGCCCCTGCCCGGCTCCCTCGGCGATTCTCCAGCCCCTGCCCGGCTCCGTTCCCTTCCCGGGTCCCGCTCCAACCCCTCAGGGTCTCCCTTGCCGTGAGGGGAAAACCAAAAATTGGGAGAAAATGTGAAGGGGAAAAAAAGGGTGGAAAGTTCGTGGAAGGCTCTGCTGCAGAGCTTTTCCCTCCTGAATCTTCCTTCTCTCCAGGCTGAGCCCCTTCCCAGCTCCCTCAGGGATTCTCCAGCCCTTTCCCAGCTCCGTTCCTTTCCCCGGCCCCGCTCCAGCCCCTCAGGGTCCCTCCTGTCCCAGCACTGCCCCGGGGCTGTGTCCCACCGGCCTTTTGCCCACCTGGGCACCCCTGGCTCCTGTTCAGCCGCTGGCCCAGCACCTCTCAGGGCCTTTTCCAGCTCTCCAGACACTTCCAGCCCGGAGCGCTCCCAGGGCTGGCTGTGACCCAGAGCAGCGCTCGGCCTCGCTGCCTGCCCAGCTCCGTCCCCATGGCTGCCGCTGCCTCAGGCCAGCCCTGCTTCCGCAGCACCCGGCCAGGGCCGAGCTGAACCTGCCCAGGGAGCCCTCGATCATCCCCCGGATCATCCACCGGGACACCCAACGGGACCGGGCCCGACACCGATCGGGAGAGCGGGGAGGGGAACAGGGAGAGGAAAAGAGGAGAAAAACAACGAGGAGGAAAAGGAAGCGGGAAAAGAGGAGGAAGAGGAGAAGGCAGGGGACGGGAGGCCGCCCTGCCTGCCCTGCACCGGGCCCAGCCGCTCACCCACGTCCTGCTCGAAGGGGTTGGCGGCGAAGAGCGGCATCTCTGCCCGCGGTGCCGCCGCCGCTCGCCCCGCACCGACTGACCCGGCCGGAGCCGCCGCCGCCGCCGCCGCCGCGCCCGCCCCGCCTCGGCCGCCCCGAGAGCCGGGCTGCCCGCCGCGCCTGACCGCCCCGCGCGGCCCGCGCCGCGCCCGCAGCGCCGCGAACCGCCGGGACGAGCGGCCGGGCGGGGAAACAGCGGAGCCGCCACGCGGGCCGGGGGGGAACGGGGCCGGCGGCGACCCCGGGAGCGCGGCGGCGGCGGCAGGCACTGCGAGGGGCAGCCCCGCGGCGAGGGGGCCTCGCGGGGGCGGAGCTGACGGGATGCTGCGTGTACTCGTGACGTCAGGACGGCGCCGTGACGTCACGCGCCGCCATGTCGCGGCGGTGCTGAGGGGTCGCGGTGTCGCTCCGGGCTGTCCCCGGTTGTCCTTTTAATTAACCGCAATTAAATCTTAATTAACCGGAATTAAAGCTGACTGAGGGCTCACATTGAGGGAGTAGTGCGGCTGAGGCGCAGCTGTGGCTGAGGGGATGGCGGGGGGGCGATTCGTCCTGACATCCCAGGAGCAAGAGTTTAAAAACCGAATAAAAACAGTTAACCCTCGGAAGTGCTGAACAGTTTTCCCAGAGGGTGCAGGGAGAAGGGGGTCATGAGGCAGGTCCTGCCTGATTGTTGTCAAACGTGGAATACGTGAAGATTTTCTTCAAGAAGGATGTTATTTGATGTTCTTTGTAGGTTCCGATTAGAACCAACAAGGACGATGGATCCGGTGAGGCAGAGCAGCAGCGAGCGAGCAGGGATGCAGGATTCCTGTTCAGGATTTCCTGTGGCAGTGGATCAGGGAATGCAGGATTCCTGTTCAGGATGATTTCCTGTGGCAGTGGATCAGGGAATGCAGGATTCCTGTTCAGGATGATTTCCTGTGGCAGTGGATGCAGGGAATGCAGGATTCCTGTTCAGGATGATTTCCCCTGGCAGTGGATCAGGGAATGCAGGATTCCTGTTCAGGAGGATTTCCCCTGGCAGTGGATCAGGGAATGCAGGATTCCTGTTCAGGATGATTTCCTGTGGCAGTGGATGCAGGAATGCAGGATTCCTGTTCAGGATTTCCCCTGGCAGTGGATCAGCGAATTCAGAATTCCCAGGCCACAAAGACACCTGGCAGAACCCCAGGGCAAGGAAGATCCCACAAACCCCAATTCAGGAGCTGTGCATAAATCAGAAATCAGCTGTGGCTGGATAAAAGGGAATTCTGGCAGGGGGGATGATCCCACCCTGGGAAACTGTCTGACCCAAAACAGGGGAAGGGAAAGGATTAATTAGCACGAGGAATGAGAGGAGAGAGGATGCTAATTAATAACTGACTGAGAGGACACCAATTAATAACTGGCTGAGGAGATGAGGGATAAGGGCTGTGGTGGCAAACAGGGACATTCCATAGGGAAGGGAGGGATGCACAGATTTTGGGACGTGTGCCCCCCAAAATCCCCGTTCTGGGCACGCCTGAGCAGCAGCTGTCCCCATCCCTGCTGAGGGATCATCAGGAGCTCCAGGTCCCCATTCCTGTGAGGAATAACACAAATCGTTGTAGCATTCCTAAAACTTCCTGTATGAGTCAGGGACATTTCCCTGCTCACTCACCTCCAATTTCAGGGTCACATTCCTTTCCCCAGTTGTAACACCAAAGTGTAGATTCAGAGATACCACAGTTTCACTTGCATGTGTGAAAACAGTCTTTTCTAGCATCTTTTATACAGAATTTTAATTCTGATACTGAAATTAAAAGAAATTGAAGGATACATTTGAAAAATTGGAAATTTTTATTATTAATTCAAATTTGAAGAGCACACTGATCTTCCTTCAAAAATTCAGCGTTTCATTTTTCTCATGATAACAGTTCATATTATTTGAGCATTTTGTACATCAAAACATTGGTTTTTAAATCAGCAGTGATGGCCCGTGGTTATAAAAGCTTCTTTGCCCAGTCTTTTGATTCTGAAATTCCATGAAATCAGCAAGGTTTCATGGAATTTCAGGAAACCTTTGAGCTCAAGGCGTTCAGAGGGATGGGCTGTGGGGATCCAGTGAGTGGATCTCCTGCCTGGCTTTTCCCTTCCCCTCCCGTTTTCCAGGGATTTTTTCCAGGGATTTTTTCCAGGGATTCCGGCTGTCTGCAGGGGGCACAGTTGCCTCACATTCCCGGCCACTCTTTGCCATCCCGATCCTGCCAGATTTTTAAGGCAAAATTTCCCGAGGTCTGAATTCACTAATTGCACCGAAACTTCTAATTTCATGTCATGAATCAGAGCGAGAGCGGCATTAATTGGTTTAATTGCCTTAACAAAAGGAATTATGAAGCCATTGGTGCAGGAAGGCACCAAACGCTGGTGTTGTCTGGCCAAAGTGGGAATTTGGAATGGATCCTGGTTAATTCCAGAGTTTGGGCTTTTAGGAACTCCGCACATCCCATGTGGTCACAGCAGCTGGGCGTGGAAATTTAGGGATGGCTCCTCCATTTCCATCGTTTTGTCACCTCAAATCAAATGACACTTGGCTCTGTGGAGCTTTGCTCCATTCTTTACCTGGATGTGGTGGGAAAATGCATCCAAAAGCACCTGGAAGGGAAGGATTGGGAAGTCTGAGCCTGCCAGCCCAAGCAGTTGTGGAGAACGTTCAGTCCACCTACAGAGCTCCTGCTCTGGGTGACACCACAGCCAAAGCCACAGCACAATTCCCAAAGGAAAAATCCCCCAGGAAATGGAAAAATCCACCAGAATATGGAGAGAAAAAGAAAACATCAGGGCACTGCTATCCCAAGCTGTGGAGGAACAAACCATTCCTTGAGGAGAAGCCAGAAGCAGGAGAGGAGGACAGCAAGATGCTATAAAAACAAGCTGTTCCCAAAGCTGTATTCCAGATTCCGGCTCTGGGAATCTCCTTCCCCCTGAGCAGTCTGTGCCCCGTGTCCCAGCTGTGCACCACCATTAGGCCCAGCTGCCTGCACCGTGTCCCCATCCCTGATGGATGCACGACGTTGGTAGGAAATCCTTGCTCCCCCTCCTCCCTGCCCTGCCCCACATCCGGGGGCCAACCCAGCGTTCCCAGTCCCTTTGTTACACAATGTTGTCATAATATTTAATCTGCAGCCTTGGCCCCGGCAGCAGCTGTTTGAAAGGGCAATTTATATTCCCCAAAGTGCTCTGGAAACCCTCGGGAAGCTCCCAGGAAGCTTTTTCCTGGTGCACAGAAGCAGCTTGTGCAGGCCTCCAGCTTTGTTTTGTGTCTGGCTGGATCCCCTGGATTCCTGCAGCTGCCCTCTCGTTTACTCTGGGGTTTGCTGGATGGAATATTTGTTCCCTGCTTTTCACGCCGCTCTCTCCGTGTGGGAGTCACCAAAATGGATGGAACAGGGGAATGCCCAAAGTGATTCCATGGAAAGCACTCCAAGGATGGAACAGGGGAATGCCCAAAGTGATTCCATGGAAAGCACTCCAAGGATGGAATAGAGGAATGCCCAGAGTGATTCCATGGAAAGCACTCCAAGATGGGAGCAGGAGCTGCTGGGAGGGCCATGTTAGGTGAGAAACTGTTGCAGATTGAAGGCAAGATGTTTTCTATTACCATCTGTATGGCAGTTGTCTTTTGTCAAGTGGGCATTTTCCTTATCTCTCTCTCTGGGGGGACATCTGCTGATAACAGCTATTGAATGTCACTGCATGGCTGATAAGAACTGCAGCATCCCATTGGGAGATGTGAGCCCAGAGGGAGGAGCCAAGCATTCCTGCCTGGATACAATCTGGGGGTTCTGGAACACCAGCCAAGCATTCCTGCCTGGATATAATCTGGGGATTCTGGAACACCAGCCAAGCATTCCTGCCTGGATACAATCTGGAGATTCTGGAGCACCAGCCAAGCATTCCTGCCTGGATACAATCTGGGGATTCTGGAACACCAGCCAAGCATTCCTGCCTGGATATAATCTGGGGATTCTGGAACACCAGCCAAGCATTCCTGCCTGGATATAATCTGGGGATTCTGGAACACCAGCACGGCTTCTGCACTGGATTGCCCAGAGGAACAGCAGCTGCCTCTTCCCCTAGATCTTCAGAGGGACACTGCACCTTCTCTACAGGATCCCTGCTCCAGCAGAACCAGCCCTGACACTGCAGGAGGGCTGAGCCACAATTCCAATGGGATTCTCCAGGATCCCTGCTCCAGCAGAACCAGCCCTGACACTGCAGGAGGTCTGAGCCACAATTCCAATGGCACTGCTGCCAACACCCACCAAAACAGGGTGTCAGGTTGGGTTCTGACTCTGTCAGTGTTGTTCTAGTGTACTGCATTGTTTATTTTATCCTTTTATTTTCTCCCCTAGTAAAGAACTGTTATTTCCTGCTCCCATATTTTTGCCTGAGAGCCCCTTAATTTAAAATTTATAGCAATTCAGAGGGGTGGGGAGGGTTTACATTCTCCATTTCAGGGGAGGCTCCTGCCTTCCTTAGCAGGCACCTGCCTTTCCAAACCTAGACAGAAACCCACCCTTGGAAGTGTGAGTGTGCTGGGGTTTCACAGCTCCCTTGGCCTGTGTCACTCAGCTCAGACACTCCAGTTTCCTCATGGAAGTGTCTCCAGTGCTTTTCCACACAAGTTGGTGTTTACAGGAATGCATTTGTTCTTCTAATCACGCTTTATTTTCTTCCTGTTACACAATGGGAGTCCTCTTCCTTACATCAGCTGCCACAGAGGAGATGGATCCTGGATTTTCCCCACTTCCATGCACCCACCCAGTGTCTGCATCCAGAATTCTCCCAAATGCAGGGAGACAATTCCAATGGCAAAAGACCTGGTTAATGGACACTGCCTGGGAGCCTTGGCATCTCCTAAAATCAGCCTCAGCCAGGGCAGGGTGGTGCCAGCAGGGTGAGTGGCTCCTTCTGGAGCAGCCAGAAGATCCAAACCTTAGATCCAACATTTTCCTGTACACTGGGAAGTATTTGGGAATGCTTCAGCTCCTTGGGCCACAGCTCTTGATTCCCGGTTTGCAGTAGAGAACTCTGGAAAGAGTCATGGAATCCCAGGATGGGATGGGTTGGAAAGAGCCTTAAAGCCCATCCATGGGCAGGGACACCTTCCACTGTCCCAGGCTGCTCCAAGCCCCATCCAGCCTGGCCTGGGACACTTCCAGAGATCCAGGGACAGCCCCAGCTTTCTCCCCACTGTCCCATCCATCCCTGCCCTGGCAGCTCATTGCCAAACACCTCATCCCACAGAGCCTGGGAGATGCTCTCCAAGCTCCTGGCCTGTGGGGCAGGAAATTTGCCTGGGAGAAGGGATTTTATTGTGGCTGGGTCACATGGAGCATCCCGGTGCCCATCCCATATGATCTTAACCCAGGTTTTGTGGACAAATCCTCTCCCTTTGGCCCCATCTGGCCTCCGGTCCGGGTGGATGTGCTCCGGGCAGGAATGCGGCCCCGGGCAATCCCGATTGTTTCCCAATCCCGATTGTTTCCCGGCACAAGGCAGAGTCGGGCTCAGTGTCCTTTCAGCGGGGTATTTATCTGTGTCCTTTCAGCAGGGACATTTATTTTATTTATCCGTGTCCTTTCAGCGGGGGCATTAGCTGTGAATGGAAAGCGCCGCTCTGCCTCTCGCCATCCGCGCTCGCAGACAGCGTGTAAGCGATTCTGTCTGCAGAGCTGCACCTCGTCTGCACCTCCAGAGCCCAAACATCCCAAACATCCCAAATATCCCGTTATCCCCACGCCCTCCTGCTTTCCCAGCGCTGCGTTCCTTTGGGATGCTCGTTGTTTTGGGATGCTTGTTTTGGGATGCTCGTTCATTTGGGATGCTCGTTGTTTTGGGATGCTCGTTGTTTTGGGATGCTCATTCCTTTGGGATGCTCGTTCCTTTGGGATGCTCGTTTCTTTTTGGGATGCTTCTTCTTTTAGGATGCTCATTCTTTTGGGATGCTCGTCCCAGCGCACAGTGAGCACCCAGACACAGCCCTGGAGGAGATCATTAACAAGCACCTGGAATATGCAAATGGCACGGGTTTAATTAGCCTGGAACATCCCAGCACCTGCACGGGGGTCAGGAGGGAGGCTGCCTGCACCCAGACAGTGTCGGAGCCGCCTGGGGCGCTTTGATGAGTGCGCCTGTAATGAGAGTGCCTTTAATGAGGGTGCCTTTAACGAGGCTCGGATCAGCTGATCCCAAATCCGGCCCGTGTCCGGTCTGTGCTGCCAGGCTGGTTCCAGTTCTGCCCCGAAAAACAGAACAAACCCAGACAGGCGCGGGTCAGGAGGAGAATGGGGAAGCTGTGGGGCACAGCGTGTCCTGAGTGTGACAGATTTCATTTAACCCCTGCAGGTCCCCAGCGCCGCGGGTTACACTGGGGGAGTGGGAGCGAAAGGAATCCATGGATCCAGTCCTCTCCTAAATGGTGCCAGCCCCCAGGTTCTGCCTAATGAAAGGGCACCTGAAATGAGAGATAAACAAGGAATTGCACCCCAGTTCCAGCATCTCTGGGGATTTAACAGTGGAGGCACCCAAAGATCCGCAGGGTTTGTGGGCACATCCAGAGGCAGGGAGCTGCTCCTGGGATTCATGTGCATCCTTCCCCATCCCTTGGCAGTGGCAAGGACCAGGCTAGTGCCAGCCTTACAGCAGGATGCCACAGGGGCCCCTGTCCTGCTCCCTGTCCCCAAATGCAGCTTCTGCTTTGGGGTGTTTGCTGGAGAATCCTCCAAGACTTGTTTCCCAAGGGGGTCATGGAAATGATGAGGAGCAGAAATGCCCTTTGCTGCCAGCTGTGTCCCACTCACAGCAGGATCCTGTTGGACTTCAAGAGTGAGGACACAGCAGTGTCATGGTACCCAGATGGGATGCCAGGATGCCCAAGGATCAGCAATGCCAGGATTCCCCAGGATCAGCAATGCCAGGGGGTGTCCCTGCCCCAGGGTCAGCCCCACAGGATATCCCTGCCCCAAGATCAGTGACACTCTGTTGGTACTCTTTGCCATCAATGCTACCTCAGAGAAGTTTGTCTGAATTTCTAACAGCATTCCTATGAAAATGTTTCTTCCCGTTTCCTTGTCTCTCCCTTTTTTATTTTTCTTTTCTTTTTTTTTTTTTTTTTTTTTTCTAATGTATTTCAAACCTGCCCCAGTGTGCCTGGAAGGAAATTGCCCAGATCTCCAGGAGCTGCCCCGTCCCGTGCAATCCTGGGCAAGCCCTGCTGCCATTCCCCACCTGTTGGACCAGTATGATTGGGGAGCCCTGCCCCAGCGCTTGTGGCTTCCTTCATGTTTATAAACTACCCCGAGATCTGAGAAAAAGGATTTACGAGTGCAAAATAACAAGTTGCCAAACAGTTTCTAAGCTCATAAACACATGATTTTAAATTCAAGGAGACACAGAGGAGGGCAAGATCACACAAGTGGGCTGGGAGCAGTTTCCATCCTGCACCCTGGGAGCTCCAAGTGCACAATTCCCTCCACTGCTGCAAGCCCAGCCTCGTGTTGAATCACTAACTGAGAAAAAGCCTTTCCAAAGATATTTTTTATGTTGTAAAAATGGGAAACTCATTTGTTTTTTTGGTGCCCTCCTCCTCCTTTTGTGTCTCCCTTTGTGCTGTACTCACGTGGCATTAGGGAAAAGCTTCCTGAAAATGTGGATGAGATGTGGGAATCCTTTCAGCTGGGTTGCACTTTGTTCCTTTGTGTCCCACAAACCACGGAGTGCAGCAGATCACCCAACAACTGTGCAGCTGAGCTGGGATCCCCTGGCCCCACTCCTCCTCCCACCTGTGGAGCTGCAGGGAAAGCTGGAATGGCTGGGCAGCAGCCTGAGAGCCCCACAGACAGTGGGGGAATGAGGGGTGGGGAGGAAATCTGCAGTTATTCATAGGCCACTTTGCAAACAGGCTGATTAATATTAATTAATTTTGCTGCATTAGCATGGGGTGCTCAGAGCAGCTGTGGCTGCCCCTGGATCCTGGGAGTGTCCAGGTTGGATATTGGGGCTGGCAGCACCTGGGATGGTGGAAGGTGTCCCTGCCCATGGTGTTTAATGCCCTTTCCAACCCAAACCACTCTGGAACTCTCTGATCAGCTGAGGCACAGTGGCTTGGTGGCCACAGCTGCTCTCCTGGCCACCCTGGGAAATGTCACCCTCAGTGTGACCGTGCTCACAGGGTGCCAGGGTGAGGGGAGAGACCAGGATCTGACTCCGTGTTTCAGAAGGCTGATTCATTATTTTATGATCTATATTACATTAAAACTGTACTAAAAGAATAGAAGAAAGGATTCCAGCAGAAGGCTGGCTAAGAATAGAATAGGAAGGAATGATAACAAAGGTTTGTGGCTCGGCTCTCTGTCCAAGCCAGCTGGCTGTGGAATGCTACAGGTGCACCTGGGACTGGTCTCGTGGATGTTTGGATTTACTGACCACTCACGGCAGAGCTGGGCCTCACCCTCTGCTGAGACACAGAACTTTGTTATTCATTCTTTTCTCTTCTTAGCTTAGCCAGCTTCTGAGAACTTTCCTTCTCTTCTTTTTAGTATAGTCATAATGTAATATATATCATAAAATAATAAATCAAGCCTTCTGACCATGGAATCAACACTCTCACCTCTCTCTTCACCCTGAAAACCCTTGTGAGCACGGTCACACAGCTCAGCTGGGTGGGTTTATCTGAGCTCAGCTGGGTGGGTTCAGGCCAGGACAGGGGACAGGGGACAGGGCAGTGCCACCAGTGCCACCTCCCTAAGCCCAGCAGGGTGGCATGGCCACGCTCCTGCTCCTCTCCATGAGGAAAGAAAACCCAGCTGGAAAAGCTGCAGAGTGTCACTGGCTGCATTCTGCATCTGCTACATCTCAGGATAATTTATTTTAACCTCTGAAGATGCAAGGGGAAATATGTGCAGGAGATGGAGACGTGCCAGTATTTCCATCTCGTTACAAGCACAGAACTGTTGCTTGTAGCACTTTTCTGGAGCACGGAGCAGTCTGGTTTTACATCCCTCCAGCACTGAGGAATCACGTCCCCACCAATGGAAATGGCTCTTGAGTGAAGAGATGACTAATTAAAGGAGTTTCAGTTTGGAATTCAGTCTCAATTTCCTCCCTTTCCATAATGTCCTGTCTGCTTTGTGAGGGCACTGCTGCACCCCAATGCCTCTGCTGCTCTCAGGGCTGAAATCCCACTGGGGAGATTTGGGATGCAGGGCAGCGACAGTGGGCAATGGGGTTGTCATGCAGGATGCTAAAATCTTTGGGTTTGGGGTTTTATTTGTGCCCATTGAAAGGCAATGCTGCAGAGTGAGGCTGAGCAGGAGTGATGGATCTGCACTCTGGTCACACTGGGACTGGCACAGCACGTGCCACCCACCCCTGGTGGCACCTTTGGGTGCTGCTGGGCAGGTGTGACAAACCCCTGTGCCCCTGAGGGGTGACAGCTGTGAGCCCAGGGAGCCCCAATGGGGACAGCTGTGTCTCTGTGAGCCCCAATGGGGACAGCTGTGTCCCTGTGAGCCCCAATGGGGACAGCTGTGCCCAGAGAGCCCCAATGGTGTCAGCTGTGTCCCTGTGAGCCCATACATCCCAAATGGGGACAGCTGTGTCCCTGTGAGCCCAAATGGGGACAGCTGTGAGCCCAGGGAGCCCCAATGGGGACAGCTGTGTCCCTGTGAGCCCAAATGGGGACAGCTGTGTCCCTGTGAGCCCCAATGGTCACAGCTGTGCCCAGAGAGCCCCAATGGTGACAGCTGTGTCCCTGTGAGCCCACACAGCCCCAATGGGGACAGCTGTGTCCCTGTGAGCCCAAATGGTGACAGCTGTGTCCCTGAGAGCCCAAATGGTGACAGCTGTGTCTCTATGAGCCCCAATGGTCACAGCTGTGCCCCTGTGAGCCCACACAGCCCCAATGGGGACAGTTGTGTCCCTGAGAGCCCCAAATGGTGACAACTGTGTCCCTGAGAGCCCCAAATGGGGACAGTTGTGTCCCTGTGAGCCCCAATGGGGACAGCTGTGTCTTTGTGAGCCCCAATGGTGTCAGCTGTGTCCCTGAGAGCCCCAATGGGGACAGCTGTGTCCCTGAGAGCCCCAAATGGGGACAGCTGTGTCCCTGAGAGCCCAAATGGGGACAGCTGTGTCCCTATGAGCCCACACAGCCCCAATGGGGACAGCTGTGTCCCTGTGAGCCCAAATGGGGACAGCTGTGTCCCTGTGAGCCCACACAGCCCCAATGGGGACAGCTGTGTCCCTGTGAGCCCAGGGAGCCCAATGAACCCAACCTGGCCCTTCTCCAGCTGCAGGACCACAGCACAGAGGGATTGCTGCATCAGGAACTAAATGATCTGGGCACACAGGGACTGAAGGATTTGGGCACCCAGGGACTGAAGGATCTGGGCACAGGGATTGCTCCAGCAGGGACTGAAGGATCTGGGAACACAGGGACTGAAGGATTTGGGCACAGGGATTGCTCCAGCAGGGCCATCCCAGCTGGGCAGGGTTGCCCATCACCCTGCTGAGCACTGAGCTGAGCCCACCCCAGCCACACACACACAGAGAGGCAGCTGTGCCTGCAGACGACCCTGTGGAAGCAGATATGGCTGAGTGTTACCAAGATTAGGGCTTAATTAAATTCCTGCCAGATTCTTGGGCCGTCATAAATTTCCTTTGAGCTCTCTGCCAAACTGGGATACGCTCGCTGGCTGTGGAATATGAAAGCAAGTGTTGTTGTGTTTTGCAAATGTATTTTCTAATGCATGCAAGTGCTGACTATGCAAAAGTCTCCCAGGTTTCCACGATTAACAAAATTACAAAAGCACAAAGGGTAGCAGTTCTTCTTGTTTTTGACTATCCCTCAAAAACAAGAGATGGATCAAAGTGTCCTGTGATGAAGTTCATTAATCACGCCCACACCATGAAAAACCATCGACTCTTGTGAACGCACTGCTGGCACAGGGAGGGCTGAGCAGTGCCCAGGGAGGATCCTGCTGTGGGCTGGGTGTTTATTTACCTGGTTCTTTCCCAAACAAGGCCCTGGCTGGGGTGGCATGGCCGGGGGGCAGGGATGGCTGTGGCCAGGAGCGAGGAGAGGCCGATCCCTGCCCGGCCCTGCAGGGCTTGGGATGCACAGAAACCTCTGCACTGGGAAGCAAATCCATAAAAACAGGGATTGAGCTGGGTGGGAAAAGGGGTTTGGGATGCAAATCCCTAAAAACAGAGATTGAGCTGCAGGGGGAAGGGGTTTGGGATGAGCAAAAACCTGTCCTGCTTCCTCTGCACTGGGAAGCACATCCATAAAAACAGGGATTGAGCTGGGTGGGAAAAGGGGTTTGGGATGCACAAAAACCTCTGTACTGGGAAGTAAATCCCTAAAAACAGGGATTGAGCTGGGTGGGCATGGGGTTTGGGATACAAATCCCTAAAAACAGAGATTGAGCTGCAGGGGCAAGAGGTTTGGGATGAGCAAAAACATCTGCACTGGGAAGCAAATCCATAAAAACAGGGATTGAGCTGGGTGGGAAAAGGGGTTTGGGATGCAAATCCCTAAAAACAGAGATTGAGCTGCAGGGGCAAGGGGTTTGGGATGAGCAAAAACCTCTGTACTGAGAAGTAAATCCCTAAAAACAGAGATAGAGCTACATGGGCAAGGGGTTTGGGATGCACCAAAACCTGTCCTGCTTCCTCTGTACTGGAAAGCACATCCCTAAAAACAGGGATTGAGCTGGGTGTGCAAGGGGTTTGGGATGCACCAAAACCTCTGTACTGGGAAGTAAATCCCTAAAAACAGGGATTGAGCTGCAGGGGCAAGGGGTTTGGGATGAGCAAAAACCTCTGTACTGGGAAGTAAATCCCTAAAAACAGGGATTGAGCTGCAGGGGCAAGGGGTTTGGGATGCACCAAAACCTCTGCTGCTCCCTTTGCACTGGAAGCTGTGACAGTGTTCACAGGGGTTTTGGGATGAGGGAAGAGATGAGGATCTGACTCCATGTTTCACAAGGCTGATTGATTATTTTATGATCTATATTACATTAAAACTGTACTAAAAGAACAGAAGAAAGGATTTCATCAGAAGGCTGGCTAAGAATAGAATAGCAAAGAATGATAACAAAGGTTTGTGGCTCAGCTCTCTGTCCGAGCCAGCTGACTGTGATTGGCCATTAATCAGAAACAACCACATGAGCCCAATCCCAGATGCACCTGTTGCATCCCACAGCAGCAGATAACCATTGTTTGCATTTTGTTCCTGAGGCCTCCCAGCTTCTCAGGAGGAAAAAATCCCAAGGAAAGGATTTTCCATAAAAGATGTCTGTGCAAGGAAGCAAATCCCTGAAAGCAGGGACTGAGCTGGGTGGGCACAGGGACACCTGTCCTGATCACAGCCGAGGATGGACGGGCAGCAGGGCACTGGAACAGCCCTGCAGGGAGCAGGATTCCCTCTGCTTCCATCCCGGGCTGTGCAAGGATATCCCAACATGGGCTGGATCTGAGCTCTCCAAGCACATCCCAAACTGTCCCCTGGACCACATCCTGCTCTTTGCAAACCAGCCACAGGAGCTGTTTGCTGGAGAGGCCCAGTCCTTGTGGTCCCCAGTCCTTCTCATCCTTGAGGATGAGGATTTTGTCCCTGCTGAAAGAACTTCTCCATCTCATCCCCACAGCCAGAGATGAAAACACCCAAATCTGGGTGGATTTGCACCAAACTGCAAATATTGTCCAGGGATTTTGTGCTGTGGCATTGCAGCACTGCCACCCCTCTGGATCTGCCTTTGCCAGGTGCAAATGAAACCCTGACAGGGATTTTGAGGATTTTGGTGGGATGCAAGGGCAGGGAGCAGAGCTGAACCCCTGTGCAGCAGGGAAGGAAGGGGTTATGGTGAGCACCCAGCAGCTCCACGTGGAACAAAGCTGGCATTTGAGGGCCAGGACAATGGATTGTGTTTTCTGCCTGCATTTCAGCCCTCCATCCATGCAGTTGGCACCAGGCTGAGCTCACCCACCCGGCCCTGCACTGCAGCAGCTCTGTTGTGGCCAGCAGGGAGAAGCCAAACAAAGGGAGCTGAGTCGGCAGGAGAGGGATGGACAGGGCTCAGAGCCTCCCTGCTGCCCTCCAGGACGCTGCAATCCCTCTGGATGAGCGTTTTCTGTGCCCCACACCCAGCATGGCCCTGCTCATATCAATCCCTGCTGCCCTCCAGGACACTGCAATCCCTCTGGATGAGCGTTTTCTGTGCCCCACACCCCAGCACTCTGCATGGCCCTGCTCATATCAATCCCTGCTGCCCTCCAGGACGCTGCAATCCCTCTGGATGAGCATTTTCTGTGCCCCACACCCCAGCATGGCCCTGCTCACACTCAGTCCCTGCTGCCCTCCCCAGCTCTAATGAGGGGCCTGGCCTGGCTCTGTGGCTGGGGAATGAGATTTGCAATGCAGGCAGGCAGGCTCCAGCCAGAGGATGCAGCCACTGCTCCCCAGCTGTAAATATTTGCTCTAGCAACAGCTCCATTTCCTTTGAAGCATTTAAAAAGGTGGCAGGTTTAACGTGGAGGCACCTGCGGGCGCGTGGCTTAAACACACACAGCACACACAGCAGGGCTTAGGCTGGGCTTTGTGCTGGGCTTAGGCTGGGCTTTGTGCCCTGCAGAGGAGAGGGAGGCTCATTTTGTCACCCTGGCCTGTTTTCTGGGAAATGAGCTTTAATTGTGTTACCAATGACTGGGAAACCTGAGCTCTGTGTGGTGCAGTGCTGCTGAGAGCTCCTCTGCTCGTGCAGGGGTGCAGAGGTGGAATCCCAGACTGGTTTGGGTTGGAGGGACCTAAAATCCCATCCAGTGCCACCCCTGCCATGGCAGGGACATTTCCACTGTCCCAGGTGGATCCAAGCCCCATCCAACCTGGCCTTGGGCACTGCCAGGGATCCAGGGGCTGCTCTGGCAATCCCAGCCCAGCCAGGAATTCCCAATTCCCAGTGTCCCACCCATCCCTGCCTCTGGCACTGGGAGCCATTCCCTGGCTCCTGTCCCTCCATCCCTGTCCCCAGCCCCTCTCAGCTCTCCTGGAGCCCCTTCAGGCCCTGCCAGGGGCTCTGAGCTCTCCTGGAGCCAGGCTGAACTTTCCCCCAGCTCCATCCCCACTGCACCACCAGCTCTGCCCCATCACCCCTGCTCCATCTCCCTTGCTCTGCCAGCCCTGCTGGGTGCCCACACACAAGTGCCCTAAGGCAGGGGGTGCCCTGCAGCTGCCCCCCAACCCACGCCACCAACCTTCTGGAGGGTTTGGGATGTGCCTTTGCCAGGCCAGGCTGGTGCCAGCACACCCCAGCCATCCCCTGAGCTGTGACAGGGGCTGGGGAAGTTCTGTCCCTGCTGTTTCCCAGCCCTCCCAGCTGGCTGCCCACAGAAACTGTTAAAGCTGCAGCAGGTCTGGCTGTGCCTCCTGCATCCCCCAGCATTTCCCTGCAGGCTGGGTTCAGCCCAAGGCAGCCAGGCTGCCCCTGCCCCGCCAGGCAGTGAATAATTCAGGGAACTGCTGTTCTCCTTGTCTGCAACAGCAGGGCAGATGTTCAGAGCTGCCAGCAAAGGGGAAATGTTTGTTCTATGGGAAAACCTGCATCGTTGGCCCTGTGTTTAATTTAGCATGAAACAGAACCTTGCAGGTCCCTGGAGAGGAGAAGCTCTGGGGTGACCTAATTGTGGCTTTCCAGTGCTGAGCACGCAGGAGAGATGGGGAGAGACTTTGGGCAAGGTGACAGGACACAGGGGATGGTTTGATCCTTCAGGCCCAGGGTCCCAGGAGCACCCCAGGAGCAGCAGGTGCATGGCAGCTCTGGGTAAGACATCGCTGAAGGGAGCTGGTGACACTGGGAAAAGTGACTGGAAGGTCTGGAAAAGGTGTTTGCAGTGACTGCACAACTCCTGCCCTGGGAACTCTCCCCTCCCTCTGCCTTGCTGGGAGGCAAATGTTGTTAATCAGCCCTGTAAATTGGGATCCATATTTCTCTCCTGAGTTCTGAAACCCATTCAAGGCCTCTAAACAGCTCCTATCAGCTGAAAAAATAAATGAAATTCCTTTGATTGCTCCTGCCTGAGCATCCTGGGCAGTTCTTTGGGGAGAGCCTTTGGTGGGAGCACAGTGGGAGCACACTGGGTGTTGGTGAGCCCTGTGTGCCCTCTGCCTTGGGGACAGGGCTGTGTTGTCCCTGCTGGAGCCTGCTGGGCTCAGCTCCAGCCCCTGCACTCCCCAGGAACAGGGACAGGCCTCTCCTGGCCCCTGCTCCAGCCAGCATCTCCTGCAGCCCTCGGCGCTGCCCTGCTCTCACCCTGCAGCCTCATCAAATATTGACTCCTTCCCTCCCCGGGCCTGTTTTCTGCTCCATTATCTCACTTTGCTCAGCATTTGCAGTCCCTGGCCTTGCTGGGAATCCCGAGGCTGTGTTTTGTCTGCCTGCCTCCCTGCCAAGAAATGGGGAAGGAAGGAAGGAGCTCCCAGCCAGGCTGGGCTCAATAACCGCAGCTGCTGCTGGGTGTGCTCAGCAGGGATGGCAGCAATGGGGCATCCAGGGAGAGCCTTCATCTTCATCTTCATCTTCACCTTCATCTTCATCTTCATCTTCACCTTCACCTTCACCTTCACCTTCACCTTCATCTTCATCTATCTTCATCTTCACCTTTACCTCCAGGTGCTCATCTTCACACCCCTGTGCTCCTTGGGCATTCTCCATCCCAGCTCTGCATCTTGTGTTCATCTCCAAATCAGATCCAAAGTTAATAATTTGATTTCCAGCCCGCAGAGAAAATCGAGAGGGCTGCATGGATATGAACCTAAGGACTCACTGGGCTGAGCATTTCCACCCTGCAGTTCTGCAGGAGCTCGTTTTCCTTGGGAAGGCTCTCCTCAGAAAGCAGCCTGTGATTTTTATGTATTTTTTCATTTATTGCAGCAAAGCCCCTCTCTAGGCAAGCTCAGCATTCACAAACTGCAATCAATAACCTCTCCTGGAGTGAGCACTGCTCAGCCCAGGGATGGACTTTATGGGTGCTCTGCATCTTTATTGTGAATGGAACATCCTTGGCCACTGCTGAGCCAGGCTCTGGCTATTTGGTGAAGCCTCTCCAGCTTTATCAGATCCCCTGGAACCTCACTGAAATGGCAGCTCGGGGTCCATCTGGAAGTGCTGAGCATCAGGGAAAACCAGGGTTCACAAATCAATCTTTTCCCTTCAGAGGTTCCTCTTGGATATAAATAGTGCAGAGTGGTTCAGGGGGTTTTAGGAATGACTCAGCCCCAAAGTTCCAGCTCTTCATGGGGAGATTTTGGTGAGCAACAGAGCAGTGGGGTCAGGGGAATTTAGGAGTGACTTGGCCACAGCTTCCAGCTCGTTCTGAGGAGATTTTGGTGACAAACAGAGCAGTTGGGTCAGGGGAATTTAGGAGTGACTCGGCCACAGCTTCCAGCTCTTTATGGGGAGATTTTGGTGACCAACAGACCTTGGGGAAAGGCTGAGCAGTCTCATTCTGCAGTGAAATTCCACACACGCTCATGGCAGGGAGCCCTTGCAGAGCTGGTATGACCATTAACCCCTGGGCATCACCAGGTGTGAATCACCAGGTGCCTGGGATGAGCTCTGGGAACTGCACATTGTGTAGCTGCTTCTTTTATTTGAATAAATAACTGTGAAAACAAAGGTCTTGTTTATTAGTTTTTATCCCAGAATAATTTCTTTACCTTGCACGAGCCAGCTCAGTCCCTTTTTCACTTACCCACACTAATTTTGGCATTTGCAAATGTCGACATCCCGGTTAGAGACAACAACAAATTGCTTAAAAATCGTCTCATCCTTTACAAGAATTCTTCTCTTTGCTCTGCTGCATTGATGTTAAATGCTCGCTGCGTGTAAGGATGCCTAAATTCATTAAACATTTTTGCAAGGCCGGTTTTGACCTGAATATGCCTCATAGCAGGATTCAGAGCTGCCTTTGTCTGCGTGCTGAAGCCCAGGAATCCAGTTTATCCTGCAGTTTTCCCAGGTATTTGTGGCCAGCAGCATCTCCCTGTCCCCCAGGTCTCCCGGTGTCCAGAGGGATTAAAAATGCTGAGGTGGTTCAGGGAACCCCAGAATGTGCTGAGTGGGAAGGGACCCACAAGGACCATCAGAAAGCTGTTGAGTGCTTCCGTGGTGGGAATTACTGACGGGGAAAATCCTGGGATTGCTCACATTGCAGTGGGTTTGTCAGCACAGGTGATGAAGAGCCCAGGATCCTCTGCTGGGGACTGTCCTCAGCCCTGCCCTCCTCTGTTATCAGTGCCACTCTAACGCTGCCTTATCTCACAGCGCTCTTGTGAAGCTTAATTAACTAATTAATCTTTCACAGAATTGTGATAGTCTCAGATAAAAGACACGGGGCAAACTATCTATTACCGCTTCCTTGGCTATCGACAATAACGTCGTTATTAAATCCCAAGAGCTCTCCCGGATTCAAACCTTTGTTTACTGAGGATATTGCCAGATTTTCAGGCTTTTAACAAGGCAGGTTGTGAAATTCTGAGCTGTTCCTGGGGCCTGCGGAGTGGGGAATCCACACTTGGGATCCCGGGCCATGTCCTGGTGCTGCGTGAGCCAGGACAAGGAGTTCCTCCCCATCCTGTTATGGATGTGTGACATCTTGGTTTTTAATTGCAACGAGCACATTTAATTAGCAGTGGGTTTAGGGAGGAAAGCTGCCTGTCGCTAGCATGGATTTCCCTGCAGGACTGAGTGTGCTGCCATGCAGGATTCCCAGCACGTCGCTTCTGCGGCGCTTCCTAAGCCGTGCCCTGGCACAACCCTTATCCCAGAGAATGGAAATGAAGGGATGGTCATTTTCCAAACTATGGCACTTATATCCTTTTGCTTTTGCCCCCACATTAAGCTCCATGTGGACAGTTTCCATGGCCAGCAGGAGAGGCAGCAGCACCAGTGTTGTCATGAAGGTGAGAGCTGAGTGAAAATCGCTCTTCCCTGGAAGGATAATGGGATGCTAATAGGGGACAGTGGGATATGGATTGGTGGGGCTGACAGGAGGGAATGAGGTCTTGGATTTGGGGTTAAACCAGATGTCAGTGAGGACAGCACAGTCACCAAATGGGCTGATGGCATCTCCAGGGTCAGGGCTCCAGGCTCCTGTTCCCTGTGCAGCCCTGCATTCCTGGGATGCTGAAACCCTGCCCTGGGGAGAACTTGCAGGGAACGCTGAAGAAATGGGGGTAACACCTGAGGAACGGGCAGGTTTGACACGCTGGGGAGGATGAACCTCCTGAGCACACCCAGGCAGCTTCAGCGCGGGTGCGGATGTGTCGGGGTGGTGAATTCCATCCCCGTTTGTCCTGATTTCAGTGGGGACCAGGGCCTTGGGCACCCACAGCCTTTTTGGCGAGCAGCAGGACCACAGCTTTCCACAGCAAAGGTCTAGAGTCAATCACAGCATCCCAGAATCCCAGATCATTTGGATTTAAAGGGACATTAAAGCCCATCCAGTGCCACCCCTGCCATGGCAGGGACCCCTTCCCCTGTCCCAGGCGCTCCCAGTCCCGTCCCCACGGCCTTGGGCACTGCCCGGGATGCAGGGGCAGCCCCAGCCGCTCTGGGCACCCAGTGCCAGGCCTGCCCACCCTGCCAGGGCAGGATTTCTCCCGAATCCCCGCTCTCCCCCTGCCCTCGCTTTAACCATTCCCCGCGTCCACTCACTCCCGGCCGCTGCCAGCGCGGCCGCCGAGGCAAAATGGAGGCGGCGGGGTCTCCCCCACCCCTTTCCCCCATTTTCCCACTCTTTTCCACCCTTTTCCAGGCATTCCCTCCCCCGGCCGGCGGCGGGACTACGAGTCCCATGGCGCCGCGGGCCGGGGGCGGAGCGGGGCTTTGTGCGGGCGGCATGCGGGGGAGCCGCAGCCGGGGCTGGAGCCGGAGCCGGAGCGAGCCCGCCCCGGGGGGAGGAGGGCGAGGGCGGCGAGCCATGACGGGCGGCGGCGCCGCGGAGCGCCCGCGGTGGTAGAGGGCGAGCGCGGGGCGCGGAGCCCGCCCGGGCCGGCGCGGGGCGCGGAGAGCGCGGAGCGGCCGCCATGGGCAACGCGGGGAGCGTGGACGCGCAGCAGACGGAGCTGAGGGCGCACAGCGTGCCCCTGAAGCTGCCCATGCCCGAGCCCGGCGAGCTGGAGGAGCGCTTCGCCGTGGTGCTGGTGAGCGCCGGCCCCATTGTCTGCGGGCAGCGCGGAGGGGCCGCCGGGGAGGAGCGCGGCGGGGGAAGGGGGGGCGCCGCCAACTTGGCTCGGGAGCAGCGGCCGGGCACAGGTGGGCTCGGCGGGGCGGTGCCGCCGCCCGCGGGACGGGGCCGCGGCTCCTCTTTGTCTCGGCAGCCCCCCGAGGGCCGCCGTGCCCCGGCCCGGGCGGCTCCCGGGGCTCCCGGGGCTGGGGCGGGCAGCGCCGGCGGAGCGCAGCCCGCGGGGAGCGAGCGGAGCGGGAGCGGCTCCGGCGGGGACACCGCGGGGACTCCGCTCCTGCTCCGGCGGGGACACCGCGAGAGGAGCGGGAGCGGCTCCTCCGGGGACACCCGCTCAGTGCCCCCGGGACACCTCCGGCTCTCTCCTCCGGGGACGCCGCCGTCCTTTTTCCCCGGGACGCCCCGGTCCTTGTTCCGCGGTGCTGCCCCGGCTGTGTGCGGGCCAGCGGGGTTTGGTTTCGCTCCGCAGCACGGACGGGTCGCTGCCGAGTGAGATGAGCTCTGCGGGAAGGAAGGGCTGAGCTCTCCCCGGGCAAAGCTCCCGCTGCCTTTGGGGTGCCCGGGCACCGGCCCGGCTCCATCCCTTCCTTCTCTGCCGTGGTTTTGTGCTCGCAGCCACGTTTGCGTGTGGAAGGGAGCAGGGGGAGGAGGGCAGCGGCTCCATGTGCGTGCCATGCCGTGCCGTGCCATGCCGTGCCGTGCCCTGCGCTCGCTGCGGTGCCAGGGGAGCCCGGAGCTGCCGGGTAATTCCCGTCCCGCATCCCCGAGCCGCCCCCCCGCTCCCCGCAACGCTCCCGGCGCTGGGAGAGGATTCACGACTGGTGTGTGTTGGGGATTATTTCTGGTTAGACCCAATTAGATTATCATGTCTAAGAAAAGAATAAGCCTATTCAGTCAGGAACCCCCACTGACGAGCCAAATGGCGAGTGAGATGTTACGATTATTAGGCACAGTGGAGAAAAGCCTGGTGTCGCGTTGCTCTTGTCGGGGTCGTGTTGGGGATGGGAGATGCTCCCGCAGGCAGCACATGGCTCAGAATCCGGGCTGGGTCCGTCTGTGACTACAGAAGGGCTCCCGGCTCCGTGTGCCTGCGTGGTCTGCGGGAGGAGATCGGAAATCGGCGGCTTTGGCTTCGGGGATGGTGATGGATGGCATCGGTAAAAGGCAGAGACGTCATTTGGGGCAGCCTTAGGAACGGGAAACGTAAAATACACGGGAGATAGCAGCACCCAGCCTGGCATTTCCCGAGGTGCTTGCAGGTTTTAGAAGATGGACTTCAGTTAAGGCTGGGAGTGTGAGTGCTGCAGCTTTGCTGGAGGGAGAGGCTGGCCATGCAGTGGGCACTCTGTACAAACGTGGCATGAGATGATTTTCCCTCAGTGATCTCTTCTCCCACTGGGAAAAGCTGTGACATGGGACTCAAACAGCCCCAAAAATCACCCTTGTGCTGTTCACCAGGGATGACTGGTGTTGCTGCAGCTTCCAGGAAATCTCTGACCAGCTCATGAAAGAATAAACTGCCAGGCTGTGATTATTTTGTTTTCTCTGTGGCTCTGAGGGAGAGATGACTGTGCCACTGGTCAAACCCCAGAATGGGGTAGGCTGCAGAAGTGCAGGGATTAACAAGAAAGGAATGATTAGGGGAAAAACCATGAGGAATATTTTCTGTGGGGAGAGAGGATTAGTCAGGAGCAGGCAGTCTGAAGAAGGAGATGCTGAAGGTTATAAGACTAAATCTCACCTTCTTTACGTGCTGTCTCAAGAAATTAGCCTGGCACAGGCGTCGCTGGCACACTCGGAGCCCTGGTGAGGTCCCGGGGGCTGTGCTGACAATACCAATCCCCAGATCTCTGCTGAAATTCCCAGGGCTGGTGTGGACATTGATGAGCACGGTGAGTGGCTGTGTGCAGCTCTCCCTCCTCACACTGGGGGGATTCTGTGTGGCAGAGTCCCTCCTGTGCTTTTGGAAGTTTTGTTGTCTCCCCTCATGCTGAGCAGGGAGCCCTGGCCCTCCAAACCACGAGGAGAGCACATTTGGCCATGATTTCACCATGACACCAGCTGATTTATTTTCTCCACCTCAAACACGCTGTCCTGAGCTGCTCCAGCACCTCTGGAGTTCCTTCAGCGAGGGGATGCTGTGTCTGGAGCTGAAGGATGTGTGCCACATTGCGTTTGTGGGGCTGTCAGAGGGTTTTGTGTTGAGAAAGGGCTCTGGTGTGGTGGTTTGTCCACCTCAAACACACACCTGGTCACCTCAAAGACACCTGGTCACCTCAAACACACATTGTCACTTTAAACACACACCTGGTCACCTCAAACACACACTGTCACCTCCCTGCCTCCTGTTCCTCCTTGGAAGTACATCAATTGATGGGAACTGCTCCAGGTCACATTTTTTGGATGAAGTTCTCACATCTTGTGCTCCCTGTGCCCTCGGTGTTCCTGAGGATGTCCTGAGCCAACAGAGGGACAGGGATGTCACTGGCTGTGTCACTCCTCGTGGCCTGTTGGGCAATAATCAGGGGTTTGCCCGTGGGTCTGTGTCTCCTGGTGCTGTTTGGGGCACTGCTGCAGTAAATGTGCTGTCGTGGTTGGTGTGTTGAGTTTGTGCTGGTGGGCACTGGGCTCTGTGTTGTTCCAGGAGGATGTGTTTGATGGGATGTGGAGGACAACCCGAGAGAGATCCAGGTTTCTGTAAGCTGAGTGTTGTTCTTCCATCGTTTCAAGCTGATGTGAATCCTCCCCTTTTCCTGTGAGGTAATTCCCTTCCTCCCAGCGTTACAGGAGAATGTCAACTCCAGGGAAGCAGTGCTGTGGTTTTGCCACCAAGTTCCCAGTTTGGCTGTGCTGGATCTCAGCTCTGGCTCTGTCTCTGAACTTCCCAGCACTGGTGCATCCCTTTGGGGACATCCCAGCCTTGTCCCTTGCCCAGTGCTCTCTTCTCTCAGCCGTGTGGGACCTTTCCCTATGGACACTTGGGCGTAAATCCTGGATTCTGGTGAGCAAAGGTGGCAGTGTGGGGTGGCAGTGGAGCTGGGAGCTGTGGGAGGCAGTCCCAGGCCTGCAGCTCCTGCAGCAGGGTGGTCTCCCTGAACCCAGCACGGGGCTGCACGTTTGCAGATGCCACGTGGTTTGGAGGAAGCAGCCAGGCCGGGCTTGGCAGGGGAAATCGCTGCCTAATGAGCTGTGATTGACATAATTTGACTGCTGGATTACAAATGTGCGGTGAGGTTAACAGGAAATATCCTCTTCCCCCTCCCTCAGAGGGGTGTGGGTGCACAAAGGGCTCCTGTGTGCCCGTGGAGGGTCAGGGAGGTGTTCCTGCCATGGCCAGGTGAGGCACCCACCTGGTCCTGCTTTGCCCACAGGAGCATCTCCCTCCTGCTGGAATTCCCTCCTTGCCCCTGGATTTCGTCCCAGCGTTGTTTTCCATCCCAGGGAAGGCAGCTTGAGTGTCTCCTGCTGAAGAATTTGGAAGCTCAGTGTGAAAACTCTTAATGTTTCCCAGCTGTTTGTTCCCCTTCCTCATTGTCTATCAGATATATTAGGCATTGTTTTATAAAATACATATATATATGTATGGTTTAGGGTCTGTAAATCATTATGGGGCTGCAGGAGATATCTGTAGGATAGGATCAGCCTCCCTGCCTTGGTGGGGCACTGGAGTCCTTGTTGTGATCCCTAAATTTAACAGGATTCCCTTGGCATGGATTGGAGATCCTGGAGCACCTGATGCAGGTGGGAGTGGTGCAGAGAGGTGAGAGACGCTGAGGTGGCTTTAGGAATCGTGAGGAAAATGAGATTTCTGAAATGCAGATTTCTGCAATGCAGATCCCAAACAGACCTGTGGGGTTTCCTTGTCCAGGTCTCAGCTCTGACAGGCTCCTGCCAGTGGGGATTTTCCTCAAGGTCTCGTGAAGTGACTGGGGCAGTGGCACCATTGCTTGAAGAAACAACCTCATAAATCACATGGTTAAATATATATACATTTCACAGGGGTTAAATGTGCAGCAGTGCCTGGTGGTGACACTTCTGCCCAGCTGCTTTGTCACTCAGGGATGGCATTTGTAAGTTTTTCCACCCAGACATCACTGGAGAACATTTTTATAAAACAGACTTTTTCCTTTGAGTGTCTGGAATACGAGGGTACTGTGGTGGGTATTTAGCTGGTGGTAACCCTGCTGAAATTAATTTCAGCTCCTGGAAACCTGGAAGACTTCTAAAATGGCTGGGCTGATGTAGATGCATATATTTTTTGGTGTGCCATTTCTCCATGCCAAATAATCCCATTAATTTGGGTGATGGTGGAGGGATGAACCCTCCAAATTACACATTAAATTTTGTTTAAGGTGAGCAACAACAGGTCAAGCAAACCCTCTGCCTTTACCTTTAACCTGTCCCATCCTCTTTCCTCAGAGCACTGAAGCTTAATCAAACATCTCTATCAACCTCCTTAACCTTGTGTGAGAGATAAAGGGGTTTTTAGGATTTTTGTTTTGTCTGCAGAGCAAGGTCGTGCAGGAGTTGGCCCCGAGGTGTGAAATGCTCTCTTGTGAGCTACAACATGGCCTGGGTGATGCTGAAGAGAGAACTGAGAGGTGCAGGGTGGAATTCAGATCAATCAGTGGCTCTTGAGTGGTTTCTCATTGGTGATTGAATGACTTGAAGCCACGGGTGGCTGCCCTCAGTATTTCATTTTAAAATCACTTCAGCTCTTCCTGCTGCATGAGGAGGTATTAAAGTGCACAGAAGCTTCTCCCCCTGAATGGCAAAGCTCAGCAGATAACAAACCCAGACCAACATGTTTGATTTCCTCCTGTGCTTCCAGAAGCACACTGCTGGTTTTACTGCATTTTGGGATTGTTGGACAAAGATTGTGAATCATTCTGGCAACTTCTTAAAGACTCCAACCCCTTTTGGAGTAAAACATTCACGTGAAGGTGTGCATGGTAATTGCCAGCCCTGTTCTGTGTTTGTGTGGCTGCTTTGGAGAAGGGGAGAGGCTTTCCTTGCTGGAATTTTGGGGTTTTCCCTGCTGGAATTTTGATTTTTTCCCTGCTGGAATTTTGGGTGCTCCTTCCAGCTGCAGAAGGGATTGGGCATGTGGGATCATGGGTTCCATGTGGGACCAGCACCATCCCTGCTTCCCCAGGCAGTTTCCTGCTCCCATTTTGAGTCCAGCACCTGCTGAAGAAATGATTTTTTCTGCCCAGTCTATCAGAAGAAGTGGTTTAAATCTGTCCCCTTGCTCTGGAGCTGAGGGGGTGAATGACTCTGGTTTCATTTTCCTCCTTATTTCTCTCTCTGGATCCATCCTAAAACGAAACCAACCTTCGAAATTCACTTTCTGATTTAGTTTGCTCACTGAGGGACAAACCTTGTGCCATCCCTGCCTTTCCCCCCAAACACCCTTTGACTTTGGAGCTTTCTGCTCCTTTTTTCCAGGCTGGAAGGGGGAATGAGCACAGACAGCCCAGTGCCCCTCTGGAGGTGGGAATTCCCTGGGACTGTTGCAGTTTTGCTTTTGCTTTCCTTTGCTGCCCCAGCCGTGGTTGGTGATGTGGCAGTGGGGTGGTGGCTGGGGAGGGTCTCTGGGCAGGGCTCAGGGGCTCCAGGGCCACCAGCACTGCTGTGCCCAGCTGAAGGGGCTGGCACTGGTGCCCACTGTGGGGTTAGGGCACAGGGAATGCCAAATTCCTGGGCTCTGCTGCACGAGTTGGTGTTGGGGTCAGTGATGTCCAGCAGGAGAGTTTGGTGCCACTTTTGCTCCAAAACCATCCCAGAGTGCTCCAAGCCCTGTCCAGCCTGGCCTTGGACAATTCCAGGGATTGGGGCAGCCACAGCTTCTCTGGGAATTCCATCCCAGGGCCTCCTCACCTTCCCAGCCAGGAATTCCTTCCCAATATCCCACAAACTTTGGGGACACTAGGGGCACCCCTGGGGGCTCCTGCTGCCATCACCAACCCCTTCTGCTGCCCCTGGAGCACCAGGAGAGAACCTCTGAAAGGGCAGGAGGCCAGAGTGACAGAATCCCAGCATGGCCTGGCTTGGAAGGGACCCTAAAGCCCCTCCAGTGTCACCCTGCCATGTCCCACCCTGCCATGTCCCACTGTCCCATCCAGCCTGGCCTGGGACACTGCCAGGGATGCAGGGGCAGTGTCTCTGGGAATATCCCACATTTCTGGGGTTCTGTGGTGCAGAGCCAGCCCTGCCTGTCTCCTGGGCTGGCCTGGCTCTGGCAGGGACCCTAAATCCCATCTCATCCCATTCCATCCCATGCCTGCCATGGCAGGGACACATCCCACCGTCCTGTCCAGCCTGGCCTGGGACACTGCCAGGGATGCAGGGGCAGTGTCTCTGGAATATCCCACATTTCTGGGATATTTCAAATATCCCAGCCCTGCCTGTCTCCTGGGCTGGCCTGGCTCTGGCAGGGCAGGCTGGCACCCGGCTGTGCCCTCAGGGATCCGTGTTGGAGCCCTGGCACCCTGACCCGCTCTGCTCTCCCCAGCACGAGCTCGTGAATTATGCAAAGCATGCTAATGCGGCAGCACTTCAGCACCAGCTGATTTTTAAGCATCTGGGCTCCTCTTGGCTTTGAATGAGGCACTTTCTGATCAGGATCCAAGCACTGCCCCGTGCAGGAAGGCAGGCGTGAGGAGGGATTGCTGTTCCTGCTCCTTTTTCCATGTCCTCAGAAGGTGTGGGTTGGAGCTGTGCCTCTGGAGGGTTTTCCTGACTCTGCTGGGAGGTGTGAGTGGGATTTTTCTTTGGTAAGCAGATTAGGGTTTAAAGCAGCAGAGCAGTTTGCAGTGTGCTTGCAGGCAGTGCTGGTGATCCGGCTGCTGAGGATTTCTGTGGTGAGCAGTGTGCAGCCACATTTGAGACAAACTCAGCTGAATTATTGTTTTCGTCGTTTGGGAGAGTCCGTTTGGGAGTTTGGTATGGGAAATAAGTGACACCAGCATGTTCCATTTGATTTATATTTGGGTTAGAGAAAATCCCCACCCCGGGGCCAAAGGGCTCAGGCTGGTCAGGTAACAGCCCTTGGAGCTGCTGGTGCTTCCAAAGTGGGAATTTCCCGTTTATCACGTCCCGGTTTCAGTTCTGGGGGTGAGCAGGTTTCCATCACTGGGTGTGCTCTCACCAGCTGGCCCCAGGGTTGTGCTCCTGCCCACGTGGCTGCTGGGAAATGCCACTTAGTTCTGCTCCAGTTTGGGATGGATTTCAGGGAAAGGCTCTTCCCCACAGGGTGCTGGGCACTGAGAGCTCAGGAGCATTTGGACACCGCTCCCAGGGATGTCCAGGGTGGGATTTTGGGGTTTTGATCCATCATCCTTCCAGCTAAGGAGATTCCCTGACCTGTGATAAGTCTGGTGAAAGGTGTGTGATGTTTTCACTCACAGCTCCGGCCCTGCTCCTCTCTGTAGCCCAGAATTCCTTATGGACATACTGAAAAACACAAGCATTAATCTGTGCAGGCTCTGCCTCTTCCCAAAGTCCCGCCTTTCTGGAGTGTTTCACGGCCCAGAGGCTTGGCTAATGTATAACTTGTATATGCTGGGCTCTCAGTGCCATATTGCAGAGCTGCAGCGTGTGCTGGGTTTCAATTCAGCCCGGGCTCTCTGTAACAAAACAAGTGTTTGTCCGCGGGGACTGCGCAGCCTTAAACATACATTTGGGGAGGATATTCATAAAGCACCAGAATGGGGGCATTGTCCTGCCTATGAATGCTGCTCACATGGGAGCTGGGCTCTGCTGGACCTCCAGGACTCTGCCTCAGCTCTGCAGAGCGGCTCTGTGTCCTGGCTGAGGGGCTGGAGCTGCGCCCGGCACTTCCCAACCCTGCTGGGGACACCTCGGAGCTGGGAACTGGGACCTGGAACTGCCCTGGGAACTGGGAACTGAGCTCTGCTGGACCTCCAGAACTCTGCCTCAGCTCTGTGTCCTGGCTGAGGGGCTGGAGCCGCGCCTGGCGCTTCCCAGCCATGCTGGGGACACCTCGGGAGCTGGGAACTGGGAACTGCCCTGGGAACTGGGACCTGGAACTGCCCTGGGAACTGGGACAGCACTGCCAGGCCAGGGCTGGGCCCCAGGGAGGGATCCCGTGGCAGGAAGATGCACAGGAAAGCTCCCGGAGGTTGTGACTTCCCTCCTCACGTTGAGCGGGGTTAACCATGGACAGGACACGGGATGGATGGGGTTTTGGGATTTTGGGATTTTGGGAAGGAATTCCTGGCTGGGAGCGTGGGCAGGGCCTGGAATGGGTTTCCCAGAGAAGCTGTGGCTGCCCCTGGATCCCTGGCGGTGTTCCAGAACAGCCTGGGGCAGCAGAAGGTGTCCCTGCCCATGGCTGGGGTGGCACTGGATGATCCTTCGTGTCCTTTCCACCCCAAACCACTCTGGAATTCTGCAGCTCCTTTCAGAGGTTGTGTCCTGGTGGCCCAGGGGCAGAAGGGGTTGGTGGTGGCAGCAGGGCTGCCCCTGGTGTCCCCAAAGCTTGTGGGCAGCTCTGGCCACGCTCCCCACGCGGGTGTTGGACAGGAGTTGCTCCAGGACAGAACATTCTTGAGCCTTCCAGAATCATGTGAGGAGATTTTAGATTGTGTAGTGTGTGTCTGGCTGTTGTGAGAGATACCTTAAAAAGTACAAAAATTGTTTTTCCCCCTCTTTTTTCTTTTTAACGTATATTGTTTGGCCAGAAATCCTTTACTATAAAAGGACTTGGGGCAGCTCTAGAGTGTACATCTGTTCCTTGTTTGTCTGCAAAATGACTGTACAGTGGAGGCCAAAAGCAGAGAATAGAGGGTTGTACAAATTGGCAAAGTTGCTGAAGTCTTTCAGAAGCCAGTAATTACAATGAAGAAGCAAATTGTTCAATGCAGAAACGCTGGTTGTTCATGCATCCAGCATCCTGGCATGTCCCCCTGTGGCTGCCCTTGTCCTGCTTCCCAGAGGACAGACAGACAGACAGCCCAGTCCCACCTGGCCAGGTTTGGGGTGGCACCGTTATCCAGAGGGCTGGGAAGGGATGGAAATGGTCTGGCTGAGTTCATACAGCACTTTTCTGACAAAGGTTCCCAATGATTTACTGTGCTGGGAGTGCTTCAAAGGCCTCTCTGCCCAGCTCCGAGCCTTGCAAGTGCAGATGATCAAATAAATTAACTATCACAAATATTTAACTTAAAGGCTGCTCAAACAGGAGCTTTGATGTTGAGTGTGTGTGTGGGAGCCTCTGTGTGGCTCTGCACTCTCCCAGGGATATTGGGTGAACATTGAATTCGTCTCTTCTTTCAGATACAAGAAGCCTAAAACTGGAAATGTAAATAATAATGAATTACATTTATTATTCCCCCTCCATGGGCAGCAGGTTGGGATACAATGGGTGGCATTGGGATGAATTGTGGCACAAGGATTTTCCTAGGAATCTGATGGAAAATGGATTGTGAGCAGGGCAGTCACACTTCTGAGGACTGCAGGGCTGGCCATGCCACCCCTACAAAAAAAGTGATTTTTCATGGCATTGGTGCCAGGTGTTGCTCGGTGGCCGCAACTCTCCAGGTAACCACAGTCCCTTTGATGTCAGGATCATTATTCATGGATTGCTGGGTAATTAATTTAATCCTTGTGATATAGCAGCTGCTTACAGGTGGCTGGGCTGGATGGCTGTGGGTTATTGGTTGTAAAGTGCAGCTCCCTGGGACAGTCTGGGAGCTGTCAGATCTTCCCAGAGATCAGCTGGCAGGGAATTGTGTCTGAGAGCTCAGCTTCAGCTGCACGTCCCTGTTCTCTTGATCATCTAAACGAGTATCTGAGCGAGGCAAACGCACGATGTGCTTCTTGCTAAATGAAACAACAACTTTGCTGCTTGACGGGCGTTTCTGCTCCATGAATTTTGCAGGAGCCTCTGGCGGTGCTGAGGGGGAAGGAGAGGAGTGAGAGGGGCTTGGAGCAGCCTGGGAGGGTGGAAGGTGTCCCTGCCCGTGGGGTGGGATGGGATAACGGGATGGGATGGCCTTTAAGGTCCCTTCCCACCCCAGCCATCCCAGCGTTCCACATTCTGTGCCTGAGCAGGCAATGGAGTGCACAAAACACCGTGGGGAAAACGCTTTGCTTTCAAAATTTTGGATTTTATCTCCTTTAATACCAGACCCTGTTATACCTGGGGTAGTCAGGGTGTTTTCCTTGTTGTGCTGACCACCCTCAGGAGCTGTGAGAGATCCAGCTGACCCAGATCAAAGGGCAGGAGGAGTTTAGGAAGCCGAGTTCCAGGCTTGGTGTGGATTAGAGGGAAGTGACCTTTCAGCTCAGCCCACGCAGGGGTTTCAGGGTCAGCTCAGGGCCTGGTGCCCTTTCCTCCTGTCTCAGGCCTCTCCTGCTCCCTCTGGGGCCATTCCCAGCTCTCCCATCGCTGGCTGTGGGGGCAAGAGGTGTTTTCCAGAAATAAATCCGTGTGTATTCCTGGAAGTGCAGCCTGCTCTGAGCAGAAGGCAGGTGGGCTTTCTCCCTGCTAGGGAAGGATTCTGTCACATTTAAGTGCTTCAATGAGAACATGGAAGGAATTGTGCAAGAGTTCCCATCAGCTGAGTCCCCATTCAGGATCCCTCAGCAGCCAGGGGCATGCAGATCAATTCCTGAATATCAGAAAACCTCATTTCTCTCCTGCATCCTTGGGTGTGGCAGATCCAAGGGATCCTGAGCTGGGTTTGCAGGGCAGAGGAGGAACTGGGGTACCTACAAACACCAGCGAGGCAAAAATTGATTAAGCATGAAATTCTTCTCTGGCAGTGAATTCTCTGCTGGCTCCGGGACAAAAGGTTGCACAACTGAAAGGGAAAAGGAATTTTATTTGGAAAGCTCCGAGCTATTGTTTGTTTGGTTTTGCTGGTGTTTATTTTCTGTCTGATGGCAGATCTTTGTTAAAGGTGAATTATCCCTTCTGTTCAGCAAGTGGAGTGAAAACGGCCCCGGTGCACTTGTGAGGCATTCAGGGAATTGTTGGAATTGTTGGAATTGTTCGAGGTGCTCCGAGGAAGTGCTTGGGGGTACTTGAGGTGCAAGAACCCGTGTGGAGCAGAGTGTTACTTGTGTGCCTTGTTCTGCTATTGAAACAGCCCTGACAGCACGTAAATAAATGTACAGATGCACTGAAGATATTACAACAGGTATTATTTGTGATGTTTGAGTTTAACCTACAGGCTTGTTGCTACCACGTCCCAGCTGCTGCTGCTGCTGTGCCAAAATATTTCACAGAGAAGATGTGGAGGGAGAAAAGCACCTCCTCTTTCAAATGGGAAAATGCAGGTTTGGGTTTATTCCATCCCAGAAACAGCGGGTTTGGGAATGCCTTGTCAGGAAGACGTTCCTGCTGTGGCAGCTCAGGGTCTGTCCCAGGGCTGCCCATCCCCGGGCTTACATTTTAACTCTTTTTAGCCGTGATTTCCTGCTCAGGGCCTTTTCCCACAGAGATACCAGGCAGACAGGGAGGCCTTCACTGTGTGTAGCCAAAACACTGAGGCCGGGCTGGCATGGGCTGCTCTTATCCCACTGACCTTGTGCTGGGGATGCCACAGCCATGGCCTGGCTGCTGCTCCTCTGGGAGCTCGGCAGTTTTGGACCCAGTTTTGTGTTCCAAGGTGCCTCAATTCTGGCTGTTTCCTCCTCTTTTCAACCAGCAGAGATTTTTTTGTGTTCTGCTCGTTCCGTCCATCAGCAGATTTTGGGTGAAAACTTCCTCTTTCCTCTGCAGCAGCTCCTGTGTGGAGCACGAGAATGACAACAACAATAATAATAACAGTGATAAGGCCTTCAGACAGTGATTAACAGAGCAGATTTATGGATTTTTCTGGCCAGCCTCCATCCTTGGAGATGTCTGTGCCTGTCCTCCCCTGGGGGACAATGCCCAACCCAGGATCAGGGGGGGATCCCAGGCCAGGCTGGTGTTTGTGGTGCTGCCCCTGCCCCATCCCTGGCTCCGTGGACATTCCAGGACATTGCCAGCCCAGCTGTGGGAGCTCAGCCCTCTCTGTGTGCTCTCTCGGAGGCATTTGGAGCTTCGTGGGAGGGAATGTGGCTGGAGGAATATCAACATGCCACCAGCCAATCCACCTCATTAGGGAGCGGGGTTTAACATTTTTTTGCGTTAGTGGGAGGCTGAACTGTGGTGTTTGTGTGCTTGGGGTGGAGGAGGAGGAGGGATCTGTGTGCTGTGCTGGATAGTGGGGGATGGAGACGCATCAGAAGGGAGAGATGGGGAAAAGGAAAAACCCCAAGGTTGGGTTTGCTGTGCCACAGCTGCAGGGAATCCTGAGCTGGGATGCACAGGAGTGGCTGTGGGAGGCGATGCCGGGGGCAGGGAGAGCTTTAGGTGGGATTTTGGGAAGGAATTCCTGCCTGGGAGGGGCTGGGATGGCTGCTGGGGCTGGCCCTGGATCCTGGCAGTGCCCAAGGGACCCTGGAGCAGCCTGGGACAGTGGGATGTGTCCCTGCCCATGGAATGGGATGGGTTGGGATGGGTTTAAGGTCCCTGTGGCCCAAACCTGGCTGGGATCCTGGGATTCCTCCCCAGGGAGAGCTGTGGTTTAAGGAAGGGGCATTTCCCTGTTCCATCATCCCACAGCTCCCAGCCTGTGCTGAGCCGGTCTCTTCCACCAGGTTAGGATTATTTATTGGGATTATTTTCCCTGGTTTTGACTGGAGCAGCCTTTCCCAGCAGCTGGCATCTCAGAGCAGTGTCTGCTGTTCCTGCCAGGGGTACCCATGGTGTCCTCACACTGTTCCTGCTGGGCTTTGATGCCATTTTTCCTACTTTCATGTCACATTTTGACCTCTGGAAAATTTCACCTATCCAGGTGTTAACCTGGTCCCTCAGTTCCCATGCAACACAGGAACTCCTGTAAAATAAAAAGGGCTTTATTTTACTCCAAATAAAACAATAGCTGTACTTACAAACCATTCTGAATTGTTTAGGTAGTGCTTTACACTGGATTCTTCCCTCCCTTCCCTCTGCTCAATGCACATATGAAAATAGAAAACTTTCTTCTTTTTTTTTTTTTTTTAATTTAATTTAATTTTAATGGGCAACATCTTTTTCCCAGAGTCCCTGGGTTGTGGTAGCACCATATTGAGCAGGGGTTTATGTTCAATGAACAACCATTTCACTTGGTCATACCCAATTTCAGTTCCAGGCAGATTTTTACTGGCCTTTCACTTAGCAGCTAAATCATCTGGAAAACAGATTGGAGGTTTTTATGTTGTGTGGGGTTTTTTTCCTGAGGTGAAACCAGTCTGAAAATCACCATAAGTGCTCTTCAGTGTGCAGGGATGGGATGGTGTCCCACCTCAGCGTGGGGTACAGCAGGAACAGTTTGATAGTTTTTAAAATTCAGTGTAATCAGGGCAGTGCCTTGAGTTTGGCTGGCAGTGGCTGATTAAATGCCATTGGGATTTTTTACCAATTTTTTTTTTTTTTTTACCTTTTTAATTTTTATTTTTTACCATCACAGGAGAGCTTCCCTTTCCTTAAAACATCATTCCAACCTAAAATAGGATGTTTTCAAATCCCCTACATCAAATCCTCGAAAATCCCTTTCAAACATCAAGCAATTCCTGGTAACTTCTGAACCAGGACGCCAGGAAAAACCTCAAATGGGATTGAATAAACTCCATTATCCCAGTATTTGTGCATGAGATGAATGGAATAATGGGAAAAGCAGAGCTTTGTTCATGGATCCCATTTCTTCCTAGGAGGGTGGATGGGTGGGATGGAGACAGCAGGAGAACTGATGCTCATGGACAGCTCAGGGATCAGCAGTTTTCCAAACAAAACTGAGGAGCAGCAGCCTCACATTCTGCTGGGGTTGGATCATTTGGAGGAGGAAATCCAGGGAGAAATGAAGCACGAGCCCATTCAAGGACAGTATTTATATATTTATATACAGTATTTAGCACTGGAGTGCTAAAAAATCAGGGATTGAGCAGGATTGGGTGATTTGGGATGGTGGGATGGTCAGAAGTGCTGCTGCTAAAAAATCAGGGATTGAGCAGGATTGGGTGATTTGGGGTGGTGGGATGGTCAGAGATGCTGCTGCTGAAAAATCAGGGATTGAGTAGGATTGGGTGATTTGGGGTGGTGGGATGGTCAGAAGTGCTGCTGCCCCACAGCAGTCACGATTCTCACCCAACCAAAGGGATTTTTTTGTCCCTGGAAATGTCTCGTTTCAGGGGTGACTTCAGCTCTCCAAGTAAAGTGGTATTTTTGTCTTTATGTGGGAATATTAGAGCTGAAATTCCAGCAGAGGTGTTGAGATTCGTGAGGGATGGATGCCTGGAATGGGCATTAAATGGAGATGCTTTTAGCTTAAATGTTGGTATTTAGGGGGGAGTTGTGTAATCTGAATTTTAGGAGGTGATGCAGGATAAGGGGTTGGTGCTGGGGATGAAACCAGTATTCCTTGATCCAGGAGGTTTTTTTGGGAGCTGGGAAAGAGCACTTCTCCTTGTGGGTGCTGTTTGCCAGGTTTTGTGTGCCAGGGGGGCTGCAGAGTGAAAAAAGTTCCTGCTGAGCACAGAAAAGGCCTGAGAATTTTAATTTTGGATTTTGTGACCCTGATAGAAGGTGGAGCTTGGAGCAGCCTTTGCTGTCACCCTGAGGTGACAGCCCTGAGGTGACAGCCCTTCCTCAGTGCAGTCCAGAGGAAAAACGGTAAATTTTTCCCAAAATCCCCAAAATTCTTGGCAAAATGAATGTATTCCCCAGCCTGTTTAGGGATCACCCAGGAACACGTGGATGTGAGAGGGAGAGCTGGGATTGTCCTCCCCAGGATGGGAGTGCAGCAGCACCATGGCTTTTCCCTGAGCTGCTGCTGGGGGTTTTTAAAGCTGGTAAAACCAGGAGAAAAAGGGAATTCTGCTTTTCCCAAGCACTGAATTACCTGGCAGTGAGGTGCCTGTTCTGTGGTGGTTAATGCTCACGTTGTTCATCACTTGCTGCACAACCAGAGCAGGTTATTTTAAGGTTTGGGTTAGAATAGATTTGCTGTTATCTCATCCTGCATGTTGAGTTTCTCAGATCTGTTTGTTTTAGACACCCTGTTTTCATTCTGTTCCTTTGGTGTTTGGGAAAGGATATTTTCCTTCCATTTTTCTGTGGCAGTGCATCCCTCCCTCCCTCATGTTTTCCTCACCTTTTCAGGTGCTCAGGACTCGTGAGTTGTAAATATTTTGATGCCTGTTTGGATCTAGTTTGTGAATGCTGGAATAATTCATGTTTACTGCTGTTTGTGGTGCCTCTCGTCTCTTCATTTTCTCCCTCCCAGCCGTTTATAGATTTTTATTCTTTTATGCTTTAATCTGAAGATGGAGGAGTTGAACTCATCCAATCTTGGTGTAGTTTGAGGTGTTTGGTGAGCCCAGTGTGGCTCCTGAAAATGCTCCTTTATTTTGTGTATTCCTTTCCCTTATCCACCTCCCTTCCAGTGGTTTTTTCCTTCTCCCTGTGATTCCATCTGCAGCTCTTTATTTTGTTGCTGTCTCCTTTGCTCTGGCCTGAGCTTCTTTTCCATAACTTAATCCTCCTCTGCCAAAATCAATTCAGTTTTTTTGTGTTTTTTATTTTTTTTTTTGCTTGCAGACAATATTATCCCTGCCTGTCTGTGCTCAATATTCCACAGGTTTGCTTGCATGGCCCTTAAGTAGCTTAGGGATAAAAACAAGGATCATTTTCCAGTAATTTCCTGGGTGACTCAATTAAGTTTTAGTTGTTGCAGTAATTCAGTGCCGGGGTTATTTATGGCACAATCAGCCAGGGAGTCTCTCTGGAGTGATCCTGCATGGGAAGGAGGCACCAGGAAGGGCTGGCTGTGACCTGGGATCATGGAATGCTTTGGGTGGGAAGGGATGGAAGGATTTCCCAGTGCTCCTCCCTGGGACACTTCCATGTCCCAGCTGCTCCAGCCTGGGCACTTCAGGGATCCAGCCACAGCTTTTGTGGGAATTCTGTCCCAGCCAGGAATTCCCAATGTCCCTCTGGCAGTGGGAATCCATCCCTGTGCCCTGTGTGTCCTGTCCCTCCATCCCTTACCCAGAGTCCCTCTCTGAGGGGTCTGCATCTGCAAATCCAGGATATTTTCCCATTTATAGCCAAGCCTCCCCCAGGCTGTGTTTTCCCAGTGGGCTGGGAGCTCAGGCAGGCAGAGCTGCTCTCCCTGCACCATTCCTGTGGCATAAAAAGGGCTCTCATTCCCTTTTTTTTTGCTGGAAACCCACTTGAGCACAGCCCAGTGTAAGGAGAAGTGGCTCTGGCCCGCAGATGTTGAGCATGAATCATGCTGCTTGTCTCTGTTTCTCAGCTGGGGTTCACTCCTGGGCTGAGGAAAATAAAAATGGGCTTTTTATGGCCTCGTTGGGGATGGATGCAGTGGGATCAGTGCTGGAGCACCCTGGAGCCTGCATCCCAAAGAGATGAGCCCAGCTTTGTGCTTGTCCTGGGTGCTTTGGACAGGGCTCTGTGCTTGCCCTGGGTGCTTTGGGCAGGGCTTTTCCTCCTGGGTGCTTTGGACAGGGCAGTGTGCTTGTCCTGGGTGCTTTGGAACAGGGCTCTGTGCTTGTCCTGGGTGCTTTGGAACAGGGCTCTGTGCTTGTCCTGGGTGCTTTGGAACAGGGCTTTGTGCTTGTCCTGGGTGCTTTGGAACAGGGCTCTGTGCTTGTCCTGGGTGCTTTGGAACAGGGCTCTGTGCTTGTCCTGGGTGCTTTGGAACAGGGCTCTGTGCTTGTCCTGGGTGCTTTGGAACAGGGCTTTGTGCTTGTCCTGGGTGCTTTGGAACAGGGCTTTGTGCTTGTCCTGGGTGCTTTGGGCAGGGCTTTGTGCTTGTCCTGGGTGCTTTGGGCAGGGCTTTGTGCTTGTCCTGGGTGCTTTGGACAGGGCTTTTCCTCCTGGGTGCTTTGGAACAGGGCTTTGTGCTTGTCCTGGGTGCTTTGGACAGGGTTCTGTGCTTGCCCTGGGTGCTTTGGACAGGGCTGTGTGCTTGCCCTGGGTGCTTTGGAACAGGGCTTTTCCTCCTGGGTGCTTTGGGCAGGGCTCTGTGCTTGTCCTGGGTGCTTTGGGCAGGGCTCTGTGCTTGTCCTGGGTGCTTTGGGCAGGGCTTTGTGCTTGTCCTGGGTGCTTTGGGCAGGGCTTTGTGCTTGTCCTGGGTGCTTTGGGCAGGGCTTTGTGCTTGCCCTGGGTGCTTTGGAACAGGGCCTTGTGCTTGCCCTGGGTGCTTTGGAACAGGGCTCTGTGCTTGCCCTGGGTGCTTTGGGCAGGGCCTTGTGCTTGTCCTGGGTGCTTTGGACAGGGCTTTTCCTCCTGGGTGCTTTGGAACAGGGCTCTGTGCTTGCCCTGGGTGCTTTGGAACAGGGCTTTTCCTCCTGGGTGTTTTGGAGCAGGGCTTTTCCTCCTGGGTGCTTTGGGCAGGGCTCTGTGCTTGTCCTGGGTGCTTTGGGCAGGGCCTTGTGCTTGCCCTGGGTGCTTTGGAACAGGGCTCTGTGCTTGCCCTGGGTGCTTTGGGCAGGGCCTTGTGCTTGTCCTGGGTGCTTTGGACAGGGCTTTTCCTCCTGGGTGCTTTGGAACAGGGCTTTTCCTCCTGGGTGTTTTGGAGCAGGGCTTTTCCTCCTGGGTGCTTTGGACAGGGTTCTGTGCTTGCCCTGGGTGCTTTGGAACAGGGCTTTTCCTCCCCAGCATTCCCAACAGATGGAAATTCCCACCAATGGGGAATGTTGGCCCAGCACTCCCAGCAAGGCTCTTCCCTGCTTGTTTTCGGAGGAGAAATCTCCATAAATTGCTGTGAAGGCAGGAGCACTGATGGCACATGACAACTGCAAAGCAGCAATAATTATCTTTCTGGGCATTCATTTAAGGGGATGGATTGGAAAAGCTTGGAGGCCTGAAATCCAGGAGGTTTCCAGGCTCAGCTTTCCCATTTGTTTGGTGCTTTTGTGCCTCACCTGGTCCTTAAAGCAGGGCTTTGACACACCTAGCCTGGTGCAGGAATAGCTACATAAATATAAATACATATTATTAACAATTGATTGTTTAATGCTTTTATTATGGCAGTATTTGGAGTACTAACAGATGAGGATAATTAATCCAATTGAACGGGTGTCCTTACAAAAATAATCCCAGCAAATGTTTTTTCATGTAGCCTGAAACACAGCAAAACACATGAAACCAATTTTAGTTTTTCAATTCTTTAAACCTCCACGACATCAGCCCCAAATTTAGGCTTATCAGGGCAAAATGCTCCATACTGAGAGCTGCTTATTGACTCTGCACTGGAATAAATCCTAATAAATTGTAATAAATCCCAGGGTTTGGCATTGTTGTGTGGACCCAGCTGTACAGCAGAGAATTGGCACCACAGCCTTGGTTTTGGAAGCAGCTTTTGGGAACGATGGGACACAAGTGGTTAAGGACAAAATGAGAGAGATTCAGGGAAAAAGAAGGCATTATTTGGAGCTGCATTTATTTGTTGAGGCTTTGTGCGGTTTGGGCTGTTTGTAGAAGTGGGGCTGCTGCAGGGACACTTCCCCGAAGGCTGATTTTGTGCCTGTGCAAGGTGTTAATGAGGGAAGTGGAACTTGGGAAGGAAATGGATTTAATTGCTGTTCAGATTTTCGGCAGGGTGAATTATCACAATAATTCCACTCAGCTGCAGCCCCTGGATGGCTTCTCTTGGCAGGGAGCAGGTTGGGAGAGCACCTGAGTTCAAGGAGTTTTTGCACTCTGGCGCAGATTTTGCTGGGCTCCAGCCACTTTGGGACAAAAATTGCCCCATAATTAGGTTTATTCTCATCTGGCCATCTGCTGATGGAGCCTTCCCTGTGCTCCCTCTGGCTCCAGGGATGTCCTGGCTGGCTCTGAGCCCTTCTGGGAGCTGACACAGAGCTGAGGGGGGTTTGGTGCCCTGAAGCGGGGAGCAGCTCCCACAAGGGCTTTGGGGTGGAGTGAGTTCCCTGTGGGCAAGGAAAGGCTCCCAGGACACCCAGACAGGGAGACAAAGGAGCTTTTCCAGCCCCAGACTGCCTGGCTCTGGCTCCCTTGGCTTTTTGGGGATGCCAGGGCTCTTTTCTCTCCCTCTGCCACCTTTTAAACTTTGGCTTTCCTGTCAATCCCAGCTCCCAGGCAAGGGGGGCTTTTGGAGTGTTAACCTAATCCCATTTTCCAAAAAATGTCCTGAGCTTGGGGTGGAAATCTCTGTGCTGGTATTGTTTAAGTAAGGAAAACCAGGAATTTGGGAAGGTTTCACCTTCCTGATCCTCTCTGCCAGCCCCTAAACCCTGCTCAGTTTGGGTGGGATTATATTCCAATATTATGTTTGGGTGGGATTATATTCTGCACATCCCCTGCCTGTCCAGCTCACAGAAAACTCCCTGTGTGCGTTTATTTTCCTGGCAAATATTAGATCTGAACGTGCCTGGAAAACTCCTGTCCCTGGGAGGATGGAGATGTATTTAATAATGATATTAGAAAAAAAAAATACACAGTTCTCTTTGCCATTGTTACAGAGACATTTTATTCTCAGCTTCCAACTGAAGCTGAGCAGGGATGGATGGGAGATTGAGATATTGGGAATTGGGAATTCCTGGCTGGGATGGCATTCCCAGAGAAGCTGTGGCTGCCCCTGGATTGCTGGAAATGAGATGGTGGAAGTGTCCCTGCCATGGCAGGGGTGGGCTGGGATGATCCTTGATGTCCTTTCCAACCCAAACCAGTGTGGAATTCCAGGATGGAATGTTTGACAGTGCTGCTGTTAATGCATGGTGAGGAGCAAATCCTTCAGGAGCTGAATCCTGCACGGCTGCTCTGGGGTGAATTTTGTTGGGAGCCTTTCCCGTGTTTTTGAGGGAATTCTCACACCTTGAAGGCTGATCCTAAACCTCCAGCGTTCTTCCCTTTTCTTCTTTTTTGTTTTTAGTTGAAACTTCTCAGTTTCTCTCATAATCCCTGCAGAGAAAAAAATCAGGGAAAGAACAAAATCAGGAGTTGTGTCCCCAAAGGTTTTTTAGACACAGTGATAATAATCATGGGATCATGGAATGGTTTGGGTTGGAAGGAATCTTACATCCCATGGGCAGGGACACCTTCCACTATGCCAGGTTGCTCCAAGCCCTGTCCAGGCTGGCCTGGAGCATTCCCAGGGATGCAGGGACAGCCAGAACATCCCTGTGGTGTCACCTTCTCTCATCAAACAGGAGATTATGACTTCCAAAATCCACGTTCCATGGAAGGCTCAGTGCTGGAGCTGCCTTCCTGCTGCCTGGGGTTGGGACCAGCTGGGGCAGCCACCTGCTCTGAGCCTGGGGCCAGCTCTGGGGTTGTCAGCCATTCCTTGGGATTGTCAGCATCCCTGGGATTGTCAGCATCCCTGGGACTGTTATCCATCCCTGGCATTGTCAGCATCCCTGGGACTGTTATCCATCCCTGGGACTGTTATCCATCCCTGGCATTGACAGCATCCCTGGGACTGTTATCCATCCCTGGGATTGTCAGCATCCCTGGGACTGTTATCCATCCCTGGGACTGTTATCCATCCCTGGCATTGACAGCATCCCTGGGATTGTCAGCATCCCTGGGACTGTTATCCATCCCTGGGACTGTTATCCATCCCTGGGATGGGATCATTGTCAGCATCCCTAGAATGGAATCATTGTCAGCATCCCTGGGATGGGATCATTGTCAGCATCCCTGGGATGGGATCATTGTCAGCCATCCCTGGGATGGGATCATTGTCAGCCATCCCTGGGATGGGATCATTGTCAGCCATCCCTGGGATGGGATCATTGTCAGCATCCCTGGGATGGGATCATTGTCAGCCATCCCTGGAATGGGATCATTGTCAGCATCCCTGGGATGGGATCATTGTCAGCATCCCTGGAATGGGATCATTGTCATCCATCCCTGGGATGGGATCATTGTCAGCATCCTTGGAATGGGATCATTGTCAGCATCCTTGGAATGGGATCATTGTCAGCCATCCCTGGGATGGGATCATTGTCAGCATCCCTGAGATGGGATCATTGTCAGCATCCCTGGGATGGGATCATTGTCAGCATCCTTGGGATGGGATCATTGTCAGCATCCCTGGGATGGGATCATTGTCATCCATCCCTGCTGCCACATTCCTGGGGCTCCTGGTTCCATGTTCCTGTAACCCCCTGGAGCAGCAAAGGTGGTGGTGCCAGCCCAGAGCACTGCAAAAAAATCCTGTATTTCCAGTTTTCAGGAGTAGCAGCAGGGCTTGGCATCAGTAGGGAATTAAAGCACTTACCCTAAATGAGTTCTCTCTCAAAAAAGTGAATTTTGGACATTTTGGGGGTTTTTCTTCTTGCTCCCACTCAACAAGAGACTGAAAAGCTTCTGTTAGCTAAATCTGAGTCTGGTTTTAATGATCCTTGATCCAGGACTGATTTCACCATGGGATGTGCTGTGCTTTGGCCACCTTTTGTTTGTGACCATCAAGGAGTAAATTAACACTGCCCAGGGGGTCCAAACAAATTTTATTTTTCTTATTCTTGTTACTGTTGCTATTACAACATCATTATTATTATTATTATTATTATTATTATTATTATTATTATTATTATTATTATTATTATTATCATCATCATCATCATCATCATCATCATCATCATCATCATCTAATGATTATTATGTATTCAGTTAATTTTTTGGGGTCTCAGCAATGATTTGAGGTGAGCCTCTCTCTTTCCCCAGGCTCTTGCAGCACTCTCCCATTTATTAGGACATGACAGATGACGGCACAGCACAATCCTTTTTTAATTATATCACTATGTGTCTTACAACTCCAGACCTCTATAATAAATATTTTAGGCATGCATATGAAAGCTTTCTATATTCTAGCCCCAGAGTCAGATTTGTGTACATGCAACTCCTGATTTATTTTCAGGAAGGATGGAAATTCGGTCCCTGTGGTAGCTCCTCTTGAGTAATCAGCCTCATCCTGCATATTTCCTGTGTTTTCTTTTTTAGAAGAGCTCAATTTACATTTAATTTGTGCTCAGCTCTGTGTATATTCCTGGTCAGATTCTGGTTTGAGTTAACTTATGGACAGCTTGGCTGACGTCAGGAGGAGCTCTCCCTGGTTTGATGCATTTCTTGCTGTCAGTTTTGCTCACGGGGGCAGATCTCTGCTGTTTGCCATTACAAAGAACAGATGCCCCTCATTTCAGACCCAAATTTATTCCTGTCCCACACAGATCTGCTTTATGTCCTGTTATTGTTGCACTCCCTGCAGATGCATTTGTGGTGGGAGGTCAGGAATCAAGAGCTGGGGCAGGGCTGTGTGTTTAAATTTTGCACTCCCGTAATATTAACAGTTCCTTACTTTGCTCTTTCCATCTTGTGCATTTGGGGTTCTTAAACTCGGGAGAGAGCTTGGTTCAGCTTGGTGTGTTTGGTTTGGTCAGGGAGAAGGGTGGATGAATTGAAACTGGCAGAGGGCAGGGATGGGTGGGACATTGGGAATTGGGAATTCCTGGCTGGGCTGGGATTGCCAGAGCAGCCCCTGGATCCCTGGCAGTGCCCAAGGCCAGGCTGGAGCAGCCTGGGACAGTGGGAGGTGTCCCTGCCATGATGGGATGGGATGGGATGGGATGGGATGGGATGGGCCCTAAGGTCCCTTCCGTCCCACACCATTCCATGATCCCATGATCCCATGTGGTGAGGTATTTTTGGGTGCTGGGACACATTTTGTCACTTTGCAGAGAGGTGGCTTTACAGCATGGACTGACGGCTGTTCCTGGCTGGGGCCAGATAGCAGGGCTGTGAATGAACCTGGAATTTCCAGCTTTGATCCCTGAATTGCAGCCTGGAGTGAGCTGTGGTGCCACCTGTGTGCCTGCAGGGCTCGAGGGGATTGGGGTGCACTGGGCAGGGCCAGGGGCAGTGGGATCCTTCTCTCTGCTTTTGGGGATGTGCCACCTCCAAACCTGCTGTCCTGGGGCTGAAACCCAGCTGGGATTCTGTGACCTGTGAAGGGCAAGCCCAGAAGGAATAACTCCTGAGTTGGGAGGGTAACAATTCCCACAGCAGGGATGGCAGTGCCAAACATCCCCCCCAAAAAAACCCCAAAAAGAACATTTTAGCTCTTAAAAACAATGAGGGGCTGCTTTGCATCTGAGCTCCTGCAGGAGGGGATTTGTGCCCTTGTTCTCTGTGCCTCTCCTGGAGCTGCTGGGCTCTGTCCTGGCTCGACCTTTCCCTTTGGCTTCCTGGCACGGGC